>NC_048575.1:74289085-74941585 GCF_013265735.2 Oncorhynchus mykiss | reverse complement strand
AAACATCAATATACAATATAAACATCAATATACAATATAAACATCAATATACATATCAATATACACTATAAACATCAATATACATCAATATACACTATACAAATCTATATAAGCGTCAATATAAACATCAATATACATATCAATATACACTATAAACATCAACATACATCAATATACACTATACAAATCTATATAAGCATCAATATAAACATCAATATACATCAATATACACATCAATATAGACATCAATACACATCAAAATAAACATCAATATAGACATCAATACACAAATGGTAGAACACTCATATAAACCAAACACATTCTTCAATAAAGAATTGCCCCAGAGGCACCACCTCTTACAATTTTAGAGCGCTTTGGAGATTATTCCACAAGTAAGGTGCAAGCTCTTCTCTCCCTCAAAAATCAAACCAAATCAAATGTATTTATATAGCCCTTCGTACATCAGCTGATATCTCAAAGTGCTGTACAGAAACCCAGCCTAAAATCCCAAACAGCAAGCAATGCAGGTGTAGAAGCACATTGGCTAGGAAAAACTCCCTAGAAAGGCCAAAACCTAGGAAGAAACCTAGAGATGAACCAGGCTATGAGGGGTGGCCAGTCCTCTTCTGGCTGTGCCGGGTGGAGATTATAACAGAACATGGCCAAGATGTTCAAATGTTCATAAATGACCAGCATGGTCAAATAATAGGTCTGGGACAGGTAGCACGTCCGGTGAACAGGTCATGATTCCATAGCCGCAGACAGAACAGTTGAAACTGGAGCAGCAGCACGGCCAGGTGGACTGGGGACAGCAAGGAGTCATCATGCCAGGTAGTCCTGAGGCAACCTCCACCACTCTCCCTTCTCTCCCTCCACCTCCCTCCCTCCACCTCTCTCCCTTCTCTCCCTCCACCACTCTCTCTTCACTCCCTCCACCTCCCTCCCTTCACTCCCTCCACCTCTCTCTCTTCACTCCCTCCACCTCTCTCCCTTCACTCCCTCCACCTCTCTCCCTTCTCTCCCTCCACCTCCATCCCTTCACTCCCTCCACCTCCCTCCCTTCTCTCCCTCCACCTCTCTCCGTTCACTCCCTCCACCTCTCTCCCTTCACTCCCTCCACCTCTCTCCCTTCTCTCCCTCCACCTCCCTCCCTTCTCTCCCTCCACCTCTCTCCCTTCTCTCCCTCCACCTCCCTCCCTTCACTCCCTCCACCTCCCTCCCTCCACTTCTCTCCCTTCTCTCCCTCCACCTCCCTCCCTTCACTCCCTCCACCTCCCTCCCTTCACTCCCTCCACCTCCCTCCCTCCACCTCTCTCCCTCCACCTCCATCCCTTCACTCCCTCCACCTCCCTCCCTTCACTCCCTCCACCTCCCTCCCTCCACCTCTCTCTCCCTTCTCTCCCTCCACCTTCCTCCCTTCACTCCCTCCACCTCCCTCCCTCCACCTCACTCTCTCTTCACTCCCTCCACCTCCCTCCACCTCTCTCCCTTCTCTCCCTCCACCTCCCTCCCTTCACTCCCTCCACATCCCTCCCTTCACTCCCTCCACCTCCCTCCCTCCACCTCTCTCCCTTCTCTCCCTCCACCTCCCTCCCTTCACTCCCTCCACCTCCCTCCCTTCACTCCCTCCACCTCCCTCCCTTCACTCCCTCCACCTCCCTCCCTTCACTCCCACCACCTCCCTCCCTTCATTCCCTCCACCTCCCTCCCTCCACCTCTCTCCCTTCTCTCCCTCCACCTCCCTCCCTTCACTCCCTCCACCTCCATCCCTCCACCTCTCTCCCTTCTCTCCCTCCACCTCCATCCCTTCACTCCCTCCACCTCCCTCCCTTCTCTCCCTCCACCTCTCTCCGTTCACTCCCTCCACCTCTCTCCCTTCACTCCCTCCACCTCTCTCCCCTCTCTCCCTCCACCTCCCTCCCTTCTCTCCCTCCACCTCTCTCCTTTCTCTCCCTCCACCTCCCTCCCTTCACTCCCTCCACCTCCCTCCCTCCACTTCTCTCCCTTCTCTCCTTCCACCTCCCTCCCTTCACTCCCTCCACCTCCCTCCCTTCACTCCCTCCACCTCCCTCCCTCCACCTCTCTCCCTCCACCTCCATCCCTTCACTCCCTCCACCTCTCTCCCTTCACTCCCTCCACCTCCCTCCCTCCACCTCTCTCCCTTCTCTCCCTCCACCTCCCTCTCTCTTCACTCCCTCCACCTCCCTCCCTCCACCTCTCTCCACCTGGCTCCCTAGTGAGTGTACCTGGCTCCCCAGTGGTTGGACCTGGCTCCCTAGTGAGTGTACCTGGCTCCCCAGTGGGTGGACCTGGCTCCCTAGTGAGTGTACCTGGCTCCCCAGTGGGTGGACCTGGCTCCCTAGTGAGTGTACGGGGCTCCCCAGTGGGTGGACCTGGCTCCCTAGTTATTGTACCTGGCTCCCTAGTGAGTGGACCTGGCTCCCCAGTGGGTGGACCTGGCTCCCTAGTGAGTGAACCTGGCTCCCCAGTGGGTGGACCTGGCTCCCCAGTGGGTGGACCTGGCTCCCTAGTGAGTGGACCTGGATCCCTAGTTATTGTACCTGGCTCCCTAGTGAGTGTACCTGGCTCCCCAGTGGGTGGCTCTGGCTCCCTAGTGAGTGTACCTGGCTCCCCAGTGGGTGGACTTGGCTCCCTAGTGAGTGGACCTGGCTCCCCAGTGGGTGGACTTGGCTCCCTAGTGAGTGGACCTGGCTCCCCAGTGGGTGGACCTGGCTCCCTAGTGATTGTTCCTGGCTCCCCAGTGGGTGGACCTGGCTCCCTAGTGAGTGAACCTGGCTCCCCAGTGGGTGGACCTGGCTCCCCAGTGGGTGGACCTGGCTCCCTAGTGAGTGTACCTGGCTCCCCAGTGGGTGGACCTGGCTCCCTAGTGAGTGTACCTGGCTCCCCAGTGGGTGGCTCTGGCTCCCTAGTGAGTGTACCTGGCTCCCCAGTGGGTGGACTTGGCTCCCTAGTGAGTGGACCTGGCTCCCCAGTGGGTGGACTTGGCTCCCTAGTGAGTGGACCTGGCTCCCCAGTGGGTGGACCTGGCTCCCTAGTGATTGTACCTGGCTCCCCAGTGGGTGTTCCTGGCTCCCTAGTGAGTGTTCCTGGCTCCCCAGTGGGTGGACCTGGCTCCCTAGTGAGTGTACCTGGCTCCCTAGTGAGTGTACCTGGCTCCCCAGTGGGTGGACCTGGCTCCCTAGTGAGTGAACCTGGCTCCCCAGTGGGTGGACCTGGCTCCCCAGTGGGTGGACCTGGCTCCCTAGTGAGTGGACCTGGATCCCTAGTTGTTGTACCTGGCTCCCCAGTGGGTGGACCTGGCTCTCTAGTTGGTGGACCTGGCTCCCAAGTGAGTGGACCTGGCTCCCCAGTAGTTGTGGACCTGGCTCCCCAGTGTGTGGACCTGGCTCCCTAGTGAGTGTACCTGGCTCCCCAGTGGGTGGACCTGGCTCCCTAGTGAGTGTACCTAGCTCCCCAGTGGGTGGACCTGGCTCCCTAGTGAGTGTACCTGGCTCCCCAGTGGGTGGCTCTGGCTCCCTAGTGAGTGTACCTGGCTCCTCAGTGGGTGGACTTGGCTCCCTAGTGAGTGGACCTGGCTCCCCAGTGGGTGGACTTGGCTCCCTAGTGAGTGGACCTGGCTCCCCAGTGGGTGGACCTGGCTCCCTAGTGAGTGTACCTGGCTCCCCAGTGGGTGTTCCTGGCTCCCTAGTGAGTGTTCCTGGCTCCCCAGTGGGTGGACCTGGCTCCCTAGTGAGTGTACCTGGCTCCCTAGTTAGTGGACCTGGCTCCCCAGTGGGTGGACCTGGCTCCCTAGTGAGTGTACCTGGCTCCCCAGTGGGTGGACCTGGCTCCCCGGTGAGTGGACCTGACTCCCCGGTGAGTGGACCTGGCTCCCCAGTGAGTGGACCTGGCTCCCCAGTGGGTGTACCTGGCTCCCTAATGAGTGTACCTGGCTCCCTAGTGACTGAACCTGGCTCCCCAGTGGGTGGACCTGGCTCTCTAGTGAGTGGACCTGGCTCCCTAGTGACTGAACCTGGCTCCCCAGTGGGTGGACCTGGCTCTCTAGTGAGTGGACCTGGCCCCCCAGTGGGTGGACCTGGCTCCCTAGTGAGTGGACCTGGCTCCCCAGTGGGTGGACCTGGCTCCCTAATTAGTGTACCTTGCTCCCCAGTGGGTGTACCTGGCTCTCTAGTGAGTTTACCTGGCTCCCCAGTGGGTGGACATGGCTCCCTAGTGAGTGGACCTGGCTCCCTAGTGGGTGTACCTGGCTCCCTAGTGAGTGTACCTGTGCCCTCCCAGTGAGTGTACCTGTGCCCTCCCTAGTGAGTGTACCTGTGCCCTCCCAGTGAGTGTACCTGTGCCCTCCCAGTGAGTGTACCTGTGCCCTCCCAGGCCCACCCATGGCAGCACCCCCAACTTTTCGTTTCTCCCCATTGATAAGAACAGATCGTTGGGAAGAGTCAATGCTCTTCTTAGAGAATAACATACAAACAGTCTTGTCAATATTTAAATATAGGCATGAAGAGAATTATACACAAAGCATTCAACATTCATGGCTCTTATGAGTGCTATATGGTTACATGAGACATTACTAACCTAATGCAAAGGTATTAGCCTGGTGGAATGAGCCTGATCGCTGTGTATATTGTTATTAGAAACTGATTGATAGGAGGCCATTTCATTGGAGAGACCTGACCTCCTCTGGTGATTATGACCTGTAGACATGACCTTCAGTGGCACATCAACACAACCCACACGGCCATTACCTGTCCCTTTCACAATATTACTTTTATAGATGCTTTATGTGAATGGGCTAACTATTCCTTTCGTCTGGAGAAAGAGAGAGCGAGAGAAAGAGAAAGTGAGTGAATGAGGTTATAGAGAGTGGTATATTCTGTGAGACTGACCTCGAGGGGTGAGCGCTTGGATCAACAGAGAGAGACGCCTACATTGCCAGCTGAGCAGTCACCAAGGGGGATATAGCTAGATACAAACCAATAGCCCAAATCAAGGTGGGGAATCAATTGCTATGTTGGATTTGACCATGTTTGTCCTTAGGAAAATCATTAGGACGAGAAAAAAGGCTGCTTAAAAGGAGTGGAATAATCACTCATGGCCCTCTTAGGAACTATATCCCTGGCAAATCCCTGACACATCTTTGATGGGCTTTGACTGAGCTATTTTGGACCACTTTATTGTAGGGGAAAGACAAAGTATAGTCAAGGAAGAAAGAAAGAAAGAAAGAAAGAAAGAAAGAAAGAAAGAAAGAAAGAAAGAAAGAAAGAAAGAAAGAAAGAAAGAAAGAAAGACAGAAAGACAGAAAGATAGAAAGAAAGAAAGAAAGAAAGAAAGAAAGAAAGAAAGAAAGAAAGGAAGGAAGAAAGAAAGAAAGAAAGAAAGACAGAAAGAAAGGAAGAAAGACAGAAAGATAGAAAGAAAGAAAGAAAGAAAGGAAGAAAGACAGAAAGAAAGAAAGAAATAAAGGAAGAAAGACAGAAAGAAAGAAAGAAAGAAAGAAAGAAAGAAAGAAAGACAGAAAGATAGAAAGAAAGAAAGAAAGAAAGGAAGAAAGACAGAAAGAAATAAAGAAAGAAAGACAGAAAGATAGAAAGAAAGAAAGAAAGAAAGGAAGAAAGACAGAAAGACAGAAAGAAAGAAAGAAAGGAAGAAAGACAGAAAGATAGAAAGAAAGAAAGAAAGAAAGAAAGGAAGAAAGACAGAAAGAAAGAAAGAAAGGAAGAAAGACAGAAAGAAAGAAAGAAAGAAAGGAAGGAAGAAAGACAGAAAGATAGAAAGAAAGACAGAAAGATAGAAAGAAAGAAAGAAAGAAAGAAAGAAAGGAAGGAAGAAAGACAGAAAGATAGAAAGAAAGACAGAAAGATAGAAAGAAAGAAAGAAAGGAAGGAAGAAAGACAGAAAGATAGAAAGAAAGAAAGGAAGGAAGAAAGACAGAAAGAAAGAAAGGAAGAAAGACAGAAAGATAGAAAGAAAGAAAGGAAGGAAGAAAGACAGAAAGAAAGAAAGGAAGAAAGACAGAAAGATAGAAAGAAAGAAAGGAAGGAAGAAAGACAGAAAGATAGAAAGAAAGAAAGGAAGGAAGAAAGACAGAAAGATAGAAAGAAAGAAAGGAAGGAAGAAAGACAGAAAGATAGAAAGAAGGAAAGATAGAAGAAAAGGGTTACAGCAGTTTTGTGCTTGTGTTTTTTTTACACATGAATTCCATTAACGATCTTCCCATCCGACATTTCCTACCGTGCTGTACGATATAAGAGGTCGATAATGTAGTGAAAGGAGAGGCACATACCCATGTCTTGAAAACAGCCATTGGCCATTCCCATTTTTTACACCAGTGAAAGATATTACCGAGTACGTCCCAAGTGGCACCGTATTCCCTATTATAGTACACTACTTTTGACCTGGGCCAAAAGGGTGCCATTTGGGATTCGGGAGTATTTGGGAGTATATCAATTCAAGCTGCTATGATGGACAGGAACAACTGATCTGGGAGAAGGTAAATAACAAACGGGAGGCAACATCTGTTCTCTTTACAACTTTATCTTCTGGTTTTAAAAGAGACCAAACAACAGAGAAAAGAGAATATATCTTAATTTTACCTTGACATCTTCCGGAAGCTTCGTTGTTTCTAGCCACTACATGATAAGAGAACAAACATCTCACTTTGGCCAACGGCTGTTATGTTTTGAGGTAAATATGGATACCTGCAGATCTACTCAATGCTGAATACCCCATGGTATATGCATGCCTAAATTAGAACGAAAATAAGAGAGAAAACATGTTTAATTCTTCATTTGTTTTGATGTCAATTTGTCTCACCATTCATTCGGTATGGAACAATCAGAATGACTGATTAGAGATGGGAACAGATGTTGCTATAGGAACTAGTTTTGATTAACTTCAGTCTTCAGTCACTGCAGTCTCTCACTTGGTCTTCTAGCAGGAGGATTGTTGACATCATACTTCCCTCACTTCAACCCACTGATCAAGCTGCTAATCCTTCCTGTCTGTCAGGCAAAGCAAAGCCGTGTTCTCGCTCACCGCTCTGCATTAGAGATCCATTTGTACCTGCTGGCTTCCCTCAGCAGTCTAGCAGGTCTGTGGTATCTTCTGTATCATATCAAAATCAAAAGAAAAATGCTGTTTGTCACATGCTTCGTAAACAGGCGTGGAATAACAGTGAAATGCTTACTGACGGGGCCTTCCCAGCAATGCAGAGAGAAAGAAAATAGAGAAACAATAGAAAAGTAATAACACAAAATAATACAAATAATAATAGATACATAATTCGTAACGATAACTTGGCTATATACACTGAGTGTACAAAATACCTGCTTTTTCCAGGACATACACTGACCAGGTGAATCCAGGTGAAGCTATGATCCATAATTGATGTCAACTGTTAAATCCACTTCAATCAGTGTAGATGAAGGGGAAGAGACAGGTAAAATAAAGATTTTTAAGCCTTGAGACCATTGAGACATGGACTGTGTGCCATTCAGAGGGTGAACGGGCAAGACAAAAGATTGAAGTGTCTTTGAACAGGGTATGGTAGTAGGTGTCAGGGTCACCTGTTTGAGTGCGTGAAGAATTACAGCGCTGCTGGGTTTTTCACGCTCAACAGTTTCCTGTGTGTATCAAGAATGGTCCACCACCCAAAGGACATGCAATAGGGATTGCATCATCTGTGGATCTGTTTGGGCAGTATGCGAATTAGAGTGGGTCCAGGGTATCTGGGATGATGGTGTTGATGTGAGCCATGACCAGCCTTTCAAAGCATTTCATGGCCACAGATGTGAGTGCTACGGGACGATAGTCATTTAGACAGGTTACCTTGACGTTCTTGTACGTGTGTGTAGGAGCAATGTTCCTATGATGTGATACAGTACGTGATTGGGGGAGAACAGCTATGACAAGCTGTGTGATCTAGTGCGGAAGCTTCCTGTCTCTCACTGACCCAGGGCTGCTAAAAGCAGGGAGGTCATTAAAACACACAGCAGCAGCAACGGGGATCATGGATTGGATCACCGTGCCCAATGAGAAGCTTCATCTGAAAGGAAAGGGTGCTGTTGGCAGGACAACAAGCAGACAGACAATATGTAGGCATCTAGTTGCTTCATATGATCATGTGGAATGATTTTCTGGTTGTTTTCTATTGCAAAATGCTGTACAAAATATGAATTCTCTCAAAAGTCCTTGTGTCACAGCATAGCTCAAACAGTTCATATACTGTAGCTTACAGTATGTACTTGGCCCACAGTGACTTCACATCATCATGGGATGAACCCCCATGTGAAGGTTTGTAATTCTATTGTAAACTGAAAATGCTCTCTCTTTGCAGTAAACAAAATATATTTTTTTGTTTACTGAAGTGATTGGCCTGAACATCAGAGACATGAAACACAGTAAACTAATCTGTAGAGACTACAGCTAATCGGCTTGCTGTGTTGTGTGGCAGAGACACAAATCCCTAACAAGTTTAGGCAGCAGCCACTATCACCAACCCAGCAAGTGGTCCCGATTGTTTTGTTTGTTTGTATTCTTGGAGGGGAGGGGGGGGGGGGGGGGGGGGGGGGGGGGGTGTTTGGATGCTGTTCCGTTCTCCTCATCTCTGGCCATGAGATTAAAAAACTCTCATTTATGAACGAAAAGAGACAAAGAAATCCCTCTCAAATCAAATTATAGGAGCATGTTACTTTGTCAAGCGTTTCCCCTTTTATCTGGAGCTGATTAAACTCCCGTTGGAATCGTCTGAAGACACACGGCTGTGATTGCTGATAAAGTTTTGAAGTCGCTGCGGTGAGTGAGGAAGCAGGGAATCAAGGAGGGAGGGAGGGTGGAAGGAAGGAAGGAAGGAAGGATGAATGGAAGGAAGGAAGGAAGGAAGGAAGGAAGGAAGGAAGGAAGGAAGGAAGGAAGGAAGGAAGGAAGGAAGGAAGGAAGGAAGGAAGGAAGGAAGGAAGGAAGGAAGGAAGGAAGGAAGGAAGGAAGGAAGGAAGGAAGGAAGGGGCTACGATTTTATATGGCAATCAGAAATTTGGGATTTATGTTTTTGTCCCTGTAGGCAAAAAAAAAAGGGTTAGCTCATGTCCATCAATGGTAGCAGAGCAAAATACTCCACTAGCTAGATATCATTATATGCATTATACATGCATCTTAAGGATACAATTGTTAAGTAGGGAGTTGAGTGTTCTAAATAAAACACAACACTCAATCTTATTGTTTCTATTGTTGACAGCAGGGTTTACTTATCTCAACTAAGTTCCAGTCTGTTATTGCATAGACATTGTGTCGCTTGAGAGAAAGAGAGCAAGAGAAAGAAAAAGAGACAGAGACAGAGAAAGACAGAGAGAGACAGAGAGATAGAGGGTGTGAGAGAGACAGAGACAGAGAGAGACAGAGAGAGACAGAGAGATAGAGGGTGTGAGAGAGACAGAGATAGAGGGTGTGAGAGAGACAGAGAGAGACTGGGAGATAGAGGGTATAAGAGAGAGACACAGAGAAAGACAGAGAGAGACAGAGAGATAGAGGGTGTGAGAGAGACAGAGACAGAGAGAGACAGAAAGATAGAGGGTGTGAGAGAGACAGAGATAGAGGGTGTGAGAGAGACAGAGAGAGACTGGGAGATAGAGGGTATAAGAGAGAGACACAGAGAAAGACAGAGAGAGACAGAGAGATAGAGGGTGTGAGAGAGACAGAGACAGAGAGAGACAGAGATAGAGAGAGAATGAATCACTAAAACAATACAGAAATACACTACGGAAAAAGAAGGAACAGCATGTCAGAAATCAGCTCAATGCAATTGAAGAATCCATAGACTCTAACCACTTCTGGGAAAATTGGAAAACACTAAACAAACAACAACACAAATAATTATCTATCCAAAATGGAGATGTATGGGTAAACCACTTCTCCAATCTTTTTGGCTCTATAACAAAGAATAAAGAGCAAAAACATATACATGATCAAATACAGATCTTAGAATAAACTATTAAAGACTACCAGAACCCACTGGATTCTCCAATTACATTGAATGAGTTACAGGACAAAATAAAAACCCTCCAACCCAAAAAGGCCTGTGGTGTTGATGGTATCCTCAATGAAATGATCAAATATACAGACAACAAATTCCAATTGGCTATACAAAAACTCTTTAACATCATACTTAGCTCTGGCATCTTCCCCAATATTTGGAACCAAGGACTGATCACCCCAATCCACAAAAGTGGAGACAAATTTGACTACAATAACTACCGTGGAATATGTGTCAACAGTAACCTTGGGAAAATCCTCTGCATTATTATTAACAGCAGACTCGTACATTTCTCGTACAACAAGTGTGCGGTTAAAATTGGCAAAAAACACACACATTTCTTCACACAGGGTCGTGGGGTTAGACAGGGATGCAGCTTAAGCCCCACCCTCTTCAACATATATATCAACGAATTGGCGCGGGCACTAGAAAAGTCTGCAGCACCCGGCCTCCCCCTGCTAGAATCCGAAGTCAAATGTCTGCTGTTTGCTGATGATCTGGTGCTTCTGTCACCAACCAAGGAGGGCCTACAGCAGCACCTAGATCTTATGCACAGATTCTGTCAGACCTGGGCCCTGACAGTAAATCTCAGTAAGACCAAAATAATGGTGTTCCAAAAAAGGTCCAGTCACCAGGACCACAAATACAAATTCCATCTAGACACTGTTGCCCTAGAGCACACAAAAAACTATACATACCTTGGCCTAAACATCAGCGCCACAGGTAACTTCCACAAAGCTGTGAACGATCTGAGAGACAAGGCAAGAAGGGCATTCTATGCCATCAAAAGAAAGATAAATTTCAACATACCAATTAGGATTTGGCTAAAAATACTTGAATCAGTCATGGAGCTCATTGCCCTTTATGGTTGTGAGGTCTGGGGTCCGCTCACCAACCAAGACTTCACAAAATGGGACAAACACCAAATTGAGACTCTGCACGCAGAATTCGGCAAAAATATCCTCCGTGTACAACGTAGAACACCAAATAATGCATGCAGAGCAGAATTAGGCAGATACCCACTAATTATCAAAATCCAGAAAAGAGCCGTTAAATTCTACAACCACCTAAAAGGAAGCGATTCACAAACCTTCCATAACAAAGCCATCACCTACAGAGAGATGAATCTGGAGAAGAGTCCCCTAAGCAAGCTGGTCCTGGGGCTCTGTTCACAAACACAAACACACCCTACAGAGCCCCAGGACAACAGCACAATTAGACCCAACCAAATCATGAGAAAACAAAAAGATAATTACTTAACACATTGGAAAGAATTAACAAAAAAACAGAGCAAACTAGAATGCTATTTGGCCCTACACAGAGAGTACACAGCGGCAGAATACCTGACCAATGTGGCTGACCCAAAATTAAGGAAAGCTTTGACTATGTACAGACTCAGTGAACATAGCCTTGCTATTGAGAAAGGCCGCCGTAGGCAGACATGGCTCTCAAGAGAAGACAGGCTATGTGCTCACTGCCCACAAAATGAGGTGGAAACTGAGCTGCACTTCCTAACCTCCTGCCCAATGTATGACCATATTAGAGAGACATATTTCCCTCAGATTACACAGATCCACAAAGAATTCGAAAACTAATCCAATTTTGAAAAACTCCCATATCTACTGGGTGAAATTCCACAGTGTGCCATCACAGCAGCAAGATTTGTGACCTGTTGCCACGAGAAAAGGGCAACCAGTGAAGAACAAACACCATTGTAAATACAACCCATATTTATGCTTATTTATTTTATCTTGTGTCCTTTAACCATTTGTACATTGTTAAAACACTGTATATATATATATAATATGACATTTGTAATGTCTTTACTGTTTTGAAACCTCTGTATGTGTAATGTTTACTGTTCATTTTTTTTGTTTTTCACTTTATATATTCACTTTGTATGTTGTCTACCTCACTTGCTTTGGCAATGTTAACACATGTTTCCCATGCCAATAAAGCCCTTGAATTGAATTGAATTGACAGAGAGATAGAGAGATAGAGAGATAGAGGGTGTGAGAGATAGAGGGTGTGAGAGAGATAGAGAGACAGAGAGATCGAGGGTGTGAGAGAGATAGAGAGATAGAGACAGAAAGACAGAGAGAGAGAGAGAGAGAGAGAGATAGAGAGATAGATGAGTGTGAGAGAGACAGAGACAGAGAGAGACAAAGAGAGACAGAGATAAAGGGTGTGTGAGAGAGAGACAGAGAGACAGAGAGATAGAGAGATAGAGGGTGTGAGAGAAATAGAGAGACATCAGCACAATTAGACCCAACCAAATCATGAGAAAACAAAAAGATAATTACTTGACACATTGGAAAGAATTAACAAAAAAAACAGAGCAAACTAGAATGCTATTTGGCCCTACACAGAGAGTACACAGCGGCAGAATACCTGACCACTGTGACTGACCCAAAATTAAGGAAAGCTTTGACTATGTACAGACTCAGTGAGCATAGCCTTGCCATTGAGAAAGGCCGCCGTAGACAGACCTGGCTCTCAAGAGAAGACAGGCTATGTGCTCACTGCCCACAAAATGAGGTGGAAACTGAGCTGCACTTCCTAACCTCCTGCCCAATGTATGACCATATTAGAGAGACATATTTCCCTCAGATTACACAGATCCACAAAGAATTTTAAAAAAAAAACAATTTTGATAAACTCCCATATCTATTGGGTGAAATTCCACAGTGTGCCATCACAGCAGCAAGATTTGTGACCTGTTGCCCCAAGAAAAGGGCAACAAGTGAAGAACAAACACCATTGTAAATACAACCCATATTTATGTTGATTTATTTTCCCTTGTGTACCCTTAACCATTTGTACATCGTTGCAACACTGTATATATACATAATATGACATTTGTAATGTCTTTATTGTTTTGAAATGTACTGTTAATTTTTATTGTTTGTTTCACTTTTGTATATTATCTACCTCACTTGCTTTGGCAATGTTAACACATGTTTTCCATGCCAATAAAGCCCCTTGAATTGAATTTAATAGAGAGATAGAGGTTGTGAGAGACAGAGAGATAGAGATAGAGGGTGTGAGAGACAGAGAGATAGAGATAGAGGTTGTGAGAGACAGAGAGATAGAGATAGAGGGTGTGAGAGACAGAGAGATAGAGATAGAGGGTGTGAGAGAGATGGGGGGGGGGGACTGACATATTCATTAATAGTGTAATAAAAACAAGAATTCTTTGTAATTTAATCTCTGTGAATGTGGAACACAGGCAATTATTTGAAGGGTGAAAAAAACAGTTACATTTTTTCCTCATGAATCTACACACAATACCCCACAATACTGACAAGGCAAAAACAGGTTTTTAAAAATGTTTCCAAAAATAAATAAAATAAAAACTGAAATATCACATTCACATAAGCATTCAACTCCTTTACTCAGTACTTTGTTAACATAGGACAATGTGGGAAAAGGGAAGAGGTCTGAATGCACTGTAGGCC
Source organism: Oncorhynchus mykiss (assembly GCF_013265735.2). Taxonomy (NCBI): domain Eukaryota; kingdom Metazoa; phylum Chordata; class Actinopteri; order Salmoniformes; family Salmonidae; genus Oncorhynchus; species Oncorhynchus mykiss. The sequence goes on along the minus strand of NC_048575.1, from coordinate 74,928,079 downwards.
AATGTATGAAGCAGAGCCATAGGCCTACAGTATAGGATCAACACATTATAGATTATATATTCATTTATAAGACCATGCAGATGGGAGGAACATCTCCAACATCCCTCAAGTGTGTGCCAAGGATTCGGGTGAAGCAGCTGGCTTTAAGGTCATAAAGTTGATTCATATATTGTCTTATTCATGTTCGAGGAACAGAAACAAGCAAGTGCTCAAGTAAAACATCGTGACGAGCTGATTGCAACAGCACCGGCGTCTCTATCCTTGGCGCTGAAATTCTGTGAGAGCATTCGATTCAATTCAATAGACTTCATTGACATGGCAAGTTAAATTACTTACATTGTCAAAGTACACATATAACAAAAATGGTGGGACCATCAGCATTCTTTACCTCCACACCGCACTTCAAGAGTGCTATCTATTTTAGTGAGTTATCAGTAGGGACAGAAGGAAGTGGTATATATCTAAGAGTGTTGACACCATACTCTTGGATGAGAGGTCAAATTTGCATGGATGGACACCAATTTTTCAACCCCTGTATTGGTCAGCCTGTTGCGTGCGGTGGTGTGTGTGTTCCCAAACAAGGACCAGTTGTGCTCTGAGGAGGCTGATGTTGGTGCAATTTGGAGGATGATGGAGGCAACAGGGGAAACAAAGTCCAGAAAGTCCCTTCCACCAGGTGGCTGATGCGATAAATTGTTTTGTTTTCAGTGCCATTATGTCCTAGAGGAGCAGATTCAATGCATGAGCAGCACAGCCAATGGGTGTGATGTGAGGGTAGGACTCCTCCACTTTAGACCAAGCAGCCTTCATGTTCCCAGCATTGTCTGTCCCCAGTGCAAATACCTTCTGTGGTCCAAGGTCATTGATGACTGCCTTCAGCTAAGCTGCAGTGTAGAGACCGGTGTGTCTGTTGTCCCTTGTGTCTGTGCTCTTGTAGAATACTGGTTGAGTGGTGGAGATGATGTAGTTAATTATTCCTTGCCCACGAACATTCAACCACCCATCAGAGATGATTGCAATGCAGTCTGCTTTCTCTATGATTTGCTTGACCTTCACGCATCCAGCAAATGCGTAGATAAAGCATGTCTGGTTGGAGGGGTGTATACTGGGTTAAGAACATTCAGAAATCTCTTCCAATACACATTGCCTGTGAGCATCAGAGGTGAACCAGTTGCATACACAGCTCGAGCAAGACATTCATCAGTATTTCTCTGAATACATTCCTCCATTGAGTCAAAAAATACTTCTGATTCCAGGAGGACCATGAGCTGTTGCTATCGATAAGGTATCTGATTCATAATTTCCACCTCAAATAGAAGTAGAGGGACTTTTGACAGAGGTTGCTGGTTGTGAGCGCTGAGGGAACATTATGCACTTGGCCAGACGATTCTGCATCTGTTTTGCGTTCTTCAAATATGATTTGGCACAGTATTTGCAAATGTACACAGCTTTTCCTTCTACATTAGCTGCAGTGAAATGTCTCCACACATCAGATAGTGCCCGTGGCATTTCCCTGTAAAGATTAGAAAAAAAATGTTTAAAAAAAACAAATACAATTCCATGTACAGATAAATAGTTAAGCAGTTAGATTAAACAGCTCCTTTGTAAGATAAATGTATGGAAACAGGTGAATTAACACTGCTCAATTAGCAGGCTCAAGCGAGCTAAATGGTAGCATAAACTAACTATCAGAAATGGTTAAGAAGTTAGAAATGATTTAAACACACTTTGCTGTAGGCTACTATTTACTAGATAACAAGAAATAATGTACATCATATAAAATATATTCACCCCACCCAGTATTGTAAACAAAAACTTACCAGAAAGCATGTGGTCCTTGGCTCAGACAGTGTAGTAGTGTGGGCTCAATAGCATCTCATTAGTGTGCAAGATCTTGAGAATCAGCTGTACATGTGATGGAAGAGTGCACTGCAAATGTGATGGAAGAATGCACTGTGCATGTGATGGCAGAATGGTTAGTAGTATAGCGGCTAGCACATAATGTTTTGAGAACTATACGTTTCTTAGAGTTTGGTGAAAGTGTGGTTGTCTTGTGGTTATTTTGCATACCACTTTCTCACAACTTTCTGGGAATGGTGCAGGATAATCGCATGGCTTTGGAATATTTTCAGCACATTTAAGGAACTTGACAAAGTTCTTGGTATTTCATTACCATATCCTAAAAGTTCTAGCATGGTACGATTACATTTTCATGTTTTCATATTTGATAAAAAAATGTATGTTCTAGGAACGTTCTCCAAATGGTTTGACATTAAGAATGTTGTGGAATAGTTCAGAGAGTGTTAAGAAACAGTGTTCTTCAGTTGGAATTTCAGTACTTCAGCATAACATTTCCTACAGGTTTCCTCACATGGTTCTATTTAAAGTAATGTTCTCAAATTTTTTTCCTAGAATGATAAGAGAACTTTCCATTAAAAAAAAACACAATAAAACTTTAGTAATGTTCAGAGAATGTTCTAAGAATATTATTTGAAAACATATACATTATTTTCTCAGCATCAACAAAACTCTCTATATCCTCTATCTTGTTAAGTGTGTTCAGGAGTGTTGGGCACACCTACTAATTGGCCACACCTGATGTTAATGAGTGCATGTTTCCTCCCAAACAGAATTGCGGTCTGTTTGAATAGACTCAAATGAACAGCTTTGTTTGAGTTTAAAAAAACATGGCATGGTAGCTTCATCCTGGTGGCACAATTAACTAACTCTGTGGATAAAGAACAGAAGATCATAGGTTCAAATCTCACTGATAAAAAAAGAAATGTGTTGTTTAAGTTTTATGGTAGTTATTAAAAAACCTCCAAATAAGCTATAATTTCTGTTCTTAGAGCGTTAAAAAAACCTCTCTGGAAGAAACCAGAGTAAAACGTTCTCAAAACCTTCCTGCAACCTTAAAATAAACATTCCCAGAAGAGACAAAATGTTTATTTCTGTTCTCAGAACGCTTAAAAAAAGTTCAATTTTACCAGTCAGAAAACGAATGGCTTCATTCACAGAACCAATGTGAAACCAAAAACATACATTCCAACAACTTCCAAGGAACCAAGTGTGCTAGCTGGGTATAGCCTATCTATCCATTTAGCCAAAACTCTCCCAGAGTAGCTAAATAGACTGGCAGGAGATTGTTGGCAATTTAGCATGGCTGTTTACTCCATTTTACAGTTTACAAAACTAAGGCTTTCAATTGACTTTCAAAGTGAATAAAGATGTGGTCATGCTTGTATTCTAGAAATGTTCAGCATTAGATTTTAATCAGAGATCTGGTTCTGCAGATTGAATGATAAAAAACTGTAATCTGAAACAGCACACATTAATGTATTCCTTCCCTCGGGGAGACCGGGGAGTGGTGGGGGTTCTTTGGGAGTGATAATTGCCCTTATCACACATGAGAGATTATTTGCCCTGATATTGTCATTCTTAAATGGGATACTTTCAGTAAAACTGTCATGCTAGTGGAGTGTTGAATGTTGATTACGTTGTAGGCTCACACGCTTCTATATGCAGCCACAAAGCCATGCTTTAGGCTACTATATGGTCAGTATGTTCTCTGCATACATTTTTAAAGATCAAAGTATTATAAGCAAGTAATGCATACCTGCAGGCTAAACCTATTCTGTATAAGCTATACGTTACTGCATAAATACAAATGTATAGACAACTGAATTACACTAAAAGCAATAAGGCTATGGGCTGGTTTGTTTATTAACAGACCAATACAGAAAACCTACCCGTGTCTGTGTCCAGCAAACATAGTTAGCCTGCATTTTGAGCCTGCCAAGATCGATCAATGAAGGTATGATTAATCTAATCTAACACAGAAGACAAAATTATTTATCAGAGTTGATGCATTGTCCCTTCGCTTAAACATTCAGACAAAGGGGCCTAATTCTGATACAAAGCAAATATCCTTTAAACGAATAATAATGGGTTAGGGACAAAGGCTAATGATGCTGCTGCTGGCTTTTCTTTTCACAGATAGGTGGGAAATAGTCCAATAATGTGGAGCGTGTAATTAGGAATCTCTCTGCCATCAGTCTTGCTAATGTCCAGAGTTAGGTTTACAGACCCAGGGAGTATTCACACAGCAGGACTGAAGGCAGGCTGGGAGGCTTACAGACCCGGGGAGTATTCACACAGCAGGACTGAAGGCAGGCTGGGAGGCTTACAGACCCGGGGAGTATTCACACAGCAGGACTGAAGGCAGGCTGGGAGGCTTACAGACCCGGGGAGTATTCACATAGCAGGACTGAAGGCAGGCTTACAGACCCGGGGAGTATTCACACAGCAGGACTGAAGGCAGGCTGGGAGGCTTACAGACCCGGGGAGTATTCACATAGCAGGACTGAAGGCAGGCTTACAGACCCGGGGAGTATTCACACAGCAGGACTGAAGGCAGGCTGGGAGGCTTACAGACCCGGGGAGAATTCACATAGCAGGACTGAAGGCAGGCTTACAAACCGGGGAGTGTTCACACAGCAAGACTGAAGGCAGACTGGGAGGCTTACAGACCCGGGGAGTATTCACACAGGAGGACTGAAGGCAGGCTGGGAGGCTTACAGACCCGGGGAGTATTCACACAGCAGGACTGAAGGCAGGCTGGGAGGCTTACAGACCGGGGAGTATTCACACAGGAGGACTGAAGGCAGGCTTACAGACCCGGGGAGTATTCACACAGCAGGACTGAAGGCAGGCTGGGAGGCTTACAGACCTGGGGAGTATTCACACAGGAGGACTGAAGGCAGGCTTACAGACCCGGGGAGTATTCACACAGGAGGACTGAAGGCAGGCTGGGAGGCTTACAGACCGGGGAGTGTTCACACAGGAGGACTGAAGGTAGGCTGGGAGGCTTACAGACCCGGGGAGTATTCACACAGGAGGACTGAAGGCAGGCTTACAGACCGGGGAGTATTCACACAGGAGGACTGAAGGCAGGCTGGGAGGCTTACAGACCGGGGAGTATTCACACAGCAGGACTGAAGGCAGGCTTACAGACCCGGGGAGTATTCACACAGCAGGACTGAAGGCAGGCTGGGAGGCTTACAGACCGGGGAGAATTCACATAGTAGGACTGAAGGCAGGCTGGGAGGCTTACAGACCCGGGGAGTATTCACATAGCAGGACTGAAGGCAGGCTTAGAGACCGGGGAGTATTCACACAGCAGGACTGAAGGCAGGCTGTGAGGCTTACAGACCCGGGGAGTATTCACACAGCAGGACTGAAGGCAGGCTGGGAGGCTTACAGACCCGGGGAGTATTCACACAGCAGGACTGAAGGCAGGCTGGGAGGCTTACAGACCCGGGGAGTATTCACACAGGAGGACTGAAGGCAGGCTGGGAGGCTTACAGATCCGGGGAGTATTCACACAGCAGGACTGAAGGCAGGCTGGGAGGCTTACAGACCGGGGAGTATTCACACAGCAGGACTGAAGGCAAGCTTACAGACCCGGGGAGTATTTACACAGCAGGACTGAAGGCAGGCTGGGAGGCTTACAGACTCAGGGAATATTCACACAGCAGGACTGAAGGCAGGCTGGGAGGCTTACAGACCGGGGAGAATTCACATAGCAGGACTGAAGGCAGGCTGGGAGGCTTACAGACCCGGGGAGTATTCACATAGCAGGACTGAAGGCAGGCTTACAGACCGGGGAGTATTCACACAGCAGGACTGAAGGCAGGCTGTGAGGCTTACAGACCCGGGGAGTATTCACACAGCAGGACTGAAGGCAAGCTGGGAGGCTTACAGACCCGGGGAGTATTCACACAGCAGGACTGAAGGCAGGCTGGGAGGCTTATAGACCAGGGAGTATTCACACAGCAGGACTGAAGGCAAGCTTACAGACCCGGGGAGTATTTACACAGCAGGACTGAAGGCAGGCTGGGAGGCTTACAGACTCGGGGAGTATTCACACAGCAGGACTGAAGGCAGGCTGGGAGGCTTACAGACCAGGGAGTATTCACACAGCAGGACTGAAGGCAGGCTGGGAGGCTTACAGACCGGGGAGTATTCACACAGGAGGACTGAAGGCAGGCTTACAGACCCGGGGAGTATTCACACAGCAGGACTGAAGGCAGGCTGGGAGGCTTACAGACCGGGGAGTATTCACACAGGAGGCCTGAAGGCAGGCTGGGAGGCTTACAGACCCGGGGAGTATTCACACAGGAGTACTGAAGGCAGGCTGGGAGGCTTACAGACCCGGGGAGTATTCACACAGCATGACTGAAGGAAGGCTGGGAGGCTTACAGACCCGGGAGTATTCACACAGGAGGACTGAAAGCAGACTGGGAGGCTTACAGACCCGGGAGTATTCACACAGCAGGACTGAAGGCAGGCTGGGAGGCGTACAGACCCGGGGAGTATTCACACAGGAGGACTGAAGGCATGCTGGGAGGCGTACAGGCCTGTGAAGTATTCACACAGGAGGACTGAAGGCAGGCTGGGAGGCGTACAGGCCTGTGAAGTATTCACACAGGAGGACTGAAGGCAGGCTGGGAGGCGTACAGGCCCGGGGAGTATTCACACAGGAGGACTGAAGGCAGGCTTACAGACCCGGGGAGTATTCACACAGCATGACTGAAGGCAGGCTGGGAGGCTTACAGACCCGGGAGTATTCACACAGGAGGACTGAAAGCAGACTGGGAGGCTTACAGACCCGGGAGTTTTCACACAGCAGGACTGAAGGCAGGCTGGGAGGCGTACAGACCCGGGGAGTATTCACACAGGAGGACTGAAGGCAGGCTGGGAGGCGTACAGGCCTGTGAAGTATTCACACAGGAGGACTGAAGGCAGGCTGGGAGGCGTACAGGCCTGTGAAGTTTTCACACAGGAGGACTGAAGGCAGGCTGGGAGGCGTACAGGCCCGGGGAGTATTCACACAGGAGGACTGAAGGCAGGCTGGGAGAATTACAGATCCGGGGAGTATTCACACAGCAGTACTGAAGGCAGGCTGGGAGGCTTACTAGCCTGTGAAGTATTCACACAGGAGGACTGAAGGCAGGCTGGGAGGCTTACAGACCCGGGGAGTATTCACACAGGAGGACTGAAGGCAGGCTGGGAGGCTTACTAGCCTGTGAAGTATTCACACAGGAAGACTGAAGGCAGGCTGGGAGGCGTACAGGCCCGGGGAGTATTCACACAGGAGGACTGAAGGCAGGCTGGGAGGCTTCCTAACAAAAAATGTATGTATCCCTACCTAAATGTCCATTAATTATAATCCACAAAATAATTTCCATCGCCTGTCCCATTTCCATTTCCTGATTATTTTAATCCTGCAGAATACTGGGTCAAATTAAGAACCTACATCTGTAGCTCACTACAATCACAACCCCCTTATTGTGTTATTATATGATCTTTGATTTTCCAGAGGTGTCTGAAGGGGAAAACCATGGATGTGCACTGCATCTTACATCTATGCATGGACATTTACAAAAACAATTATCTTCTGCCTGAATGTCAATGAATCTATTTAATCACCATCATTTTATTACAGGAATATACACAACTATGTAGGACATAAGGCTAAGAATAAAGGCATATGTACTGTCTCTATATATACGGTATGGTGATAGCTTTGTTTAATGTACCATGTTCACAGCCAGCGCAGTGGACAGGCAGGCTGGCAAGAATAGAACACAAACACCAGTGTTATTTCACACAGTAAACACAGCCAAGTGCTTCCACTGCATATAAACAACATCCTTTTGCACCCTTGTCAACCACCATTACACAGCATTGTGTGAGTGAGTGTGTGTGTGTGTGTGTGTGTGTGTGTGTGTGTGTGTGTGTGTGTGTGTGTGTGTGTGTGTGTGTGTGTGTGTGTTATACGCATACAAGTAATTCCATACAAATGAAGAATAGCATGAATAAACCACTCATGAAGCAGAAAATTATAGAAAGGAAACATTTGACATTTTTATTACTAATGCCTTTCAAAAGACTATATAAGAAAGCATGTTAAAGGTGTACACTACAGATGTCAGATCTTAACTTGATCACTCTTTTGTCATAGAGAATTTTCTCGTCAGTCCCTAAAAAAAATGTTCTTTCTCTCCATGCGGTGGCAGTCGAGTCAGTGGGATCAGGGCTTTCGATCAAAATGATGTTCTCTCTCGCTCGCTCACACGCTAGGCCTAGGTCCTAATACTGCAACATTCAAATGTACAAAAATCTGTCTGAAACACAGCCATGCACATCAACAACCGTTGTTTCATATACAGTAGCTTAATAACACAAGATAGATATTGGTTCCAACTAGGCTACGACATACTAGTGTCAACATCCCAAGGTCAAAGTTACGGTCGCTGTTTTCACCTGGCACATAGGCCTACTGTGTCGACGTGGGTTCGATACCAGTCCATGACATTCTGGCACGAAGAACTGAATCCCCCCCCCCCCCCCCCCCCCCCCGATATATTTACTTACACAGTTCCAATATGGACAGTCCAGGGATATTTTACCTCTGATCTTGATAAGAAGTGATCATACCAGACACGGTTGAATAGCATAAAGAGGAAACCAATAGAATAATAACAGTAGGCTACACCAACATTAGTTTCCATTCCTACAAAGTGTGGGGTAATTTGCCACAGTAGACTTGCCATGGTAAACAATTAAATACTTTACTTATATTGTACGGAATGCTTGTCAAATACATAAATCGCTCTTAGTCTAAATTGTTTCCGATTACAACACCAACCAGAGGGTCTTTGTCTTTTTTTTTTAACCTTTATTTAACCAGGCAAGTCAGTTAAGAACAAATTCTTATTTTCAATGATGTCCTAGGAACAGTGGGTTAACTGCCTATTCAGGGGCAGAGCGACAGATTTGTACTTTGTCAGCTTGGGGGTTTAAACTTGCAACCTTGCGGTTACTAGTCCAACGCTCTAACCACTAGGCTACCCTGCCGGTTGCAAGCAGGACTAAGGTAACACTGACATTAGCTTTTAGGGAGAGGTAATGAGGTGACCATTAACGGTTGCCATTGAGGTCAGCTGCGTGGGTGAATTTAGCACGTATTGATGGTTTAACTAGACATCATCTGGTGATAATATAGTGCCATTGATGGTTGCAATAGGCCCCTTGTTGTTTAATTATATTACAATACATTCTGTAGTCAACTCATTAGCATAATGACATTAATAACACAAGATATATATTGGTTCCAACTAGGCTACGACATACTAGTGTTAACATCCCACGGTCAAAGTTACGGTCGCTGTTTTCACCTGGCACATAGGCCTACTGTATCGACGTGGGTTCGATACCAGTCCATGTCCATAGGTTACAGTAGCTGAGTTGATGAGCTGATTTGGGCCATCAGTTGACTGACAGATTTAGGCCTACTGTAGAACAATATATTTTCCTCCAGTGTGGATGCTCGCCCACGTTTAAATTAGGCTGTGTATAATTTCTCAGTACATTCAAATAAACGCAATGAACCTGTGGGTTTAATGTATGTTCACGGTCACTATATCGTCCAGCACTGGGAGAAACTCATGCAGCTCAGAGCCAGAACTCACTGCTCAGACCACTGCGTTACGGCACTTCACCATTCTCTATCAAGCACTAAGAATGCTATGAAAACTGATGATACATAGGCAATTGTTTTTAATTATTTAGTTTTAAGCCTTCCCTAAACCATAGCCCTAACCTTAACCACTCAGAATGAATGCCTAAACTATTCATCTTTGAGTTGTTTCAAATCAAATCAAATGTTATTGGTCACATACACATATTTAATGGATGTTATTGCGGGTGTAGCGAAATGTTTGTGCTCCTAGCTCCATCAGTGCAGTAATATCTAACAGTGCAGTAGTATCTAACAGTGCAGTAGTATCTAACAGTGCAGTAGTATCTAACAGTGCAGTAATATCTAACAGTGCAGTAGTATCTAACAGTGCAGTAGTATCTAACAGTGCAGTAGTATCTAACAGTGCAGTAATATCTAACAGTGCAGTAGTATCTAACAGTGCAGTAGTATCTAACAGTGCAGTAGTATCTAACACTGCAGAAGTATCTAACAGTGCAGTAATATCTAACAGTGCAGTAGTATCTAACAGTGCAGTAGTATCTAACAGTGCAGTAGTATCTAACAGTGCAGTAGTATCTAACAGTGTAGTAATATCTAACAGTGCAGTAGTATCTAACAGTGCAGTAGTATCTAACAGTGCAGTAGTATCTAACAGTGTTGTAATATCTAACAGTGCAGTAGTATCTAACAGTGCAGTAGTATCTAACAGTGCAGTAGTATCTAAAAAAAAGTGCAGTAGTATCTAACAGTGCAGTAGTATCTAACAGTGTAGTAGTATCTAACAGTGCAGTAGTATCTAACAGTGCAGTAGTATCTAACAGTGCAGTAGTATCTAACAGTGTAGTAATATCTAACAGTGCAGTAGTATCTAACAGTGTAGTAGTATCTAACAGTGCAGTAATATCTAACAGTGCAGTAGTATCTAACAGTGCAGTAGTATCTAACAGTGCAGTAGTATCTAACAGTGTAGTAGTATCTAACAGTGCAGAAGTATCTAACAGTGCAGTGGTATCTAACAGTGCAGTAGTATCTAACAGTGTAGTAGTATATAACAGTGCAGTGGTATCTAACAGTGCAGTAGTATCTAACAGTGTAGTAGTATATAACAGTGCAGTGGTATCTAACAGTGTAGTAGTATCTAACAGTGCAGTGGTATCTAACAGTGCAGTAGTATATAACAGTGCAGTAGTATCTAACAGTGCAGTAGTATCTAACAGTGTAGTAGTATCTAACAGTGCAGTGGTATCTAACAGTGCAGTAGTATCTAACAGTGTAGTAGTATATAACAGTGCAGTAGTATCTAACAGTGCAGTAGTATCTAACAGTGCAGTAGTATCTAACAGTGCAGTAGTATCTAACAGTGCAGTAGTATCTAACAGTGTAGTAGTATCTAACAGTGCAGTAGTATCTAACAGTGCAGTAGTATCTAACAGTGCAGTAGTATCTAACAGTGCAGTAGTATCTAACAGTGCAGTAGTATCTAACAGTGCAGTAGTATCTAACAGTGCAGAAGTATCTAACAGTGTAGTAGTATCTAACAGTGCAGAAGTATCTAACAGTGCAGTGGTATCTAACAGTGCAGTAGTATCTAACAGTGCAGTAGTATCTAACAATTCACAACAATGTTTCTGTTTTAACCCAGTAACTATGCGTAATGAATAGACATTCGTTCATCTGTGAGTCAAAGGGCAGTGGACCGGATTCAGACCCATGCTGACTCTGGCATATGTAGACTGTCTGTAACCGTTGGACCACAAAGGCACTGAGGAAACAAATCATTTATTCTGTCTATTACTTGCCTTCAACATATAAAACAATTGATAAAAAAATATATGATTTTCACTAACTAAAAAATATCTACTCCCCACAAATATGTAAATTTATTCTAAACCAGATGAGAATGAACAGGAGACGTGCTGTAGCCTGCATGGAACCTACACAAGTTACAATGTAGGTGCGGTGTGCATTGTATACAAACACCTCCTCCAGCTGCCCACTGGCCGCCATTTTAAATATTTCTTCAGATATTCAAATCCTCCTGCTGCAGGATTAATTTCCTCCTGCGACGAAAGGGGTCAAATTAAGATCCAACATCTGTATGTTCCATTTATTTGACTAGATGAATTGGACCACCTTTTGCACCCTTTTTCACAATCAAATGTTTTTCATTTATTAATAATATTGTCAGCAAGAATCACCTCTTGGACTCTGAGCACGGTGGTCCTATAGACTGGAACGGCAACAGATGTTGTGGTCCATAAGACATGGCATTTCTAACATCTAACACACACTGGCACAGGCATGCACACGCACACACACACACACGTACGCATGCACACACACACACAATCACACTCTAGGTGTTGTGGTCCATAAGACATGGCATTTCTAACATCTAACACACACTGGCACAGGCATGCACACGCACACACACACACACACACACACACGTACGCATGCACACACACACAATCACACTCTAGGTGTTGTGGTCCATAAGACATGACATTTGTAATATCTACCACAGGCTGCCTGACAATAACAGGACGAGATGGGACAGACATCATCTAGCTGCTTCCTATCAGTCCTCTCTCTCTCTCGCTCTCTCTCTCTATCCCTCTCTCTCCCTCTATCCCTCTATCCCTCTCTCTCTCTCTATCCCTCTCTCTCTCTATCCCTCTCTCTCTCCCTCCCTCCCTCCCTCCTGATTCCACATCAAACAGAAACACATCATCATAAGAACACTGCAGGAAATAATACCTAGTTGATAACAGAGAGGAAGTGCATAAGAAGTGAGTTCCTCTGATGCATCACACACACACACACACACACACACACACACACACACACACACACACACACACACACACACACACACACACACACACACACACACACACACACACACACACACACACACACACACACACACACACACATACACACACACACACACACAAGCCCTGTGCACCAAATTGAAGGAGGGGAGGGGGGCAGTACTTTAGAATATAATGTAAAATGATGGCACGTCGTTTTGGAAACGCTAATTGGAGGTAATTTTGCTCTCAATTTTAATAAAGCTGGTGTTGTCGTATCATACAGCAGTTCTCTTCCCATTATCTGGTATGCATGGCAGCATGGTGGCAGGGTGCCAGCGGTGTGTGTGTGTGTGTGTGTGTGTGTGTGTGTGTGTGTGTGTGTGTGTGTGTGTGCAGGGAGGCTGCGACAGTGCTCTACCACTTCATCACCATGACGATGCAGCATGTTGATGTTGATTTGATGTAGGAGAGAGAGTGAGTGTCAGAGGTAGTCATTAGGGAATAGGACAGGAGTGACAGACGAGAACACACACGCACGCACACACACACACACACACACACACAAGCAGGTAGTCATTAGCACTGGGATAGGGTGGGAGTGACAGGCTGCATAGTCAGAGTACGATGAGCCTGCACAGCCATTCATTTACATGGATATACGACTATGGCGGGGACCATAATTAAGCAGGTGTACAGGGGGGGACAGGGCCCTAGAAGGGCAAACGGAAAAGGACAAGGAGGAGGAGGTGGAGGAGCAGGAGAGTCACAGGCAGGAAGGAAATTACAAACTGATGATATTCATCCTGTCTGTCACCAGTCATGAGGTACCAGGGGAGGGTATTCAGCCTGTCTGTCAAGAGTCATGAAGAACCAGGGGAGGGTATTCAGCCTGTCTGTCACCAGTCATGAAGAACCAGGGGAGGGTATTCAGCCTGTCTGTCACCAGTCATGAAGAACCAGGGGAGGGTATTCAGTCTGTCACCAGTCATGAAGAACCAGGGGAGGGTTTTCAGTCTGTCACCAGTCATGAAGAACCAGGGGAGGGTATTCAGTCTGTCACCAGTCATGAAGAACCAGGGGAGGGTATTCAGCCTGTCTGTCACCAGTCATGAAGAACCAGGGGAGGGTATTCAGCCTGTCTGTCACCAGTCATGAAGTACCAGGGGAGGGTATTCAGTCCGTCACCAGTCATGAAGAACCAGGGGAGGGTATTCAGTCTGTCACCAGTCATAAAGAATCAGGGGAGGGTATTCAGCCTGTCACCAGTCATAAAGAACCAGGGGAGGGTATTCAGCCTGTCACCAGTCATAAAGAACCAGGGGAGAGTTCTAGAATTATCACCTTTCAGGACTGATAGAATGCAACGTCAGCAACTAGCACTCGACAACTAACACTGTGCGCTCACATTCATACAGGCAGACATTCTCCCAATCAATGGGCTTTAATGAAGTCCATGTTCCTTTTTTTCCTCAGTGAAGGCAGTGAAATGGCCTCAGATCAATATCTGCTAACAGCAGTTTGTTTGAGGGAGAGAAATGTTTCAAGGGGTAGTCGTGCCTGGGGAGCATTACGGACGAGGGATAGGGTCGGTTTGTAACCTTTATTTAACTAAGCAAGTCAGTACAGAACAAATTCTTATTTACAATGACGGCCTACCCCGGCAAACCCAAACGATGCTGGGCTAATTGTGCACCGCCCTATAGGACTCCCAATCAAGGCGGGATGTGTGCAGCTTGGATAGTCATTAGGGTGTCACTCCTCTTATCAGCTATATAATAGTCACAAGGCAGTGTGGATTCTCCCTACATACTTATTCTAGCAGTTTATGTGTATTTAGCAGGCTTCTCTACAGTAAATGTTATGTTGTAATAACATAATGTGTTCAGGTTTTACTTTTAACTACCCTCACTCTTTTACAGGGAATGGTCAGTGAAGAAGGGTGCTGTTGAGTTAGTGTTGAATTACAAACACCCTCACTCTTTTACAGGGAATGGTCAGTGAAGAAGGGTGCTGTTGAGTTAGTGTTGAATTACAAACACCCTCACTCTTTTACAGGGAATGGTCAGTGAAGAAGGGTGCTGTTGAGTTAGTGTTGAATTACAAACACCCTCACTCTTTTACAGGGAATGGTCAGTGAAGAAGGGTGCTGTTGAGTTAGTGTTGAATTACAAACACCCTCACTCTTTTACAGGGAATGGTCAGTGAAGAAGGGTGCTGTTGAGTTAGTGTTGAATTACAAACACCCTCACTCTTTTACAGGGAATGGTCAGTGAAGAAGGGTGCTGTTGAGTTAGTGTTGAATTACAAACACCCTCACTCTTTTACAGGGAATGGTCAGTGAAGAAGGGTGCTGTTGAGTTAGTGTTGAATTACAAACACCCTCACTCTTTTACAGGGAATGGTCAGTGAAGAAGGGTGCTGTTGAGTTAGTGTTGAATTACAAACACCCTCACTCTTTTACAGGGAATGGTCAGTGAAGAAGGGTGCTGTTGAGTTAGTGTTGAATTACAAACACCCTCACTCTTTTACAGGGAATGGTCAGTGAAGAAGGGTGCTGTTGAGTTAGTGTTGAATTACAAACACCCTCACTCTTTTACAGGGAATGGTCAGTGAAGAAGGGTGCTGTTGAGTTAGTGTTGAATTACAAACACCCTCACTCTTTTACAGGGAATGGTCAGTGAAGAAGGGTGCTGTTGAGTTAGTGTTGAATTACAAGCACCCTCACTCTTTTACAGGGAATGGTCAGTGAAGAAGGGTGCTGTTGAGTTAGTGTTGAATTACAAACACCCTCACTCTTTTACAGGGAATGGTCAGTGAAGAAGGGTGCTGTTGAGTTAGTGTTGAATTACAAACACCCTCACCCTTTTACAGGGAATGGTCAGTGAAGAAGGGTGCTGTTGAGTTAGTGTTGAATTACAAACACCCTCACTCTTTTACAGGGAATGGTCAGTGAAGAAGGGTGCTGTTGAGTTAGTGTTGAATTACAAACACCCTCACTCTTTTACAGGGAATGGTCAGTGAAGAAGGGTGCTGTTGAGTTAGTGTTGAATTACAAACACCCTCACTCTTTTACAGGGAATGGTCAGTGAAGAAGGGTGCTGTTGAGTTAGTGTTGAATTACAAACACCCTCACCCTTTTACAGGGAATGGTCAGTGAAGAAGGGTGCTGTTGAGTTAGTGTTGAATTACAAACACTCTCACTCTTTTACAGGGAATGGTCAGTGAAGAAGGGTGCTGTTGAGTTAGTGTTGAATTACAAAGCAGACAAAGCCTCAGGTAACCATTAAATAATTCATCCAAACTCATACCCTGTAGCTCCAAGCCACCTTGAGGAGGAGACACACTGAGTGTACAAAACATTAGGAACACCTTTATGTAGTAGTAGGTAATAGGTTCCAGGCGCACCGGTTTGTGTCAAGAACTGCAACGCTGCTGTGTTTTTCACTCTCAACAGTTTCCGGTGCGTATCAAGAATGGTCCACCACCCAAAGGACATCCAGCCAACTTGACACAACTGTGAGAAGCATTGGAGTCAATATGGGCCAGCATCCATGTAGAACTCTTTCGACACCTTGTCATCCATGCCCCAACCAATTGCAGCTGTTCTGAGGTCAAAAGGGGGTGCAACTCAATATTACGAAGGTGTTCCTAATGTTTAGTACACTCAGTGTAAACCATGAATGTGTAATGCAGGGTAGAATTCACTGTGTGAGGACTCGAGCCCATAACAGTTGCTGTACCCGGCGGTGATACAGCCCGACAGGATGCTCTCGATTGTGCATCTGTAAAAGTTTGTGAGTGTTTTTGGTGACAAGACAAATTTCTTCAGCCTCCTGACGTTTGAAGAGGAGCTGTTGCGCCTTCTTCACCACGCTGTCTGTGTGGGTGGACCATTTCAGTTTATCCGTAATGTGTACGTCGAGGAACTTAAAACTTTCCACCTTCTCCACTACTGTCCCGTCGATGTGGATAGGGGGGTGCTCCCTCTGCTGTTTCCTGAAGTCCACGATCATCTCCTTTGTTTTGTTGACATTGAGTGTGAGGTTATTTTCCTGACAACACACTCTGAGGGCCCTTACCTCCTCCCTGTAGGCCGTCTCGTTGTTGGTAATCAAGCCTACCACTGTAGTGTCGTCTGCAGACTTGATGATTGAGTTGGAGGCGTGCATGGCCACGCAGTCATGGGTGAACAGGGAGTATAGGAGAGGGCTCAGAACTCACCCTTGTGGGGCCCCAGTGTTGTAGTAATAGTAGTAGTAGTTGTTGTTTTTTGTACTAGCAGTAATATTAGTATTAGGAATTGTAGTAGTTGTAGCAGAATTAGTAGTTGTAGTAGCAGTAGAAGTTGTAGGAGAAGAGGTAGTAATAATAATAGTAGTAGTAGTAATCATAGCAGTAGAAGTTGTAATAGTAGTAGTACTTGTAGCAGAAGTAGTAGTAGTAGCAGCAGTAGTAGTAGTAGTTGTTGTAGTAGTAGTAGTAATAGCAGTAGTAATATTAGTAGTAGTAATTGTTGTAGCATTAGCAGTAGTTGTAGTAGCAGTTGTAGTTGTTGCAGTAGTAGTAGTTGTTGTTGTAGTAGGTGTAGTACTAGTAGTTGTTGTTGTTGTTGTAGTTGTAGTAGTAGTAGTAGCAGCAGCAGTTGTACTAGTAGTAATATTAGTAGTTGTAGTAGTAATAGTAGTAGTAGTAATAGTTGTAGTGGTAGTTGTAGTAATAGTAGTAGTTGTAATAGTAGTAGTAATAGTAGTAGTTGTAGTAATAGTAGTTGCCGTAGTAGTATTAGTTGTAGTAGTATTAATAGTAGTAGTTGTACTAGTAGTAATAGTAGTGATTGTAGTAGTAGTAGTAGTTGTACTAGTAGTAGTAGTAGTAGTAATAGTAGTAATAGTAGTAGTAGTAGTACTAGTAGAAATAGTGGTAGTAATATTAGTAGTAGTAATTGTAGTAGTAGTAGTGGTATCACGCTGCTGCTCTCTCATTTAACTATTTGCACTTTACGGATTGTGTTTGTTGCAGATGGCTGTTCACAAATCTAAATGTGTATTTGAACCCAATAATGGTTTAATTCAAATAGTTTAAGCTGCCTATCAATCATTGTTTTTGAAACCAGTGGACAGCCAACTAAAAATGCGCTCCTGCAACAGCTGCATAGTGCAGATTGAACCCCATGGAATAAATGCGGGGCTTTGACTGCAATATCTATTTCATGCTCCTAAAAATATATATACACTACCGGTCAAAAGCTTTAGAACACCTACTCATTCAAGTTTTTTTCTTTATTTAAACTATTTTCTACATTGTACAATAATAGTCAAGACATCAAAACTATGAAATAACACATATGGAATCATGTAGTAACCAAAAAAGTGTTAAACAAATCAACGACATTTATATTTGAGATTCTTCAAATAGCCACCCTTTGCCTTGATGTCAGCTTTGCACAATCTTGGCATTCTCTCAACCAGCTTCATGAGGTAGTCACCTGGAATGCATTTCAATTAACAGGTGTGCCTTCTTAACAGTACATTTGTGGATTTTTTTCCATCTTAATGCATTTGAGCCAATCAGTTGTGTTGTGACATGGTAGGGGTGGTATACAGAAGATATCCCTATTTGGTAAAAGACCAAGTCCATATTATGGCAAGAACAGCACAAATAAGCAAGGAGAAATGACAGTCCATCATTACTTTAAGACATGAAGTTCAGTCAATACGGAAAATGTCAAGAACTTTGAAAGTTTCTTCAAGTGCAGTCGCAAAAACCATCAAGCGCTATGATGAATCTGGCTCTCATGAAGAATGCAACAGGAAAGGAAGACCCAGAGTTACCTCTGCTGCAGAGGATAAGTTCATAGGAGTTACCAGCTTCAGAAATTGCAGCCCAAATAAATGCTTCACAGAGTTCAAGTAACAGACACATCTCAACATCAACTGTTCAGAGGTCGAATTGCTGCAAAGAAACCACTACTAAAGGACATCAATAAGAAGAAGAGACTTGCTTGGGCCAAGAAACACGAGCAATGGACATTAGACCGGTGGAAACTTGTCCTTTGGTCTGGAGTCCAAATTGGAGATTGTTGGTTCCAACCGCTGTGTCTTTGTGAGACGCGGTGTAGGTGAACAGGGGATCTCTGCATGTGTATTTCCCACCGTAAAGCATGGAGAAGGAGGTGTTATGGTGTGGGGTGCTTTGCTGGTGGGTGACACTGTCTGTAATTTATCTAGAATTCAAGGCACATTTAACCAGCATGGCTACCACAGCATTCTGCAGCGATACGCCATCCCATCTGGTTTGGGCTTAGTGGAACTATCATTTGTTTTTCTACAGGACAATGACCCAACATACCTCCAGGCTGTGTAAGGGCTATTTGACCAAGAAGGAGAGTGATGGAGTGCTGCATCAGATGACCTGGCCTCCATAATCCCCCAACCTCAACCCAATTGAGATGGTTTGGGATGAGTCGGACCACAGAGTGAAGGAAAAGAAGTGAACAAGTGTTCAGCATTTGTGGGAACTCCTTCAAGACTGTTGGAAAAGCATTCCAGGTGATGCTGGTTGAGAGAATGCCACGAGTGTGCAAAGCTGTCATCAGGAGAACCCTTGAATGAGTAGGTGTTCTAAAACTTTTGACAAGTAGTGTATACCCATTGATTCTTTAAGAGTATAACTTATAAATGCCAACTGTTACACTCCATGAGAACCTAAAATATAAGCTTGTTTTACTCCAATGTTTGTAAACATTGTAAATGTAAACAAACACGGTATAGCTTCGTAACATGGTTAAAACAATTATTTTATATTATGGATGGTCAGTCCTTGCATCCATAGCTCTGTCTACTAATCTGAGATTGGTTACATTTCTCCAGGATCATCCCTCAGTTTTTTACCAAAACAGATGCAGGGTGACGTTTTTTAAAATTGTTTCATCTGTGGATTTGCCCTTCAATTAAACAGCTGCATATTATCAAGATATCAAAGTGTCACAAACAAAAAAGGTAAACAATAGACCTATAGCAAATGCAGCATATGACATTCCTTTTTCACATGTAAATAGTACTTTTAAGTAGTGCTCAAAGTATGCCATTCCATGAGCGCAGCACTTATTTTTCAACTCAAACCAATGAGCCCAATCAGTCCTCCATGACAACAAAATCATAAACAACAGAGTAGGGCTGGCTAATAAGTCCTTAGTTTTGGGGTCATTTCCAAGTCCTATTATTGAAGATCAAGGGGTATAACATGTTATTGGAATGACTGGAATTCTGATAGACTGTAGTTTTTAATGTAAAGATATAATTTAATCGTATTATTGTATGTAGTAGAAAGCGATGGGTTAGAAGAAGCCTACATAACCAACCCATAAAGTAAAATGTAACATCCACATAAGGCCAGCTATGTAAACTTTAACATGGATTTATTCTGTAATAGATGTCGTTCAATTGGTAACATACATTTTGTCTTCTTCTAATGCCTTTGAAGGGGAAAGTAATCTAAAAGTAACAGAATGTAATCAGATTACGTTACTGAGTTTGAGTGATCCAAAAGTTACATTACTGATTACAATTTTGGACAGGTAACTAGTAACTGTAACGGATTACATTTAGAAAGTAACCTACCCAACACCTTTATAATCATTGGCCAGTACGGAGAATTAATTAAAACAACAAGCCCAAATCCCTATCTCCATCCATGGCTAATTTAGGACAGGGACAATTTTAGCCAGCTGGCTAGCTAGCCACCGGAGCACAACAACCTAACGACATGCAACAATTCAAGATTTTCTGTCTATGACATATGCGCTCAATGGGATTTTGATAGGAGTGACGCCAAATCCAAGCTGGCTTCCCGTGACACTTTTTTTTGGGTGCGCCAGGAACATTCACAGTTGAGCTCGCTCAGCTTAGCTCAATGCTGATTGGAAAATATATATTTTTTAATTGGTCAATAGAGGCCAGATGCTCGCTGGCTTCCCTTGCATTCAATGCTACAGGCGGCAACAATGTCAGACTCGTTTAGACCAGACAGCAATCAGATAGATGTTCTCCACGTACAGAGACAGAGGGGCACTGTTTCGCTCGGTTGGTTTCTCCTATGAGATACATTCAGCCTTTTGCGAATTAAAGGAAAATTATAAAACACAGAGAGACGAAAGACACATTATTATTTATTTTCATAATTTTTTTGTGTGAATTCTTTGGGGAATTCTTTCCCTTGACATTTATGAATACACACCATTGATTAAGTAATTTAATGACTAGCTAATGTAGCTAATGTAAACAAAAACAAAAACAAACAAAAAAAATAATTTCAGAACTTTACAAAGGAACAGAAAGGAACGATATCAACTGTTACTTTGTTTTGGTTCAAACTGGTTCAGAAGTTGATTTTGCTAGTAGGAACAGTGGAATGGGAAGGAGAAAAAGTATGATTCTGTTCAGAACGAAATGATTGGAAAATAATTTGGGTTCCAACCCATGCTACAAATACAGTATCTATGGGGGGTGGGCACTACGTTACTGCCCCCTGGCCCTACAAAGTAGGCAAGAGCAATTATTCCACTGCTTGAGGTGACAGAATACAGTTTCTCTATCTAATCAGTGGTATATAGACTGAAAATAGTATGCACCATGTAAAGTGTTGGTCCCATGTTTCATGAGCTGAAATTAAAGATCTTCGAAATATTACATATGTACAAAAATCTTTCTTTACATCCCTGATAGTGAAAATGTATTCATTGTCAAGATATCCATGCTGATTAAACAGCATGATCATTACACAGGTGTATCTTGTGCTGGGGACAATAAAAGGCCACTGTGCAGTTTTCTCACACAACACAATGCCACAGATGTCTCGGGCTTTGAGGGAGCATGCAATTGGCATGTTGACTGCAGGAATGTCCACCAGAGCTATTGCCAGTTAATTGAATTTTCATTTCTCAACCATAAATTGCCTCCAACGTCATTTTAGAGAATTTGACAGTACGTCCAACCAGCCTCACAGCCGTAGACCACGTGTAACCACACCAACCCAGGACCTCCACATCCGGCTTCTTCACCTGAGAGGAGTATTTCTGTCTGTATTAAATCACTTTTGTGGGGAAAAGCTCATTATGATTGGCTGGGCCTGGCTCCAGTGGGTGTGCCTGGCTGCCAAGTGGGTGGGCCTATGCCCCCTCAGGTCCACCAAGGGATCATCACCCCTGATCAGTAATTTTCTTATATGAACTGATATTTTTTCAATACATATAAAAACGGTCTTGTGGTTGAAATTCTCTACTCTGGAAGAGTTCAGAAAGAAGAGGGCAGATGCCTGCCCGCCTGCCCGCCTGCCTGCCCGCCTGCCCGCCTGCCCGCCTGCCTGCCTGCCTGCCTGCCTGCCCGCCTGCCCGCCCGCCTGCCCGCCTGCCCGCCTGCCCGCCTGCCCGCCTGCCCGCCTGCCTGCCTGCCTGCCTGCTTGTGTCATCCCTCAACCCTGTCTCTATGACAGTCTGCTTGTGTCATCCCTCAACCCTGTCTCTATGACAGTCTGCTTGTGTCATCCCTCAACCCTGTCTCTATGACAGTCTGCTTGTGTCATCCCTCAACCCTGTCTCTATGACAGTCTGCTTGTGTCATCCCTCAACCCTGTCTCTATGACAGTCTGCTTATGTCATCCCTCAACCCTGTCTCTATGACAGTCTGCTTGTGTCATCCCTCAACCATGTCTCTATGACAGTCTGCTTGTGTCATCCCTCTACCCTGTCTCTATGACAGTCTGCTTGTGTCATCCCTCAACCCTGTCTCTATGATAGTCTGCTTGTGTCATCCCTCAACCCTGTCTCTATGACAGTCTGCTTGTGTCATCCCTCAACCCTGTCTCTATGACAGTCTGCTTGTGTCATCCCTCAACCCTGTCTCTATGACAGTCTGCTTGTGTCATCCCTCAACCCTGTCTCTATGACAGTCTGCTTATGTCATCCCTCAACCCTGTCTCTATGACAGTCTGCTTGTGTCATCCCTCAACCCTGTCTCTATGACAGTCTGCTTGTGTCATCCCTCAACCCTGTCTCTATGACAGTCTGCTTGTGTCATCCCTCAACCCTGTCTCTATGACAGTCTGCTTGTGTCATCCCTCAACCCTGTCTCTATTACAGTCTGCTTGTGTCATCCCTCAACCCTGTCTCTATGGCAGTCTGCTTGTGTCATCCCTCAACCCTGTCTCTATGACAGTCTGCTTGTGTCATCCCTCAACCCTGTCTCTATGACAGTCTGCTTGTGTCATCCCTCAACCCTGTCTCTATGATAGTCTGCTTGTGTCATCCCTCAACCCTGTCTCTATGACAGTCTGCTTGTGTCATCCCTCAACCCTGTCTCTATGACAGTCTGCTTGTGTCATCCCTCAACCCTGTCTCTACGACAGTCTGCTTGTGTCATCCCTCAACCCTGTCTCTATGACAGTCTGCTTGTGTCATCCCTCAACCCTGTCTCTATGACAGTCTGCTTGTGTCATCCCTCAACCCTGTCTCTATGACAGTCTGCTTGTGTCATCCCTCAACCCTGTCTCTATGACAGTCTGCTTGTGTCATCCCTCAACCCTGTCTCTATTACAGTCTGCTTGTGTCATCCCTCAACCCTGTCTCTATGGCAGTCTGCTTGTGTCATCCCTCAACCCTGTCTCTATGACAGTCTGCTTGTGTCATCCCTCAACCCTGTCTCTTTGACAGTCTGCTTGTGTCATCCCTCAACCCTGTCTCTATGACAGTCTGCTTGTGTCATCCCTCAATCCTGTCTCTATGCTAGTCTGCTTGTGTCATCCCTCAACCCTGTCTCTATTACAGTCTGCTTGTGTCATCCCTCAACCCTGTCTCTATTACAGTCTGCTTGTGTCATCCCTCAACCCTGTCTCTATGACAGTCTGCTTATGTCATCCCTCAACAATCTGTCTCTATGAAAGTCTGCTTGTGTCATCCCTCAACACTGTCTCTATGACAGTCTGCTTGTGTCATCCCTCAACCCTGTCTCTATGACAGTCTGCTTGTGTCATCCCTCAACCCTGTCTCTATGCTAGTCTGCTTGTGTCATCCCTCAACCCTGTCTCTATTACAGTCTGCTTGTGTCATCCCTCAACCCTGTCTCTATGACACTCTGCTTATGTCATCCCTCAACAATCTGTCTCTATGAAAGTCTGCTTGTGTCATCCCTCAACCCTGTCTCTATGACAGTCTGCTTGTGTCATCCCTCAACCCTGTCTCTATGACAGTCTGCTTGTGTCATCCCTCAACCCTGTCTCTATGACAGTCTGCTTATGTCATCCCTCAACCCTGTCTCTATGACAGTCTGCTTATGTCATCCCTCAACCCCGTCTCTATGACAGTCTGCTTGTGTCATCCCTCAACCCTGTCTCAATGACAGTCTGCTTGTGTCATCCCTCAACCCTGTCTCTATTACAGTCTGCTTGTGTCATCCCTCAACCCTGTCTCTATTACAGTCTGCTTGTGTCATCCCTCAACCCTGTCTCTATGACAGTCTACTTGTGTCATCCCTCAACCCTGTTTCTGTGACAGTCTGCTTGTCTCATAGGGCTCTGGTCAACAGTAGTGCACTATTTAGGGAAGAAGGTGCCTTTAGGAGGCACAACTGCAGTCTCTCTCCTGCTCCCACCCTTGGCCTTACTGCCCCCTGAACCTACTGCCCCCTGGCCTTACTGCCCCCTGGCCTTACTGCCCCCTGAACCTACTGCCCCCTGGCCTTACTGCCCCCTGAACCTACTGCCCCCTGGCCTTACTGCCCCCTGGCCTTACTGCCCCCTGGACCTACTGCCCCCTGGACTTACTGCCCCCTGGACCTACTGCCCCCTGGACCTACTGCCCCCTGAACCTACTGCTCCCTGGCCTTACTGCCCCCTGGCCTTACTGCCCCCTGGACCTACTGCCCCCTGGAACTACTGCCCCTTGGACCTACTGCCCCCTGGACCTAATGACCCCTGGCCCTACTGCACCCTGGAACTACTGCCTACTGGCCTTACTGCCCCCTGGAGCTACTGCCCACTACTGATAAATATGTGCAGTAAGCTGAGACGTGGCCATCGAGGGCTAGCGTGAGGAACAGAGTTGATATTCTGATTCCACAGGGGTCCGTACGACCCGTCGAGATAGCTGTCCAGATATCCCTCCCTGTCTTATAAGATCAAATCTTATCAGGGAAATAGTGATCTCACTTTCTCCAACAGGGCTCAAAGTTGTTGCCAAGGTTACTTCTGAAAGCTGCATGCTCTGAAACTTAGTGCAGTGTAATATGTAGTATGTCTACGGCCAGCAGATTTTCTGAGTCGGAAAAACTCCTGGTCCTTATTAGATCTGAGTAGAGGAAAACTAGAAATCCTGGCCAATTCATGCACTGTTTAAGAAGAGTGAAGAAAGTATTAAGACGAAATAATAGTTACATACTAATAGCTATAAATATGCTCGTCATGCATACATTTTACAACAGCTTTCAAAAAAGAAAAGTGCTTACGTTGAAACGACAAATATCCTTTTTCAAGTTGTGTATTTAAAAAACCCTTATTTTCCATTTCAAATTGAACCACTCTGAATGGCAAACATGTTACACACAGCACCGTGACAGAACTTACTACATGTGTATTCTGTATGTACAGTATGCAGAAAACAAACAGAGAATATGATAATACCAGCACCAACATTCTATTTTGCTGCCAAGCAACCAAGTGTGAACTCTCTCACACCGTTGACAGGTGTATAAAATCGAGCACACGGCCAAACAATCTCCATAGCCGCAAAGTGGTGGGCCACACAAGCTCACAGAACAGGACTGCCGATTGCTGAAGCGCGTAGCTCACTCCTGAGTTCCAAAATTCCTCTAAAAACAACGTCAGCACAAAACAAATTGGGCGGCTTCATGAAATGGGTTTCCATGCCTGAGCAGCTGCATACAAGCCTAAGATCACCATATGCAAATCCAAGCAATGGTTAGAGTGGTGTAAAGCTTGCTGCCATTGGATTCTGCAGCAGTGGAAACACGTTCTCTGGAGTGATGAATCACGCTTCATCATCTGGCAGCCCGATGGATGAATCTGGGTTTGACGGATGCCAGGAGAACGTTACCTGCCCAAATGTATAGGTGCCAACTGTAAAGTTTGGTAGAGGAGGAATAATGGTCTGGGGCTGTTTTTCATGGTTTGGGCTAGGCCCCTTAGTTTCAGTGAAGGGATATCTTAATGAGGCAGCATACAATGACATTCTAGATGATTCTGTGCTTCCAACTTTGTGGCAACAGTTTGGGGAAGGCCCTTGTTTCAGCATGACAATACCCTTGTCCAGAATGCAAGGCCCATACAGAATAGTTTTTTTTCGAGATCGGTGTGGAAGAACTTGACTGGCCTGCACAGAGCCCTGACCTCAACCCCATCGAACACCTTTATGATGAATTGGAACTCCGACTGCGAGCCAGGCAGAATCTCCCAACATCAGTGCCTGACCTCACTAATGCTCTTGTGGCTGAATGTAAGCAAGTTCCAGCAGCAATTGTCCAACATCTTCCCAGAAGAGGGGAGGCTGTTCTAGCAGCAAATGGGGGTACAACTCCATATTAATGCCCATGATTTGGAATGGGATGTTTGACGATCAGGTGTCCACATACTTTGGTAGTGTAGTGTATCTTAGTTGTTATGCCTACTTGCAAGTCTGCTAGACTTTAGAAAAGCAGGCAATAACTACATGTCCAGAATATTTGGTTCCTTTAACAAAATAACTATCAGTCAGGAGGATACAGACAGCTCAAGACTGTAAAGTCCATGTAGAATAAGAGCACCTCCTCCCAGCTGCCCACTGCACTGAGGCTAGGAAACACTGTCACCACCGATAAATCTATGATTATCGAGAATTTCAATAAGCATTTTTCTATGGCTGGCCATGCTTTCCACCTGGCTACCCCTACCCCGGTCAACAGCTCTACACCCCCCACAGCAACTTGCCCAAGCCTCCGCCATTTCTCCTTCACCCAAATCCAGATAGCTGATGTTCTGAAAGAGCTGCAAAATCTGGACCCCTACAAAATCAGCTGGGCTAGACAATCTGGACCCTCTAAAATCATATGCCACAATTGTTGCAACCCCTATTACTAGCCTGTTCAACCTCTCTTCGTATCGTCTGAGATCCCCAAAGATTGGAAAGCTGCCACAGTCATCCCCCTCTTCAAAGGGGGAGACACTCTAGACCCAAACTGTTACAGACCTACATATATCCTACCCTGTTTTTCTAAAGTCTTCGAAAGCCAAGTTAGCAAACAGATCACCGACCATTTAGAATCCCACTGTACCTTCTCCACTATGCAATATGGTTTACGAGCTGGTCATGGGGTGCACCTCAGCCACACTCATAGTACTTAACGATATCATAACCGCCATCGATAAGAGACAATACTGTGCAGCCATATTCATCGACCTGGCCAAGGCTTTCAACTCTGTCAATGACCGCATTCTTATCGGCAGACTCAACAGCCTTGGTTTCTCAAATGACTGCCTCGCCTGGTTCACCAACTACTTCTCAGAAAGAGTTTCATGTGTGAAATCGGAGGGCCTGTTGTCCGGACCTCTGGCAGTCTCTATGGGAGGCCACAGGGTTCCATTCTCAGGCCGACTCTTTTCTCTGTATACATCAATGATGTCGCCCTTGCTGCTGGTGATTCTCTGATCCACCTCCACGCAGATGAAACCATTCTGTATACTTCTGGCCCTTCTTTGGACACTGTGTTAACAAACCTCCAGACGAGCTTCAATGCCATACAACACTCCTTCCGTGGCCTCCAACTACTCTTAAATGCAAGTAAAACTAAATGCATGCTCTTCAACCGATCGCTGCCCGCACCCGCCCACCTGTCCAGCATCACTACTCTGGACGGCTCTGACTTAGAATATGTGGACAACTACAAATGGCTAGGTGTCTGGTTAGACTGTAAACTCTCCTTATAGACTCACATTAAGCATCTCCAATACAAAATCAAATCTAGAATCAGCTTCCTATTTTGCAACAAAGCATCCTTCACTCATGCTGCCAAACATACCCTCGTAAAACTGACTATTCTACCGATCCTTGACTTAGGCGATGTAATTTACAAAATAGCCTCCAACACTCTACTCAGCAAATTGGATGTAATCTATCACAGTGCCATCCGTTTTGTCACCAAAGCCCCATATACAGTGCCTTGCGAAAGTATTCGGCCCCCTTGAACTTTGCGACCTTTTGCCACATTTCAGGTTTCAAACATAAAGATATAAAACTGTATTTTTTTGTGAAGAATCAACAACAAGTGGGACACAATCATGAAGTGGAACGACATTTATTGGATATTTAAAACTTTTTTAACAAATCAAAAACTGAAAAATTGGGCGTGCAAAATTATTCAGCCCCTTTACTTTCAGTGCAGCAAACTCTCTCCAGAAGTTCAGTGAGGATCTCTGAATGATCCAATGTTGACCTAAATGACAAATTATGATAAATACAATCCAATTGTGTGTAATCAAGTCTACGTATAAATGCACCTGCACTGTGGTAGTCTCAGAGGTCCGTTAAAAGCGCAGAGAGCATCATGAAGAACAAGGAACACACCAAGCAGGTCCGAGATACTGTTGTGAAGAAGTTTAAAGCCGGATTTGGATACAAAAAGATTTCCCAAGCTTTAAACATCCCAAGGAGCACTGTGCAAGCGATAATATTGAAATGGAAGGAGTATCAAGACCACTGCAAATCTACCAAGACCTGGCCTCCCTCTAAACTTTCAGCTCATACAAGGAGAAGACTGATCAGAGATGCAGCCAAGAGGCCCATGATCACTCTGGATGAACTGCAGAGATCTACAGCTGAGGTGGGAGATTCTGTCCATAGGACAACAATCAGTCATATATTGCACAAATCTGGCCTTTATGGAAGAGTGGCAAGAAGAAAGACATTTCTTAAAGATATCCATAAAAAGTGTTGTTTAAAGTTTGCCACAAGCCACCTGGGAGACACACCAAACATGTGGAAGAAGGTGCTCTGGTCAGATGAAACCAAAATTGAACTTTTTGGCAACAATGCAAAACGTTATGTTTGGCGTAAAAGCAACACAGCTGAACACACCATCCCCACTGTCAAACATGGTGGTGGCAGCATCATGGTTTGGGCCTGCTTTTCTTCAGCAGGGACCGGGAAGATGGTTAAAATTGATGGGAAGATGGATGGAACCAAATACAGGACCATTCTGGAAGAAAACCTGATGGAGTCTGCAAAAGACCTGAGACTGGAACGGAGATTTGTCTTCCAACAAGACAATGATCCAAAACATAAAGCAAAATCTACAATGGAATGGTTCAAAAATAAACATATCCAGGTGTTAGAATGGCCAAGTCAAAGTCCAGACCTGAATCCAATCGAGAATCTGTGGAAAGAACTGAAAACTGCTGTTCACAAATGCTCTCCATCCAACCTCACTGAGCTCGAGCTGTTTTGCAAGGAGGAATGGGAAAAAATTTCAGTCTCTCGATGTGCAAAACTGATAGAGACATACCCCAAGCGACTTACAGCTGTAATCGCAGCAAAAGGTGGCGCTACAAAGTATTAACTTAAGGGGGCTGAATAATTTTGCACGCCCAATTTTTCAGTTTTTGATTTGTTAAATAAGTTTGAAATATCCAATAAATGTCGTTCCACTTCATGATTGTGTCCCACTTGTTGTTGATTCTTCACAAACAAATACAGTTTTATATCTTTATGTTTGAAGCCTGAAATGTGGCAAAAGGTCGCAAAGTTCAAGGGGGCCGAATACTTTCGCAAGGCACTGTACTACCCACCACTGCGACCTGTATGCTTTTGTTGGCTGGCACTCTCTTCATATTCGTAGCCAAACACACTGGCTCCAGGTCATCTATAAGTCTTTTCTAGGTAAAGCCCCACCTTTTCTCAGCTCACTGGTCACCATAGCAGCACCCAACCGTAGCCCGCGCTCCAGCAGGTATATTTCACTGGTCATCCCAAAAGCCAACTCCTCCTTTCCTTCCCGTTCCCTGCTGCCAATGACTGGAACAAATTGCAAAAATCTCTGAAGCTGGAGTCTTATATTTCCCTCACTAACTTTAAGCATCAGCTGTCAGAGCAGCTTACTGATCATTGCACCTGTACACAGCCCATCGGTAAATAGCCCACCTAACTACCTCATCCCCATATTGTTTTTGTTTTTTTTGCTCCTTTGTACCCCAGTATCTCTACTTCATCACATTCATCTTCTGCACATCTATCACTCCAGTGTTTAATTGCTAAATTGTAATAATTTCGCCACTATGGCCTATTTATTGCCTTACCTACCTAATCTTACTACGTTTGCACACACTGTATATAGACTTTTCTATTGTGTTATTGACTGTACATTTGTTTATCCCATGTGTAACTCTGTGTTGTTTGTGTCGCACTGCTTTGCTTTATCTTGACCAGGTCGCAGTTGTAAATGACAACTTGTTCTCAACTGGCCTACCTGGTTAAATAAAGGTGAAATTAAAAAAATTAAAAAGAGGTATGCTTAGAGATGCAGAAAAATAAACAATTTTGACATAGAATTAAGCATAATGATTATGGCTCTATTGCGGGATTAAGGTGTTTCAGGTGTTTGAAAAATGCTAAATTCTCGAATTTACGGTCGAGTCCTAGCCCCCTCCGGAATACCCACCAGCCATCCTCTGGTACTTTGTGCCCCCTCAGATTTTTGGGGATGCATGACACCCTTGGTTGGAGTCACATCATTTGTTCAATGTTCATTCATTCATGACCATATGACCACTTAGCATTATTTTAGTAAGTACTTTTGATGTTGATAGATAAAAATACTTTTTATTTTTTATAAATCTCAAAAATATACTGTGTGAAAACACTGCATATATTTTGGCTGTGCTGTGGAGACAAGGTGCAAGAAGGATAGTTTGTGTGTATGTATTGATATGTAGCCTACGTGTGCCTTTTATTAATGATGTAGTTCTGTCCTTGAGGTGTTCTTGTCTATTAATGTTCTGTATTATGTCATGTTTTATGTTTTGTGTGGAACCCAGGAAGAGTAGCTGCTGCTTTTGCAACAGCTATTTGGGATCCTAATAAAATACCAAATATCAAAATGGTGCTCTGTAGAGATAAAACTAGATGATGTCTGAAGCTAATGATCAACGATTCTCTTTGATTTAGCCCTGGATGGAAAAAACAACAGCTTCAACAGCAGGGTTGAACTCGGATTAGCCCCAATAACATAAAAACATGTCTCTGTCGTTCTTTCTCTCTGTCATTCTCACTCTTTCTGTCATTCTCTCTCTCTCTCTCTGTTGTTGTCTCTCTCTCCGTTGTTCTCTCTCTCTGTGGTTGTTTCTCTCTCTGTTATCTCTCTGTCATCTATGTCGCTCTCTCTCTCTGTCATTTTCCCTCTGTCATTCTTTCTCTCTCTGTCGTTCTTTCTCTCCCTGTCGTTCTCTCTCTCTGTCGTTCTCTCTCTCTCTGTCGTTCTCTCTCTCTGTCGTTCTCTCTCTCTGTCATCTCTGACGCTCTCTCTGTCATTCTCTCTCTGTAATTTTCTCTGTCGTTCTCTCTCTCTGTCATTTTCCCTCTGTTGTTCTTTCTCTCTCTGTCGGTCTCTCTCTCTCTCTGTCGTTCTCTCTCTGTCATTTTATCTCTGTCGTTCTCTCTCTCTGTCATTTTATCTCTGTCGTTCTCTCTCTCTGTTGTTCTCTTTCTCTCTCTCTGTCGTTCTCTCTCTCTCTGTCAATTTATCTCTGTCGTTCTCTCTCTCTGTCGTTCTCTTTCTCTCTGTCATTTTTTCTCTGTCGTTCTCTTTCTCTCTGTCGTTCTCTCTCTCTCTCTCTGTCGTTCTCTTTCTCTCTGTCATTTTATCTCTGTCGTTCTCTTTCTCTCTGTCGTTCTTTCTCTCTCTGTTGTTCTCTCTCTCTCTCTGTCGTTCTCTTTCTCTCTGTCATTTTATCTCTGTCGTTCTCTTCTCTCTCTGTCGTTCTTTCTCTCTCTGTCGTTCTCTCTCTCTCTCTCTGTCGTTCTCTCTCTCTCTCTCTCTGTCGTTCTCTTTCTCTCTGTCATTTTATCTCTGTCATTCTCTTTCTCTCTCTGTCGTTCTTTCTCTCTCTGTCGTTCTCTCTCTCTCTCTGTCGTTCTCTTTCTCTGTCATTTTATCTCTCTCGTTCTCTCTCTCTGTCGTTCTCTTTCTCTCGCTGTCATTTTATCTCTGTCGTTCTCTTTCTCTCTCTGTCGTTCTTTCCCTTTCGCTTTATCAGTCAAATGTACAGAAAACTTTGTTGCATAAATACCACAGATTATTTGAATCAGACACTTCTAATAACAACCTGTTGTTTATTTTACTTTCATTGTCTTTTATCTTTTTGGTTTCATGACACAGACAGAGCACTGTGATTTCTTCAGTTGCTACCAGACATTCTGTTTTGCTTTTAGTGACAGCTGAATTGGTGATGCTTTGTAACTTCTTTTTAACAGCAGGTATCTATAGACCGGTCTACCAGCGGTGAACAACACACTTGGCAGCACAAACAAAGCTCAAAGCACAAAACACTCAGAACAAAAGTTTCCCTCCATGACATTTGCTTGTTGCACAATAACAACCAAGGACCTTGTGATTCACAGACAGAATTCTGCCTCCCAAATGGCTCCCTATTCCCAACATAGTGCACTACTTTTAACATGAGTCCTATGATCCTTGGTCAAAAGTAGTGCATGGCCGAGGGAATAGAATGCCATTTGGGAAACAGATGACTCTTGCTGAGCAGGAAAATCATTGGAGGGGAAAATCAGTCACCGCAAATGACAAGTGCTATGATCATCGGTCTGTCAAAGATGCAGGGAATGATTTTGTACCGTGTGCTACAATGGGGTTCTGCTAGGTGTCAGTGACTAGGCTACATGAGGTTCTGCTAGGTGTCAGTGACTAGGCTACATGGGGTTCTGCTAGGTGGCAGTGACTAGGCTACATGAGGTTCTGCTAGGTGTCAGTGACTAGGCTACATGGGGTTCTGCTAGGTGGCAGTGACTAGGCTACATGGGGTTCTGCTAGGTGTCAGTGACTAGGCTACATGAGGTTCTGCTAGGTGTCAGTGACTAGGCTACATGGGGTTCTGCTAGGTGGCAGTGACTAGGCTACATGAGGTTCTGCTAGGTGTCAGTGACTAGGCTACATGGGGTTGTGCTAGGTGGCAGTGACTAGGCTACAATGGGGTTCTGCTAGGTGTCAGTGACTAGGCTACATGGGGTTGTGCTAGGTGTCAGTGACTAGGCTACAATGGGGTTCTGCTAGGTGTCAGTGACTAGGCTACATGGGGTTGTGCTAGGTGTCAGTGACTAGGCTACAATGGGGTTCTGCTAGGTGTCAGTGACTAGGCTACAATGGGGTTGTGCTAGGTGTCAGTGACTAGGCTACCTGGGGTTCTGCTAGGTGTCAGTGACTAGGCTACATGGGGTTCTGCTAGGTGGCAGTGACTAGGCTACATGGGGTTCTGCTAGGTGTCAGTGACTAGGCTACAATGGGGTTCTGCTAGGTGTCAGTGACTAGGCTACATGGGGTTCTGCTAGGTGTCAGTGACTAGGCTACATCGGGTTCTGCTAGGTGGCAGTGACTAGGCTACATGGGGTTCTGCTAGGTGTCAGTGACTAGGCTACATGGGGTTCTGCTAGGTGTCAGTGACTAGGCTACATGGGGTTCTGCTAGGTGGCAGTGACTAGGCTACATGGGGTTGTGCTAGGTGTCAGTGACTAGGCTACATGGGGTTCTGCTAGGTGTCAGTGACTAGGCTACATGGGGTTCTGCTAGGTGTCAGTGACTAGGCTACATGGGGTTCTGCTAGGTGGCAGTGACTAGGCTACATGGGGTTGTGCTAGGTGTCAGTGACTAGGCTACATGGGGTTCTGCTAGGTGTCAGTGACTAGGCTACATGGGGTTCTGCTAGGTGGCAGTGACTAGGCTACATGGGGTTGTGCTCAGGTGTCAGTGATTAGGCTACATGGGGTTCTGCTAGGTGTCAGTGACTAGGCTACATGGGGTTCTGCTAGGTGTCAGTGACTAGGCTACATGGGGTTGTGCTAGGTGTCAGTGACTAGGCTACATCGGGTTCTGCTAGGTGGCAGTGACTAGGCTACATGGGGTTGTGCTAGGTGTCAGTGACTAGGCTACATGGGGTTCTGCTAGGTGTCAGTGACTAGGCTACATGGGGTTCTGCTAGGTGTCAGTGACTAGGCTACATGGGGTTCTGCTAGGTGTCAGTGACTAGGCTACATCGGGTTCTGCTAGGTGTCAGTGACTGGGCTACATGGGGTTCTGCTAGGTGTCAGTGACTAGGCTACATGGGGTTCTGCTAGGTGTCAGTGACTAGGCTACAATGGGGTTCTGCTAGGTGTCAGTGACTAGGCTACATGGGGTTGTGCTAGGTGTCAGTGCCTAGGCTACATGGGGTTCTGCTAGGTGGCAGTGACTAGGCTACATGGGGTTCTGCTAGGTGGCAGTGACTAGGCTACATGGGGTTGTGCTCAGGTGTCAGTGATTAGGCTACATGGGGTTCTGCTAGGTGTCAGTGACTAGGCTACATGAGGTTCTGCTAGGTGTCAGTGACTAGGCTACATGGGGTTGTGCTAGGTGTCAGTGACTAGGCTACATCGGGTTCTGCTAGGTGGCAGTGACTAGGCTACACGGGGTTGTGCTAGGTGTCAGTGACTAGGCTACATGGGGTTCTGCTAGGTGTCAGTGACTAGGCTACATGGGGTTCTGCTAGGTGTCAGTGACTGGGCTACATGGGGTTCTGCTAGGTGTCAGTGACTAGGCTACATGGGGTTCTGCTAGGTGTCAGTGACTAGGCTACATGGGGTTCTGTTAGGTGTCAGTGACTAGGCTACATGGGGTTCTGCTAGGTGGCAGTGACTAGGCTACATGGGGTTCTGCTAGGTGTCAGTGACTAGACTACATGGGGTTCTGCTAGGTGGCAGTGACTAGGCTACATGGGGTTGTGCTAGGTGTCAGTGACTAGGCTACATGGGGTTCTGCTAGGTGTCAGTGACTAGGCTACATGGGGTTCTGCTAGGTGGCAGTGACTAGGCTACATGGGGTTGTGCTAGGTGTCAGTGACTAGGCTACATGGGGTTCTGCTAGGTGTCAGTGACTAGGCTACATGGGGTTCTGCTAGGTGGCAGTGACTAGGCTACATGGGGTTCTGCTAGGTGTCAGTGACTAGGCTACATCGGGTTCTGCTAGGTGTCAGTGACTAGGCTACATGAGGTTCTGCTAGGTGTCAGTGACTAGGCTACATGGGGTTGTGCTAGGTGTCAGTGACTAGGCTACATCGGGTTCTGCTAGGTGGCAGTGACTAGGCTACATGGGGTTGTGCTAGGTGTCAGTGACTAGGCTACATGGGGTTTTGCTAGGTGTCAGTGACTAGGCTACATGGGGTTCTGCTAGGTGTCAGTGACTGGGCTACATGGGGTTCTGCTAGGTGTCAGTGACTAGGCTACATGGGGTTCTGCTAGGTGTCAGTGACTAGGCTACATGGGGTTGTGCTAGGTGTCAGTGACTAGGCTACATGGGGTTGTGCTAGGTGTCAGTGACTAGGCTACATGGGGTTCTGCTAGGTGTCAGTGACTAGACAAGGCAAGGCATGACAAGGTAGCTAATAAAGGATCGTTTTCAAGCGGTTTGTTTACACAGAAATCATTAAGTGTCAACATTATACCATTGTTCATCAGCAGCACTCAACACAAAAATGGAACAAGCTGCATGATTTGCCGCAATCAAAGTTCCTTCTGGAAAAAATACAAAATATACTGATTTTGTTTAATAAAGTTATTTCTGTGCCACCCACACAAAGGCAAAAGGTGATGTAAAATGTTCATGTCCTACAGACAGAGACACACTTAACAAAAATATAAATGCAACAATTTCTAAGACCTTACTGAGTTACAGTACATATAAGGAAATCAGTCAATTGAAAGAAATGCATTAGGCCCTTATCTATGGATTTCACGTGACTGGGCAGAAAAACAACCATTGGTGGGCGGGGGAGGGCATAGGCCAACCCACTGGGGAGCCAGACCCACCCCCTGGGGATAATTCGTTTTTATCCACAAAAGGGCTTTATTTTACAGAAATACTCCTCAGCCCCCCCGCAGGTGAAGAAGCCAGATGTGGAGGTCCTGGACTGGTGTGGTTACACGTGGTCTGCGGTTGTGAGGCTGGTTGGACGTACTGCCAAATTCTCTAAAACGAAGTTGGAGGCAGCTTACAGTAGAGAAATTCATATTTAATACCCTTGCAACAACTCTGGTGGACATTCCTGCAGTCAGCATGCCAATTGCACGCTCCCTCAAAACATGAGACATTTGTGGCATTTTGTTGTGTGACAAAACTGCACATTTTAGAGTGTCCTTTTATTGTCCCCAGCACAAGGTGCACCTGTGTAATGATCATGCTGTTTAATCAGCTTATTGATATGCCACACCTGTCAGGTTGATGGATTATATTGGCAAATGAGAAATGCTCAATAACAGCAATGTAAACATATTTGTGCATAAAATATGAGTGAAATAAGCTTTTTGTGCGTATGGAAAACGTCTTTACATGTTGATTTGATGTTTTTCAGTCTCCATAAAGTAAGCACCAAACCCTACCCTCCTCCACTCCAAACTAGAGTGAGTAGAGGCTGCAAGAGAAATATAAAGTGGCGCAAAACTAGTACTTCCTCTCTAAGTCTAGCTGTATCCCACACATCTCTCAACAGATAGCACTGAGCAAGGAGCAGTTTAGGTCTGCCAGACATCTCTCAACAGATAGCACTGAGCAAGGAGCAGCTTTAGGTCTGCCAGACATCTCTCATTAGATAGCACTGAGCAAGGAGCAGTTTAGGTCTGCCAGACATCTCTCAACAGATAGCACTGAGCAAGGAGCAGCTTTAGGTCTGCCAGACATCTCTCAACAGATAGCACTGAGCAAGGAGCAGTTTAGGTCTGCCAGACATCTCTCAAAAGATAGCACTGAGCAAGGAGCAGCTTTAGGTCTGCCAGACATCTCTCAACAGATAGGACTGAGCAAGGAGCAGCTTTAGGTCTGCCAGACATCTCTCAACAGATAGCACTGAGCAAGGAGCAGCTTTAGTCCTGCCAGACATCTCCCAACACAGTGGTTCCCAAACTTTTTATAGTCCTGTACCCCTTCAAACATTCAACCTCCAGCTGCGTACCCCCTCTAACAACAGGGTCAGCGCACTTTCAAATGTTGTTTTTGCCATCATTGTAAGCTGCCACACACACACACACTATAAGATACATTTATTAAACTCAAGAATGAGTGTGAGTGTTTGTCACAACCCGGCTCGTGGGAAGTGACAAAGAGCTCTTCTAGGACCAGGGCACAAATAATAATATAATAATAATCAATCATTTTGCTCTTTATTTAACCATCTTACATATAAAACTTTATTTGTTCATCAATTTTTTTTATCTAACTCACCACAGGTTAATGAGAAGGGTGTGCTTGAAAGGATGCACATAACTCTGCAATGTTGAGTTGTATTGGAGAGTCTCAGTCTTAAATCATTCTCCACACAAAATCTGTGCCTGTATTTAGTTTTCATGCTAGTGAGGGCCGAGAACCCACTCACACATACTGTAGATATGTGGTTGCAAAGGGCACCAGTGTCTTAACAGCGCAATCTGCCAAGGCAGGATACTCTGAGAGCAGCCCAATCCAGAAATATGGCAGTGGCTTCTGATTCAATTTTCACAGAACCGCTTGTTGCAATTTCGATGTTCAGATATCAGTGGACTGGAGGTAGGGCATGAAAGGGGATTCCAGTTGTTTGTGTCATTCGTTTGGGGAAAGTACATGCGCAATTGCGCACCCAACTCACTCAGGTGCTTCACTATATCACATTTGACATTTGCACACAAAAAAATCATACAATGATGGAAAGACCTGTGTGTTCATTACATAGTGCAGAAAATACACGAGAGTTCATGGACCTTGCTTTAACAAAGTTAACCATTTTCAATGTATTGTCCAAAAAGTCTTTCAAGCTGTCAGGCATTCTCTTGGCAGCAAGAGCCTCTCGGTGGATGCTGCAGTGTACCCAAGTGGCCTCGGGAGCAACTGCTTGCATGCGCGTTACCACTCCACTATGTCTCTCTGTCTTGGCTTTTGCACCATCAGTACAGATACCAACACATCTTGACCACCAAAGTCCATTTGGTGTCACAAAGCTGTCCAGTAATTTAAAAATATCCTTTCCTGGTGTCCTGGTTTCCAGTGGTTTGCAGAAGAGGATGTCTTCCTTAATTGACCCCCCCCCCCATAAAAGTAACAGACATATACCAGTTTGTGCCTTTTCCCCCAGCATTCCCCCAGCCATATACGCAGCAGCAGGAAGAATTAAGTACTCCACAATAGTATGGGGCTTGCCTGTCCTAGCCACTCGGTAGCTCACTATATAAGATGCTTCTAGACCCTTCTTATTCATGGTATCTGTTGCTTTTATACATGTCTTACTACTCAAAAGTCGTCTTAATTCTCGTGGTTTATTTTTCAAATTGGCATGTTTTGTTTCTAAAAGTCTGCGCAAGAGTGAAGGTTTCATCGAGTTGTGAGATAGTACTGTTGCACATCTAACACACTGTGGCTGAGGAAAGGCACTACTCCCAATACAAGTGAACCCCAAATCAATGTAGTTCTCATCATATTTGCACCTCTTCGATGGTCCAATGTCCCTGTCTGTTGTTCGGTGGTTTCCTGGGTAAGGGGTCAGTAGCTCTTCGGCTGCATCAGATTCACAGCTGGACTAACAACAAATGTAGAATTACTGATGCTAGCATTGGATGTGCTGGTGGAAGCAGAACAACTTGTGTCGTCGACAGGTGCAGGTGTAGTACTGCTGGTAGTAGCAGGTCTACCAGTAGAGCTGGTATGTGTCTCTTTGGACTCAGGCCTTACTTTTTTCACCATTTATCAGTTTTCCAGCCAACGGAATGAGCAGTAGCTACGTTTGGCTACATACGGACGTTGGTGGAATTCCCGCGAGAGAGTAACAGTTAATGTGATTGGATGTTAATTATTTGACTAGGCTACCTGTATTTGACATGGTGTTGTCATTTCACTGAACACTACATGGTTTACTTGTATTATTGGCAGTTAAACGAGGCTACTCAGGCAAGAGATTAAAATGTGAAATCAGGTTTTTATTTGTTGTACCACCGACGGCATTGGGCGTACCCGTTTGGGAATACCTGTCCCAACAGATAGCTCTGAGCAAGAAGCAGCTTTAGGGCTGCCGACATGTATTGATGTGCTGGACACACACACAGGGTGGAGCCAATGCAGTTTAAAGAGGAAAGCACAGGAAGTGGCTGCTTGGGGGGGGTGGAGCTGGTGGATTTTATTGATGCCCTGGGTGGTCCTTTATGCACACAAGCAATAACCACGTGGCAGAATGACTCCAGTGAGTATTTCCCCCAGCTGACACACACAACGCTTGGCTACACATCGTTAATTAACAGAACATCAAACCCCTCCTGCTTCCTGTTGACTTTACACTGCAGTGTCCTCTCAGCTGATTATACTGACTTCAACCATGTCTATTGGCTATTGTCTCCCTACGAGCCAGGCGTGTGTGTGTGTGTGTGTGTGTTAGCAGCAGGTTTGTGGGAGGGCTTAATCCCAGATAGCGGGCAAGACTATCAGACATTTACACACTCAGATCTGACTGGAAAGGTGTTTATAAGATGGACGAAAGGAGAGAGCATGTGGAGTGGGATGCTTACTAAGAGGTGGAGATTATTACAAGTGCAACATGGATTGTGTCCCAAATGGCACCCTATTCCCTTTATAGTGCACTACTTTTGACCAGGGCCCATAGGATAGTGCACTACTTTTGACCAGGGGCTATAGGGCTCTGGTTAAAAGTGCACTATAAAAAGGGAATAGGGTGCCATTTGGGACATGGGCCCAGTGTTGGCGACATCACTGGTATGAGGAGCTCTGTGGTGGAGAGCTCTATATCAACAAAGTGTCTCCGAGTAAGAGTACTGATCTAGGATCACTTTGCCTTTCAGATCATAATGAATAAGACCGGGAGAGAGCTGATCCAGTACTTATACTGTGAGACGATGTGAAACAGGTAAATCCAGGTGAGAACATCCATTTAGAGAAGAATGGATGACGTCAGTAACACAGCAGTGGAACGGCAATAACCCGTTGGCCACGTTACGGTAGCGGGGGGGAGCCGTTGGCCACGTTACGGTAGCGGGGGGGCCCGGCCCTGAAAGCTAGATCAGTGGTGGCTGGTATCTTACTGCCTTTTGTCAGTTACATTTAATAAATGGAACGCACAAGAAAACAATCAAATATAAAATGGTTCACCTTCCTCCCATGGACAAAACCAGTTTAGACACGTCAGATGTATTCAACATTTCGGTTTAACTGAACTCATTTAATGTCAATAATACAGATACAAAATTAAAACCTTAAGTCTATCCAATATATTCTGAAAAAAAGATAAAATGTTAATTGACCAGAAAAAACAATACCAGACAATGTCATGATGAAGAAAGATGACATGCGATTTAAGCTGAGTGGCACAGCTGACTGAAACTGTTACAGAACCAAGTTAGGTATATAAAGGAAGACCAATCAAAACACCGACCGTCAGCCCCTAAGCACTTGTGGAGATCTGAGAGCATTGGATGGCGTAAGCAAAATGGAAATCATTTCACTAAGCCTATGACAAGGTAGTGTAGCTATGACAACTTTTGATATACCAAGGCTATCCAGTCTTTGCACGTCTACTCAACTGCCTAAAGGGCTATTTGAGCCAAAACTAGCAAGGAGAAAGGCTTCCACGTGTGCTTGGTGATGTCTAAAAAGACTGACAGAAAGCGTCGTTCTTCCCCTCCTGTGGTCCTGATTGATTGAAACACCAGGAAGTTATGGAGAAGACTTCCTCCAAGCACACAGTAGGGATGAGGGAGAGAGCCACGTGAGGGAGGGGGGAGCAACACACTGCATGTACAAGATGGAAGGAATGGATGGATGGATGGATGAAGAGAAAGTGTGAAGGGGCACGGTGTTGTTTCTACGCTGCCGACCGCCGTCGGATGATAAACGCTCCTCTTTGTAGCTGTCCCAGGTAGATCCTCATCTTGGTGCTGTCGCTGGTCTTCCTCACCCAGATCTGAGGGGAAACCCAACCAATAGGACGCATTATGGTCATTTACAAAAGAGCCTCTATATAATAAAAGCATGGTGCTCATCATATCAGGAGTTCCAAAACTTATCAAAAGAACATCCCACAATTTATTTACTGTATTAAACATATCAGGCCATTTTTAGGAAAACTATAATTTTTTCCATCCTATCTTCCAGCTCGAAATGAAAACACATACAAGCTAAGATCTCAATCTTGTTTTATGCTAAGAGCCCTCAAAATTAGAACAGAGCATGGAAAAATGGCCCTTTTACTTAGCCACCTGGGGTTGGAATTCCCTCCAAGCCAACCCAAAACTCCAGGATCTATTGTCCCTGGAGGAGTTCAAAGGACAAATAGATGATGAACAGGTTGTTGAGACATGTAGTTGTTCCTGGTTGTCACCCCATGTCACTAGTTTGCGTAGCCTTATGTAAGGAAGCATGTCGTTTTACTTCACAGACAGTTCGCTGTTGTATGCATGCTGCCGTCTGTTGCCCGTTTTGTCATTTCGTTTTTAGCCCGTCCCCACAGGCCTTTTGCCAGGCCATCTTGGAAATAAGAATTTGTTCTTAATTGAATTGCCTGGTTGAATAAGTTTTTTAAAAACACCACCATACAATACCTACACTGCACTTCGGACAGACTACTACGACCACCCTAACTCTATACTAGCAAGTCATGGATCCCTCTAATATATAATGGATTTAAGTGGTACAAGCATAGAGCTGTAGCTGTGGAAATGAGAACTGAAACCCACCTCATTTGTTCCCACTGAGCTGATGACACAGCTGATCTTGGTGTTCTCCTTGGACTCCAGGTGGATGGCCTGGCTCTTATGATACCTGATGGGAAAGCCACAAGTTGTTATTTATAAATAAATAAATAAATATATATGACAATTATCTTAAATTGCTGTAGGAATTTCTAAGCCTTTCGAAACCATGACCTATAAAAATATTACACGTAGCTCATTTAGTATAACAGGATTAATTATCTGGCATTGAGTGAGGGGTACGAGAAGGAATTACTTATATTTAACTAGGCAAGTCAGTTAAGAACAAATTCTTATTTACAATGACAGCCTACCGGGGAACAGTGGGTTAACTGCCTGATTTTTAATCTGTCAACTCAGGGATTCGATCTAGCAACCTTTCGGTTACTAGCCCAACGCTCTAACCACTAGGCTACCTGCCGCCCCAGGAATAATGTCCACTCAGATAAGGACTTTGAAACCTATAGGACAATATCCTCTTGAGCACACAATCCCTTAAAGATTATAATAGATAATCTGACAATGCTGTAATGGAGAGAAACAAAATGACCAAAAGCTAGGTAGTCTTTGATTGTGGCTGAGGAGAGAGTCCCTGAGGTAAGTGAAAAGGAGTGACAAGCTGGAACAGACAGAATCAGTAAAAGGTTTATTTCTTTATTGAAGAAAATATGTCCGCTTGCTTCAGCTGTCTTGCTTTCAGGCAAGCGCATTAGATGAAACATCATTACCGGGAGAAAGGAGAAGGAACACATGTGGTTTCAACCATGGCTGCTGAGTCTTCACCATCCTCTCCCCTCAGCCTTTCTTATCCTAGGTCTGGTGAGACTGTGGGAGCGAGAACGATAGCAGCGAACACTTCACTCAACTGAGATCCTCTCTCACTTCAGAATTGATCAAAGGCTACATGAAAGTCATGGAAAGCCATTTTTAATATCACAGAGGAGCACATTTCACATTTTCCACTCTTCAAAAGGAATTATTCATTGGTGCGTGATGTCCTATGCAGAGAGCTACTCTT
The DNA here is from genome assembly GCF_013265735.2 of Oncorhynchus mykiss. Classification (NCBI taxonomy): domain Eukaryota; kingdom Metazoa; phylum Chordata; class Actinopteri; order Salmoniformes; family Salmonidae; genus Oncorhynchus; species Oncorhynchus mykiss. Next base: position 74,885,687 of record NC_048575.1, on the reverse strand, counting down.
TACCCAAAGGGCCTGAGAGGACAGATTATCCCATCCAAGCAAACACTGTCATTTCTGTCAGCCTATGGAACTATCACCAAATGGCATACTGCTCTGTACGCCAAAACCCATGTTCCATCCTCATGATAGCGATGTAATGTAATTTCATGGTGACAGGTAGTATGAGCTTGCCTGGCTAACATTCCAGCCACCCATTGGTTAATATGAAATATGACCTATTGGCCAGAGGGAATGTTACTATAAACATACTACAAACATGATTTCCATTTCTTGAATCTTGTTTTTGAAGTCTTAAAAAAAACAGACATATCAGCAAAGCCAAGAATTCTTCAGTGAGTAGAGCATGAGGATTTACACGGCTGTGGCGCCATCTAGTGGCAAATAAAAGTCAAGCGCATCATGAATTAAAACACTAGGTATTATATTATAGGGAATCAGTTCAGTAGATCTTATATTTAGACCAATCCTATTAAAACAGCGATAAACCACAACAGCAGACAATAAAAGTACAAAATTCCCCCTTTTTGCTGTTTCAGTCAGCTGTGCCACTCAGCTTAAATCGCATGTCATCTTTCTTCATGACATTGTCTGGTATTTTTTTTAACTTTTTTTAAATGGTCTAATCAACCAATTGAAAAAGATAGTCAGTGTGCATGTACCATCTCTTGTCGTAGTACAGCTTTCCCTCTTCAATGCGGGCCTCATAGCGCTGTGAGGGGGCCTCCATTGGAATGGTGGGCATTTGGTCTGGAGACGACGGAGACACTGGGGGAGAAAACATGGTGTGAGAAAAACTAAAGTAATTTCAATGTAAATAGTTAATTTACTAAAAACGCTGCCAGCCCAGGAGTTCTTGATGTTTAATGTAAATAAAATAAACATGTTTTTGTAGTCTGAACAAAAATCCTGTATAATAACTTGATTCATCTTCATTTTGTCTTGATGGCATTTAGACTGAAACAAAACAATCCAAACAGTTGTAAAAAATGGACTGCTCACATACCTGGACGCTTAGGGGATTTCAGCTGCTTGTTCAGTATTCGCAGATCTTCCAGGATCTGGTCATCGGTTAGCAAATAGTTAAGCTGAGGTGTGGATCGTTAAGGACAACTCGTCTTAATCAAATCATATTTTTTGTGTGTGTGTGTGTGTGTGTGTGTGCATATATATATATATATTTCTGTGAAGGGGTAAAACTGTATCTAGTAAGTTTTAACCCTGTGAAGATGAAAAGAAAAAGAAGTGAAATGTAACTAATCAGTCAAGACGAGATTCTTTGAAGCTGGACAGTGTCTAACATGGATCAACACTGTTGTAGACAAGACAGACAGTGATTGGACCTCTAGTAAAGGATATCAGGTGCAGGTTTCCTCCGCTTGTCTGGAATGGGGACTGGATCGTTGGGCCGCCTCCTTAACTTCCGTGTCATGATGGGTTTCACCTCCATGGAATCTACACAGGGGTAATATGGAATGAGCTTACCGCCATGCACCCGACACTGTAGAAATATTACTACTAAGTCCACCTGTCAGAGCACTTCAATGGGAATGTACATTCTAATAACTATATGGGTGACACTCATGTGGGTATAACACAGAGGAAAGCTATATTGGTACATGTACACCGAGTATACAAAACTTGGGGCTCCCGAGTGGCGCAGCGGTCTAAGGCTGTAACCAGGCTGTATCACAACCAGCAGTGATTGGGAGTCCCATTAGACGGTGCAAAATTGGCCCAGCATCGTCTGGGTTTGGACGTCATTGTAAATAAAATGTTGATCTTAACGGACTTGCCTAGTTAAATTAAAAAGTTCAAAAGAAAACACCTGCTCTTTCCATGACAGACTAACCAGGTGAATCTTATGATCCCTTATTGAAGTCAACTGTTAAATCCACTTCAAATCAGTGTAGATGAAGGGGAGGAGACGGGTTAAAGAAGGATGTTTAAGCCTTGGAGACGTGGATTGTACGTGTGCCATTCAGAGGGTGAATGGGCTGGACAAAATATTGAAGGGCCTTTGAACAGGGTATGGTAGTAGGTGCCAGGCACACCAGTTTGAGTGTGTCAAGAACTGCAACGCTGCTGGGTTTTAACAAGAATGGTCCACCACCCAAAGGACATCCAGCCAACTTGACAACTGTGGGAAGCATTGGAGTCAACATGGGCCATCTCCATATTATGGAGATTATCCCAATGTTTGGTATACTCAGCGTGTGTACACACACACACACACACACACACACATTCAGTGATCCGATTCAACAGTGCAGTTCTAGTACAGGGTCAGACCCCTCTTTGCCTCCAGAACAACCTGGGCATGGAAATGTTGCTCAGTTGGTAAGAGACCTAACGTGTGCCAGGAAAACATTCCCCACAACATTACACCACCAGCCTCTATTGACACCAGGCAGGATGGGGCCATGGACTCATGCTGCTTACTCCAAATCCTGACTGCCATCTGTATGCCAACAGGAACCAGGATTCGTTGGACCAGGCAATGTTTTTCCACTCAATTGTCCAGTGTTGGTGATTGCATGCCCAGCTGATAGGAGTGGAACCGGTGCGGTCGTCTGCTGCAATAGCTCATCTGTGACAAGGACCGATGAGTTGTGCTTACCGAGAAGCCATTCTGCGCCGTGATTTGCCCATTTGTGGCACGCCTGTTAGATTGCACGATTCTTGCCGTCTTGTCTCAGTAAACCCTAGACACTGCCGTGTGTGAAAAGCCCAGGAGGCTTCAATTGAATGATTAAAAATCTGCAAGTTAGAGAGTGAAAACAATGTATCTAAGACTTTTAGCCCTTGTTAGTATGAAGGTTGTGAGATATAAGATGAGCTAAGAAACTCCATCTCCAAAACACTTCCACTGAGGATAAAATAAGTTAGCCTACATAGTCTTCTTCCTCAGCAAAAACCAACCGTCACCCATCAGTCTTTTTTACCCCCCCCCCCACCCAGAGTGTGATGAGAGGAGGGAGACAGTCTCAGTGATTCTCCTACCGCCTGTCAGCTCCATTGTTAATTTCTCATTCTCTATCATCTTCTTCTTCTCCTCTAGCTCAGCAATTAAGTTTTCCTTCAGCTCCACCTTCTTATCGTCAAACTCTTTCACCGCCGCCTTCTTCTCTTTGATGTAGTTCCTCTCCACCTGTTCTGTCTGAGAGCGAGAGAGAAGGAACCAGAGAGAGAAGGATCCAGAGAGAGAAGGAACCAGAGAGAGCAGGAACCAGAGAGAGCAGGAACCAGAGAGAGAAGGAACCAGAGAGAGAAGGAACCAGAGAGAGAAGGAACCAGAGAGAGAAGGAACCAGAGAGAGAAGGAACCAGAGAGAGAAGGAACCAGAGAGAGAAGGATCCAGAGAGAGAAGGATCCAGAGAGAGAAGGATCCAGAGAGAGAAGGATCCAGAGAGAGAAGGAACCAGAGAGAGAAGGAACCAGAGAGAGAAGGAACCAGAGAGAGAAGGAACCAGAGAGAGAAGGAACCAGAGAGAGAAGGAACCAGAGAGAGAAGGAACCAGAGATTGTGTCGAAAGGCCATAAAATACATTTAAAAAAATGCAATAATTAGCAGGTGAAGGAGTCAGTTGAATTTCCATGTTAGGTAATAATATCAAAACATCCCTTACCTCAAGTTGGAGAAAGAGATCTGTAAGAAAGAAACAGACAAATTACAATGTTAACGCTCATGTTGACTGCATTGTCAGTTAATCCCTGGCTGTCACATTGACTTTAAGCACAAAACCAACAACCACAAAAAAATAGTGTTTTTATTCATCATGTACACAGCAGGAATAAATGGTGCAGTAAATGCTTACAAGCTGGCTCCCTCAAAAATGCAGCACACACTTTGGGTGTTCAAGTTTAAATGACACAGAATGAGGTCTCTCCATGTGGCAACAACTTAACGGTGACTGAGTGTATCCCAAATGGCACCCTACGCCTTATGGGCCCTGGTCCAAAGGTAGTGTACTATATAGGGAGCCATTTAGGGATGAGCACAGTGATCCTATTCCACAACAGTGCCATTTTCTTACCAGCATTGCGGACTCTCTCCTTGTATTGTTGGTCCAGCTTCTTCATTCTCTTCTGGTACTCCTGAAGTGTTCCTGCAGGGAAGAGTTTAATTAAAACACAGCATATACAGTTGAAGTCAGAAGTTTACATACACCTAGGCCAAATACATTTAAACTCAGTTTCATAATTCCTGACATTTAATCCTAGTAAGAATTTCCTGTTTTAGGTCAGTGAGGATCACCACTTTATTTTATGAATGTGAAATGTCAGAATAATAGTAGAGAGAATTATTCCTTTCATCACATTCCCAGTGGGTCAGAAGTGTACATACACTCAATTTGTATTTGGTGGCGTTGCCATTAAATTATTTAAACTTGGGTCAAACGTTTCGGGTAGCCTTCCACAAGTATCCCATAATAAGTTGGGTTATTTTGGCCCATTCCTCCTGACAGAGCTGGTGTAATTGAGTCAGGTTTGTAGGCCTCCTTGCTCGCACATGTTTTTTTCAGTTCTGCCCACAAATTTATGGGATTGAGGTCAGGGGTTTGGGATGGCCACTCCAATACCTTGACCTTGTTGTCCTTAAGCCATTTTGCCACAACTTTGGAAGTATGCTTGGGGTCATTGTCCATTTGAACAGACCCATTTGCAACCAAGCTTTAAATTCCTGAGTGATGTTGCTTCAATATAGCCACATCATTTTCGTTCTTCATGATGCCATCTATTTTGTGAAGTACACCAGTCCCTTATGCAGCAAAGCACCCCCACAACAAGCTGCTGCCACCCCCATGCTTCACAGTTGGGATGGTGTTCTTCAGCTTGCAACCCTCCCCCTTTTCCTCCAAACATAACAATGGTCATTATGGCCAAACAGTTCTATTTTTATTTAATCAGACTAGAAAGTATGCTCTCTGTCCCCATGTGCAGTTTGCAAACCGTTGTCTGGCTATTTTATGGTAGTTTTGGAGCAGTGGCTCCTTCCCTGCCGAGCGGCCTTTCAGCTTATGTCGATACAGGACTTGTTTTACTGTGGTTATAGATACTTTTGTACCTGTTTCCTCCAGCATCTACACAAGTTCCTTTGCTGTTCTGGGATCGATATACATTTTTCGCACCAAAGTACTGTAATCTCTAGGAGACAGAAAGTGTCTCATTCCTGAGCAGTATGACAGCTGCGTGGTCTCATGGTGTTTAACTGCATACTATTGTTTGTACAGATGAATGTCGTACCTTCAGGCATTTGGAAATTGCTCCCAAAGATGAACTAGGCTTGTGGAGGTCTACAATTTATTTGAGGTCTTGTCTGATTTATTTTGATTTTCCCATGATGTCAAGCTAAGTGGCACTGAATTGGACGATAGGCCTTGAAATACATCCACAGGTACACCTCCAATTGACAAATTATGTCAATTAGCCTATGACAACATTTTCTGGACTTTCCCAAGCTGTTTAAAGGTAGTCAACTTTGTGTATGTAAACTTCTGACCCACTGGAATTGTGATAGTGTTTTTTTATAAGTGAAATCATCTGTCTAAACAATTGTTGGAAAATGACTTGTCATGTAAATATCCTAAACAACTTGCCAAAACTATAGTTTATTAACAAGACATTTGTGGAGTGGTTGAAAAACAAGTGTACGTAAACTTCCAACTTCTTATCCAACCAATCTCTGAAAGCAAAGAGCACCACCCTCTGAGGAGCCATCATAACAGTTGTGCAAAATGATAGGTCTGCTCAGCTCTACTTATGCACGCGGAGGAATTCATGACATTGATAATCACATTGATTGTGAATGCAAGGAGGATAATGAACTGATTATAGGCTAGGCCTAATTCATAAACGCAGTGAGGATAATTGGAAACAGTGACACTACCCTCTTGGAGTTGCGTCAACTGCCTTTTCAATGATGCCAGCTTGTCTTGGTACATCCTGAAACCAAATAAAACATGATTATCACAACCAACTACTAAATCTGTAACTGTAGTCATTCAAGATCAGGCTACATTTTGAACATCCCATTTCATCCAAGTCAACATATATTCTATCCAGTGTAACCGTGCAATTGGTGGACAACACTCACTGTTCTTTGATTTCCACATAGTCATCCTCATCATGTTTCGCCAGGTCAGTTTCACTGGCATCTTCTGTGTCTGAAAGAGGGAGAAGAAAAAAAAGAGAAAAAAAATGGCGGACGTCAGTAAGTAGGCTAACAGTTCACCAATATCATATGACATAGGGCCTATGCCAAGAAAACATTTTCAGAACAATTTGTTCAATAGCAAGTCAATGAAATGTCTAATTTTAGGAAAGCTGGAAACAGTAGTAGGATAGATGTAGCTACTCAGTCAAGTTACCTTTATTTGGATCCCCAATGAGTGCGTTACCAGCCATTTCCCTTTAGACTTATACAAAAATAAACTAACAAAGTAAAACAAGGTCGTCTGATAAATGCGAAATGTTATGTCGTAGGCTAAAGTAGCCACACGCAAGATGGCAAGCTAGCTAACTCAGCGTTCAGCTAACAGGCTTGCTCATTTCTATCAAAAAAAAGTTAGCAATTAAATGTTAACCAGAATTGCACAGACCGGGCAGTGACTCCAGATTAGTAAACAGTCGTTTCTTATTTGACCAGCCAGCTAATTCTCAACAAAAGGGTTTACATTGAGTGCCTAACATTTGTCCCGTTGCTAACGCGTAGCAAATTGATGAAGCCAAATACGAGAGCGATTTGTCAAGCTAGCCAATTTAGCTATTAGCAACAGCTAATTCAAGACTTGGCAATTGAACCGGTTTCAAATGTTGTTAGCTAGATGCAATCTCTGCGTGGCCTGCATGAGAATACGTAGTTGTGTACCTATTTTAGATACCCGACTAGCTCGTTAGCTACTGAGTTTGCCAGCGCCAAAGCAGGTTTTTGCCGGTGACCTGTCAGCTGATGGTAGCTAACGCTAGCTAGCGGCGTAACGTTAACGCTTGCTAGCTAGTTACAACACCAGTGAATGGTTGACTTAACATTGACAAGACTAACACAACTCTCCATCAAATACAGGTAACATGAGTAAAGGGTCATTGCTTAAATCTGTAGATATACCCAAAGTTAACAGCACAAATGCAACGTGACATTTGGAAATAGCCTGCATCAGCGCGCGGCCTTAAAACCTAATTTAGCTAAATCCCAACAAACCACCTTCATCTACGCACGTACCCAATGAAATGGCTGGCCTCAAAGTTAACTGGACATGTAAGGAGAGCTGAAATTACAAAATCAAATATAGTTTCTTATACTTCACACCAACAGTGGCAAGACGGTGTCAGAAAAGGCCAATCACTGAAATCATATTGGTGTTAAAGCAAATGATGAGTCTTTCTTGCCACCTGTCAACCATTACAAATGTTTTACTGAGAATGACTGCCTGCCTGTTTGTTACGAATTTAACTCCAAAATCGAGACTCCAAGTCCAATGCACGGTTACAAAAACTACTTTTTCTCTCTCTCTCATATATATATTACGTTAGCGCTGTCTGTCCACCACTTGACAACGTGTTGCTGTATAAAAGTAAAGCCGGGCTTGACCGCTAAACATGAAAGTTCAAAAAGATAATGAACTTGTCCCTCATCTACACTAACAGGTAGCTTTCCTGCCAGGGGCGTATTCATTACAACCAAACGAAAAGGGGCGGGACCTACCTGAATTTGTCCAATAGAAACTCTCGTTTTTAACAGTTTGGACTCATGATTAAACTCCTGCGAACAACAAGCTGGATTATAGAAACCTGTGTTAATTCAACGCTGGCTAGCTAGCGTTAGTTACCCAAACTGGCGCAAACTTTACTCTTCAATGGGGATGGGTTCATTCTTTAAAAAAATGTATTAAAAAATAAAAAACGTGCAAAGGTCACACTAGTTTTAGGAGACTATTTGAGAAAAGTAACAACGTTTATTAGCAAATATCACAAGAGTAGCTAGCTAACAAAATGTGCTACATTGGCGAACCTACCTTCTTCCGAGTCTCTTCCCCTGAAGCTTCGATCATCGTCGTCGTCCACACTATCAAGTTCTTCTTCATCATTGTAATAATCTACCATCGGTGATAGTAAAGTAGAAGCCATTTGATGGCAAGTAAAAATGTAAACAAACGTTAGATAAACAATCGATTTGGAATTTGCAGTTCAGAACAAAACAGCGCCTACATCTGTTAAGACCCCATGAGAAGTAAGATGGCCGTTATTGCGCCTGACCAAAATATTTAAAACAAAACTGTAGAGATTATTTTTAATAGTAATTTTATCACATCTTTGTGTCATGCATACACCAATGTAATAGTATAAATTAAATAGCGTTTTTCCATGAAACAGGGTTAGTTACCAGTATCTTCGCTATATTTTAGCAGTCTAATTAGGCATTTCTAGGTCAGCCCTTGTGCAGAGCAAAAGATTTTCAGCGATTTGTATAAGTTTACAATTAAATGCTATACAGAATTGCACATGCCGGACAACCATTCACTTCATATTAGTAAACCGTTGTTTCTTATTTGACCAGTCAGCTAATTCCCAACAGCAAAGGGTTTACATTGAGTGCCAACATTTGCCACATGTTGATTTGCTAGCCTCGATTTTGTTACGAATTGACCCTGCGCTGGGTCAATCATAACATAATGGCTATCGGGGTAAAGTGCGTGTCTTGAAAGTATTTACGTCCCTCACGTTCACATAACTGTATAGACACTAAACTATTAATATCCCTAAACCTGGGTATTCGAAATAGTTGCTGAGTAGGGTTGTTCGTTTTTTGCGGTCATCACACATACACCGACATATACCTTGACAAAACCATAGGGACCCCAAACACAGAATATCCATTATATTGACCAGGTAATCTAGGTCTAGCAAAAATATCCAGCAGAAAAAGCACTAAAAACCTGCCCAAAGCGCGGAACACAAGGCCATATTTTTTTCCCACGGCAAGAGATGAGTTGCCATATTTATCCTATAAACCATTTTCCATATCGTTAGAGGCAATTAATAAGGAATATTGTAGTAATTTGTAATGACGGTATAAGCAAACTATTGCGAGCTGTCATAGCGCAAAGGCTTTTCAAAGGAAATAATTTGCCTTTACACACTTTTCTATCAATGGATGTCGATTTAACTCGCATGACTGCTATGATTAAGCAATACGGCACAGAGAATGGTTTTAAATTTAAAAAAATTATCAGAAATACCTAATTTACCTAATAAGGCTGTAACATAACAAAATGTGGAAAAAGTGAAGGGGTCTGAATACTTTACGAATGCACAAGACATACCCCCCCCCCAGACACGCCACTCTGGGTTTCTTCCCAGTACCCCAACCAAAAACAGATTGAATCCCTCGTCATTGTGGAATGCTCTGCCACAAGAGGTTACTCAGGCAAAAAGCAGGTTTCGCTTTTTAACAAATTTAAAAAATCATTATCACAGCACCTCTCCTCTTTCTAAAGATATAATTGAACTGTACTCTAAGAATATTAATATGTACAGTGCCTTGCGAAAGTATTCGGCCCCCTTGAACTTTGCGACCTTTTGCCACATTTCAGGCTTCAAACATAAAGATATAAAACTGTATTTTTTTGTGAAGAATCAGCAACAAGTGGGACACAATCATGAAGTGGAACGACATTTATTGGATATTTCAAACTTTTTTAACAAATCAAAAACTGAAAAATTGGGCGTGCAAAATTATTCAGCCCCCTTAAGTTAATACTTTGTAGCGCCACCTTTTGCTGCGATTACAGCTGTAAGTCGCTTGGGGTATGTCTCTATCAGTTTTGCACATCGAGAGACTGAAATTTTTTCCCATTCCTCCTTGCAAAACAGCTCGAGCTCAGTGAGGTTGGATGGAGAGCATTTGTGAACAGCAGTTTTCAGTTCTTTCCACAGATTCTCGATTGGATTCAGGTCTGGACTTTGACTTGGCCATTCTAACACCTGGATATGTTTATTTTTGAACCATTCCATTGTAGATTTTGCTTTATGTTTTGGATCATTGTCTTGTTGGAAGACAAATCTCCGTCCCAGTCTCAGGTCTTTTGCAGACTCCATCAGGTTTTCTTCCAGAATGGTCCTGTATTTGCTCCATCCATCTTCCCATCAATTTTAACCATCTTCCCTGTCCCTGCTGAAGAAAAGCAGCCACCATGTTTGACAGTGGGGATGGTGTGTTCAGGGTGATGCGCTGTGTTGCTTTTACGCCAAACATAACGTTTTGCATTGTTGCCAAAAAGTTAAATTTTGGTTTCATCTGACCAGAGCACCTTCTTCCACATGTTTGGTGTGTCTCCCAGGTGGCTTGTGGCAAACATTAAACAACACTTTTTATGGATATCTTTAAGAAATGTCTTTCTTCTTGCCACTCTTCCATAAAGGCCAGATTTGTGCAATATACTGCAATATACTGATTGTTGTCCTATGGACAGAGTCTCCCACCTCAGCTGTAGATCTCTGCAGTTCATCCAGAGTGATCATGGGCCTCTTGGCTGCATCTCTGATCAGTCTTCTCCTTGTATGAGCTGAAAGTTTAGAGGGACGGCCAGGTCTTGGTAGATTTGCAGTGGTCTGATACTCCTTCCATTTCAATATTATCGCTTGCACAGTGCTCCTTGGGATGTTTAAAGCTTGGGAAATCTTTTTGTATCCAAATCCGGCTTTAAACTTCTTCACAACAGTATCTCGGACCTGCCTGGTGTGTTCCTTGTTCTTCATGATGCTCTCTGCGCTTTTAACGGACCTCTGAGACTATCACAGTGCAGGTGCATTTATACGGAGACTTGATTACACACAGGTGGATTGTATTTATCATCATTAGTCATTTAGGTCAACATTGGATCATTCAGAGATCCTCACTGAACTTCTGGAGAGAGTTTGCTGCACTGAAAGTAAAGGGGCTGAATAATTTTGCACGCCCAATTTTTCAGTTTTTGATTTGTTAAAAAAGTTTGAAATATCCAATAAATGTCGTTCCACTTCATGATTGTGTCCCACTTGTTGTTGATTCTTCACAAAAAAATACAGTTTTATATCTTTATGTTTGAAGCCTGAAATGTGGCAAAAGGTCGCAAAGTTCAAGGGGGCCGAATACTTTCGCAAGGCACTGTATCTATTAATAGTATAAATAGTATTTTTGTTGTCTCGTTGTGTCTTTCCTATATACAGTACCAGTCAAAAGTTTGTACACACCTACCCTTTCAAGGGTTTTTCTTTATTTTCACTATTTTCTACATTGTAGAATAATAGTAAAGACATCAACATATGAAATAACACATATGGAATCATGTAGTAACCAAAAAAGTGTTAAACAAATCAAAATATATATGAGATTCTTCAAAGTAGCCACCCTACCGTTAAAAAGATACCTTATGCTCCTGAGTGGCGCCATAGGCGGAAATCCCAGGGGGGGCGGGGAGGACACGACCCCCCCATCCTGGGAAAAATATGATTTGTCCCCCCCAATATATCACTGTAAACATAACTATGTCATTTAAATAATATGAATAATACTCAATGAAAGCACTTGTGCTGATTATAGACACTTAATAGCACGTTTTTAAGTTATAAAAGATTGCGACCCCCTGCCCTTTGCCTCACAATGGTTTGATTCACTGCCAGTTCCTTAGCTGGCTAGGTAACAGAGGGTTCGTATCTACTGTCTGAAAGGCACTCAATGCACGTAACTTAATCCAATCAATCGCGCCATAGCAATGTTTTTTTTTTATGTTGGCAGGGTTCACACACACACTAGCTGAATTTGCAGAGCTAGCGGGCAAATATGAACTATTAAGCTAGCTAGTACCTATTCCATTTATGTGGCGTCGTCAAAGATGGAATCTTTGCTATCATCAGTTTATTCCAAGATCAGCATGCAGCTGTAGTGCTTCAAAGTCCCTGTGATAAGGCCAGCGATAAACTGAACTCCAAACTGAACAGAATTACACTCTCTTCTACCATTGTCTTAAATATCTTTAATGGTCTCGTTGCAAAAGCTAACTTGTCCCTATGGAACTTTTATTTTTTTATTTTATTTCACCTTTATTTAACTAGGTAGCAAAGATTATAGGAAACGCCACAGAAACGGAATTGGTCCTCGCTAGTTTTGCAAATTCAGCTATTGTTGGAAGCCAGCCAATATGAAACAAACTATATTAAAATTCCAAAAGGTTGCAGCATATGTTGTGTAAATGGTGAACTCATACAGCTGTCAACTCGTCACTGCAATCCGTGTCACATTTGCTAGCTACCGTTTAGATCGAAGCCCATATAGAATGATAGAAGATAAGATGATAGGAGCCCATCTCCTACTGTAAATAACCGACACACTGTGTGTGTGTGTGTGTGTGTGTGTGTGTGTGTGTGTGTGGCCAGCCAGGTAGAAAAATGTCAGAAAAAAATTAAAAAGACAGACATCAGAGTATTTTTCAGTACACCAAAACGCAAAGTAAGAACCCTAGTAGCCTAATATCTCAAAGACTAGTTGATAAAATGTTCATTAGAAAGAAGTGAAATGCTAATGGAAATGTTTCACAATGATGTTATTAGGCAGAGCAGGCACCAGATGGCACACAGACAGCAGAGCTGGGGACAGATGGGCAGGGACAGACTGGCAGAGACAGACTGGCAGGGACAGATATGTAGGGACAGACTGGCAGAGACAGACTGGCAGGGACAGATATGTAGGGACAGACTGGCAGAGACAGACTGGCAGGGACAGATGGGCAGGGACAGACTGGCAGAGACAGATATGGGGGGACAGATGGGCAGGGACAGACTGGCAGAGACAGACTGGCAGGGACAGATATGCAGGGACAGACTGGCAGAGACAGACATTCAGGGACAGATATGCAGGGACAGACTGGCAGAGACAGATGGGCAGGGACAGATATGCAGGGACAGACTGGCAGAGACTGATAGGCAGGGACAGACTGGCAGAGACAGATGGGCAGGGACAGATATGCAGGGACAGACTGGCAGAGACAGACTGGCAGAGACAGGGAGTCTCAGGTAAGTTTGTTGAGTCTTTGTTTGGCAACATTATGAAAGGTTCTAAAAAAAATGACTTGTAAAATAGGGACATCATTTGAAAATGCCATGGATACCCCCACTCTCAACTTAAACTGGTGACTGAACTAAGATTTGTTTAAGGCAATGGTATTGCTGTTGTGATTAATTGTTTAGTTTTGTGTACCGGTAGTTAGGAGTACGGCAAACACCTTATTTATTTTCTAGCGACAGACTGTGAGTCAGTGAGGGTGGTGAAAGGGGAAGAGCCAGGGAGAGAGACTTCAGAGGACAGTGTCACAGCCACGGCAGGACCAGGTGTCAACCTTGTTGCCAGCAGCACCAGTATATGGGGACAGTGGCACAGCATTGTCCAATTACCTCAATGGCACAAAACCATATCAGCCACACCCAGAATTTACAGAACCGCAAACTCTTGCCAACAGAGTGTTGACGTTTCAAGAGAGATGGTTTTGCAATTTCCCATGGCTACATTATACACCATCAATAAAAGGAGTGTTGTATTCACTGTAGTCAAGGGTTTTCAAGCCAGCCATCTTTTGGCCAAAGAGCAAATGTTGCCTTCATTAGTGCAGGATTTAGGAACTGGAGAAAAGCCATGGAGAAAATGTAATGTAATTGTCCCCTCCAAAGTTGATATCAGATTTTCGCCCCTGAGTGGCACAGCGGTCTAAGACACTGCATCTCAGTACTAGAGGTGTCATTACAGACCCTGGTTCGATTCCAGGCTGAATCACAACTGGCCGTGATTGGGTGTCTCATAGGGCGGTACACAATTGGCCCAGAGTCGTCTGGGTTTGGCCGTCATTGTAAAAAAGAATTTGTTCTTAACTGACTTGCCGAGTTTAATAAAGGTTCAATAAAATTAATAACAAAAATAAAAGGTAGAGGGCGTGGATCAGAAAAACAGTCAGTATCTGCTGTGGCCACCATTTGCCTCATGCAGTGCGACACATCTTTCGCATAGAGTTGATCAGGCTGTTGATTGGGGCCTGTGGAATGTTCTCCCACTCCTCTTTAATGGCTGTGCGAGGTTGATAGATATTGGTGAGAACTGGAACACGCTGTCGTTCACATCGATCCAGAGCATCCCAAACATGCTCAATGGGTGGTGTCATGTCTGGTGAGTATGCAGACCATGTAATAGCTGGGAAATGTTCAGCTTCCAGGAATTGTGTACAGATCCTTGCTGCTGTGTATTATTATGCTGTAACATGAGGTGATGGCGGCGGATGAAAGGCCTCAGGATCTCATCACGGTATTTCTGTGTACTAAAATTGTCATCGATAAAATGCAATTGTGTTTGTTTTCCGTAGCTTATGCCTACCCATACAATAACCCCACCGCCACCATGGGGCAGTCTGTTCACAATGTAGACATCAGCAAACTGCTCACCCACACAACAGTTGAATAGTTGTACAGTTGAAACCGTGAAGAGCAGACCAGTGGCCATCAAAGGTGAGCATTTGCCCACTGAAGTCGGTGACCACGCCGAACTGCAGGCAGGTCTAGATCCTGGTGAGGATGACAAGCATGCAGATGAGCTTCCCTGAGACGGTTTCTGACAGTTTGTGCAGAAATATTTTTTTTGTGCAAACCCACAGTTTCATCAGCTGTCCAGGTAGCTGGCCTCAGACGATCTCGCAGGTGAAGAAGCCGGATGTTCATCGCGCACCAGTGCGCGCTAGCCAAGGTTGCCAGGTGCACGGTGTAGCCTCCGACACATTGGTGCGGCTGGCTTCCGGGTTGGATGCGCGCTGTGTTAAGAAGCAGTACGGCTGGTTGGGTTGTGTATCGGAGGACGCATGACATTCAGCCTTCGTCTCTCCCGAGCCCGTACGTTTGTAGCTACTACAACAATTGGATACCACGAAATTGGGGAGAAAAAGGGGTAAAAAAAAAGGAAAAAAGAAAAGAAGAAGCCGGATGTGGAGGTCCTGGGCTGACGTGGTTACACTTGGTCTGCGGTTGTTCGGCCGGTCGGACGTACTGCCAAATTCTCTAAAATGACGATGGAGGCGGCTTATGGTAGAGAAATTAACTTTCAATTCCATGGCAACAGCTCTGGTGGACATTCCTGGAGGTAGCATGCCAATTACACCATCCCTCAAAACTTGGGTGGCATTGTGTTGTGTGACAAAACTGCACATTTTAGAGTAGCCTTATATTGTCCCCAGCACAAGGTGTAATGATCATGCTGTTTAATCATGCTGTTTAATCAGCTTCTTGATATGCCACAGCTGTCAGGTGGATGGATTATCTTGGCAAAGTAGAAATTCTCAGGAATGTAAACATATTTGGGCACAATATTTGAGAGAAATAAGCTTTCTGTGTGCATGTAACATTCCCGGGATCTTTTATTTCAGCTCATGAAACATGGGACAACACTTTACATGTTGCATTTTTATTTCTGTTCAGTATATATATAAACTCAGCAAAAAAAGAAACGTCCCATTTTCAAGGCCCTGTCTTTCAAAGACAATTCGTAAAAATCCAAATAACTTCACAGATCTTCATTGAAAAGGGTTTGTTCATGCTTGTTCAATGAACCATAAACAATTAATAAACATGCACCTGTGGAACTGTCGTTAAGACACTAACAGCTTACAGACGGTAGGCAATTAAGGTCATAGTTATGAAAACTTAGGACACTAAAGAGGCCTTTCTACTGACTCTGAAAAACACCAAAAGAAAGTGGCCCAGGGTCCCTTCTCATCTGCGTGAACGTGCCTTAGGCCTGCTGCAAGGAGGCCATGGGGACTGCAGACGTGGCCAGGGCAATAAATTGCAATTTTCTGTACTGTGAGACGCCTAAGACAGTGCTACAGCGAGACAGGACGGACAGCTGATCATCCTCGCAGTGGCAGACCACGTGTATCAACACCTGCACAGGATCGGTACATCCGAACATCACACCTAATGGACAGGTACAGGATGGCAACAACAACTGCCTGAGTTACACCAGGAGTTACACCAGGTACGCACAATCCCTCCATCTGTGCTCAGACTGTCCGCAATAGGCTGAGAGAGCCTGGACTGAGGGCTTGTAGGCCTGTTGTAAGGCAGGTCCTCACCAGACATCACCGGCAACAACGTCGCCAATGGGCACAAACCCACTGTCGCTGGACCAGACAGGACTGGCAAAATGTGCTCTTCACTGACGAGTCACGGTTTTGTCACACCAGGGGTGATGGTCTGATTCACGTTTGTCGTCGAAGGAATGAACGTTACACACAAAGGCCTGTACTCTGGAGCAGGATCGATTTGGAGGTGGAGGGTCCATCATGGTCTGGGGCGTTGTGTCACAGCATCGGACTGAGCTTGTTGTCATTGCAGGCAATCTCAACGCTGTGCGTTACAGGGAAGACATCCTCCTGCCTCATGTGGTACCCTTCCTGCAGGCTCATCCTGACATGACCCTCCAGCATGACAATGCCACCAGCCATACTGCTCATTCTGTGCATAGTTTCCTGCAAGACAGGAATGTCAGTGTTCTGCCATGGCCAGTGAAGAGCCCGGATCTCAATCCCTTTGAGCACGTCTGGGACCTGTTGGATCAGAGGGTGAGGGCTAGGGCAATTAACCCCAGAAATGTCCGGGGACCTGCAGGTGCCTTGGTGGAAGAGTGGGGTAACATCTCACAGCAAGAACTGGCAAATCTGGTGCAGTCCATGTGGAGGAGATGCATTGCAGTACTTAATGCAGCTGGTGGCCACACCGATACTGACTGTTACTTTTGATTTTGACCCCCCATTTATTCAGGGACACATTATTCAATTTCTGTTAATCACATGTCTGTGCAACTTGTTCAGTTTATGTCTCAGTTGTTGAATCTTGTTATATTCATACAATATACAGTAAGTTTGCTGAAAATAAACGCAGTTGACAGTGAGTCTCCAGATCTCAAACCCATAGAAAATCTTTGGAGGGAGTTGAAAGTCTGTGTTGCCCAGCAACAGCCCCAAAACATCACTGCTCTAGAGGAGATCTGCATGGAGGAATGGGCCAAAATACCAGCAACAGTGTGTGAAAACCTTGTGAAGACTTACAGAAAATGTTTGACCTCTGTCATTGCCAACAAAGGGTATATAACAAAGTATTGAGATAAGCTTTTGTTATTGACCAAATACTTATTTTCCACCATAATTTGCAAATAAATTCATAAAAAATCCTACAATGTGATTTTCTGGATTTTTTTTCTCATTTTGTCTGTCATAGTTGAAGTGTACCTATGATGAAAATTACAGGCCTCTCATATTTTTAAGTGGGAGAACTTGCACAATTAGTGGCTGACTAAATACTTTTTTGCCCCACTGTATATACAGTTGAGGTCGGAAGTTTACATACACTTAGGTTGGAGTCATTAAAACTAATTTTTCAACCACTCCACAAATTTCTTGTGAACAAACTATAGTTTAGGACATTACTTTGTGCATGACACAAGTAATTTTTCCAACAATTGTTTACAGACAGATTATTTCACTTAGAACTCTGAATCACAATTCCAGTGGGTCAGAAGTTTACATGCACTAAGTTGACTGTGCCTTTAAACAGCTTGAACAATTCCAGAAAATTATGTCATGGCTTTAGAAGCTTCTGATAGGATTATTGACAACATTTGAGTCAATTGGAGGTGTACCTGTGGATGTATTTCAAGGCCTACCTTCAAACTCAGTGCCTCTTTGCTTGACATCATGGGAAAATCAAAAGAAATCAGCCAAGACCTCATTTTAAAAAAAAAGTCTGGTTCATCCTTGGGAGCAATTTCCAAACGCCTGAAGGTACCACATTCATCTGAACAAACAATTGTACGCAAGTATAAATACCATGGGACCACGCAGTCGTCATACCGCTCAGGAAGGAGACGCTTTCTGTCTCCTAGAGATGAACGTACATTGATGCGAAAAGTGCAAAACAATCCCAGAACAACAGCAAAGGACCTTGTGGAGATGCTGGAGGAAACAGGTACAAAAGTATCTATAACCACAGTAAAACGAGTCCTATATTGACATAACCTGAAAGGCAGCTCAGCAAGGAAGAAGCCACTGCTCCAAAACCAACATAAAAAAAGCCAGACTACGGTTTGCAACTGCAGATGGGGACAAAGATCGTACTTTTTGGAGAAATGTCCTCTGGTCTGATGAAACAAAAATAGAACTGTTAGGCCATAACATATGTTTGGAGGAAAAAGGGTGAGGCTTGCAAGCCGAAGAACACCATCTAAACCGCGAAGCACAGGGATGTCAGCATCATGTTGTGGGGGTGCTTTGCTGCAGGAGGGAGTGGTGCACTTCACAAAATAGATGGCATCATGAGGACGGAAAATGATGCTCTTGATCTATATATTTCGAAGCAACATGTATATTGAAGCAACATCTCAAGACGTCAGTCAAGATGTTAAAGCTTGGTCGCAAATGGTCAATGACCCCAAGCATACTTCCAAAGTTGTGGCAAAATGGCTTAAGGACAACAAAGTCTAGGTACTGGAGTGGCCATCCCAAAGCCCTGACCTCGATCCTATAGCAAATTTGTGGGCAGAACTGAGAAAATGTGTGCAAGCAAGGAGGCCTACAAACCTGACTCAGTTACATCAGCTCTGTCAGGAGGAATGGGCCAGAAAATTCACACAACTTATTGTGGGAAGCTTGTGGAAGGCTTCCCGAAACATTTGACCCAAGTTAAACAATTTAAAGGCAATGCTACCAAATACTATTTGAGTGTATGTAATCTTCTGACACACTGGGAATGTGATGAAAGAAATAAAAGGGATTTTTTTCATTTTCTACAACACAAATTCTTTCAGTTTTACCATTTCACTACCAGCACCCCTACTTCCAGGCTATGTCCACAGGTGGTAGTAGTGGTAGTAGGGATACAGGAACATCCACTCTTCCTGTGTAGCAGGAGGAGACTGAGGTCAGAGCACTGTGTCTACACTTGACACTTACATGCGACTTCTAGTATCAGAATACGAAGATCACATTGAAAAGACAGATCTAGACGCACAAAAGTCGTATTGTGTTCAGATCTGGACGACCACTTCAGGAGGTGGTCAGGGACGCATTGTGTGCGGATTTCCCCTCCGTCTGGACCATAGACATGGGGCACGCTCAACCAAATCACTTTTGTCAAGGCAAAGTGTGTTGCATTATGGGTATACACATTGTCTGACTTTCAACTTGTCTACTGCATGACCTTTACAGCATGTGATCAAAGACTGCAGTCGACTGGAAATCATAAATGGTTGATATCGTCACCTATCATTGGTTATTATCAATGCATGTTTACTGTTTTGGGCGGATGAACCTTCAGAGCTTAAATAGATGTTAATCCGTACATCCTTTACAATCTATTTTCGATCCACCTTTCTTACAGTAACAAATAAAATATCCAACTTGCGACAATATAGCTGACAACTGTAATGTTGTGTCCCATGTTATAGCCAGGAATTTGTCTTGTCTGTAATATTGTTGTAAAAAAAAAGTGTTGATTTGTTTATTACGTGTGAATAAAATGTTATACATATTGTAAACGACGCATTTGTTAATCTGGGGGATTTCTACACTGGCAATGTCCCGAAAACGGTCCTTTAAAACACCCTAGAGTTGATTTTGCGTAATTAAAAACAAACATAAAAAGCTGTCAGTTTAAACGAGAGATATCTGGTGTCTTGCATTGGACGCGTCTCAATCTACCACATCCGCCGATGTCTCACTTCCACGTCTTTGGTATGTGTCAGACCATGAGGTATCCTGAAAATCGGTCTTCTCACAGAATCGTCTGTAGCGTCCAAACGGTTTGGCCTAGAAACTAGCATGATGGAAAGATGAGACTCTCACTCTCAGGATGGTGTTCTCTACAAGTGTCTTGGGACAGCCGATCTGCCAACTTCTCTCTGTAGCGTCCAAACAGTTTGGGCTACACACTAATCTGACCCCTCTATGGAAAGGAGAGACTCTCACGAACACGTACATGTTATTTCGCTCTAGGATGCCCACAGGCCTTACAAGACTCGTCTGAAGGTCCTGGGTACCAGTTGAAAAAGTGAATGGAAGTACAGTATATATGGAGACTGTTTAATGCCAAAAATAAGAGGTTAACTATATGTATAAAACAAAAACTTATATCTCTCAGATATAGGACAGACACTTCAGAACAAACTTCCTTTAGATTTTTGGGGATAGGTTAATCTGTTGTTCAATGAGTTTGTATGTACTAATAGAAGTAAGGCCAAATAAAAAAAAATTATCAAGCATTTAAACAAATATTTTTGGGTTACTTCAAAGGGTGTAACATTCCTAAATCAAATAACAAAATGATCATTGGTATGACTTTGTTAAAGCAATTCCATATAGCTTAGTAGAACCAATTTCGATAGCATCCACTTCATCTGCAATAACAAAGGTGAAAGCCATGTCTGCCATTGTCGAGTTTCCTTGAAACAGCAGAAGTAGTCCGACTTGCATATGTGCACATGTGCCTCCCCAGACTTCACTTACCGACTTTGCTCAACGACTTCCGTCTAAAACAATTAACAAACCCATTTGAAGAGCTAAAACTATACTGAAATTCTTACATTTAACTCCAAAACTAACTAAAATAAAAACCATTATGAATTATGTTCAATTTTAGTTTTTTTCTCTCAAAATGTTGGGCAAACATTAAATGGGGATTTTAAGCTTCTGAATCTGGGGGTTCACAGATACTTGCGGTACTGCCTAGCAAAGCTTTTTGCACTCTATCCAATTGTCCTTCCCTACCTTCAGGCTATGCTCAAACCCTACAGCCCAACCCGAGCAGTCCATTATGTCACCTCTGGTCTTTAGGCCCATCGCCCGCTCAGCCCAGTCCAAGCTCTTCTCTGTCCTCGAACCCCAATGGTGGAGCCAGCTTTCCCCTGAAGCTTAAACAGCAGAGTCCCTGCCCATCTTCTGAAGCACCTGAAAGCCTACCTCTTCAAAAGAGTATCTTGAAAAAAATGATTCCCCACCTCACCTCGACCCACACCCCCCCTTTTTTTTTTTTTCTGAACCAACACTTGCAATCGATTCCCCCTTCTCCCCCTGTCTAGCTTTGACTTTGCTGATAGCTACTTTACTGAGGAAAAGTGTACTTACTATGCCTGTGATATGTGGTTGTCCCACCTAGCTATCTTAATACGAATGCACTAACTTTAAGTCACTCTGGATAAGAGGGTCTGCTGAATGACCAAAATGTCATGTGGAGGCTGCTGAGGGGAGAACAACTCATAATAATGGCCGGAACGGAGCAAATGGAATGGCATCAAACACCAGGAAACCATGGAAACCATGTGTTTAATGTAGAATACCATGGCACTGATTCCGCTCCAGTCGTTACCACGAGCCTGTCCTCCCCAATGAAGGTGCCACCAGCCTCCTGTGGTGGTATTCTATAGCAAACTGTAGTATTTTATCATGTTGGTTAGCAGCAGAACCTCCAGACAGCGAGACAGACCTTACTACGCGCCTTGGACTTGATTACATAAGACAACACATTGCCAGAGTTATGTTGAAAGAACACTTGACCCCTAAGCCCTTAATGGAGTGGCCACTTGATGATGTGTTTGATAATGATCACTTGAGTCCGTTTTGGGCGAAATGAGAATTGAGTCGATGCGCACTTGCATCCCAACTGCCACAATATTCCAAAATTATGAACCCATTCACGAGCATCTTGTGTTCCGCTGTGACCTGTTCTGTAACATGATTCCCTAGGAAACAGTGCCAGATAGACACACACTCTGGTAATAGATAGTAAGAAAGTTGTAAAAACTAAACGTCGCCAGCTCACAGTGACTTGAAAAACTTCAAGTTTTATTATCACGTGCACAAGAACAGTGAAATGCTTTTCTTGCAATCTCCAAACTCAACAATGCAGTAATATATATCAATGTAGCACTAAAAATAACATGAGGTAGAACAGAAACACATGAAGAAATTTAAAAAACAAAATAAGAACACAAGAAAGTAAGAAGTTATATGCATGCTAAACTGATTAAGCTAATGTGCCCTGCTTGCTCAATGTGCCTGCTACTGCTATCTACTTCTAACTAGCTAGCTTTATTTAAGATAGTTCAGACTATTTTGAGGAAGTGTTAGAGGCTATGTTGTTGCTACGGTGACTCAGGAGGGACAAACAACATTAACTGCCAGGGTATGATATAGCGAACATAACACCCCCAAGACTCAAATCCATTTTTTAATGAGCAGCAAAAAAACACATGGGTAATCAGTGTGTTCAGCCCCCCTTTATAACTAACTTAACCTATGACCTGAACCAGCATTACTGCCCCAAAGTGGCAAGAAGTAACAAGCTAAAAAACGATACAACACAAATGGCTCCTGGCCTCCGACACAGGATACTTTCTGTCCCCAACACTAAAACTATTTTTTATTTTTTATAAAACTTTAACAAAATAAAACTAGTAAATCAGATCTGAGAACTAACTGAAATTAAACTGAATTTCAAATACAAATCTTAAAACTAATAGAAATAAAAACTAACATAAAAACACAAAACTATAATAACCTTGTGTGATTCCAGTCATATCTGATTGAGCTTGAACACACTGTCTGTGGCCAAGGTTAAACCTAGGTCTTCTACATGTCAAAAGACTGTGTTAGCCCGCTGAGCTAACTCAAGCCTATAGACACTGAGAGGGAGGCAGAGGGGAAAATGGGGGTTCAACCCGGGACCTAACTCAAGGACCTAATACTTCACTTTACTTTTTAAGCGTTTTGCATGGATTTCCTGCAACTCATCATGTTTTTATTAGACATACATTCCATGGACTGTCTAGTATTAAAGGTGTCATTCTAAATTCTAACACCAGATGTCAGTATCGCCTTATTGTTTATTTATTTCATTTTTCTCAATTGTGTCGCCTTAGTTTTTATGAACACTGCCAAGTGATACATTTGATCAGAATTTACATTTCTGTGACCGACTTTCATCGCTTTCAGAGGTCAATATTGTCCCAATGCACCATTGAACAATATACATAAAGCCCCCAAAAATAAATGTGAGTTTTCTCATTTTTAAAAATGCAATTAACCCCATGTTATTTTATTAATGTGGACTTGACTGAAACCTAATACAGTACCCAAGTATTCATTTTCATTTTTAACATTGATATCCCTAGTTTTTCTATCCCCAAAGGTTGTCTGTTGATGATCCTTTATAGCCGATAACCGATACATTTTTGTTTCTCTCATCCACCTCCTGTCCTCGTCTGCTTTGACTCTGAACTCGATTGTTTCTCCTTGTAAACAGCACATACTAAAACGTCCAATATTGTCTAGAGTTAAATGACAATGGTCTTGACAACACGACATTTGATCAGTGCAATGTATTGATCATGATCAATAATCAACGGGCATGATCTAAACAACTGTGACACATACAGTGAATGTCGTGTTTTTGTTTGTTTAAACCATAACATTTATAGAGGCCAGAACTAAAGACAACTGCTGCTTGCCAGATAATCTACGAATTTATTTCCGCCTGTCAAACTAGCTGTCAGCGGCAAGGGGCCGTGCTCGTGCGGAGGAAAGGAGCGACTCGAGCCCTCATTCAGGAAGTCCTGACCAAACTTCAGAAAGTCAAGTTGTCTCTCGGAGTTGGACTAAATGTTATTGGAAACGTGGGATTCATCAAAAGGAACAAGAACATCACTGGTCAGTTTTTAATTTGGTTTATTTATGATGAAGGTACAAATGTTAATGTTAGCTATTGCTGTCACAATTTCACGCTTCTAATTTGCTGGCCTTATACACGAGAGACACTTCCTAGTACGCTGTCGTCATGTCTTCGTTTCCTTTAAGATGAAGTCGAAGTAACCCATGTTCCTGTGAAATGATTATTTCGTTGTCAAGATACCAGGCTAACGTAGTTGTATTCTTTATTATGACTCATAGCATGATGACTACCGAAGTTGAGACTTGAACGCATTGTTGTTTTAACGTAACAGTCTCACTAGATAGGCAGTCAGTGAAGTGCGTAGGGTAGTTGAACTGTGCAAGCCAAATACTTGGTTGGTTACACCTGCTCGCAAAACAATTCTCACCGTCGGTTTCATTGGAAATTGTTTATCATTCATACAGTGCTTTTAAATCGTTGAAAGTATTGCTTGGCAAATGAGGAACAGAGGACGTGTTTTCATAAGCACCGACCTGAGCTCATGGGTAAGTATTGCGAGCAAATGACAAGCCAGTTTGGTTCACCTCTTGTCGTGTTAAATTATAAACTGAACCTCTCGATAAACAATGAGACATGTTTTTAAAACCTGTATGCAGTTGCTTCAAAGCCTTTCAACTTGGTTTAGCTGTCAATTTTGTGAATTGTCATTTTGTTTCAAGAGGTTTTACTTGATAATTGGCGAGTTGTCACTAGACGGCTGGAACTATAATGTAGCTAGCTACTGTCTGGCTGTGCCACAGACTGTTTTTCAGTGGATACATGTTGCGACTGAACGTTTTACAACCAGCTACTTACTTACTGTATCATTTTTTGGACATTCTGCGATGGATGGATTGCCAGACATCGAAAACGATTGCATAGCTCAATGCACATGTTAAAATATGTAAATGAAACGAAATTTGCTTTAACTGCCCAGTAATTGACAGACAGAAATGACATTGTCACCCGAGTCTAACGTTAGTGCGTCTATTGTTTTTGTGCTCGAAGCAAATGTTGGTCTAGTGCACTACACACTGGTTAAACAGCATTGACAGCTACCTTTTTGAATGTTTTGTTTGATTTGCCGTCTATTGTCATTCATACAATGCTTTCAACGATAGCTTTACCACTGATATGCAGATATTTTGTTTCCTGTAATCTGCATAAAAGTAAATGTAGGTTAACATTACGCGCTTGAAATGTCTCATTAAAGGCTAAAATAGCAGCCAGTGGAACAGCCTACAACAACCAACCTGACTTCATGATGTCATCCTTTTATGTAGACAGCTTGAATAGGAAGCTAACAGACATGCTTGTAATGAACACATTTCTGCTTGTTCTGAACATGCAATATCTTGTAATTTCCCAAGATATTGCCTGAGCCATATGAAGTCGTTAGCTTCCATATTTAGCATATATTTGGTCAGCTCTTGAATATTCTGTATCAGAGTTCTCTGTATAATGTGTACATTCATTTATCTCTCACTATAAACAAATATTTGCCCATTAGCAGCCAGTAGCTTGATTTTAAAGAAACAACTTTCATTGCTTAAGCCTCTGCTTCCAACATAACCTACAGTAACCTTATCAAGTCGGCCAGCCAGCTCATCAGTAAGTCTCAGGCTTTGAGTGGGAGGTAACTATGAACAGAGTTACACCGTGGCAGTCCAAGGCTACCAGTCCCTTAAGGTTGCCTGCATCACCTATCTAGCTGATAATACTAAGCTAGTTAAGTCTATTTTTTTAAATATATTTTTTTATTGTATGATGAGGGACAATAGCCTGAAATGGTCGTGTCTGTGTGTGTGACCGAGGTCCAACGGAAGTTGCCCCTCCCTCCTCTGTTACCTTCACCCAGTTAGTTTAGCTTTTTTGTAGGATATTCAGACGTGACATCCTGTCTTCCTCCCAAATGGAACCCTATTCCCTATATAGTGCACTACTTTTTATCAGGGCTCTGGACAAAAGTAGTGCACTATATGGAATAGGGTGCCATTTGGGACATTCGCCGAGTGTCACTGACATCCTGTGTGTCTGATCTGTTGGCGTGCTCAACGGTTGTGGTTTGTGTTTGTGAATAACCTATGCATGCATGTATGTGTGCATTGCATGTATCCCATAGGCATTGGCTACATATATCTTACATGTTCCTCTGCACGTGTAAAGTCCAATTAAAACTTGATATTTATCCTGCTTGTCTTCCCTGACTGACTCTATATTTTCTGTGTAGTTCCTCTTCTGTGAGTCTGCAACGTGTTTGACTGTAATGTGCAACTATATATCTGCAAGTGTGAGGTGCGTTGATGGATGCGTGGGGTGAGGACACATCAACTGTGGCTGTCAGGGAGAGGGGGACATTCTGGGTCCTATGAGCACTGATCAAAAGTAGTGCAATATTTTTTTAACCTTTATTTAACTAGGCAAGTCAGTTAAGAACAAATTCTTATTTTCAATGACGGCCTAGGAGCAGTGGGTTCCAGGCTGGCCCTGTTCAGGGGCAGCCGGGGGTTTGAACTTGCAAACTTCCGGTTACTAGTCCAACGCTCTAACCACTAGGTTACCCTAGTGGTTAGGCTGCCCTAATATAAAGGGAATAGTGTGCAATTTGGGACACAGGAAAGCCCAGGCTCCAGCCCCCTCTACCAGGCAGGCCCAGGCTCCAGCCCCCTCTACCAGGCAGGCAAGCCCAGGCTCCAGCCCCCTCTACCAGGCAGGCAGGCCCAGGCTCCAGCCCCCTCTACCAGGCAGGCAGGCCCAGGCTCCAGCCCCCTCTACCAGGCAGGCAGGCCCAGGCTCCAGCCCCCTCTAGCAGGCAGGCCCAGGCTCCAGCCCCCTCTACCAGGCAGGCAGGCCCAGGCTCCAGCCCCCTCTGGCAGGCAGGCTCAGGCTCCAGCCCCCTCTACCAGGGAGGCAGGCCCAGGCTCCAGCCCCCTCTACCAGGGAGGCAGGCCCAGGCTCCAGCCCCCTCTACCAGGGAGGCAGGCCCAGGCTCCAGCCCCCTCTACCAGGGAGGCAGGCCCAGGCTCCAGCCCCCTCTACCAGGGAGGCAGGCCCAGGCTCCAGCCCCCTCTACCAGGCAGACAGCCCCAGGCTCCAGCCCCCTCTCCCAGGCAGGCAGGCCCAGGCTCCATGCCTCTCTCGCAGGCAGGCAGGCCCAGGCTCCATGCCTCTCTCCCAGGCAGGCAGGCCCAGGCTCCAGGCCTCTCTCCCAGGCAGGCAGGCCCAGGCTCCAGGCCTCTCTCCCAGGCAGGCAGGCCCAGGCTCCAGGCCTCTCTCCCAGGTAGGCAAGTAGGCAGGCAGGCAGGCCCAGGATACAGCCCTCTCTCCCAGGCAGGCAGGCCCAGGATACAGCCCTCTCTCCCAGGCAGGCAGGCCCAGGATACAGCCCTCTCTCCCAGGCAGGCAGGCCCAGGATACAGCCCTCTCTCCCAGGCAGGCAGGCCCAGGATACAGCCCTCTCTCCCAGGCAGGCCCAGGATACAGCCCTCTCTCCCAGGCAGGCAGGCCCAGGATACAGCCCTCTCTCCCAGGCAGGCAGGCCCAGGATACAGCCCTCTCTCCCAGGCAGGCAGGCCCAGGATACAGCCCTCTCTCCCAGGCAGGCAGGCCCAGGATACAGCCCTCTCTCCCAGGCAGGCAGGCCCAGGATACAGCCCTCTCTCCCAGGCAGGCAGGCCCAGGCTCCAGCCCCCTCTACCAGGCAGGCAGGCCCAGGCTCCAGCCCCCTCTACCAGGCAGGCAGGCCCAGGCTCCAGCCCTCTCTCCCAGGCAAGTAGGCAGGCAAGCCCAGGCTCCAGGCCTCTCTTACAGGCAGGTAGGCCCAGGCTCCAGCCCCCTCTACCAGGGAGGCAGGCCCATGCTCCAGCCCCCTCTACCAGGGAGGCAGGCCCAGGCTCCAGCCCCCTCTACCATGCAGACAGCCCCAGGCTCCAGCCCCCTCTCCCAGGCAGGCAGGCCCAGGCTCCAGGCCTCTCTCCCAGGCAGGCAGGCCCAGGCTCCAGGCCTCTCTCCTAGGCAGGCAGGCCCAGGCTCCAGGCCTCTCTCCCAGGCAGGCAGGCCCAGGCTCCAGGCCTCTCTCCCAGGTAGGCAAGTAGGCAGGCAGGCCCAGGCTCCAGCCCTCTCTCCCAGGCAGGCAGGCCCAGGATACAGCCCTCTCTCCCAGGCAGGCAGGCCCAGGATACAGCCCTCTCTCCCAGGCAGGCAGGCCCAGGATACAGCCCTCTCTCCCAGGCAGGCAGGCCCAGGATACAGCCCTCTCTCCCAGGCAGGCAGGCCCAGGATACAGCCCTCTCTCCCAGGCAGGCAGGCCCAGGATACAGCCCTCTCTCCCAGGCAGGCAGGCCCAGGATACAGCCCTCTCTCCCAGGCAGGCAGGCCCAGGATACAGCCCTCTCTCCCAGGCAGGCAGGCCCAGGATACAGCCCTCTCTCCCAGGCAGGCAGGCCCAGGATACAGCCCTCTCTCCCAGGCAGGCAGGCCCAGGATACAGCCCTCTCTCCCAGGCAGGCAGGCCCAGGATACAGCCCTCTCTCCCAGGCAGGCAGGCCCAGGATACAGCCCTCTCTCCCAGGCAGGCAGGCCCAGGATACAGTCCTCTCCCAGACAGGCAGGCCCAGGATACAGCCCTCTCTCCCAGGCAGGCAGGCCCAGGATACAGTCCTCTCCCAGACAGGCAGGCCCAGGATACAGCCCTCTCTCCCAGGCAGGCAGGCCCAGGATACAGCCCCCTCTCCCAGGCAGGCAGGCCCAGGCTCCGGCCCCCTCTCCCAGGCAGGCAGGCCCAGGCTCCGGCCCCCTCTCCCAGGGAGGCAGGCCCAGGCTCCGGCCCCCTCTACCAGGGAGGCAGGCCCAGGCTCCGGCCCCCTCTACCAGGGAGGCAGGCCCAGGCTCCGGCCCCCTCTACCAGGGAGGCAGGCCCAGGCTCCGGCCCCCTCTACCAGGGAGGCAGGCCCAGGCTCCGGCCCCCTCTACCAGGGAGGCAGGCCCAGGCTCCGGCCCCCTCTACCAGGCAGGCAGCCCCAGGCTCCGGCCCCCTCTACCAGGCAGGCAGGCCCAGGCTCCGGCCCCCTCTCCTAGGCAGGCAGGCCCAGGCTCCGGCCCCCTCTCCTAGGCAGGCAGGCCCAGGCTCCGGCCCCCTCTCCTAGGCAGGCAGGCCCAGGCTCCGGCCCCCTCTCCTAGGCAGGCAGGCCCAGGCTCCAGCCCCGTCTACCAGGGAGGCAGGCCCAGGCTCCAGCCCCCTCTCCTAGGCAGGCAGGCCCCAGGCTCCAGCCCCCTCTCCTAGGCAGGCAGGCCCAGGCTCCAGCCCCCTCTACCAGGGAGTCAGGCCCAGGCTCCAGCCCCGTCTACCAGGGAGGCAGGCCCAGGCTCCAGCCCCGTCTACCAGGGAGGCAGGCCCAGGCTCCAGCCCCCTCTCCAGCAACAGAAGCGCTCTCGCAGGCAGGCAGGCCGGCCCAACATAGGGGAGGTGTAAACCCTGGCAACAGGCTTAATCACTACACACTGACTGCTCTGTAAAGGGCTTTGGATAATCTGGGTGTGAATAAAGTTTCAGATATGAAGGAGAATTGAGAGGGAAAGGGCATTTCCATTGCAGCTGTTCTTTTTACTCTTGTCTCTCTTCTTAAGGACTAGTCTGGGCTATTCTGTTTACTACTCGCTCTCCTTCAATTCTTCCAAGCAGAGGAAGGAGGAAGATGAGGCCTTAAGGAAGGAGTGTGTAATGTCTGTTTCCCCTCAACAATGAACTGTTCCATGACACACCTGTACATTCTGTTCTTTGCTCTAAGTCTAAGGACATTAATTCTAAGAACGAGGAAATGTATTAAGATTGGAATTACATTGAGGAATTACAGTTGGCTCCAAATGTATTGGGACAGTGACACGTTATTTTTAGTTTTATTTAGGCTCTACTCCAGCACTTTGGATTGGAAATGATACAGTGTCTGAGGTTAAAGTGCAGACTGTCAGCTTTTATTTGAGGGTGTATTTTCATCCATATCAGATGAACCGTTTAGAAATTACAGCACTTTCTGTACATAATCAACCCTATTTAAAATAGTCAAGTTTTGTATTTGGTCCCATATTCATTGCACGCAATGACTACATCTTGGATTCATTTGCTGTTTTTTGTTCTTTTCTTGGTTGTGTTTCAGATTATTTTGTTCCCAAATAGAAATGAATGGTAACTAAAGTATTGTCATTTTGGAGTCACTTTTTATTGTAAATTAATATAGCATATGTTAATAACGCTTATACATTCATGTGGATGCTACCATGATAATGGATAGTCCTGAATGAATTGTGAATAATGATGTTTGAGAAAATTAGACGCACAAATATCATACCCCCAAGACATGCTAACCTCTCACCACTACAATAATGGGGGAGGGGAGCATTTTTTGGGGGGGTATAATATTTTCACGCTAACTTTCTCTTTTATTTACGATTCATTCAGAATTATCCGTAATCATGGTAGCATCCACATGAATGTAGAATTGTTTAGAAACATATCATATTCTTATTTGTAATGAAAGTGACCCCAAGATTGTCCCAATGCTTTTGGTCGGTTCACCCGATATGGATGAAAATACCCTAAAATTAAAGATGAAAGGCAGCTCTTTGACTTCATAGTCATGGTATCATTTCAAATCCGATTATTGGAGTACAGGGCCAAACAACAACAACGTGTCACTGTCCCAGTATTTTTGGTGCTCAATGTTGACAGAGAGACAGAACATTTTGTCACATGCGCTGAATACAGCTGGTGTATACTTTACCTTTACCTAGCTTACGAGCCTTTCCCAAAGATGCAGAGTTTCAAAATAGTAACGTGAGGAGTAAAATGAATTTGATATTTATACATACACACACACTACCGTTCAAAAGTTTAGTCACTTAGAAATGTCCTTGTTTTTTTAAAAGAAAAGCTCTCTTTTTGTCCATTAAAAATAACATCAAATTGATAAGAAATACAGTGTAGACATTGTTACTGTTGTAAATGATTATTGTAGCTGGAAATGGCTGATTTTTAAATTGTTATGGAATATCTACATAGGTGTACAGAGGCCCATTATCAGCAACCATCACTACTGTGTTCCAATGGCACGTTGTGTTAGCTACTCCAAGTGTATCATTTTAAAAGGCTAATTGATCATTAGAAAACCCTTCTGCAATTATGTTAGCACAGCTGAAAACTGTTGTCTGATTTAAAGAAGCAATAAAACTGGCCTTCTTTAGACTAGTTGAGTATCTGGAGCATCAGCATTTGTGGGTTTGATTACAGGCTCAAAATGGCCGCTCCAGATACTCAAGTCTAAAGGCCAGTTTTTTTATTGCTTCTTTAATCAGACAACAGTTTTCACCTGTGCTAAAATAAATGCAAAAAGGGTTTTCTAATGATCAATTAAATCAAATAAAATGTATTTATATAGCCCTTCGTACATCAGCTGATATCTCAAAGTGCTGTACAGAAACCCAGCCTAAAGCCCCAAAAAGCAAGCAATGCAGGTGTAGAAGCACGGTGGCTAGGAAAAACTCCCTAGAAAGGCCAAAACCTAGGAAGAAACCTAGAGAGGAACCAGGCTATGTGGGGTGGCCAGTCCTTTTTAAAATTATAAACTTGGATTGTCTAACACAACGTGCCATTGGAACACAGGAGAAATGGTTGCTGATAATGGGCCTATGCAGAAATGTCATAAATCAGCCGTTTCCAGCTACAATAGTCGTTTACAACATTAACAATGTCTACACTGTATTTCTGATCAATTTGATATTATTTTAATGGACAAAAAAATCTGCTTTTCTTTCAAAAACAAGGACATTTCTAAGTGACCCCAAATGGGGGTGTACACATGAATGTATGTATTGTATATATCATTGAATAGGACCTACTAGGCAACAGTGTGGTACTCTGCAGCAGAGTTGTAGTACTCAAGGCCACATATTGAGTGTCTCTGTCTTGGTGTCAAACATTTGTACTCGGTCTTGCCTTTGACAATTTCTTCCCAAGACCAGCGGAGTAAAAAAAACAACTTATCAGCTTCCATTCAGTCAGTGCATAAAACCGCTTCACAAGGTCAGATGTATACAATTCTTTCTTAAAACATTATTACAGTCTTAACAGCCTTTCTATCTATTATAGACATGTTAGTACAGTGGGTGACCCTAGAGGCCTTTGGTGGGTGACCCTAGAGGCCTTTGGT
Source organism: Oncorhynchus mykiss (assembly GCF_013265735.2). Taxonomy (NCBI): domain Eukaryota; kingdom Metazoa; phylum Chordata; class Actinopteri; order Salmoniformes; family Salmonidae; genus Oncorhynchus; species Oncorhynchus mykiss. The sequence continues at coordinate 74,853,723 of NC_048575.1, read as the reverse complement.
GGGTGACCCTAGGAGGCCTTTGGTGGGTGACCCTAGGAGGCCTTTGGTGGGTGACCCTAGGAGGCCTTTGGTGGGTGACCCTAGGAGGCCTTTGGTGGGTGACCCTAGGAGGCCTTTGGTGGGTGACCCTAGGAGGCCTTTGGTGGGTGACCCTAGGAGGCCTTTGGTGGGTGACCCTAGGAGGCCTTTGGTGGGTGACCCTAGGAGGCCTTTGGTGGGTGACCCTAGGAGGCCTTTGGTGGGTGACCCTAGGAGGCCTTTGGTGGGTGACCCTAGGAGGCCTTTGGTGGGTGACCGGATCATTGAAAGGACAGCAACTGTAATACCAGCACTCTTTTAGAAATATGCACTTTCTGTAAATTAAGGGTCAGTGTTGTAGTGGAAGCTATGTGCTGGTATAAACCGTATACCCACGTTTTAGTGTTTTTTTTTTTTCCTTCAGTGGGCATTGCGTGTACTCACTTAATCCTTACTGATGTGTTTTGATTTTTTAAGTTTAACCTTTAGTTAACTAGGCAAGTCCGTTAAGATCAAATTCTTACTTAAAATGACGGCCAAACCCAGGCGATGCTGGGCCAATTGTGCGTCGCCCTATCGGACTCCCATTCACGGCCAGTTGTGATTCATCCTGGAATCAAACCAGGATGTCTGTAGTGACACCTCTTGCGCTGAGATGCAGTGCCTTAGACCGCTGCGCCACTCGGGAGCAAAATAATGTAGTGGTGTATACGATTTAACAATGATATAGTACAATAGAGAAATCATGCACAAAGTAGCCTGCACAATTTGTAAAGTACGTGAAATATATTGACGTGTGCTGCACACACAGCCCAGTTTCAGTGGAATATTATCTGCACTAGAGTTGGACCAATTAATCGGAAATCGGTATTTTTGGGTGCCGATTTGCCCATTTCATTTATTTTTTATACATTTATTTAACTAGGCAAGTCAGTTAAGAACACTCTTATTTTCAATGACGGCCTAGGAACGGTGGGTTAACTGCCTCGTTCAGGGGCAGAACGACAGATTTTCACCTTGTCAGCTCGGGGGATCCAATCTTGCAACCTTACAGTTAACTAGTCCAACGCAATAACAACCTGCCTCTCTTTTGTTGCACTCCACGAGGAGACTGCCTGTTACGCGAATGCAGTAAGTCAAGGTAAGTTGCTAGCTAGCATTAAACTTATCTTTATGAAAAACAATCAATCATAATCACTAGTTAACTACACATGGTTGATGATATTACTAGATATTATCTAGCGTGACCTGCGTTGCATATAATCTGACTGAGCATACAAGTATCTGACTGAGCGGTGGTAGGCAGAAGCAGGTGCGTAAACATTAATTCAAACAGCACTTTTGTGCGTTTTGCCAGCAGCTCTTCGTTGTGTGTCAAGCATTGCGCTGTTTATGACTTCAAGCCTAACAACTCCCGAGATGAGGCTGGTGTAACCGAAGTGAAATGGCTAGCTAGTTAGCACGCGCTAATAGCGTTTCAAACGTCACTCGCTCTGAGCCTTCTAGTAGATGTTCCCCTTGCTCTGCATGGGTAACGCTGCTTCGATGGTGGCTGTCGTTGTGTTGCTGGTTCGAGCCCAAGGAGGAGCAACGAGAGGGACGGAAGCTTTACTGTTACACTGGCAATACTAAAGTGCCCATAAGAACATCCATTAGTCAAAGGTTAAGGGAGGGAAATAGTCCTATAATTCCTATAATAACTACAACCTAAAACTTCTTACCTGGGAATATTGAAGACTCATGTTAAAAGGAACCACCAGCTTTCATATGTTCTCATGTTCTGAGCAAGGAACTGAAACGTTAGCTTTCTTACATAGCACATATTGCACTTTTACTTTCTTCTCCAACACTTGAATTATTTAAACCAAATTGAACGTTTCATTATTTACTTGAGGCTAAATTGATTTTATTGATGTATTATATTAAGTTAAAATATGTGTTCTTTCAGTATTGTTGTAATTGTCATTATTACAAATAAATAAAATAAAAAAAATAGACTGATTTTAATCGGTATAGGCTTTTTTGGTCCTCCAACAATCGGTATCGGCGTTGAACAATCATAATCGGTCGACCTCTAATCTGCACGCTGCAGGAGTGTGCAGCTCTCAACTGGTTTTGGCATGGAGTAGCTCACAGAAGAATGACATCGGTAGCCGGTAGGGAAGACAAGTTGAAATATCTTCCAGTAAATGCTAACTAAGGCAACGATGGGCATGCAAACCAGGTATTGTAAAAAGTTTAGCCCAAAGTATTGTTCAGTAGGCTGTTTGTGATGCGCAATTGTCGTCATGCACTGTTTGCATCAGGGGGGTAGACCGAGGACCACCCACTGGGGAGCCAGGCCCTGACAGCCCACCCAATCAGATTGATGTTTAAGCATTGTTGAGGACGATCACATTGTTTTACATTTTTTCTTAAAAAAAAAAGTGATTTTGAGTGAATCAGAAGAATCTATAGAAAAACAGGATCTTTCCCACATGGTGCCTTTCCTTCGCTGGGTGGGCCGTTTGGAGACTTTTGGGGAATTTGAGGCTACCCACTTCTCCAGGCACCACTGCATAGGGCCGATGGAAAGACAGCAGTCACACACAGCATGATGTTAAAGGATAAGCAGTCCATAAACTTGGACATAATAAGCCAGTAGGTCCCAATCATAAGAATAAAAAACACAACCATTTAAGCATTTCCCAATCAAAATGTACAACTTCCCCATTGCAAAAAACATTTCAACGTTTTGCACACACAGTAACCAGTGAACTTTAAGTTTAAAGTGGAACTGACACCGTTTTAATTAATTTGCAGATATGAAACAGACTATCACTCAAAAATATACAATACTCAGTTTATGCTACAAAACCAACTTTGAGGTTTTAAAAAGAGATTATATTTAACTCAACGTTCCATTACCTACACTCAGGCATTGCTGGAAGAATAGATGGATGCAGTATAATGCATCATTAATATAATTAACCAATACATTTCTTGGGAGTCCAAAAACTATGACTATCAGGTTGTAAATCACAGCTGGCCTGGTACATTGTTTGCAGCCTCCATTCGGGCTGCACTGTTTCAATTTAATTCATTCAATATTCTGGACAACGGACAAATGTAACTAATGCTGGGAATGTCAATACAGTAAAACTAGCATTAAAAGCAAGTCAGTCATAGCGTGGCTAATAGGCTAACCTTTCTATTTATGTAGCAAGCTAAAAACACAGAGCCCAACGTTAGCTAGCTAATTGGAGTGTGTGAGTGACTGACTGTTCCATCAAATAGTTTTTCATTGGCTATACACGGTTGATGTGCATAACTGAGGGAGAGAGAGCCTACCCTTTTCATGATTGTTTGATCAATAGGATATATTTGCAGAAATTCATTCAGGTGTATTTAGTGGCTTTTGGTGAATGTGTCCTAATGATCTAAAGTTGCACTGTTGCTACTTCCTGTAAACACACAGTCCAGTTCAAAGTGAATGATGGCAGGCCCGTGTGGCCAATGGCTTGTTTGTATTAAGGTCTACCGTAGCTCTGATTGGCTATAGCGCACCGGGCTGTGGAGACTCCGTTCCTGGACAAGACCGATGTTTTATTCAGTTTTATTTACTGCAGTGTCTATTGATTGTCCAAACATATGTCTGTTTTCCACTCTATATTGCTATAGAATTTTCACAAGCCTTAGTATATACATAATTCCCAAACATTCTAAGAGTTTATGTAAACGTGAAAAGTGGATTAAGTGGTAACTTGTCAGGAAATGATTTTTAAAGTGTCCTTCCCGGGGGTATATATGAACAGATTTGAATAAGATTTAATTTTGCTAAAATTCTGTCAGTTCCACTTTAAGTGCAACAATGTTTCACACAAGTTATTGTCAGAGACGGCTATCAGGAAGCATGCTGCAATAACTAACACAGTTCCACTCACCAGATGATAATCATTTGAAACTTAACTTCTTGTTGAAAGTTATTCTTAAAGGGAGAAGCTAACAAATTAGCAGCAACATTCTCTTTGATAAAACCAACAACGACAACAACAACATTGTTAGCTAGCTAGACCGTGGGGAAACTACTGCTCGCTATTGCACAGTGTTGGCCTTCAAGAAGGCAGAAGTTTCCATAGGTTTTTGTAAAAACAGTCCCACCCATTAAGGTCCCACCCAATGTGATTGGTTGATTCCACTTTAACTCCAAAATGTTGCCCTAATACAGTTGAATGACAGATGCCTTTTATCTAGCTTCTGATGGCCTAGCCAATGGCTGACTTAGCTACTGTAGCTAGATTTATATCCCCAGAGACCAGCAAAGAAAAATTGTGATTTAACTATTTTCTTTCCAACAAAAACTGAAGAGATTAAATCAGAACATTATTATATTATAATCATTGTTTTCTAAATCCTTAGCCCTTCTCTGAAGGTATAGAAGGCCAGGCCCATTCTTCCCCACTGTGTTTGGGTTAGTAATCATTTGTAGTGGCTGTATCTTCTTGCAGCAAGCATTTCTTTTCCCTCTTCACTATTCTAAATGTCTAAAGAATCCAGATGTTGTTCTGAAATATGAACACAGAAATACTAGACATTTTCAACTCTAATGGTGGTGATTTGACAATTACAATGATGGTCTTGAATTGGACTTGCATTTGTCTCAGTCTTGACTCTCTCGGACCCCTTGTTCCCCTCCCGGTCTTGACTTGGTCTCTGTCTCACCCCCTCCTGTCTTGGTCTTGACTCGATTTGCTCCGGTCTTGGTCTTGAATCGGTCTTACTTTAGGTGGTCTCCAACACAACACTGCTGTACACTCTGTTATCATTAATAAAGTGAAATGTAGATTGGACATCACTTGTTGTCAGGTGTACAATAGGTCCATAGACATAGCTTTCATCATTGAATAGGCCAAAATACTGTACAGGTTTTTTGCCAAAACAAAGGAAACACCACCATAAAGTGTCTGAATTGGGCCACCACAAGCTGCCAGCACAGCTTCAATGGGACTTGGCATAGAGTCCAATCAATCAAATGTATTTATAAAACCTTCTTACATCAGCTGATGTCACAAAGTGCTGTACAGAAACCCATCCTAAAACTCCAAACAGCAAGCAATGCAGGTGTAGAAGCACGGTGACTAGGAAAAACTCCCTAGAAAGGCCAGAACCTAGGAAGAAACCTAGAGAGGAACCAACTATGAGGGGTGGCCAGTCCTCTTCTGGCTGTGCCAGGTGGAGATTATAACAGAACATGGCCATGATGTTCAAATGTTCATAGGTGACCAGCAGGGTCAAATAATAATCAGTGGTTGTAGAGGGTGCAACAGGTCAGCACCTCAGGAGTAAATGTCAGTTGGCTTTTCATAGCCGATCATTCAGAGTATCTACAAGTGTGTGGAACAAATGTTGGGTGTTTTGTTGATGGTGGTGGAAAACGCTTTCTCCTGCACCTTTCTAGAATCAATTGACCTTTCACTAAGCCCTGTCCCAGAATTTTGGGCAACCAATTGCACCGCTTCAATAGATGGCAACTGTCGTAGAGTCCGACACCTCGGACAAGGCCGCATTTAGAGCTCATGAAAGCCAGTGTGGGCTATGGCAAAAACCAGAGTTGAGCTCAGGGTAAATTGGTTTGAGATCTGGTGACTGACACATGCGCACACACACACAGCCACCCACCCACCCGTTAAACCCTCTGCTCTTTTGAGACCCCTCTTTCAAAGTCACTGAGATCTCTTCTTCAAGCCATGGTAGCCAAAATAATGGGCAACTGGGCATTTTATACATGACCCTAAGCATGATGGGATGTCAAAGTACCTGCTTTCAATATACTTTATATCCCTCATTTACTCAAGTGTTTCCTTTATTCTGGTAGTTACCTGTATATGAATTGTATACTCTCTCTCTCTTACTAGCTTATGTCCATCACTTTTAGTCTCGCTGACTGTAGTCCTGAATAGGCTAATTTAAGAGCAGCGAGCAGTCAGCCACTGAGCAGATGAGCGAAGCTAGAAAGGCCAGCTTGTGGCCTGAGAAGACCTGGGCCCATGCTAATTAGCACTGATAACATCACTCCAAGGACTCCATCCTCTCACACACACTCTCTCTGCCTTTCTCCATCTCTCTCTACTAGGGCTGACTCCATTTAGTCGACTGGTCGTTTATTTGGTCGATAGGCTGTTGGTCGACCGAGATTTCTTTAGTCGAGCAGTAGTGTGTGTGTGTGTGTGTGTATATATGTGTATATATATATGTATATATGTGTATGTCTCTCTGTCTCTCTGTCTCTCTGTCTCTCTGTCTCTCTGTCTCTCTGTCTCTCTGTCTCTCTGTCTCTCTGTCTCTCTGTGTCTCTGTGTCTCTGTGTCTCTGTGTCTCTGTGTCTCTGTGTCTCTCTGTCTCTCTGTCTCTCTGTCTCTGTGTCTCTCTGTGTCTCTCTGTGTCTCTCTGTCTCTCTCTGTCTCTCTCTGTACAAGACACCTGATTTCGTGCCTGTCTGAGTGGACAGATCAGTTGTGAAGGCCGTGTGTATGGCACAGTCATCACTCGAAGATGTTTGCTACTGAAATTGTAGATGGTTATATTATGTAAGAAAAATGGTGCAGCACAAATAAAAAATTTTTTTTATAACAAATGCGTGTTCTCCCCCGTGTGGATAGTGGTCGCTTTCCGCGGTTCTGAAACGCATCAGTGCTCTGTTGAATTGCCGTCTTTCCTAGACCATGGTGCTATGTGCATAATAAATCAATTTTTATTTGTCACATGCTTACTTACAAGCCCTTAACCAACAATGCAGTTTTAAGAAAAATAAGTGTTCGGTAAAAAATAGATGAGTAAGAAATACAAATAATTAAAGAGCAGCAGTAAAAGGCTATATACAGGGGGTACAGAGTCAATGTGCGGGGGTACAGGTTAGTCAAGGTAATTGAGGTAATATGTACATATAAAGGGACTATGCATAAATAATAAACAGAGAGTAGCAGCAGCATAAAGGGGCGGACAATGCAAATAGTCCGGGTAGCCATTTGATTATCTGTTCAGCAGTCTAATGGCTTGGTGTTAGAAGCTGTTAAGAAGCCTTTTGGGTCTACACTTGGCGCTCCTTTACTACCGTACGGCAAGCGGTAGAGAGAACAGTCTATGACTAGGGTGGCTGGAGTCTTTGACAATTTAATAGCGAAGTTAACCAGCATATTGTTGTTGAGAACAATGCGGCGGAGGCTGCAGCGGAGTGAAAACAGCTCTAGCCTTAATTGTCTAAGAAAATTGAGAGGATTTTAGTAATCTATACAGCACCTGTTTGAGACACTATGCACTCAGTGCTTTCTCCTTACCTTCTTTTTCTCGATCTCCAGTATTTTTCGCAACTAGTCAAATGTATTCCACACGTCTGACTTCCCCTTTACCTCCTGAGCAACCAGTAAACATTCCCCCGTTGTCGAGTTTATTTATTTGCTACATCTGTTTTGCTGTCACATGTTACGGTGTTCAGAGTTTGTTATAACCAATTTAATTATGTGATTATGAGGCACTATTGGTCATGTGTATGCAATGCTCACATGTGTCACGTAAAGAGAGCAAGGGTTGAGGGAATAGGAATTTTTATTTTTTCCCTAAACAAATGATAGATTTTGGTAACAACATTTCAGTCAGAAATGGTTGTAACTAAGTTGCAGCTTCAGCAACATGGACAGTGTGATACACACTATTGATGTTCTGTGGTGGTAGCTGCAGCACAGCGCAGCAAGTTTGGCAGATGACCACATTTTCACACAGAGCAGCAAGTTTGAGCCAGGCCCAGCACAATTTAAATCAATTACGGTCGGACTCCCTCTAGTCATTTGTGTGCCTTAATTATTTAATCAAACAGTTCACTTAAAGCATCAGACAAGCTCAGTGCATATAGTTGATTTGATTACAACACATAGGATATGTCTGTATATGGAAAGATACACGTTTGAGCATTTTGCCCAATCTCACACTCATCTTCTCTCTTTCTCTCACCTCTCACCTCTTGTTCTCTCTTTCTTACTACCTCTATGCTTCCCCTCATCTTGGCTGGTTTATTTTTGTATAATGGCTTCTGCTGTGTTTATGTGATGCGTCTGAGGGCCAATCATGTGCATGTTTGTCTTCAAGACAAAGGCACGCCATGATGGAATGTCCCAGTACACACTGGGCCTCATGTATCAACCGTGAGCAGCACACACTTTTGTGTGTAAGTCATTAGTATATGAAATGGTACGTGTATGTTGATTTTTATGCAATATTTTAGAGCATGAAGATGAAGCTGTAAAATGACTGGCATGCCTTGCCCATAAAATGACATCCGGTGTACTTCCTGTATAAAGGGCCCTGTTGGTGGCAAGGTCAATCCTTTGCTCTCTCTCCCTGCCAGGCTATTTAAATATCCTCCTCCCCCTCTTCTGGTCCTACACAACTCCCTCTAGCCTCTCAGCTCCTCGCCCTCTTCTTCTGGTCCTGCACAACACAACTCCCTCTCAGCTGAAAGCCTTCAACTTGTTTTTCTTCTTCCCTTTTTTGTCTCTCGCTCTCTGTCGCTCCGTCTCTCACTCTCTGCCCCCTCATCCCTCCTGCCACGTTAGAGAAGACTTACTTTTGAATAAGATATTAAGGGGATGGATAGGAGAGAGCGAGAATTATCAGTTCTAACCGGTGATGCTGCTGGTTTATATACGCCACGACGGTAGCAAAGCACATGAAATATTAAAGCGTTTTGGCCGTCAAGCTTAATGTTCTGCGCTCATCTGGTTGAATATGTCTAATAGGAGAATGCCGTCTCAGATGACCAGGACAATTATGCTTCTCAACTTTTCAGATTTTTCTGTTCTTCCTTTACATCTCCTCTAGCAAGATGAACTCATGTGTGTCTGTTTTTAATGGTGATTTCATAAGACAGCGATCACTGCACCGCTGAACGCGAGGGGTGGTCGTGGGAAAGCAGATGAGGGGTGTCCCAAATATAGGGAACAGGGTGCCATAAGTGTACTACTTTCGCCCTGGTCAAAAGAAGTGCACTACGTAGGGAGTTGCGTGGCATTTGGGATGCAGACTGGGTACAGATGTTTGGTAACAGGCTTACACTATCAACACCACAATATTTAATGACTAATATTGACCCCATCAGCAGCTACCGCTTCACAATAGACACCCTGTTCAGAACAGGTGTTACGTTGGGTCGCTGTACGGGAGCCATGAAGGCAATGCTTGTTAGTATAATGTGGTCATCTGCCAACCATTAGGTTAGAGATGTAGAGGGAAGGTCTATACTACAGGGAAAAAGAAGTGTCCACACAGTTAGGCTAAATCAGATGTCATTTCAGTATTAATGGCTTTCGGTCACCATTGGCCATCCAGAGCATTGTTTGTACACTCGAGATCTGATGGCTGTCTGTACACCATGTCAGCCTAATAAAAGGTGTGTGTGTGTGATGCTGCACTGTTTTCCATCTGCTCTGGGTTTTAAGCATGTTTCACGCCTAGCTGCCTCCCTCTCCTAATGTGATGCTCCACTGTCTGTCTCAATGAGGCCTGGCCGTCGCTCCAAGACATTCCTAACCCTAGTTCTCTCCTCATCGCCTGGTCTGGTGGAAAGTGTGCATTTACCTCTTGGATGGATGGCTGTGGAAGGACAGCGTCAGTGGAACATGGGAATGTGTCTGCTCATCATGGTCAGACCAGAATCACATGCAGGCATGGGCCAGTCAAGCAAACTCATGGTCACAATTCATGGGGGTGAATCTCAAATGTGTTTCCTTGCATCCTCTCTCCACACTGCTTCCTCAAAATGCATTGGAAGAGAAGGTCTGAGTGCAAGGGGGGAGAGGGAGCGAGACAAAGAATCAACGGTGGTCACCGCATGATCGCTAAGGGAAAAATGTATGGTTGGATATATCTAGTGAATGCCGTCCTTGTGATTGTTCTCCCACACTCCACTGCCCAGTTTTTCAAAAGTTGACCCGTCTGGATTTTGCTGATCTAATAGGATTAAATGCATAGAAATACAATTAATAGAATGGGAGTCATTTAAGTCAATGATTCCTTCGTTCTGTCAAGGTTCGAACACCCCCCCCCCCCCCCCCCACACACACACAGTTTTATAGCTGATATCATGCTATTTAAAAAAAAAAATTGTGGCATGTGGCTGAGAGAGAATGTTACTGTTTTAGAGCAAATTTTCTGCTATTCTACAATTTGCCATGAGGCTTAGAGAAAGTGTTGTGGTTTTAAAGATAATTTCCTATAATAAAAATAAATAAATCATGGCCTATGTGTTTATAAAATATGTTGTACACCAGTCCGTTCTAGCCAGTCTTCTTTTTCTATGTATTTAATCATATTCGATCTGCGAAATCACTTTTGGAAAAACTGGGCCCTGAGGAGCCATTCATTCTCTGTGTGTCTGAACTGACTGTTTTAATCTGTAATACTTTAGGGAGCGGCAACAGGGTGCAGCTGTCATCACAGACAGAAAGGAACTGTGGAGCAGCGGAATAGCTGCCTCCGTTGCAGCCACTGTCTCTAATGTAGGCTGGGCTAATGGCTATGAGGCTATACCGACCTATTTGTGCTACGTATATTGAAATAAAACAACATTTCACACCAATGTAGGCGCTAGCCAGTCTCATGGCTGGTTTGACATTTAATTCACCACTGCAGATATAGAATGGCTAGATAGGCAGACCAGGCTGTAGATTTAGGCTTATCATACTGTACATGTTCTGCTCATCTCCCTGTGTTCTTGGCGTGCATAGTACAAACCCCTCAGTGATGAGCCATTCTTGGTAAGTTGGTCTTCACTGACGGTGTGGGACTCAAGCAACTTAATTGCAGCCTTTAACATTAAAGAAAATGAGCCTCAGATTTTCTGGTGGAGAAAAACGACACCTGTGACCGACTGAGTTGGTCATCGAACCCCCGTTAGCTCTGTGTGTGTGAGCCACTGAGGCTATTTTCTCTGAAGCCGCTCTGTTCTGGGGCTCCGGGGTGAAGCCGCTCTGTCCTGGGGCTCCGGGGTGAAGCCGCTCTGTCCTGGGGCTCCGGGGTGAAGCCGCTCTGTCCTGGGGCTCCGGGGTGAAGCCGCTCTGTCCTGGGGCTCCGGGGTGAAGCCGCTCTGTCCTGGGGCTCCGGGGTGAAGCCGCTCTGTCCTGGGGCTCCGGGGTGAAGCCGCTCTGTCCTGGGGCTCCGGGGTGAAGCCGCTCTGTCCTGGGGCTCTGGGGTGAAGCCGCTCTGTCCTGGGTATCCGGGGTGAAGCCGCTCTGTCCTGGGGCTCCGGGGTGAAGCCGCTCTGTCCTGGGGCTCCGGGGTGAAGCCGCTCTGTCCTGGGGCTCCGGGGTGAAGCCGCTCTGTCCTGGGGCTCCGGGGTGAAGCCGCTCTGTCCTGGGGCTCCGGGGTGAAGCCGCTCTGTCCTGGGGCTCCGGGGTGAATGGGCAGGCAGGGCTGTCATCACACAGGGAAAGTGACATGGCTAATAACTGTTCTTGCCTTTTCTCTGCCCACTAGGCTGCATGTTTCTGTGTCCACAGAACACTATATTCTAGTGGAGTCTACTGTACACTTAAGCTCTTTGTCAATTGTAAAAAGTCCCCTTCAGTCCTCACCACCTCACTTCCTCTCCTTGTTTTCCTCTCCAGCCTAATGCTGAGCTTGGCTCCACCATTCCGTTTTCACTCGTCAACTCTTCTCCCATCAGTGCAGATGAAGGGAAGGAGACGAGGATCTGATTTTTAGACAATTGAGAAAGAACCATGGCCGGTGTCTGAACTTTATAGGACCCTAAAATATCTGATAAACAAATGTATTGAATTTTACTGTTACATTCTGTTTTAATGTCTGGATTCTGTCTGCGTGGTCCATAACTGTCTGGATTGTAGATTTTCTAGGGTCTTATATTTGTCTTCTCTGCTCGTTGTTCTGCTGTGCTCTGTGGCTTGGTAGAGTTTAGCATGCAGAAGCTCAGTATTAATAGTTTTCTCCTTTAAAAAAAAAAACCAAAAAAACCTGCATGTACCGCATAGAAGTCCTGTTGAAAAATTGAAGTGTCATGTCATAGATTTTATGTACCATGCTGTGGTTGGATTCCTGGGTAACCCAACCCACCGTGGAGAAGCTACAGTATGACTCGCTAGCGTTGCAGTTGCGGAGAGGGGATGCCAGCTTGGTTTAGAGGGGTGATTGTAATGGACACATTTGCTGATGTGAGTGGTGAGTGAGGTAATATTGTGGCGGATGGTGGTCTATTTTTGGGCTCTCCCTCGGCCTGCCTAAAGCTCTTTGTCTCACCACCACTCGACATCAGAGCTGCTGCTCGCTTCCCTGGCTGGCCAACAAACATCAGCTTTAACCTGTTCTCATTTTATAAAGTGTTATGTTTTTTTTATTTTTTTTAAGAATCCTATTTGACATGTTATTGGTTGGTGGAGCTGGAGTCACAGTGGGGCAGGATGGTGGCATCATGTAGCCTACCATCTGTCGTCTAGTGTGCTGCTGACTGGCATTGCAAATGCTGATGTATTCTGGCTTTTAATGGTGACATCAGTTTTGTCATTTGGAGAGAATGCGTACACTACAGCCTTAGCTTACTGGATGTGACGTATGCTTGTATTCTCACACCTCTTCATCTGTTGGAGTTGGACTCCCTCAGCTATTTCTGCCAGTGAGTCCCAGGAGAAAGTATTAAGTACGTCCCTGCCCTGGCTCTGTCGCCATGTTACGCTGCTCACTGTGTAGCCCTAACTAATGCTAGGACTGGACAGTCTCCATTGGGTCAACTAGAGATTTGCCTGTGATGAATCTGGGGAGATTGCATCGTGCTCATCGCAAGCCAGCAGTGAATCAGGCTAAATTTGATTTTAAGTCTCTCTCTCACTGCCTCTCGCTCTCTCTCTCTTCTGCCTCTCTCTCTCTCTCTCTGCCCCTCTCTCTCTTTGTCTCTTATGGGACTGAATATGCATCAACACTGTATGATGTGTGTCTCATTTCCCTCCATCTATAATGCATCACAACATTAAGGTCAACAAATACCTGCTCTGTTGACCCACTGGGGCTCTACTGACAGACATGGCTCACAAGTAAAGGGCGGAAGTGGGAGCCGAAGTAGTATTTCTGTTACCCTTTTCTTGCTTAATATTCCATAATGCCTGGGTTTTGTATGCCTTTGTGAGCCTGAAGAGCCTGGGGTTGAACTGAACAATAGTCCAATTAAACTGTGACTCGCTGAAAACTGTGTCATTCTCGCTCTCTCTCTCTCTGTGTCACCACACATGAACAGATGTGCTGCTCTGCACAGCTGATAGGCGCTGAACCCTACATGTGATTGTCTGTGAAGACAGAGATGAGTAAACAGATGTAGCGAGAGAGATGAAAAGAATAAACAGAATATCTTCCTCTTCCTGTACACTGGCCTTTATGACCTCCAACATCAGCTATTACTTCCTGCTATCATGTTACTATAACAACCTTTTCTATTATGACCATAATGGACATTAATCTCCCTTTATAAAGGAAGACCTATTCGCCTAGACCATATAGCAGAGCAGGAGTGCTGATCTCGGACCAGGTCCCAGCCTGTCTTATTCATAATTATCGAAAAAGAAACTGATCCGAGATCAGAATTTTGAGTCCAAGACGTGTCGTGAATAGAAGTCGACCGATTTAATCGGAATGGCCCGATTTTTAATTAGGGCCGATTTCTAGTTTTCATAATAATCGGTAATCAGCATTTTTGGACACTGATTATGGCTTATTATATTGCAATCCACAAGGAGACTGCGTGGCAGGCTGTGAACACATGCGAGTGCAGACAGCAAGGAGACATGCTAAGTTGGTAGTTAGCATTAAACTTCTCTCATTAAAAACAATCAATCTTAACATAATCACTAGTTAGCTACACATGGTTGATGATATTACTCGTTTATCCAGCTTGTCCTGCGTTGTATAGATCAATGCGGTGCCTGAAATTGTGTCACTTCTCTTGCATTCAGTGCAAGCAGAGTAAGGGTATATGCAGCAGTTTGGGTGGCCTGGCTCATTGCGAACTGTGTGAAGACCATTTCTTCCAAACAAAGCGTAATTAATTTGCCAGTATTTTACATTATGACAACATTGAAGGTTGTGCAATGTAACAGCAATATTTAGACTAACACTGAACCCAAACCAGCTGCATACATAGTGCATAAATGTATTTTCTCCCCCCATACCAAATGCGATCACGACACGCAGGTTAAAATATCAAAATGAACTCTGAACCAATTATATTAATTTGGTGACAGGTTGAAAAGCATTAAATATTTATGGCAATTTAGCTAGCTAGCTTGCACTTGCTAGCTAATTTATCATTTTATTATAATTAAGTATATGATTTGATAGAGCACTCTGACTGAGCGGTGGTAGGCAGCAGCAGGCTCATAAGCATTCATTCAAACCGCACTTTCCTCTGTTTGCCAGCAGCTCTTCGCAATGCTTGAAGCACAGCGCTGTTTATGACTTCAAGCCTATCAACTCCTGAGATTAGGCTGGCAATACAATAGTGCCTAGAAGAACATCCAATAGTCAAAGGTATATAAAATAGAAATAGTCCTATAATAACTACAACCTAAAACTTCTTACCTGGGAATATTGAAGACTCATGTTGAAAGGAACCACCAGCTTTCATATGTTCTCATGTTCTGAGCAAGGAACTGAAACGTTAGCTTTCTTACATGGCACATATTGCACCTTTACTTTCTTCTCCAACACTTTGTTTTTGCATTATTTAAACCAAATTGAACATGTTTCATTATTTATTTAAGACTAAACTGATTTTATTTACGTATTATATTTGGTTAAAATAAGTGTTCATTCAGTATTGTTGTAATTGTCATATATATATTTAAAATCGTCCGATTAATCGGTATCGACTTTTTTGGTCCTCCAATCTGTATCGGCGTTGAAACATAATCGGTCGACCTCTAGTCGTGAGTATGGACACTAATCTTTTAGACCCCTGTGATATTCAATGTGTTAATATAGCACTGAGCCTAGCACTGAGGGGCAGTGATGTCTATGTTGAGCCGTAGAGACTAGTGTTCTCATGACACCCGTCTCATGAGACTAGGTAGGAAGCAAGGAAGCAAACTAAACAAAACATGAACCGAATTCAATTTCTTGAGGAAAACAGTCCTAAAATTGGGGGGGAAAAAACTGCTCTATGTTACCCAGAGTCACATTTGTTTATGTTGCAAGCTATAGCACATACAATCTTTATAAAATAGGTTTTATGTTTTATGTCTGCTTTGTTTTATTTTGTTACCATGGAAAATCTGCTATGACAATGCTATTAGGGGTAATGATCTCTGTATATTGAGCCTTGGGGGCAGTGATCTCTGCGTGTGAGGGGGTGGTAGATGACTGATTCCTTCCAGATAACACATCTCATCGTCCTCCTTGACCAAAGCAGAGCTATCCTAGATCTCATGAGGGTGTGAGGGGAGGTCAAAGCCTTGGTGACCCTCTGAGGAGGTTGTTAGCCCGGGGAGGCTAGATAGGTCAAAGCATTAGCAAGGAGAATGGATGTTATGCAGTGTGTGTGTGTGTGGTGGAGGATGGATGTTATGCAGTGTGTGTGGTGGAGGATGGATGTTATGCAGTGTGTGTGGTGGAGGATGGATGTTATGCAGTGTGTGTGGTGGAGGATGGATGTTATGCAGTGTGTGTGTGGAGGATGGATGTTATGCAGTGTGTGTGTGTGTGGAGGATGGATGTTATGCAGTGTGTGTGGTGGAGGATGGATGTTATGCAGTGTGTGTGGTTGAGGATGGATGTTATGCAGTGTGTGTGGTTGAGGATGGATGTTATGCAGTGTGTGTGGTTGAGGATGGATGTTATGCAGTGTGTGTGTGGTGGAGGATGGATGTTATGCAGTGTGTGTGGTTGAGGATGGATGTTATGCAGTGTGTGTGTGTGGTGGAGGATGGATGTTATGCAGTGTGTGTGTGGTGGAGGATGGATGTTATGCAGTGTGTGTGTGGTGGAGGATGGATGTTATGCAGTGTGTGTGTGGTGGAGGATGGATGTTATGCAGTGTGTGTGTGTGTGGTGGAGGATGGATGTTATGCAGTGTGTGTGTGTGTGGTGGAGGATGGATGTTATGCAGTGTGTGTGTGTGTGTGTGTGTGGTGGAGGATGGATGTTATGCAGTGTGTGTGTGTGTGGAGGATGGATGTTATGCAGTGTGTGTGTGTGTGTGGTGGAGGATGGATGTTATGCAGTGTGTGTGGTGGAGGATGGATGTTATGCATGTGTGTGTGCGTGGTTGAGGATGGATGTTATGCAGTGTGTGTGGTTGAGGATGGATGTTATGCAGTGTGTGTGTGGTGGAGGATGGATGTTATGCAGTGTGTGTGTGTGTGGTGGAGGATGGATGTTATGCAGTGTGTGTGTGGAGGATGGATGTTATGCAGTGTGTGTGTGGAGGATGGATGTTATGCAGTGTGTGTGTGGTTGAGGATGGATGTTATGCAGTGTGTGTGTAGTTGAGGATGGATGTTATGCAGTGCGTGTGTAGTTGAGGATGGATGTTATGCAGTGTGTGTGTGGTGGAGGATGGATGTTATGATGTGTGTGTGTGGTGTAGGATGGATGTTATGCAGTGTGTATGTGTGGTGGAGGATGGATGTTATGCAGTGTGTGTGTGTGTGTGTGTGGTGGAGGATGGATGTTATGCAGTGTGTGTGTGTGGTGGAGGATGGATGTTATGCAGTGTGTGTGTGTGGTGGAGGATGGATGTTATGCAGTGTGTGTGTGTGTGTGTGTGTGGTGGAGGATGGATGTTATGCAGTGTGTGTGTGTGTGGTGGAGGATGGATGTTATGAAGTGTGTGTGTGTGGTGGAGGATGGATGTTATGCAGTGTGTGGTGGAGGATGGATGTTATGCAGTGTGTGTGTGTGGTGGAGGATGAATGTTATGCAGTGTGTGTGTGTGTGTGTGGTGGAGGATGGATGTTATGCAGTGTGTGTGTGGTGGAGGATGGATGTTATGCAGTGTGTGTGTGGTGGAGGATGGATGTTATGCAGTGTGTGTGTGTGGTGAAGGATGAATGTTATGCAGTGTGTGTGTGGGGTGAAGGATGAATGTTATGCAGTGTGTGTGTGTGGTGGAGGATGGATGTTATGCAGTGTGTGTGTGGTGGAGGATGGATGTTATGCAGTGTGTGTGTGGTGGAGGATGGATGTTATGCAGTGTGTGTGTGTGTGGTGGAGGATGGATGTTATGCAGTGTGTGTGTGTGTGGTTGAGGATGTTATGTTTGAGTGACTATTGCTGTTCCTAATTGCCCCTGAGGGGATAAATACAGTTATATTACAATTTAATTGAACCAGGATTCAGCTTGAGTACAGTCAACATGAATGGGAGGAGGAGGAGTGGAAGGTTAGCTTGGAGAATGGCAGTAGAGGAAACAGAATCCTTTATAGATATGGAGCAGGCCAGCAAAGGGGCACTGCGCCATGATGTGTAGCTTAGCCGACACAGAGGAAAGTCGTTGTACGAGAGATCTCACATCACAGCTGGCTGGCCACTGACCATGGGCCTCATTTATAACCTTTGTGTAAATTTGACACTAAATATCAGTGTTGTAGTTTAATGAACTTGGCATGTTTTCTGCTATAAATCAAACCTGTCCTGAAACTGTTTGTGAACGAAGATTATATCTCCTCCTGAAAAATGCCCATTGTTCACCTTTTATGGTGACAATAAGTATTGGAATTAAGCCGAGACCGTGTCTGAAGGAGATCTTGATCACATCTTTGGAGGTGTTGGCAGAATGTTTTGTTTTGCTGTAGCCTATCTGACTGTTTCTGAAAGACAAAAAAAACAATGGCAAATTGTTGTGGACCTGTAAACAAATTGTTTGAATTCAATAATGTTTTGCAGTTACATTTTTCCAAACCTAAATATGCCGCACTGCCCGTGAATTCTGAAACTTTGTCTAGTGACAACTACATTAGCCCTACTTTGTCTAGTGACAACTACATTAGCCCTACTTAGTGGTAGCCTTCATAGCTGTCTGTTTGCCTGTTCGATTCTGCTGTATGTTATAAACTGCGCAATTAAAAACAAATTATAATAACCTATTTCATTAATATAAATGAGAGATGCGCATGGTATTTTGTTTTTATGAATACTTGTGGAATATGAACTCGATCATGGCCAGAAAATGATTTTATTCTGCAATGGTTGCGATTTAATGTATTGTCTTTTATACATTTAAATGTTGTCTACTGGAGAAATTTGACAGTATTCCGTTGTAGCCTACAAACATCAATGGAATTTGGTGACCTATTGGTTCTACTGTTTAAATTGCTCTCCGGCTCGGAAAGCTTAGAGTAAAATAATTTAAATATACTGAACAAAAATATAAACGTGTTGGACCCATGTTTCATGAGCTGAAATAAAAGATCCCAGAAATGTTCCATACACACACAAAGCTTATTTCTCTCATTTTGTGCAATATTGTGTTTACATCCCCATTTAATATTTCTTCTTTGCCAAGATAACCCATCCACCTGACATGTGGCATATCAAGACGCTAAATAAACATGATCATTACACAGGTGCACCTTGTGCTGGGGACAATTAAAGGCCATTCTAAAATGTGACGTTTTTTCACACAACACAATGCCACAGATGTCAAAGATGTTGGGAGAGCATACAATTGGCATGATGACTGCAGGAATGTCCACCAGAAGTGTTGCCAGAGAATTTGAATGTTAATATCTTTACCGTAAGCGTTGTCTAACGTCGTTTTGGAGAATTTAGCAGTACGTCCTACCGGCCTCATTACCACAGACCACGTGTATGGTGTTGTGGGCGAGCGGATTATGGATGTAAACATTGAACAGAGTGCCCTATGGTGGCGGTGGGGTTATGGTATGAACACAGTTGCATTTTATCTATAGCACTTTGAATGCACAGAGATACCGTGATAAGATCCTGATGTCCATTTTTGTGCGTGCATCCTATTCACCCCCCCCCCCCCCCCCCCCCCCGAAGGTTGCAAGATTAGATCCCCCAAGCTGACAAGGTACAAATCTGTCGTTCTGCCCCTGAACAGGCAGTTAACCCACTGTTCCTAGGCCGTCATTGAAAATAAGAATGTGTTCTTAACTGACTTGCCTAGATAAATAAAAGTATTTTTTTTTTTAAATCTGCAAATCGGCGCCCAAAAATATCGATTTCCGATTGTTATGAAAACTTGAAATTGGCCCTTATTAATCGTCCTTTCCGATTTAATTGGTCGACCTCTAGTGAACACATATGCACGCACCATTTGTACTTTAAAAAAAATAAGTTTTTTTTTCACTTCTCCAATTTGGACTATTTTGTGTATGTCCATTACATGAAATCCAAATAAAATCTAATTAAATTACAGGTTGTAATGCAACAAAATAGGAAAAACTCCAAGGGGGATGAATACTTTTGCAAGGCACTGTAGGTGAGGATTTTATTCTGCAATGATCATGGAAAAAAATAACAGGAAAAAAGATGCCTATTACTAATTATTATAACACGCAAAGGTAAATCAATTTTCTGTCTTCTCGCTAACGGCAAATGATTGCATCTTGTTATTATATTTGCTACCTGTTTTTTTTTATTTTTATGAATAAGAGCATCATACGTTCCTGCACAAGGCTACTACAAGGGTACTTTGTCCTTTTTGCAATGCAGTACTTGAACCACTAGAATCTGTGTGTGTTATCATGGTCTACAGTTAGTAGGCTTGAGGATAAGCACATTCTCATGCCAATTTCAGTATTTAAAAATGCCCTTTTCTCTCTTTTTTTTTTCCCCCCCAAACTTTTCTGCGTGAACTGGTGCACGCATGTTTTGGGTCAGGGCTAGTTGAGAGGAAGTGATAGCCAGCCTGCCTGCCTTACGGTGTGTGTCAGTCAATCACTCAGTTGGGTCTGTATTCCGACTGAGTGATTGACTGATACATACAGAGTTGAGTGGTTAGAGCGTTGGACTAGTAACTGAAAGGTTGCAAGTTCAAATCCCCGAGCTGACAAGGTACAAAATCTGTCATTCTGCCCCCTGAACAAGGCAGTTAACCCACTGTTCCTAGGCTGTCATTGAAAATAAGAATTTGTTCTTAACTCACTTGACTAGTTAAATAAATGTTTAAAAAAATAAACACAGTTCAGTAGTGTCTGTACTGTCAGACTGAGGACGCATCTCTAATCGCTCCCTATTCCCTATGGGCTCTGGTCAAAAGTAGTGGACTATAATGGGGAATAGTGTGCAATTTGGGATGCAAACCCTAACTGACTGGAGTCCATACTGTACTGTATATCCAGGCTGTGTGCCTGTAGTCTGACAGAATGGGTGAGTCCGGTATGACTGTCAACAGCTCTCTGCCCAGTCAGGCTTTAATCTTATCACTCTGTGCTCTGCTAGGCCTGAGGTTATATGCTGCCTGGGACAGTCTGTACACGCCTGCATGCCGCACGCAAGGTGTGTGTGTGTGGTGAATATGGGGGGGGGAGAATTGGTGTAGTGGGTAGAGTGGGTTAGTCCCTACCAGACAGTCTATGCCTGTAGTGTGTTTTGTAAAGGCCAGTGTTACTAACTGGTAATAATTTACAGGGATCCATCAATAGGCTTAAAGACTTGATGGTTAGATGTAGTTCTACAGCATATTGAAGCACACAGATTTTTATCTTGGTGTAATGGACCTCAGGGTAACACGTCGGTAAGTTACAACCAGCAGGATATTTCCTAACACACATCATTTCCAGGCTCCGCCTACCGACTACACCACTAACACGTGAGTAATAATACTTCACACTCACTACTACTACTACTACCACAGGGGTGTTAGCCTACATAGAGTTCATTGTGGGTAAAATAAAATGTGAATTCACACACAGCACCACAGGGCTGAATTCTAACCGTTATATTGGAAGAGCTGAGGATTGTCTGATGAAATAGAGAGGGGGTAGGGGGGGGGGGGGGGGGGGGGGGGGCGAAATCTCTCACTGTAGAGTTCTGAGCCTGCATTCATTTCCAAATTAATTGCAAGCAGACTTTACATGGGCTAAAAGCTGAAATCCTAGGCCTAAACCGATGGGCCTTCTCCGTCTCTCTCCTTTCTCTGTAAACTCCTAGCCATGCTGTACGTAATTGATCCTGCCAGTGTATATTAAAGAAAGAGAAGCGTGAAGGAGCACAGGGAAATGACTCAGTGGCCTAAATGCAATGTTTCCTTTTTGGTGTTTCCTCCTGCTGCATTTCCTCCCACTCTCTCTTTCTTTCATTCTGTCGTTCGTTCTCTCTCTTACTATCTCTCCCGTGCACGCTCTGTCTCTTTCAATCTCTCTATCTTTCTCTCCTTCTCTTGCTCTCATTCTCTTTTTCTCCCTCTTATGCTTGTACTGATCATTCTCTCTTGTCCTTGTAAGTCTTTTTCTTTAATAGCAGCAGACTAGTCAAAGGATGTAGGCTAGGCTGACTTCATCGTCATGTCTCGATCCTGGCTCCCATCGTCATGTCTCGATCCTGGCTCCCATCGTCATGTCTCGATCCTGGCTCCCATCGTCATGTCTCGATCCTGGCTCCCATCGTCATGTCTCGATCCTGGCTACAGGTCTAGGCCATGTCTGGATCAACTGCCTCTCTTCAAAATGGCTGGCTGGCCACCCCCATGGAGGAAAGGGAACACTTCATCCAGTCTATTCTGAAGTTGGCAGATCTGAAAGGGTAGTACTTCATAAATGTATGCCAATGAATCCCAACCTCCCTGAGAGCTCAGTGACGTGCCACACGCAGCGTGACATGCGCCAAGTCTAGGTCCAAAAGTCTCCTTAACAGCTTCTACCCCCAAGCCTTAAGACTGCTGAATAATGAATCAAATGGCCACCGGACTATTTACATTGACCCCCTCCCTTTGTTTTTACACTGCTGCTACTCGTTGTTTATTATCGATGCACAGTCACTTCACCCTCACCTACATGTACAGATTACCTCAGATAACCTGTACCCCCGCACACTGACTCGGTACCTGTACCCCCTGTTTATAGCCTCATTACTTTTTATTATTTGTTACTTTAGTTTGTTTGGGAAATATTTTCTTAACTCTTCTTGAATTGCACTGTTGGTTAAGGGCTTGTAAGTAAGCATTTCACTGTAAGGTCTACTACACTTGTTGTATTTGGCGCATGTGACAAATAAAATTTGAATTGAAATAACACCCACCTCAAGAACGAGGCCTTGGAGAGAGTCTGAGGCTGCATCTCAATACTATGAAGCGGTCTTGTGTCCTGTTAATGTATCTGCACTGATAAGAAAGGCCTGGACAGGTGAAGGCCAATTCCCAGTAGGCCACCCATCCACCATATTGTTTTCACATATCATCCTGTGTGGAAGACGCGATTGCAATGCACCCCCAGTAGCAATGTGAACTGTCAGTGTTTCAGTTATCCAGTGTTTTTAGTGCAGTACAGAAGGAGAGGAAACGACTGTAGGTTGAACCCCCAGTAGCAATGTGAACTGTCAGTGTTTCAGTTATCCAGTGTTTTTAGTGCAGTACAGAAGGAGAGGAAACGACTGTAGGTTGAACCCCCAGTAGCAATGTGAACTGTCAGTGTTTCAGTTATCCAGTGTTTTTAGTGCAGTACAGAAGGAGAGGAAACGACTGTAGGTTGAACCCCCAGTAGCAATGTGAACTGTTAGTGTTTCAGTTATCCAGTGTTTTTAGTGCAGTACAGAAGGAGAGGAAACGACTGTAGGTTGAACCCCCAGTAGCAATGTGAACTGTCAGTGTTTCAGTTATCCAGTGTTTTTAGTGCAGTACAGAAGGAGAGGAAACGACTGTAGGTTGAACCCCCAGTAGCAATGTGAACTGTCAGTGTTTCAGTTATCCAGTGTTTTTAGTGCAGTACAGAAGGAGAGGAAACGACTGTAGGTTGGATCTCAATAGTCTATCTCTCTCCTACTGACTCCTCCCGTCCTGCTCTTCCCTGGTTGAACCTCCTCTCCTAAACCAAAAGTCACGTGAGGACCGTTCTAGTCGTGACACCTCATCTCTTGGCAGCGATGCCACTAGCCCCGTTAGTTAACACACTCACATCTAATGCATAGAGCCAAGGCTAAGCCATGCAGTGTCTGTTCATTTGATTTTAAAACAAATATTTAATGGTGTAAAACTGATGAGCGGCTCTGGGTTTGCGTGTGTGTCTATACCAGAGCCTGGGCCTGTACCAGGGTGGGTTTTATCTTTTTGCCCTGTGCTTGATTCTGTGCTTGATTCTGTGCTTGATTCTGTGCTTGATTCTGTGCTTGATGTGAGACGGGCTTCGTCCGAAATGGCACCCTGTTCTCTATATGGTGCAGCCCCTCCACACCTCTCTGATTCAGAGGGGTTGGGTTAAATGCGGGAGACACATTTCAGTTGAACGCATTCAGTTGTACAACTGACTAGCTTCCCTTTTGATTGGAAAATCATGTTGAGCAGCCCTCTACTCCAATCCCCCTCCTCTCTCAAACTAGATCAGTTGGTGTGGCAGTGTGTGCTGAGCCGCAAATGGAAGTGTGTGTGTGTGCAGATTGTGTGTCTATGTTGTTTGCGTTTGCTCGTTCACGCACTCCTCTCATACATTTTACATGCCCTAGTGGGAACGAGGCTGAAGCAGCAACATGACTCACTGGGCTTGGGTAGACTTCACCACAGGCACTTGTTACGGTTTTGTCAGGCCAGGGTCATCCATGGAACTGTGGTGTGCTGTAGCTTACATGAGAAGTGTGTTTTTGTGTGTGTGTGTGCGTCTCTCCCCCATGTACTGTATCAGCTTTGGCAGTTAGCAGAGCTAGGCAGGCCTGTAGCAGCCAGTCAGTTGATGCTAAAGCTGCCTGAAACCAAACTCTAGCCACAACACAGCGGGTGTAAATCATAGTTAATCCATACAAACTGACAGTCACGTGGGATAGATTTATTTATTTATTTATTTATTTAATACTGGACCAATCACCAGTCTCTCCCTCATCACTTTTATAGCTGTGGTTAACGCACACTAGCATGCTATAGGCAAGGTCTGCCTTTTGGAGTCTGTCTGTCCTAGTGTGTGTACATGCATATGTCTGTGCGTGTGTTTAGGTGTGTCTGGGGAATGCGTTTGTGGCCCTGTCAAATCAATGCAGCTGGTAACTGATAGTGTCATAAACAGACATCGGGTTATTGTCCAGTCAATGACTATACAGTTGAGCTGCGGCCATGGGGCTGTTTTCCACACACTGATGGGAATGAGTACCTATCGAATGGTCTTATTTCCATCTCTGTGTTCTGGCTACATCTATAATAGCAGTGGGTGGCAGCCCCATGCCAAACCATGTCCAAAAGAGAGAGGACCACAGTGGGAAATAACTATATATTATTATTGTTTTGCTCCAAATTCCCCATCTGCTTTAGTAAAGCCTAGTTCCTGCAATGACTCTAACTCTGGTGAGTAAATTGGAGTTGAGTGAATTATATCCATTGGCCTGGTTAGGGTGGTGGTTGAGTGAATTATATCCATTGGCCTGGTTAGGGTGGTGGTTGAGTGAATTATATCCATTGGCCTGGTTAGGGTGGTGGTTGAGGGACTTGGTCTTTAAACTCTAACCTGTTTTAGAACTTTTGTAAAACCTACTGGCTTAATGCCCAGTTAACCTCAGATTAATCAACAGTCCATTCACCAAACCCTCTGATTAACTGTCACTAGTCCTGGGAGAGTGGATGAATGTGAATGGACAGATGTGTAGATGGAGCATGTAGGATGTTGCCTGTTGTGGGTTAGTGTGCGTCTCGGTAGTTAAATTAGCCTACCACTGGCCTTCATCAGTGGTAACTGTGAATAGCCTACCACTGGCCTTCATCAGTGGTAACTGTGAATAGCCTACCACTGGCCTTCATCAGTGGTAACTGTGAGTAGCCTACCACTGGCCTTCATCAGTGGTAACTGTGAGTAGCCTACCACTGGCCTTCATCAGTGGTAACTGTGAGTAGCCTACCACTAGCCTTCATCAGTGGTAACTGTGAATAGCCTACCACTGGCCTTCATCAGTGGTAACTGTGAGTAGCCTACCACTGGCCTTCATCAGTGGTAACTGTGAATAGCCTACCACTGGCCTTCATCAGTGGTAACTGTGAGTAGCCTACCACTGGCCTTCATCAGTGGTAACTGTGAGTAGCCTACCACTGGCCTTCATCAGGAGTTATTCCTGACCAGGTCACAGTCAGGAAAAGCTCCAAATCCTAATAGTTTTAAGAATAGATCAGTGTAATATTTTTTTATTTTTACCTTTTTTATTTAGAACCAATTGTTATTTACAATGACGGCCTACCGGGGAACAGTGAGTTAACTGCCTTGTTCAGGGGCAGAGCGACAGATTAGGCTAGTTTAGGTATGAATCATTAATTTATTCTGTTTTGCTAAACTCATCTTCCCACGGAAGTAAACTGTCAGTGAAGTGTTATTTTTGGAACTGTGATTGTCGTTCGCCCCCGTTCAATGACGTGAGTTAACTCAGGCCAGAGAGAGAGGGTGTTGTCAGGAGTCGTCTGTTTTTTCAGCTTATCGACTGGTCGAAATGTTAAAACGTGTTTTTCCATATATAGACACACCCATTACTGCATGTCCAGTCATGTGAAATCCCTAGATTAGGGCTTTCAATTGACTGGTTTCCTTACGTACTTACGTAAGTCAGTAAAATCTTTGAAATTGTTGCATGTTGTTTATTTTTGTTCCGTATATATGTAGGCTACTGAGGTTGTCTGATGCTTTAAGCACACAGTTATGCAATAATTAAGACACAGCAATGAATCAAGAGGGAGCCAGAGAGAGCCTGTAAAAACAGACTTTGTTTACTTGCTGTTTGATGTGAAGAAAAAAATCCTTTCAGAAGCTCCACAGCTCATTATTAGTGGTGAGTTAAGACAATCAGAAATATTATCAGATCGCCAAATGGACACATTTAATAAGCCTACATTTGCTCGCAGGCCAGGTATCCTAGGCCTACTTCTATGCATAATTAGGTGCTTTTCCTTACTCAACATTGACAGGAGCGCTCCTAACAAAACGCAATGACTAAATTGACAACTCGTAAACAGAATGAAATAAATCAACTTGTTTCTCACAAGTGTAGCCTAGGTTGTGCGCTCTGCAAACAAGGTGTCCACTCCGAGAGAACAGTAAAGGACTGTAATAATAATTTTAGTGAAGGCATTAAAAAAAATGATGCTAATCGAACAAACGCTGTAGATTAGAAATGATGGGAATTAACAGTAAATGTACTGGTGGTGCTGGCGTGCCTCCACAATGGATTAGTCTGTTGAGACGGGCATCAATCAAGATGTGCCATCCATGTTAATTGTTTTTGCAACTAATCGACCAAAAAATGATTGACCAATCAACAGCCTATTGACCAAACAATCGACTAGTCGACTGAATGGGGTCAGCCCTATCCAGCATGTGTGTGAACTTGTGCCCTTTTACTGCCTCTTCTTTGTTTACCAGCCCAGCAGCAGTAACACACACACACACACACACACACACACGATAATCATAGCCGACAGTTCTGCCTTCACTCTGATCCTCGAGCACGTTTTTCACTGCTTGATGGGTTATAGTACTTCACTATTGCAGAGCCAGAGAGCGATGCACTTGTTGGCTTGATCTGTTACACTGAGCTGGAATACATGTGTCAGTGAGTGTATAGACTAGCATGCCTACTGTTGTGTTCAGTGGGCGGGATGGTGAAGTCCAGGGGAGGGAGGGAGGGATGGTGAAGTCCAGGGGAGGGAGGGAGGGATGGTGAAGTCCAGGGGAGGGAGGGAGGGATGGTGAAGTCCAGGGGAGGGAGGGAGGGATGGTGAAGTCCAGGGGAGGGAGGGAGGGATGGTGAAGTCCAGGGGAGGGAGGGAGGGATGGTGAAGTCCAGGGGAGGGAGGGAGGGATGGTGAAGTCCAGGGGAGGGAGGGAGGGATGGTGAAGTCCGGAGGAGGGAGGGCGGGATGGTGAAGTCCATGGGAGGGAGGGCGGGATGGTGAAGTCCATGGGAGGGAGGGCGGGATGGTGAAGTCCATGGGCGGGATGGTAAAGTCCATGGGAGGGAGGGTGGGATGGTAAAGTCCAGAGGAGGGAGGGATGGTGAAGTCCAGAGGAGGACAGTCATGCTGGCTGCATGTCATTTCAAATCACAATGTATTTTGCACATGTGCCGAATGTTTACTTACAAGCCCTTAACCAACACAGCAGTTTTAACAATATAGAGTTAAAATATTTACCAAATCAACTGAAGTGTAAAAAAAATGAAAAATAATTACACAATAAAATAACAAGGGGGTATATACAGGGGGTACCGGTACAGAGTCAATGTGGAGGCTATGTACAGGGGGTACCGGTACAGAGTCAATGTGGAGGCTATATACAGGGGGTACCGGTACAGAGTCAATGTGGAGGCTATATACAGGGGGTACCGGTACAGAGTCAAAGTGGTGGCTATATATAGGGGGCACCGGTACAGAGTCAATGTGGAGGCTATATACAGGGGGTACCGGTACAGAGTCAATGTGGAGGCTATATACAGGGGGTACCGGTACAGAGTCCATGTGGAGGCTATATACAGGGGGTACCGGTACAGAGTCCATGTGGAGGCTATATACAGGGGGTACCAATACAGAGTCAATGTGGAGGCTATATACAGGAGGTACCGGTACAGAGTCAATGTGGAGGCTATGTACAGGGGGTACCGGTACAGAGTCAACGTGCAGGTTAGTTGAGGTAATATGTACATGTCGATAAGGGTAAAGTGACTACACACATCCTAAACAGTGAGTAGCAGCAGTTTAAAAACTGTGGGGTGTGTCAATTCCAATAGTCCGGGTGGCTATTTTCTGTGCGGTAGCAGAGAGAACAGTCTGACTTGGGTGACTGGAGCCTTTACCCTTTCTTTGGGCCTTCCTCAGACACCGCCTAGCATATAAGTCCTGGAATGCAGGAAGCTTGGCCCCAGTGATGTCCTGGGCTGTACGCACTACCCTCTGTAGTGCCTTACGATCAGATGCCGAGCAGTTGCCATACCAGGCGGTGATGCAACCGGTGCTTAGCTTAGTGATGAGCTTTGTGGGCACTATGGTGTTGAATGCCTCTTGTTGCACTACACGAGGAGACTGCCTGTTACGCGGATGCAGTAAGCCAAGGTAAGTTGCTAGCTAGCATTAAACTTAATCAATCATAATCACTAGTTATAACTACACATGATTGATGATATTACTAGATATTAACTAGCATGTCCGGCGTTGCATATAATCTGACTGAGCATACAAGTATCTGGCTGAGTGTTGGTAGGCAGAAGCAGGCGTGTAAACATTCATTTAAACAGCACTATTGTGCGTTTTGCCAGCAGCTCTTCATTGTGCGTCAAGCATTGCGCTGTTTATGACTTCAAGCCTAACAACTCCCGAGATGAGGCTGGTGTAACCGAAGTGAAATGGCTAGCTAGTTAGTGCGCTAATAGCGTTTCAAACGTCACTCGCTCTGAGCCTTCTAGTAGTTGTTCCCCTTGCTCTGCATGGGTAACGCTGCTTCGATGGTGGCTGTTGTCGTTGTGTTGCTGGTTCGAGCCCAGGGAGGAGCGAGGAGAGGGAAGGAAGCTATACTGTTACACTGGCAATACTAAAGTGCCTATAAGAACATCCAATAGTCAAAGGTTAATGAAATACAAATGGTATAGAGGGAAATAGTCCTATAATTCCTATAATAACTACAACCTAAAACTTCTTACCTGGGAATATTGAAGACTCATGTTAAAAGGAACCACCAGCTTTCATATGTTCTCATGTTCTGAGCAAGGAACTGAAACGTTAGCTTTCTTACATTTACTTTCTTCTCCAACACTTGAATTATTTAAACCAAATTGAACGTTTCATTATTTACTTGAGGCTAAATTGATTTTATTGATGTATTATATTAAGTTAAAATAAGTGTTCATTCAGTATTGTTGTAATTGTCATTATTACAAATACTGCCGATTTTTTTTATTTATTTTTTATTTTATTTGATTTTTAAAAAAAAAAAATTTTATTTTTTTTATTTATTTATTTTTTAAAATTTATTTTATTTTTATTGTATCGGCTTTTTTGGTCCTCCAATAATCGGTCGACCTCTAGTATGTACGTACGGTCACTGTTGGGACGATGTCATCGATGCGCTTATTGATGAAGTCAATGCCATCGGAAGAATCCCGGAACATATTCCAGTCTGTGCTAGCAAAACAGTCCTGTATCTTAGCATCTGCTTCATCTGATCACTTTCTTATTGACATAGTCACTGGTGCTTCCTGCTGTAGTTTTTGTTTGTAAGCAGAAATCAGGAGGGTAGAATTATGGTCAGATTTGCCAAATGGAGTGCGAGGGAGAGCTTTGTACTCATCTCTGTGTGTGGAGTAAAGGTGGTCTAGAGGTTTTTTCCCTCTGCACATTTAACATGCTGGTAGATATTAGGTCAAATGGATTTGAGTTTCCCTGCATCAAAGTCATTAAAGAAAATTTTATTAAAAATCAAAACTGTCATGTTGTCCAATTTTTATTTCTTTTTTGAAGTGCCGTGATATATTTTGACCATATCGCCCAGCCCTAGTGTGACTGTGAGACTTTAGTAGCAAGATGTGCTCCCCTCACCCTACATCTGAATTAGACTATAATTACAGGAGCAGGGTGAGGGAGAGGGCAGGAGAACAGAAACCATACAGCCTCCGGTTCACTACACACACACACACACACACACACGCATGCACAAAGGGACCTTATGTAAAATGTATTTAATATATTCAAGTTGGAAAGTGAAGATCTAGGTTAGCTCTAGCCCTGAGGTTGGTGTGGACTTTCCCCCTCGCCCTCCTGGGGAAAATGACTAAGTCATGTTGTTGAAGTACACAGCTCCAAAAAAATACAGATTGAGTTTTCTTGCAGAAAAATTCTTACCATCCCATGGCATGGTGTGTGATGTCAGAGGTCGTTGTAGATTCTCGTAAGTCGGAAATCCGATCTTCTGCCTTGCCTTTTAATGTGTGGTTGTGTAGGCCGTTGATGAAATACAACATCTAAGGTAATTTGTCACGTGCACGGGAGACAGCTGGGGTAAAACGGTA
Organism: Oncorhynchus mykiss; assembly: GCF_013265735.2. Taxonomy (NCBI): domain Eukaryota; kingdom Metazoa; phylum Chordata; class Actinopteri; order Salmoniformes; family Salmonidae; genus Oncorhynchus; species Oncorhynchus mykiss. The sequence goes on along the minus strand of NC_048575.1, from coordinate 74,823,546 downwards.
CAGTGAAATGCTTACTTCCTGAATTTCATCAACAGTGCAGAGTACATGTTAAGTATAAAAAATAATCAATCAGTAGATGAATAGAACTGTAACAGAGCACAACATGGAGGAAGCTATAGTAGATCTTCAACCAGGTGAACCCTACAGCCCACTACCAGTGTTGGACCAGATGACCCCACAGCCCACTACCAGTGTTGGACCAGGTGACCCCACAGCCCACTACCAGTGTTGGACCAGGTGACCCCACAGCCCACTACCAGTGTTGGACCAGGTGAACCCCACAGCCCACTACCAGTGTTGGACCAGGTGAACCCCACAGCCCACTACCAGTGTTGGACCAGGTGAACCCCACAGCCCACTACCAGTGTTGGACCAGGTGAACCCCACAGCCCACTACCAGTGTTGGACCAGGTGACCCCACAGCCCACTACCAGTGTTGGATCCTCTCACTCTGGATGCATTCCAGTAGTTTGCCTCTCTTGGTAGAGCAAGAGGAGGGGGGATGAGGCGAGGGGGTTTTACTGTGTTACAGTTAATTATTAGGAAATCTATGATTTTCACATGACTGGGCAGGGCCACAGCCATGGGTGGACCTGGGAGGGCATAGACCCACCCACTGGGGAGCCAGGTCCAGCCAATCAGAATTAGTTTTTCCCTTCAAAAGGGCTTTATTACAGACAGAAATAATCCTACATTTCATCAGCTGTCTGGGTGTCTGGTCTCAGACAATCCCACAGGTGAAGAAGCCGGATGTGGAGGTCCTGGGCTGGCGTCTGCGTTCTGAGGCTGGTTCTGAGGTTTGTTTCAGCTTATGGTAGAGACACGAATATTCGATTATCTGGTAACAGCTCCTGTGTACATTTCTGCAGTCAGCATGCCAATTGCACACTCCCTCAACTTGAGACATCTGTGGCACTGTGTTGTGTCAACTGCACATTTTGGAGTAGCCTTGTGATTGTCCCCAAACACAAGGTGCACCTGTGTATTGATCATGCTGTTCAGCTTCTTGATATGCCCCAGCTGTCTGGAGGATGGATTATCTTGGCAAAGGAGAACTTCTCACTAACAGGGATGTTAAAACGATCTGTGCACAACATTAGAGAGGAGTAAGCTTTTTGTTTATGGCTATTTTTTCTTTCATGCTCCTGAATCATGGAAACACTTTATGTTGCGTTTTATATTTTTGTTCAGTATACATTATTAGTCTGAGCCTAACTATATTCAGCTTTATTTCCAGTTGGATTTGAATGGCTGTTTTGTCTCTCAAACGCGCACACACAAGCCCAGGCTTTCCAGCTGTGGAAGTGGGCCGGGCAGAATACACACTTGCTCAGACACACACATGCTCTGGTCAATGCAGGCTGGATGAACCACCGCTACAGTCAATGTTTAATGTCCTGACACTAAGGTTTCCTTTAGATTAGATACAGGTCATATAACAGAGTAAGTGTGTGGTTAGTGCTATATATAGAGCAGCTATATTGTAGTAGTACAGAAGTCGCAGATCACAGTCCAACGTGTGTTTTGTGTGGGAACAGAAGATGATCCGTCAGATGTTAACAGATAACATGGTTAGTGTCCTCTGTGGAGTTACGTACGTGTGTGTGTGTGTGTGTGTGTGTGTGTGTGTGTGTGTGTGTAGAGAGAGAGAGAGAGACACTAGGGGGTCTGAGGGAGTGTGGAGGAGGACTAGGGGGAGTGCGAGAGGGGAGAGGAGGACGAGGGGGGAGCGCGCGGGTGGGGAGAGGAGGGCGAGGGGGGAGCGCGCGGGTGGGGAGAGGAGGGCGAGGGGGGAGCGTGCGGGGGGAGAGGGCGAGGGGGGAGCGCGCGGGTGGGGAGAGGAGGGCGAGGGGGGGAGCGCGCGGGAGGGGGGAGAGGAGGACGAGGGGGGAGAGGAGGACGGGGGGGGAGCGCGCGGGGGGAGCGGAGGACGAGGGGGGAGCGCGCGGGGGGGGAGAGGAGGGCGAGGGGGGAGTGCGCGCGGGGGGAGAGGAGGGCGAGGGGGGAGTGCGCGCGGGGGGGAGAGGAGGCGAGGGGGGAGCGCGCGGGGGGAGAGGAGGCGAGGGGGGAGCGCGCGCGGGTGGGGAGAGGAGGGCGAGGGGGGAGCGCGCGGGTGGGGAGAGGAGGGCGAGGGGGGAGCGCGCGGGGAGAGGAGGACAGGAGGATGCGGGGGGAGAGGAGGACGAGGGGGGAGCGCGCGCGGGCGGGAGAGGAGGAGGACGAGGGGAGCACGCGCGGCGGGAGAGGAGGAGGACGAGGGGAGCACGCGCGGGGGGGGGGGGGATGAGGAGGACGAGGGGAGGATGAGGGAAGCGGGCAGCGGAGGGGGTGGACTGGGTGAGTGCAGGGGGAGGAGGAGGAGGAGGACTAGGGTAGTGCGGGGGGAGACTATGAGGACTTGGGCAGCGAGGAGGGGTGAGGAGAGGACTAGGGCAGCGTGGGAGGAGAGGACTAGGGCAGCGTGGGGGGAGAGGACTAGGGCAGCGTGGGGGGAGAGGAGGAGGTCTAGGGGAGAGGGGAGTGCGCGTTGAAGTCTGGATGAAGAGCGTATGTTATGATGTACCACTATCTCCATCTGTTATGATGTACCACTATCTCATCATCTCTTATGATGTACCGCTATCTCCATCTGTTATGATGTACCACTAGTTCCATCTGTTATGATGTACCACTATCTCATCATCTGTTATGATGTACCACTATCTCCATCTGTTATGATGTACCACTAGTTCCATCTGTTATGATGTACCACTATCTCATCATCTGTTATGATGTACCACTATCTCCATCTGTTATGATGTACCACTAACTCATCATCTCTTATGATGTACCACTATCTTCATCTGTTATGATGTACCACTAGTTCCATCTGTTATGATGTACCACTATCTCCATCTGTTATGATGTACCACTAGCTCCATCTGTTATGATGTTCCACTAACTCATCATCTGTTATGATGTACCACTATCTCCATCTGTTATGATGTACCACTAACTCATCATCTCTTATGATGTACCACTATCTTCATCTGTTATGATGTACCACTAGCTCCATCTGTTATGATGTACCACTATCTCATCATCTGTTATGATGTACCACTATCTCCATCTGTTATGATGTACCACTATCTTCATCTGTTATGATGTACCACTATCTCCATCTGTTATGATGTACCACTATCTTCATCTGTTATGATGTACCACTAGCTCCATCTGTTATGATGTACCACTATCTCATCATCTGTTATGATGTACCACTATCTCCATCTGTTATGATGTACCACTAACTCATCATCTCTTATGATGTACCACTATCTTCATCTGTTATGATGTACCACTAGTTCCATCTGTTATGATGTACCACTATCTCCATCTGTTATGATGTACCACTAGCTCCATCTGTTATGATGTTCCACTAACTCATCATCTGTTATGATGTACCACTATCTCCATCTGTTATGATGTACCACTAACTCATCATCTCTTATGATGTACCACTATCTTCATCTGTTATGATGTACCACTATCTCCATATGTTATGATGTTCCACTAACTCATCATCTCTTATGATGTACCACTATCTTCATCTGTTATGATGTACCACTATCTCCATATGTTATGATGTGCCACTATCTTCATCTGTTATGATGTGCCACTATCTTCATCTGTTATGATGTACCACTAGCTCCATCTGTTATGATGTACCACTATCATCATCTGTTATGATGTACCACCAGCTCCAACAGAATCCATGTTCTTCTAGTTAGTACCTTTTTAACTGAACAGCTTAGATTAAGATTGATTGGCGATGTAAAGTACCAAACGAAACAGTCCATCGGTGAGACTAAACAACATTCAGTAGCTACTATAAGGAGCTATAGTCCTCCCCGGTGAAGTTGTCACTCTGAGTATAGGCATATAACTGTAAAGGGAAAAGTCCTGGAGTGAACTGGAGGGGTGGGCCATGTGCTTTACTGGTTAGTGTAAACTGGCTGGTTCCAGCCCTGAATGAGTGATTGGCTGACTGCCATTGTAAATCAGCCCATATACCATCGGTATGACAAACTGTTAATTTTTATTGCTATAAATAAGTTTATATACCAGTTTATATTAGCAATAAAGCACCTCCGAGGTTTGTGGGATATGGCCAATATACCACGACTAAGGGTTGGTATCCATAAGAACGGCCATTAGCCGTGGTATATTGGCCATACACCACACCACCTCGTGCCTAAATGGTGACGGAGCAGCAGTGCTGATCTAGGATCAGCTTCTCCCTATCCGTTTTATTATTTAGCATGATCTAAAAGACTAAACTCTTCCTGGAAGCTCCTCTTCTATTTTGAGACTGTTCCTGAGTAAGGCCCCAGATTCAAAGACTACTGGTACCTAAAGGCTGATCTATGTAGCCTCACTCCCATGATTCATAGTCTTCTATAGAGCCGTCGTATTATTTTGCGTCACTAAGCTCTGAATACGGTAGAGCTAGCTCCTCAGACTGCTCTGAATACGGTAGAGCTAGCTCCTCAGACTGCTCTGAATACGGTAGAGCTAGCTCCTCAGACTGCTCTGAATACGGTAGAGCTAGCTCCTCAGACTGCTCTGAATACGGTAGAGCTAGCTCCTCAGACTGCTCTGAATACGGTAGAGCTAGCTCCTCAGACTGCTCTGAATACGGTAGAGCTAGCTCCTCAGACTGCTCTGAATACGGTAGAGCTAGCTCCTCAGACTGCTCTGAATACGGTAGAGCTAGCTCCTCAGACTGCTCTGAATACGGTAGAGCTAGCTCCTCAGACTGCTCTGAATACGGTAGAGCTAGCTCCTCAGACTGCTCTGAATACGGTAGAGCTAGCTCCTCAGACTGCTCTGAATACGGTAGAGCTAGCTCCTCAGACTGCTCTGAATACGGTAGAGCTAGCTCCTCAGACTGCTTTGAAAGCTATAAATCCTGTTGTGTAGCAGGAGTCTGTGTGTCTGTGTCTGCGTGCCCTCTTATCAGTCACCCTATCTGAGATGAGTCACGTCTATAAAATCCCACCAACAGCATGTGGCGCTGCCACCAAAACAGGACATTCTGTCGAGTTTGAAGGGTTGTGGGAGTTCATGTCCTGTTTGTACTTACTGTAACCGGCTGTAGACATCTGGTACAAGTGTGTATCATCTTTGTTAGTCGGCAACATATTGTATCAGTCCATTTTATTTTTGTGTGTCTGTGGATCTCTGTGTCTCTGTGGATCTCTGTGTGTCTGTGGGTCTCTGTGTGTCTGTGGCCCTACTTAAACCCAATGCTAGATTTAAGACACATGCGTGAGCACACACACACACACACACACATACACACACACACACACACACACACACACACACACACACACACACACACACACACACACACACACACACACACACACACACACACACACACACAACCTATGACTCCCTCTACAAATGGCACTCATCTTTAGAGCTGCATCTAGTTCTGTGACATTAATACGGTTAGATTCTAGTCCAATTAATTTCCCCAGACTGGGGGAGCCCACCAGCTGAGCAGCAGCCAAAATCGGCTTAATATTAGCCCCTAAAAAAAAGAAAATAAGTCATGTCTCTCTCCTCCCCTCCGCCCCTCCCCTCCGCCCTCCCCTCCTCCCTTCCCCTCCTCCCTTCCCCTACTCCCTTCCCCTCCTCCCTTCCCCTACTCCCTTCCCCTACTCCCTTCCCCTACTCCCTTCCCCTACTCCCTTCCCCTCCTCCCCTCCCCTCCTCCCTTCCCCTCCTCCCCTCCTCCCTTCCCCTACTCCCTTCCCCTCCTCCCTTCCCCTACTCCCTTCCCCTCCTCCCTTCCCCTACTCCCTTCCCCTCCTCCCTTCCCCTCCTCCCTTCCCCTACTCCCTTCCCCTCCTCCCTTCCCCTACTCCCTTCCCCTCCTCCCTTCCCCTACTCCCTTCCCCTCCTCCCTTCCCCTACTCCCTTCCCCTCCTCCCTTCCCCTACTCCCTTCCCCTACTCCCTTCCCCTCCTCCCTTCCCCTACTCCCTTCCCCTACTCCCTTCCCCTCCTCCCTTCCCCTACTCCCTTCCCCTCCTCCCTTCCCCTCCTCCCTTCCCCTACTCCCTTCCCCTACTCCCTTCCCCTCCTCCCTTCCCCTCCTCCCTTCCCCTACTCCCTTCCCCTCCTCCCTTCTCTACTCCCTTCCCCTACTCCCTTCCCCTCCTCCCTTCCCCTCCTCCCTTCCCCTACTCCCTTCCCCTACTCCCTTCCCCTACTCCCTTCCCCTACTCCCTTCCCCTACTCCCTTCCCCTCCGCCCCTCCCCTCCTCCCTTCCCCTCCTCCCTTCCCCTCCTCCCTTCCTCTACTCCCTTCCCTTCCCCTACTCCCTTCCCCTACTCCCTTCCCCTACTCCCTTCCCCTCCTCCCTTCCCCTCCTCCCTTCCCCTCCTCCCTTCCCCTCCTCCCTTCCCCTCCCTCCTCCCTTCCCCTCCCTCCTCCCTTCCCCTACTCCCTTCCCCTCCTCCCTTCCCCTCCTCCCTTCCCCTCCTCCCTTCCCCTCCTCCCTTCCCCTCCTCCCTTCCCCTCCTCCCTTCCCCTCCTCCCTTCCCCTACTCCCTTCCCCTCCTCCCTTCCCCTACTCCCTTCCCCTCGTCCCTTCTCTTACTCCCTTCCCCTCGTCCCTTCTCTACTCCCTTCCCCTCGTCCCTTCTCTACTCCCTTCCCCTACTCCCTTCCCCTACTCCCTTCCCCTCGTCCCTTCTCTACTCCCTTCCCCTACTCCCTTCCCCTACTCCCTTCCCCTACTCCCTTCCCCTCCTCCCTTCTCTACTCCCTTCCCCTACTCCCTTCCCCTACTCCCTTCCCCTCTTCCCTTCCCCTACTCCCCTCCCCTCCTCTCCTCTCTCCTCTCTCCTCTCCTACTCCCCCCTCCCCTCCTCTCTCCTCTCCTCTCTCCTCCCCTCCGCCCCTCCCCTCCTCCCTTCCCCTCCTCCCTTCCCCTACTCCCCTCCCCTCCTCTCCTCTCTCCTCTCCTCTCCTCCTCTCCTCTCTCCTCTCCTCTCTCCTCTCCTACTCCCCCCTCCCCTCCTCTCTCCTCTCCTACTCCCCCCTCCCCTCCTCTCTCCTCTCCTACTCCCCCCTCCCCTCCTCTCTCCTCTCCTACTCCCCCCTCCCCTCCTCTCTCCTCTCCTACTCCCCGCTCCCCTCCTCTCTCCTCTCCTACTCCCCCCTCCCCTCCTCTCTCCTCTCTCCTCTCCTACTCCCCCCTCCCCTCCTCTCTCCTCTCCTACTCCCCGCTCCCCTCCTCTCTCCTCTCCTACTCCCCGCTCCCCTCCTCTCTCCTCTCCTACTCCCCCCTCCCCTCCTCTCTCCTCTCCTACTCCCCCCTCCCCTCCTCTCTCCTCTCCTACTCCCCCCTCCCCTCCTCTCTCCTCTCCTACTCCCCCCTCCCCTCCTCTCTCCTCTCCTACTCCCCCCTCCCCTCCTCTCTCCTCTCCTACTCCCCCCTCCCCTCCTCTCTCCTCTCCTACTCCCCCCTCCCCTCCTCTCTCCTCTCCTACTCCCCCCTCCCCTCCTCTCTCCTCTCCTACTCCCCCCTCCCCTCCTCTCTCCTCTCCTACTCCCCCCTCCCCTCCTCTCTCCCCTCCTACTCCCCCCTCCCCTCCCCTCTCCTCTCCCCTCCCCTCCTCTCTCCTCTCCCCTCCCCTCCTCTCTCCTCTCCCCTCCTCTCTCCTCTCCTACTCCCCTCCCCTCCTCTCTCCTCTCCTACTCCCCTCTCCCCTCCTCTCTCCCCTCCTACTCCCCCCTCCCCTCCTCTCTCCTCTCCTACTCCCCCCTCCCCTCCTCTCTCCTCTCCTACTCCCCCCTCCCCTCCTCTCTCCTCTCCTACTCCCCCCTCCCCTCCTCTCTCCTCTCCTACTCCCCCCTCCCCTCCTCTCTCCTCTCCTACTCCCCCCTCCCCTCCTCTCTCCTCTCCTACTCCCCCCTCCCCTCCTCTCTCCTCTCCTACTCCCCCCTCCCCTCCTCTCTCCTCTCCTACTCCCCCCTCCCCTCCTCTCTCCTCTCCTACTCCTCCCTCCTCTCCTCTCCTACTCCCCCCTCCTCTCCTACTCCCCCCTCCTCTCCTACTCCCCCCTCCTCTCCTCTCCTACTCCCCCCTCCTCTCCTCTCCTACTCCCCCCTCCTCTCCTCTCCTACTCCCCCCTCCTCTCCTACTCCCCCCTCCTCTCCTCTCCTACTCCCCCCTCCTCTCCTCTCCTACTCCCCCCTCCTCTCCTCTCCTACTCCCCCCTCCTCTCCTCTCCTACTCCCCCCTCCTCTCCTCTCCTACTCCCCCCTCCTCTCCTCTCCTACTCCCCCCTCCTCTCCTCTCCTACTCCCCCCTCCTCTCCTCTCCTACTCCCCCCTCCTCACCTCTCCTACTCCCCCCTCCTCACCTCTCCTACTCCCCCCTCCTCTCCTCTCCTACTCCCCCCTCCTCTCCTCTCCTACTCCCCCCTCCTCTCCTCTCCTACTCCCCCCTCCTCTCCTCTCCTACTCCCCCCTCCTCTCCTCTCCTACTCCCCTCTCCTCTCCTACTCCCCCCTCCTCTCCTCTCCTACTCCCCCCTCCTCTCCTCTCCTACTCCCCCCTCCTCTCCTCTCCTACTCCCCCCTCCTCTCCTCTCCTACTCCCCCCTCCTCTCCTCTCCTACTCCCCCCTCCTCTCCTCTCCTACTCCCCCCTCTTCTCCTCTCCTACTCCCCCCTCTTCTCCTCTCCTACTCCCCCCTCTTCTCCTCTCCTACTCCCCCCTCTTCTCCTCTCCTACTCCCCCCTCTTCTCCTCTCCTACTCCCCCCTCTTCTCCTCTCCTACTCCCCCCTCTTCTCCTCTCCTACTCCCCCCTCTTCTCCTCTCCTACTCCCCCTCCTCTCCTCCTCTCCTACTCCCCCCTCCTCTCCTCCTCTCCTACTCCCCCCTCCTCTCCTCCTCTCCTACTCCCCCCTCCTCTCCTCTCCTACTCCCCCCTCTTCTCCTCTCCTACTCCCCCCTCTTCTCCTCTCCTACTCCCCCTCTTCTCCTCTCCTACTCCCCCCTCTTCTCCTCTCCTACTCCCCCCTCTTCTCCTCTCCTACTCCCCCCTCCTCTCCTCTCCTACTCCCCCCTCCTCTCCTCTCCTACTCCCCCCTCCTCTTCCCTCCTACTCCCCCCTCCTCTTCCCTCCTACTCCCCCCTCCTCTCCTCTCCTACTCCCCCCTCTTCTCCTCTCCTACTCCCCCCTCTTCTCCTCTCCTACTCCCCCCTCTTCTCCTCTCCTACTCCCCCCTCCTCTCCTCTCCTACTCCCCCCTCCTCTCCTCTCCTACTCCCCCCTCCTCTCCTCTCCTACTCCCCCCTCCTCTCCTCTCCTACTCCCCCCTCTTCTCCTCTCCTACTCCCCCCTCCTCCCCTCTCCTACTCCCCCCTCTTCTCCTCTCCTACTCCCCCCTCTTCTCCTCTCCTACTCCCCCCTCTTCTCCTCTCCTACTCCCCCCTCTTCTCCTCTCCTACTCCCCCCTCTTCTCCTCTCCTACTCCCCCCTCTTCTCCTCTCCTACTCCCCTCTCTTCTCCTCTCCTACTCCCCCCTCTTCTCCTCTCCTACTCCCCCCTCTTCTCCTCTCCTACTCCCCCCTCTTCTCCTCTCCTACTCCCCCCTCTTCTCCTCTCCTACTCCCCCCTCTTCTCCTCTCCTACTCCCCCCTCTTCTCCTCTCCTACTCCCCCCTCTTCTCCTCTCCTACTCCCCCCTCCTCTCCTCTCCTCTCCTACTCCCCCCTCCTCCTCTCCTACTCCCCCCTCCTCCTCTCCTACTCCCCCCTCTTCTCCTCTCCTACTCCCCCCTCTTCTCCTCTCCTACTCCCCCCTCTTCTCCTCTCCTACTCCCCCCTCTTCTCCTCTCCCCCCCTCTTCTCCTCTCCCCCCCTCTTCTCCTCTCCCCCCTCTTCTCCTCTCCTACTCCCCCCTCTTCTCCTCTCCTACTCCCCCCTCTTCTCCTCTCCTACTCCCCCCTCTTCTCCTCTCCTACTCCCCCCTCCTCTCCTCTCCTACTCCCCCCTCCTCTCCTCTCCTCTCCTACCCCCACTCCTCTCCTCTCCTACTCCCCCCTCCTCCTCTCCTACTCCCCCCTCCTTCCTCCTCTCCTACTCCCCCCCGCTTCTCCTCTCCTTACTCCCCCTCTTCTCCGTCTCCTACTCCCCCCTCTTCTCCTCTCCTACTCCCCCTCTCTCCTCTCCTACTCCCCCCTCCTCTCCTCTCCTCTTCCTAAGCCCCCCTCTTCTCCTCTCTACTCCCCCATCTCTCTCTCCTACTCCCCCTCCTTCTCCTCTCCTACTCCCCCTCTTCTCCTCTCCGACTCCCCCTCTTCCTCCGCTCCTACTCCCCCCTCCTCTCCTCTCCTACTCCCCCTCCTCTCTCTCCTACTCCCCATCCTTCATCTCCTACTCCCTCCTCTCCTCCTCCTCTCCTACTCCCCCGCTCCCTCCTCTCCTACGTCCCCCCTCCCTCCTCTCCTACTTCCCCCCTCCTCTCCTACTCCTACTCCCCCCCCTCTTCTCCTCTCCTACTCCCCCCTCTTCTCCTCTCCTACTCCCCCCTCTTCTCCTCTCCTACTCCCCCCTCTTCTCCTCTCCCCCCCTCTTCTCCTCTCCCCCCCTCTTCTCCTCTCCCCCCCTCTTCTCCTCTCCTACTCCCCCCTCTTCTCCTCTCCTACTCCCCCCTCTTCTCCTCTCCTACTCCCCCCTCTTCTCCTCTCCTACTCCCCCCTCTTCTCCTCTCCTACTCCCCCCTCTTCTCCTCTCCTACTCCCCCCTCTTCTCCTCTCCTACTCCCCCCTCTTCTCCTCTCCTACTCCCCCCTCTTCTCCTCTCCTACTCCCCCCTCTTCTCCTCTCCTACTCCCCCCTCTTCTCCTCTCCTACTCCCCCCTCTTCTCCTCTCCTACTCCCCCCTCTTCTCCTCTCCTACTCCCCCCTCTTCTCCTCTCCTACTCCCCCCTCTTCTCCTCTCCTACTCCCCCCTCTTCTCCTCTCCTACTCCCCCCTCTTCTCCTCTCCTACTCCCCCCTCTTCTCCTCTCCTACTCCCCCCTCTTCTCCTCTCCTACTCCCCCCTCTTCTCCTCTCCTACTCCCCCCTCCTCTCCTCTCCTCTCCTACTCCCCCCTCCTCTCCTCTCCTACTCCCCCCTCCTCCTCTCCTACTCCCCCCTCCTCTCCTCTCCTACTCCCCCCTCCTCTCCTACTCCCCCTCTTCTCCTCTCCTACTCCCCCCTCCTCTCCTCTCCTACTCCCCCCTCCTCTCCTCTCCTACTCCCCCCTCCTCTCCTCTCCTACTCCCCCCTCCTCTCCTCTCCTACTCCCCCCTCCCCTCCTCTCCTACTCCCCCCTCCCCTCCTCTCCTACTCCCCCCTCCTCTCCTACTCCCCCCTCCCCTCCTCTCCTACTCCCCCCTCCTCTCCTACTCCCCCCTCCCCTCCTCTCCAATCCCCTCCTCTCTCCTCTCCTTCTCCCCTCCCCTCTCCCCTCCTCTCTCCCCTCCTCTCTCCTCTCCCTCTCCCACTCCTCTCTCCTCTCCTACTCCCCCCTCCTCTCCTCTCCTACTCCCCCCTCCTCTCCTCTCCTACTCCCCCCTCCCCTCCTCTCCTACTCCCCCCTCCTCTCCTACTCCCCCTCCCCTCCTCTCCTACTCCCCCCTCCCCTCCTCTCCTACTCCCCCCTCCCCTCCTCTCCTACTCCCCCCTCCCCTCCTCTCCTACTCCCCCCTCCCCTCCTCTCCAATCCCCTCCCCTCCCCTCCTCTCCAATCCCCTCCTCTCCAATCCCCTCCTCTCTCCCCTCCTCTCTCCCCTCCTCTCTCCTCTCCCTCTCCCACTCCTCTCTCCTCTCCTACTCCCCCCTCCCCTCCTCTCCAATCCCCTCCTCTCTCCTCTCCTTCTCCCCTCCTCTCTCCCCTCCTCTCTCCTCTCCCTCTCCCACTCCTCTCTGCTCTCCTACTCCCCTCCTCTCCCCTCTACTACTCCCCTCCTCTCCCCTCTACTACTCCCCTCCTCTCCCCTCCTCTCCCCTCTACTACTCCCCTCCTCTCCCCTCTCCCCTAATTCCCTTCTCACCTTCTCCCCTAATCCCCTTCTCACCTCCTCCCCTCATCCCCTTCTCACCTCCTCCCCTCCTCCTCTCTCACTCCCCTACTCATCTCCTCTCTCACTCCCCTACTCATCTCCTCTCTCACTCCCCTCCTCCCCTCCGCTCTCAATCCCCTCCTCCCCTCCGCTCTCAATCCCCTCCTCCCCTCCGCTCTCAATCCCCTCCTCCCCTCCGCTCTCAATCCCCTCCTCCCCTCCGCTCTCACTCCCCTCCTCCCCTCCGCTCTCACTCCCCTCCTCCCCTCCGCTCTCACTCCCCTACTCCCTCCTCTCTCACTCCCCTACTCCCCTCCTCTCTCACTCCTCTACTCCCCTCCTCTCTCACTCCTCTACTCCCCTCCTCTCTCACTCCTCTACTTCCTCCTCTCTCACTCCCCTACTCCCCTCCTCTCTCACTCCCCTACTCCCCTCCTCTCTCACTCCCCTACTCCCCTCCTCTCTCACTCCCCTACTCCCCTCCTCTCTCACTCCCCTACTCCCCTCCTCTCTCACTCCTCTACTCCACTCCTCCTCTCTCACTCCCCTCCTCCTCTCTCACTCCCCTCCTCCTCTCCTCTCTCACTCCTCTACTCCCCTCCTCCTCTCTCACTCCCCTCCTCCTCTCTCACTCCCCTACTCCCCTCCTCCTCTCTCACTCCCCTACTCCCCTCCTCCTCTCTCACTCCCCTACTCCCCTCCTCCTCTCTCACTCCCCTCCTCCTCTCTCACTCCCCTACTCCCCTCCTCTCTCACTCCCCTACTCCCCTCCTCTCTCACTCCCCTACTCCCCTCCTCTCTCACTCCCCTACTCCCCTCCTCCCCTCCTCTCTCACTCCCCTACTCTCATATTCCCTACTCCCCTCCTCTCTCACTCCCCTACTCCCCTCCTCTCTCACTCCCCTACTCCCCTCCTCTCTCACTCCCCTACTCCCCTCCTCCTCTCTCACTCCCTTCCTCCTCTCTCACTCCCCTCCTCCTCTCTCACTCCCCTACTCCCCTCCTCCTCTCTCACTCCCCTACTCCACTCCTCCTCTCTCACTTGCCTACTCCTCTCTCACTCCCCTACTCCCCTCCTCCTCTCTCACTCCCCTACTCCCCTCCTCCTCTCTCACTCCCCTACTCCCCTCCTCCCCTCCTCTCTCACTCCCCTACTCCCCTCCTCTCTCACTCCCCTACTCCCCTCCTCTCTCACTCCCCTACTCCCCTCCTCTCTCACTCCCCTACTCCCCTACTCCCCTCCTCTCTCACTCCCCTACTCCCCTCCTCTCTCACTCCCCTACTCCCCTCCTCTCTCACTCCCCTACTCCCCTCCTCTCTCACTCCCCTACTCCCCTCCTCTCTCACTCCTCCCCTCTCTCTCTCCTCTCTCCTCTCCTCCTCTCCTCTCTCCTCTCCTACTACCCCACTCCCCTCCTCTTTCCTCCCCTACTCCTCTCTCTCTCCTCACCATCTATCATTTCTCAATTCAGTTCAAGGGGCTTAATTGGCATGGAAAACATGTTAACATTGCCAAAGCAAGTGAGGTAGATAATATACAAAGTGAAATAAACAATAATTATGAGCAGTAAATATTACACTCACAGAAGTTCCAAAAGAATAAAGACAATACCAATGTCATATTATGTTTACATATATACAGTGTTGTAACGATGAACAAATGGTTAAAGTACAAAAGGGAAAATAAATCAACATAAATATGGGTTGTATTTACAATGGTGTGTGTTCTTCACTGGTTGCCCTTTTCTTGGGGCAACAGGTCACAAATCTTGCTGCTGTGATGTCACACTGTGGAATTTCACCCAATAGATATGGGAGTTTATCAAAATTCGGTTTGTTTTCGAATTCTTTGTTGATCTGTGTAATCTGAGGGAAATATGTCTCTCTAATATGGTCATACATTGGGCAGGAGGTTAGCGAGTGCATCTCAGTTTCCACCTCATTTTGTGGGCAGTGAGCACATAGCCTGTCTTCTCTTGAGAGCCATGTCTGCCTATGGCGGCCTTTCTCAATAGCAAGGCTATGCTCACAGTACATAGTCAAAGCTTTCCCTAATTTTGGTTCAGTCACAGTGGTCAGGTATTCTGCCACAATGTACTCTCTGTTTAGGGCCAAATAACATTCCAGTTTGCTCCTACCTACCTCCCTCCTACCTCCCTCTCTCACTCTCCCTTTCCCTCTCCCTTCCTCTCCCTTCTCTCTCTCCCTTAACCCTCTCCCTTCCTCTCCCTTCTCTCTCTCCCTTCTCTCTCTCCCCTTTCCCTCTCCCCTTTCCCTCTCCCCTTTCCCTCTCCCCTTTCCCTCTCCCCTTTCCCTCTCCCCTTTCCCTCTCCCCTTTCCCTCTCCCTTCTCCCTCTCCCTTCCTCTCTCCCTTCTCCCTCTCCCTTCCTCTCTCCCTTCCTCTCTCCCTTCTCCCTCTCCCCCTTCTCCCTCTCCCCCTTCTCCCTCTCCCTTCCTCTCTCCCTTCCTCTCTCCCTTCCTCTCTCCCTTCTCCCTCTCCCTTCTCCCTCTCCCTTCCTCTCTCCCTTCTCCCTCTCCCTTCCTCTCTCCCTTCTCCCTCTCCCTTCCTCTCTCCCTTCTCCCTCTCCCTTCCTCTCTCCCTTCCTCTCTCCCTTCCTCTCTCCCTTCCTCTCTCCCTTCTCCCTCTCCCTTCTCCCTCTCCCTTCCTCTCTCCCTTCCTCTCTCCCTTCTCCCTCTCCCTTCTCCCTCTCCCTTCTCCCTCTCCCTTCCTCTCTCCCTTCCTCTCTCCCTTCCTCTCTCCCTTCTCCCTCTCCCTTCCTCTCTCCCTTCTCCCTCTCCCTTCCTCTCTCCCTTCTCCCTCTCCCTTCCTCTCTCCCTTCTCCCTCTCCCTTCCTCTCTCCCTTCTCCCTCTCCCTTCCTCTCTCCCTTCTCCCTCTCCCTTCCTCTCTCCCTTCTCCCTCTCCCTTCCTCTCTCCCTTCTCCCTCTCCCTTCCTCTCTCCCTTTTCCCTCTCCCTTCCTCTCTCCCTTCTCCCTCTCCCTTCCTCTCCCCCTTCTCCCTCTCCCTTCTTCTCCCTCTCCCTCTCCCTTCCTCTCCCCCTTCTCCCTCTCCCTTCCTCTCCCCCTTCTCCCTCTCCCTTCCTCTCCCCCTTCTCCCTTCCTCTCCCCCTTCTCCCTCTCCCTTCCTCTCCCCCTTCTCCCTCTCCCTTCCTCTCACCCTTCTCCCTCTCCCTTCCTCTCCCCCTTCTCCCTCTCCCTTCCTCTCCCCCTTCTCCCTCTCCCTTCCTCTCCCCCTTCTCCCTCTCCCTTCCTCTCCCCCTTCTCCCTCTCCCTTTCTCTCCCCCTTCTCCCTCTCCCTTCCTCTCCCCCTCTCCTTCCTCTCCCCCTCTCCTTCCTCTTCCTCTCCCCCTCTCCTTCCTCTTCCTCCCCCCCTCTCCTTCCTCTTCCTCTCCCCCTCTCCTTCCTCTTCCTCTCCCCCTCTCCTTCCTCTTCCTCTCCCCCTCTCCTTCCTCTTCCTCTCCCCCTCTCCTTCCTCTTCCTCTCCCCCTCTCTCTCTCTCTCTCCCTCCCTCCCTCCCTCTTTTCTCTCCTCCCCCCTCCCTACACATACTGTCATGGGTACATACACACACACACTGTCATGGGTACACACACACACTGTCATGGGTACATACACACACACACACTGTCATGGGTACACACACACTGTCATGGGTACACACACACACTGTCATGGGTACACACACACACTGTCATGGGTACATACACACACACACTGTCATGGGTACACACACTCTGTCATGGGTACACACACACACTGTAATGGGTACATACACACACACACTGTCATGGGTACATACACACACACACTGTTAGGGGTACACACACTAATAATCACACACTGACGTACTCACACACATCAATGAGTGTCTGAAGGATGTCTGCACATGTACTCACAGTTTGTCCTGCACATAGATCACTCACACACTCTCACATACACAGTCTAACACACACACACACACACACACACACACACACACACACACACACACACACACACACACACACACACACACACACAGCCACACAGCCACACAGCCATAACAGTGTCTGAAGGCCGTCTCCTGCCCTTGGCTACGAGGCGTTGCTGCTGTGATGTCACACTGTGGAATTCCACCCAGTAGATATGGGAGTTTATCAAAATTGGGTTTGTTTTCGAATTCTTTGTGGATCTGTGTAATCTGAGGGAAATATGTGTCTCTAATACGGTCATACATTGGGCAGGAGGTTAGGAAGTGCAGCTCAGTTTCCACCTCATTTTGTGGCCAGTGTGAACATAGCCTGTCTTCTCTTGAGAGCCATGTCTGCCTACAGCGGCCTTTCTCAATAGCAAGGCTATGCTCACAGTACATAGTCAAAGCTTTCCCTAATTTTGGGTCAGTCACAGTGGACAGGTATTCTGCCACAATGTACCCTCTGTTTAGGGCCAAATAACATTTCAGTTTGCTCCTACCTATCTCCCTCCTACCTCCCTCTCTCACTCTCCCTTCTCCCTCCCTCTCTCACTCTCCCTTCTCCCTCTCCCTTCTCTCTCTCCCTTCTCCCTCTCCCTTCCTCTCTCCCTTCCCCCTCTCCCTTCCTCTCTCCCTTCTCCCTCTCCCTTCCTCTCTCCCTTCTCTCTCCCTTCTCCCTCTCCCTTCCTCTCTCCCTTCTCTCTCTCCCTTCCTCTCTCCCTTCTCCCTCTCCCTTCCTCTCTCTCTCTCCCTTCCTCTCTCTCCCTTCCTCTCTCTCCCTTCCTCTCTCTCCCTTCCTCTCTCCCTTCCTCTCTCCCTCTCTCTCCCTTCCTCTCTCTCCCTTCCTCTCTCTCCCTTCCTCTCTCCCTTCCTCTCTCCCTTCCTCTCCCTCTCTCCCTTCCTCTCCCCCTCTCCCTCTCTCCCCCTCTCCCTCTCTCCCTTCCTCTCCCCCTCTCCCTCTCTCTCCATCTCTCTCCCTCCCCCTCTCCCTCTCTCTCCATCTCTCTCCCTCCCCCTCTCTCTCCCCCTTCCCCTCGCTCTCTCTCTCTCCCTCCCTCCTTCTCTCTTTTCTCTCCTCCCACCGCCCTACACATACTGTCATGGGTACACACACGCACACACACTGTCATGGGTACACACACACACTGTCATGGGTACACACACACACTGTCATGGGTACATACACACACTGTCATGGGTACATATACACACTGTCATGGGTACACATACACACTGTCATGGACACACACACACTGTCATGGGTACACACACACTGTTATGGGTACACACACACTGTCATGGACACACACACACTGTCATGGGTACACACACACTGTCATGGACACACACACACTGTTATGGGTACACACACACACTGTTATAGGTACACACACACTTATGGGTACACACACACTGTCATGGGTACACACACACTGTCATGGACACACACACACTGTCATGGACACACACACTAATAATCACACACTGACGTACTCACACACATCAATGAGTGTCTGAAGGATGTCTGCACATGTACTCACAGTTTGTCCTGCACATAGATCACTCACACACTCTCACATACACAGTCTAACACACACACACACACACACACACACACACACACACACACACAGCAATAACAGTGTCTGAAGGCCGTCTCCTGCCCTTGGCTGCGAGGCGTTCTCTGACCTAGCACTGTTAGTCACATCACACACAAAATATAGGACCCCCTTTCTCCCCCTCATTTTCTCTCTCAACCTCTGGCCAATCTCTTCTCCTCTTCTCTCGCTCTCTGCCTCTTCCTCTCTCCATGCATCTCTCTCTCTCTCTCTCTCTCTCTCTCTCTCTCTCTGCCATGCTCTCTCTCTCTCTTTGCCTGCCTCTCTCTCTCTTTGCCTGTCTCTCTCTCTCTCTCTCTCTGCCTCTCTCTCTCTCTGCCTCTCTCTCACTCTCTCTCTCTCTCTTTCTGCCTCTGCCTCTCTCGCTCTGCCTTTCTCTCTCTCTCTGCCATGCTCTCTCTCTCTCTCTCTCTCTTTGCCTGCCTCTCTCTCTCTCTCTCTCTTTGCCTGCCTCTCTCTCTCTCTTTGCCTGCCTCTCTCTCTCTCTCTCTCTCTCTGCCTCTCTCTCTCTGCCTCTCTGCCTCTCTCTCTCTCTCTGCCTCTGCCTCTCTCTCTCTGCCTCTGCCTCTCTCTCTCTGCCTCTCTGCCTGCCTCTCTCTCTGCCTGCCTCTCTCTCTCTCTCTCTCTCTCTGCCTGCCTCTCTCTCTCTCTGCCTGCCTCTCTCTCTCTACCTGCCTCTCTCTCTCTCTGCCTGCCTCTCTCTCTACCTGCCTCTCTCTCTCTGCCTGCCTCTCTCTCTCTGCATGCCTCTCTCTCTCTCTGCCTGCCTCTCTCTCTCTCTCTCTCTCTCTGCCTGCCTCTCTCTCTCTCTGCCTCTCTCTCTCTGCCTGCCTCTCTCTCTACCTGCCTCTCTCTCTGCCTGCCTCTCTCTCTCTGCATGCCTCTCTCTCTCTGCCTGCCTCTCTCTCTCTCTCTCTGTCTCTCTCTCTGCCTGCCTCTCTCTCTCTCTGCCTCTCTCTCTCTCTCTGCCTCTCTCTCTCTCTCTGCCTCTCTCTCTCTCTGCCTCTCTCTCTTTGCCTCTCTCTCTGCCTCTCTCTGCCTGCCTCTCTTTCTGCCTGCCTGCCTCGCTCTCTGACTTCTCTCTCTCTCTCTCTGACTCCTTTCTCTCTCTCTCTGGCTCCTCTCTCTCTCTCTCTGGCTCCTCTCTTTCTGAAGGAGGGAGGACAAGAAGGCAAGACTTGAGAGCTCAACTTTCCCAAGGCTCCTGCTTTCTGCGTCACTTTCAGTTATAAATCATGTAGCGACACTCACAAGAAGCAAAATACATTTAGGTCCTCTTTTTGTCCTTTATTATTCAAACTGTGGCTTGTTATACCTGATCTGAGGCCTGTGGTATCTAGAGGGAGGATTTTTCTGAACTCCTATATCTACTGGGTGAAATACCACAGTGTACAATCACAGCAGCAAGATTCACAACCAGTGAAGAACAAACATTGTAAATACAACCCATATTGTTTTCTTCCCTTTTGTACTTTGACTATTTGCACATTGTTATAACACTGTACAGTAAATAGCCATAATATGGCATTTGAGATGTGTCTATTCCTTTGAAACCTGTGATTGTCATGTTTACTTTTTATTGTTTATTTCACTTCTGTTTATCTATTTCACTTGCTTTGGCAATGTTACCAATGTCGAAAAGCCCTTTGAATTGAATTGATATGAGACCTATGATATCTAGAAGAGAGAGATGTGAGGCTTGTGTTATCTAGAGAAGAGATAGAGAGATGTGAGGCTTGTGTTATCTAGAGGAGAGAGAGAGATGTGAGGCTTGTGTTATCTAGAGGAGAGAGAGAGAGATGTGAGGCCTGTGTTATCTAGAGAGAGAGCGATGTGAGGCCTGTGTTATCTAGAGAGAGATGTGAGGCCTTTGTTATCTAGAGGAGAGAGAGATGTGAGGCCTGTGTTATCTAGAGTAGAGAGAGATGTGAGGCCTGTGTTATCTAGAGGAGAGAGATATGTGAGGCCTGTGTTATCTAGAGGAGAGAGAGATGTGAGGCCTGTGTTATCTAGAGGATAGAGAGATGTGAGGCCTGTGTTATCTAGAGGAGAGAGAGATGTGAGGCCTGTGTTATCTAGAGGAGTGAGAGATGTGAGGCCTGTTATCTAGAGAGAGAGATGTGAGGCCTGTGTTATCTAGAGGAGAGAGAGATGTGAGGCCTGTGTTATCTAGAGAGAGAGATGTGAGGCCTGTGTTATCTAGAGGAGAGAGAGATGTGAGGCCTGTGTTATCTAGAGAGAGAGATGTGGGGCATGTGTTATCTAGAGGAGAGAGAGATGTGAGGCCTGTGTTATCTAGAGGAGAGAGAGAGATGTGAGGCCTGTGTTATCTAGAGGAGAGAGAGAGATGTGAGGCCTGTTTTATTTAGAGGAGAGAGAGAGAGATGTGAGGATTGTGTTATCTTGAGGAGAGAGATGTGAGGCCTGTGTTATCTAGAGAGAGAGAGAGAGAGATGTGAGGCCTGTGTTATTTAGAGGAGAGGAGGAAATAATTTGGAGAAAGAGGAAGTAGTTATCTTGGAAGAGCTCAGCGGTCATTGGATGAATAATGAGTCTCTTTTCTTTTGGCTGTTGTCTGGTTGGATGGATGTTCACTTCACAACATGTTATTTTGTTGTCTTGCCACTGACAGCATGGCCAGACTGGAGCTAGGTGCCAGACTTCACTAATCCTTGTTGATAACAAGCATACCCATAGCATGATGCATACCCATGACATGATGCAGCCACCACAATGCTTGAAAATATGAAAAGTGTGGCTCTGTGATGTGTTGTTGGACTTAGGTTTGCCCCAAAAGTAATGCTCTCTATTCAGGACCTGAAGTTAGATGTTTTGCCACATTTTTAGCAGTTTAACTTCAGTGCCTTACTGTAAACAGGATGTGATTCTTGTAGATGTGACAGTACTGTAGCTAGCTAGCTGCTGCCAGACCAAAGCTCTTGTAGATGTGACAGTACTGAAGCTAGCTAGCTGCTGCCAGACCAGAGCTCTTGTAGATGTGACAGTACTGTAGCTAGCTAGCTGCTGCCAGACCAGAGCTCTTGTAGATGTGACAGTACTGTAGCTAGCTAGCTGCTGCCAGACCAAAGCTCTTGTAGATGTGACAGTACTGAAGCTAGCTAGCTGCTGCCAGACCAGAGCTCTTGTAGATGTGACAGTACTGTAGCTAGCTAGCTGCTGCCAGACCAGAGCTCTTGTAGATGTGACAGTACTGTAGCTAGCTAGCTGCTGCCAGACCAGAGCTCTTGTAGATGTGACAGTACTGTAGCTAGCTAGCTGCTGCCAGACCAGAGCTCTTGTAGATGTGACAGTACTGTAGCTAGCTAGCTGCTGCCAGACCAGACCAGTTTTGTTCAGTTGTGTCATGCTGAAGTTTTCTATACTTGAGTTATTTATGTAAGTATGCTCTTTCCTCTGTTTCCTCAGGTTTTTCTCCATCTGTCCCAGCCATGAAGCAGCTGAGTGGACTATAGACCCGCTCTTGGCCTAGAGAAAAGCAGAACTCCATCACACACTAAGGTAATGATGCATGTGGTCGTTCGGCACTAGCAGACAGCTACTGTACAGGGGCGATTCCACTTCGGCATTACCCCAAAATATTTTTGGTATCCCAGATTGTTCTGGGAATTCTCACTTCATTTAAAAATCATAATGAAAGTGGCCCTTTTGGACCTGTACCTGCTTCCTGACGATCTGTGAACCGTCCATGATACAAACAACATCTAGTCATTATACTGTAAGACCCTATGATTTGTGAACCGTACATGATACAGACAACATATTGGAGCCATTATACTGTAGGACCCTATGATGTGTGAACCATACATGTTACAGACAACATCTAGTCATTATACTGAGCCCTAATGGTTGAGCCCTAATGGTTGGTGTGTTGAGCCCCTAATGTTTGGCGTGTTGGAGCCCCTAATGTTTGGTGTGTTGGTGCCCCTAATGTTTGGTGTGTTGGAGCCCTAATGGTTGGTGTGTTGGAGCCCTAATGGTTGGCGTGTTAGAGCCCCTAATGGTTGGTGTGTTAGAGCCCCTAATGGTTGACGTGTTGGAGCCCCTAATGGTTGGCGTATTGATCCCTATTGGTTGATGTGTTGGAGCCCTATTGGTTGGTGTGTTGGAACCCCTAATGGTTGGTGTGTTGGAGACCCTAATGGTTGGTGTGTTGGTGCCCCTAATGTTTGGTGTGTTGGTGCCCCTAATGTTTGGTGTGTTGAGCCCTAATGGTTGGTGTGTCGGAGGCCCTAATGGTTGGTGTGTCGGAGCCCCTATTGGTTGGTGTGTTGGAGCCCCTAATGGTTGGTGTGTTGGAGCCCCTAATGGTTGGTGTGTTAGAGCCCCTAATTGTTGACGTGTTGGAGCCCCTAATGGTTGGCGTATTGAGCCCTATTGGTTGGTGTGTTGGAGCCCTATTGGTTGGTGTGTTGGAGCCCCTAATGGTTGGTGTGTTGGAGACCCTAATGGTTGGTGTGTTGGTGCCCCTAATGTTTGGTGTGTTGAGCCCTAATGGTTGGTGTGTCGGAGGCCCTAATGGTTGGTGTGTCGGAGCCCCTATTGGTTGCTGTGTCGGAGCCCCTAATGGTTGGTGTGTTGGAGCCCCTAATGGTTGGTGTGTTGGAGCCCCTAATGGTTGGTGTGTTGGAGCCCCTAATGGTTGGTGTGTTGGTGCCCCTAATGATTGGTGTGTTGAGCCCTAATGGTTGGTGTGTTGGAGCCCCTAATGGTTGGTGTGTTGGAGTCCTTAATGGTTGGTGTGTTGAGCCCTATTGGTTGTTGTGTTGGAGCCCCTAATGGTTGGCGTGTTGGAGCCCCTAATGGTTGGCGTGTTGGAGCCCCTAATGGTTGGTGTGTTGGAGCCCCTAATGGTTGGTGTGTTGGAGCCCCTAATGGTTGGCGTGTTGGAGCCCCTAATGGTTGGCGTGTTGGAGCCCCTAATGGTTGGCGTGTTGGAGCCCCTAATGGTTGGCGTGTTGGAGCCCCTAATGGTTGGTGTGTTGGAGCCCCTAATGGTTGGCTTGTTGGAGCCATAATGGTTGGCTTGTTGGAGCCCTAATGGTTGGAGCCCCTAATGGTTGGTGTGTTGGAGCCCCTAATGGTTGGTGTGTTGGAGCCCTAATGGTTGGAGCCCTAATGGTTGGTGTGTTGGAGTCCCTAATGGTTGGCGTGTTGGAGCCCCTAATGGGTTGTGAGTTGGAGCCCCTAATGGTTGGTATGTTTAGTCCTAGTGGTTGGTGTGTTGGAGCCCCTAATTGTTGGCGTGTTGGAGCCCCTAATGGCTGGTTAGTTGGAGCCCCTAATGGCTGGTGTGTTGAGCCCTAATGGCTGGTGTGTTGATCCCTAATGGTTGGTGTGTTGAGCCCTAATGGCTGTTGTGTTGAGCCCTAATGGTTGGTAGTGGTTGCTCCTTTCTTGCTGCTCTACATACTCAAGCCGGCATGATGATGCTGCTGCTGCCTTTGTAGAGCAATCGCTCAGGATTAAACTTCACTGGGAGAAGAGAAGCACATACACACAGAACGCCAGGAGCAAAGCTGGCTGTTGAGTCATACAGCAGAGAGAGCTCAGAGAGTTGGGGAGCCCATAGCCAAGGCTGGGGGGGGGGCAGACAATATTTTTGGTAGGGTGTAGTTCCGGGTTTTCAGAGGGAGGGAGGGCCGAGTTTTCAGAGGGAGGGAGGGCCGGGTTTTCGCATGGAACGATGAATAGAGGGCCGCGTTTTCAAATGGATGGATGGATAGAGGGCCACGTTTTCACATGGATGGATGGAGAGAGGGAGGGCTGGGTTTTACTGTAGGAGGGAGGGCTGGATTTTACTGTAGGAGGGAAGTCTGGGTTTTACTGCATGAGGGAGCGCCGGGTTTTACTGTAGGAGGGAAGGCTGGGTTTTACTGTAGGAGGGAGTGCTGGGTTTTACTGTAGGAGGGAGGGCTGGGTTTTACTGTAGGAGGGAGGGCTGGGTTTTACTGTAGGAGGGAGGGCTGGCTTTTACTGTTGGAGGGAGGGCTGGGTTTTACTGTAGGAGGGAGGGCTGGGTTTTACTGTAGGAGGGACGGCTGGGTTTTACTGTAGGAGGGAGGGCTGGCTTTTACTGTAGGAGGGAGGGCTGGGTTTTACTGTAGGAGGGAGGGCTGGGTTTTACTGTAGGAAGGAGTGCTGGGTTTTACTGTAGGAGGGAGGGATGGGTTTTACTGTAGGAGGGAGGGCGGGGTTTTACTGTAGAAGTGAGGGCTGGGTTTTACTGATGGAGGGAGGGCTGGGTTTAAATGTAGAAGGGAGGGCTGGGTTTTACTGATGGAGGGAGGGCTGGGTTTTACTGTAGGAGGGAGGTGTCGTGACGTTGTATTAGGGACTGTTGCTCATCGAATGATTAAAGGTTTCTAATTGCGTGATTAACTGAATCAAGCAATTATTAACTCATTATCCTGGGGCACCATGGGAAAATTAGTTTTATTGAGTTTCTATTTCCCAAATTAACTCTCAGAATATCAGAATATCGATTTTACAATAGCCGCTAATTAATCAGTTACCTCTACAGTCTCGTTCTGAACGTCACATAATCCGGGAGCTGCACGGACCCGGGTCCCACCAATGAGTTCGTACCACACCAATCTTAGTTCCTATATCTACTGGGTGAAATACCACAGTGTACAATCACAGCAGCAAGATTCACAACCAGTGAAGAACAAACATTGTAAATACAACCCATATTTTTTTCTTCCCTTTTGTACTTTGACTATTTGCACATTGTTATAACACTGTACAGTAAATAGCCATAATATGGCATTTGAGATGTGTCTATTCCTTTGAAACCTGTGATTGTCATGTTTACTTTTTATTGTTTATTTCACTTCTGTTTATCTATTTCACTTGCTTTGGCAATGTTTCCAATGCCGAAAAGCCCATTGAATTGAATTGATATGAGACCTATGATATCTAGAAGAGAGAGATGTGAGGCTTGTGTTATCTAGAGAAGAGAGAGAGAGATGTGAGGCTTGTGATATCTAGAGGAGAGAGAGAGATGTGAGGCTTGTGTTATCTAGAGGAGAGAGAGAGAGACATGAGGCCTGTGTTATCTAGAGAGAGAGAGATGTGAGGCCTGTGTTATCTAGAGAGAGAGAGCGATGTGAGGCCTGTGTTATCTAGAGAGAGATGTGAGGCCTGTGTTATCTAGAGGAGAGAGAGATGTGAGGCCTGTGTTATCTAGAGAGAGAGATGTGAGGCCTGTGTTATCTAGAGGAGAGAGAGATGTGAGGCCTGTGTTATCTAGAGGAGAGAGAGATGTGAGGCCTGTGTTATCTAGAGGAGTGAGAGATGTGAGGCCTGTTATCTAGAGAGAGAGATGTGAGGCCTGTGTTATCTAGAGGAGAGAGAGATGTGAGGCCTGTGTTATCTAGAGAGAGAGATGTGAGGCCTGTGTTATCTAGAGAGAGAGATGTGAGGCCTGTGTTATCTAGAGGAGAGAGAGATGTGAGGCCTGTGTTATCTAGAGGAGAGAGAGAGATGTGAGGCCTGTGCTATCTAGAGGAGAGAGAGAGATGTGAGGCCTGTGTTATCTAGAGGAGAGAGAGAGATGTGAGGCCTGTTTTATTTAGAGGAGAGAGAGAGAGATGTGAGGATTGTGTTATCTTGAGGAGAGAGATGTGAGGCCTGTGTTATCTAGAGGAGAGAGAGAGATGTGAGGCCTGTGTTATTTAGAGGAGAGGAGGAAATAATTTGGAGAAAGAGGAAGTAGTTATCTTGGAAGAGCTCAGCGGTCATTGGATGAATAATGAGTCTCTTTTCTTTTGGCTGTTGTCTGGTTGGATGGATGTTCACTTCACAACATGTTATTTTGTTGTCTTGCCACTGACAGCATGGCCAGACTGGAGCTAGGTGCCAGACTTCACTAATCCTTGTTGATAACAAGCATACCCATAGCATGATGCATACCCATGACATGATGCAGCCACCACAATGCTTGAAAATATGAAAAGTGTGGCTCTGTGATGTGTTGTTGGACTTAGGTTTGCCCCAAAAGTAATGCTCTCTATTCAGGACCTGAAGTTAGATGTTTTGCCACATTTTTAGCAGTTTAACTTCAGTGCCTTACTGTAAACAGGATGTGATTCTTGTAGATGTGACAGTACTGTAGCTAGCTAGCTGCTGCCAGACCAGAGCTCTTGTAGATGTGACAGTACTGTAGCTAGCTAGCTGCTGCCAGACCAGAGCTCTTGTAGATGTGACAGTACTGTAGCTAGCTAGCTGCTGCCAGACCAGAGCTCTTGTAGATGTGACAGTACTGAAGCTAGCTAGCTGCTGCCAGACCAGAGCTCTTGTAGATGTGACAGTACTGTAGCTAGCTAGCTGCTGCCAGACCAGAGCTCTTGTAGATGTGACAGTACTGAAGCTAGCTAGCTGCTGCCAGACCAAAGCTCTTGTAGATGTGACAGTACTGTAGCTAGCTAGCTGCTGCCAGACCAGAGCTCTTGTAGATGTGACAGTACTGTAGCTAGCTAGCTGCTGCCAGACCAGAGCTCTTGAGTATTTATTTACTAGAAAGCTAAAATGATGGTAAAAGATACACATACACAAAAACACATTCTAGGCTATTGAATAAAACTTAGTGCAACGGGCCAACACACTATGGCGCTTGTTACCCAAAATGGGGATTTAAAAGAGAAAGTACACGAGAGAAATATACATTTGGGTGAATTTGTCAGCTATGCTATTCTAACCCTAGCCTTGCCCCAAACTGCCGCTCTTATGGGTCAGAATATAATGATGTAATTATGTGGGGAAGGTCTCCGTGGATTCTCAGCGTGGACCGTTCAGGCTGCTCAATGACGCACTTCTCCGGCGCAATTCTTTGGCTGTCCTCACGATGTCAGTGTCCTTTTGGCTTAGGAGTCTGTTCCCTCGCCCTTGCTCTGGAAGGGCTCTTATGAGGACAGACAGCTCTGTAGCTCAGAGCTCACAGCGTAGGAATGAAACAGTGTAGATACCACGATTCGATGGGGAGTGGAGGCTAGGTGGTTCGACTTGAATTCACCATCTTAGACACAGCTACTCACCAGTAGCTTGGGTAGAAACATATTTCTTTGTCTTCAAACTTGTGTTGCGTTTTGGGTTCGTTGACTTTTTAGACCTCGGCTGCAGCTTGGGTCACGTAGTCTCATATGTTAATTCTGTACTTACAGGTTTTATATCCTCGGGTCAGAAGTGGCCGTAACTGCCTTTAGGGCAATTCTCTGGGCGTACCAAGTTATGGGCAAGGTCTAGATTTTACTCAAATCCAATTTTAGACAACTAACTTCACATTTCATCTTTACCAAAACATTCTCTTTGATTTGGACATTTTCCACACAACGTACAATGTATAAACATTAAACATATACAGGGAAAACTCTTAATGTTACAATGTTTTCGTTATAACGTCATCTATTAACCTTTAATAACAAAACAAAAATGACATACATTTTCATATTCCATCTATCGTCATGACCACCATTGTGGCTGACAGAAACCATTGTTCCAAAGTCCCTTTATTTCATGTTTAATGTTCTGAGGCTGGTTCTCCATAGTAACAGGAATGTTGTGTGGCCTAAGATTTACCAGGGGCATGAGGGGTCATAAAACCCCCACATCTTCAGACCCTAGATCTCTCTTCCTCTGTTGGGGGTGAGAGATAATCTGTAGGGTTGTGGTTTCCTGTAACCTGACCTGATCAGGACAGTCATGACAGAGGGCTGGGTTTTACTGTAGGAGGCAGGGCTGGGTTTTACTGTAGGAGGCAGGGCTGGGTTTTACTGTAGGAGGGAGGGCTGGGTTTTACTGTAGGAGGGAGGGCTGGGTTTTACTGTAGGAGGGAGGGCTGGGTTTTACTGTAGGAGGGAGGGCTGGGTTTTACTGATGGAGGGAGGGCTGGATTTTACTGTAGGAGGGAGGGCTGGGTTTTACTGTAGGAGGGAGGGCTGGGTTTTCAGATGAATGGAGGGAGGGCTGGGTTTTACTGTATGAGGGAAGTCTGGGTTTTACTGTAGGAGGGAGGACTGGGTTTTCAGATGGATGGAGGGAGGGCTGGGTTTTCAGATGGATGGAGGGAGGGCTGGGTTTTATTGTAGGAGGGAGGGCTGAGTTTTATTGTAGGAGGGAGGTCTGGGTTTTACTGTAGGAGGGAGGGCTGAGTTTTACTGTAGGAGGGAGGGCTGAGTTTTACTGTAGGAGGGAGGGCTGAGTTTTACTGTAGGAGGGAGGGCTGAGTTTTACTGTAGGAGGGAGGGCTGAGTTTTACTGTAGGAGGGAGGGCTGGGTTTTACTGTAGGAGGGAGGGCTGGGTTTTCAGATGGATAGAGGGAGGGCTGGGTTTTACTGTAGGAGGGAGGGCTGGGTTTTCAGATGGATGGAGGGAGGGCTGGGTTTTATTGTAGGAGGGAGGGCTGAGTTTTACTGTAAGTGGGAGGGCTGGGTTTTACTGTAGGAGGGAGGGCTGGGTTTTACTGTAGGAGGGAGGGCTGGGATTTCAGATGGATGGAGGGAGGGCTGGGTTTTAGTGTTGGAGGGTGAGGGAGGGGGTTACCGAAGGGAAGAGGGGGTGGTTGATTCCGAACTCTACTGTATGTGTGTCTGTCCGTGTGCGCATGCGTATAACCCATGTTTCAGCGCGGTGAGAGAATACATCTCACGAATCACTTTCATCTCTACTGCTGAATTCCCCCTCACAGGCATACTTCTATGTCCTATAGTTCATGTTCATTACAATTGAATCAACACAAATCACCCATTCACATCCATATGAGACGAAATGACCATGTGTTAACGTGTGTTATTAATACTGTAAAGTACACGAATACTCCACAGTGGGGATGTGAAGCATTATTACTGCACCCAGGCTCTCCGTCTTGATTAGTAAGGCTTTGCTGAAGTGCAGTGATTCTCTATGGGATTGAATACCACAGTGTAATATCAAAAGCACTAATCCTACTCTGTAATATCATGCTAGTAATATAAAGTGAAAGGATCATTATCTAATTATCTCTCTCTGTCCCTCTGTCCTTCCCAACAACCATACATTATGCACAATTTGGCAGATTTGTATTGGTTAGGTTTGAGCGATGTCAACCATTGTCCTATTGTGACTATATACACATAAAACATTGTGATATTCGATATTGGCCAAACGACAGTTGGGCTATAGCACAAAATCGAATACAACTGGACCAAGCATGATGAAAGATAATGTTGTTGGAAGTCCCTAAAGTCCCTTTGTGTCTGTCTGGCGCACACGTGATGGAGCAGTGACTCTCTGATGAGGAACGGTCTGTCTTACTGTAGTGAGCTAGGTTATAGGACTACGTAATGAGGAACGGTCTGTCTTACTGTAGTGAGCTAGGTTATAGGACTACGTAATGAGGAACGGTCTGTCTTACTGTAGTGAGCTAGGTTATAGGACTACGTAATGAGGTACGGTCTTCCTTACTGTAGTAAGCTAGGTTATAGGACTACGTAATGAGGAACGGTCTGTCTTACTGTAGTGAGCTTGGTTATAGGTCCACGTAATGAGGAACGGTCTGTCTTACTGTAGTGAGCTAGGTTATAGAACTATGTCATGATGTGGAACGGTCTGTCTTACTGTAGTGAGCTAGGTTATAGGACTACGTAATGAGGAACGGTCTTCCTTACTGTAGTGAGCTAGGTTATAGGACTACGTAATGAGGAACGGTCTGTCTTACTGTAGTGAGCTAGGTTATAGGTCTACGTAATGAGGAACGGTCTGTCTTACTGTAGTGAGCTAGGTTATATAGGACTACGTAATGAGGAACGGTCTGTCTTACTGTAGTGAGCTAGGTTATAGGACTACGTAATGAGGAACGGTCTGTCTTACTGTAGTGAGCTAGGTTATAGGACTACGTCATGATGAGGAACGGTCTGTCTTACTGTAGTGAGCTAGGTTATAGGACTACGTCATGATGAGGAACAGTCTGTCTTACTGTAGTGAGCTAGGTTATATAGGACTACGTAATGAGGAACGGTCTGTCTTACTGTAGTGAGCTAGGTTATATAGGACTACGTAATGAGGAACGGTCTGTCTTACTGTAGTGAGCTAGGTTATAGGACTATTATATAGACCTTCCAGTGAAATGCTGAATGACAAGCCCTCAACCAACAGGTGTAAACCTCATAGTGAAATGCTGACTGACAAGCCCTCAACCAACAGGTGTAAACTCACATTTAAATGATCATCACTCACTAGCGACTCCTGTGTTGGGCCGGGCGCAGTGCACGCTGACCAGGTCGCCAGGTGTACGGTGTTTCCTCCGACACATTGGTGCAGCTGGCTTCCGGGTTGGATGTGCATTGTGTCAAGAAGCAGTGCGGCGAGGTTGGGTTCTTTTTCGGAGGCCCTCAACCAACAGGTGTAAACTTCATAGTGAAATGCTGACTGACAAGCCCTCAACCAACAGGTGTAAATTTCATAGTGAAATGCTGACTGACAAGCCCTCAACCAACAGGTGTAAACTTCATAGTGAAATGCTGACTGACAAGCCCTCAACCAACAGGTGTAAACCTCATAGTGACATGCTGACTGACAAGCCCTCAACCAACAGGTGTAAACCTCATAGTGAAATGCTGACTGACAAGCCCTCAACCAACAGGTGTAAACTTCATAGTGAAATGCTGACTGACAAGCCCTCAACCAACAGGTGTAAACCTCATAGTGAAATGCTGACTGACAAGCCCTCAACCAACAGGTGTAAACTTCATAGTGAAATGCTGACTGACAAGCCCTCAACCAACAGGTGTAAACTTCATAGTGAAATGCTGACTGACAAGCCCTCAACCAACAGGTGTAAACTTCATAGTGAAATGCTGACTGACAAGCCCTCAACCAACAGGTGTAAACTTCATAGTGAAATGCTGACTGACAAGCCCTCAACCAACAGGTGTAAACTTCATAGTGAAATGCTGACTGACAAGCCCTCAACCAACAGGTGTAAACCTCATAGTGACATGCTGACTGACAAGCCCTCAACCAACAGGTGTAAACTTCATAGTGAAATGCTGACTGACAAGCCCTCAACCAATTTTTTTTAAAATAAATAAAATAATAGAAACATTCAAATTCTAAAAATCTAAATAAAAAAAAGACAAAATAATAAACATATATATATTTTTAAGTGTTAAAAAAAAGAAAAAAAAGTAAACATTACAAAATAAAAATTCTAAATAAGTTCACTGACTGAGGCTCTCGACCTTCGCCTCTCCCGAGTCCGTATGGGAGTTGCTGCGAAGAGACAAGACTGTAACTACTACCAATTGGATACCATGAAAAGGGGGGGGAAATGTAGTAGCAGAGGTAACAGTCTATGACTAGGGTGGCTGGAGTCTTTGACAATTTTTTGGGCGTGGACACCAAGGAAATTGAAGCTTACAACCTGCTCCACTGCAGCCCCCTCGATGAGAATGGGGGCGTACTCGATCCTCCTTTTCCTGTAGTCCACAATCCTGTCCTTTGTCTTGATCACGTTGAGGGAGAGGTTGTTGTCCTGTCACCACACGTCCAGGTCTCTGACCTGCTCCCTATTGGCTGTCTCATCGTTGTCACTGTTGTGTCATCAGAAAACTTGATGATGGTGTTGGGAGCGTTCCTGGCAATGCAGTCATGAGTGAACAGGGAGTACCGGAGGGGACTGAGCATGCACCCCTGAAGGGGCCCCCGTGTTGAGGATCAGTGTGGAGGATGTGTTGTTGCCTACCCTTTCCACCTGGGGGCGGCCCGTCAGGAAGTCCAGGATCCAGTTGCGGAGGTTGTTGTTTAGTCCCAGGGTCCTTAGCTTAGTGATTAGCTTTGAGGGCACTATGGTGTTGAACACTGAGCTGAAGTCAATGAATAGCATTCACACATGGGTGTTCCTTTTGTCCAGGTGAGAAATGGCAGTGTTGAGTGCAATAGAGATTAGAGGTCGACCGATTATGATTTTTCAACGCCGATACCGATTATTGGAGGACCATAAGAGCCGATACCGATTAATCGGCCGATTTAAAAAAAAATAATAAAAAAAAAATAAAATAAAAAAATATTTGTAATAATGACAATTACAACAATACTGAATTAACACTTATTTAACTTAACATAATACATCAATAAAATCTATTTAGCCTCAAGTAAATAATGAAACATGTTCAATTTGGTTTAAATAATGCAAAAACAAAGTGTTGGAGAAGAAAGTAAAAGTGCAATATATGCCATGTAAGAAAGCTAACGTTTCAGTTCCTTGCTCAGAACATGAGAACATATGAAAGCTGGTGGTTCCTTTTAACATGAGTCTTCAATATTCCCAGTTAAGAAGTTTTAGGTTGTAGTTATTATAGGAATTATAGGACTATTTCCCTCTATACCATTTGTATTTCATTAACCTTTGACTATTGGATGTTCTTATAGGCACTTTAGTATTGCCAGTGTAACAGTATAGCTTCCGTCCCTCTCCTTGCTCCTCCATGGGCTCGAACCAGCAACACAACGACAACAGCCACCATCGAAGCAGCGTTACCCATGCAGAGCAAGGGGAACAACTACTAGAAGGCTCAGAGCGAGTGACGTTTGAACCGCTATTAGTGCGCGCTAACTAGCTAGCCATTTCACTTCGGTTACACCAGCCTCATCTCGGGAGTTGATAGGCTTGAAGTCATAAACAGCGCAATGCTGGATGCACAACGAAGAGCTGCTGGCAAAACGCACGAAAGTGCTGTTTGAGTTAATGTTAACGCCAGCTGTATGTAATTCATGTCGTCGGTCAGCCACGACTCGGTGAAACGTAAGATAATGCAGTTTTTAATGTCACGTTGGTAGGATATATGTGATCGTAGTTCGTCTGTTATTATTATGGATTGATTGTACGTTGGCTAATAGGACTGATGGTAACGGTAGATTGCCATCTCGGCATTGGATCCTTACAAGGCACCCGGACCTTCATCCCTGATACCTCAGTCTCTGATACCTTCGTCTTTTTCTCCTGCGAATGACAGGGATGAGGGCCTTGTCGGTCGTCTCATGTAAATAATTATCGTCTGACTCGCGAGCGTGCGTGTACTTGCGTGCATCGAGTCTTTGTAGTGCGGGCAGCGAGCACTAGTCGGTGACTCTCATGCTGGGCTGACTCAGTTGATCAGGGGTTCATTGACCCCTGTGCTGCTTGTTAGAGGTCTTCATGCATCTGTCATAGTGGATGATAAATAACCTAGCTATAGCATCTATCATAATGGATGATAAATAACCTAGCTATAGCATATATCATAGTGGATGATAAATAACCTAGCTATAGCATCTATCATAGTGGATGATACATAACCTAGCTATAGCATCTATCATAATGGATGATAAATAACCTAGCTATAGCATCTATCAAAGTGGATGATAAATAACCTAGCTATAGCATCTGTCATAGTGGATGATAAATAACCTAGCTATAGCATCTGTCATAGTGGATGATAAATAACCTAGCTATAACATCTATCATAGTGGATGATAAATAACCTAGCTATAGCATCTATCATAGTGGATGATAAATAACCCAGCTATAGCATCTATCATAGTGGATGATAAATAACCTAGCTATAGCATCTGTCATAGTGGATGATAAATAACCTAGTTATAGCATCTATCATAGTGGACGATAAATAACCTAGTTCTAGCATCTCTTGGTCTACTAGCGAGAGTTGGCTTGTTGGTTGGTTGTGGTCTCTCCCTCCCTCTTCCCTGCTCTCCGTCTCTCTCTCCCAGTACTGCCCCTCCCCCGCCTGCTAGAGCGGCACCTCTCTCTTCTATCTCTCTGCCTCTCTGCCTCTCTGCCTCTCTCTATCTCTTCTCTCGCTCTTTATCAGCTCTGGTTAGTAAAGTCGCTTAAAAAATTACTTTTCTGCTGCTTCCCTCACTCGGATCGGTCTGACTCTGACCAGGTCTATATGGGTCTCCATTTAAAACAATGTATGCATATCAAGCCCCAGGTCCATTTTGGACCTTTTTGGTCCCGTGAAGACGTTTCCGCGTGTGTGTATCAGAGCAGAGCTGTAGAATGTAATATTCAGCAGCCTGATGGTCTTCTTTCATAGCATCACGTTTGAAGATGAATTAGTAATGGCAGTGCAGTGGCCTCAGGGAGCCCACAGCGTGAGAAACCACCATATTGGTGGGTGAAATGTGTGTATTTGGGCAAGAGGATATGTGAGAGCATGTCTGTTTACCAATATTTTTGACGGGAGTGTATGTTTGTGTGCAATTGCAAAGGTGAGGACGTGTGTGCCTTCGCTCAACTCATTCGCACGGACGCATGTATGTGTGCTCACTCGCGCACACACACGTGAGCACACATGCTTCGATTTACACACACACACACACCCACGCACTAACTCCCTAATCTGTCTAAGCCGCGTACCTAATCACATCCCTCAGCACAGTGTCATTCATAGATAGATCTGCAATTATTTCAAAATGCGCGTGCACACACACACATGGTGTAAGCGGGTAGTGAGGACCAACAGCACAGTTTCAACCTGTTGTTGCCTAGTTGCATCATATCATACATTCCTGAAGGGGGGAGCAGGGGGGAGGCAAGAAAAGAGGGAAGAGAGATGGAAGCAAAGGGCCCCTAGAGAGGCCATGTGACCTCTTCATTTGCTCCATTTTTATCTCCGACCCTCTCCTCTATCCTTCTTTCTATCTCCAACCTTCTTTCTATCTATCCCAACCCTATATCCTTCTTTCTATCTCCAACCTTCTTTCTATCTATCCCAACCCTCTATCCTTCTATCTATCCCCAACCCTCTATCCTTCTTTCTATCTCCAACCCTCTATCCTTCTATCTATCCCAACCCTCTATCCTTCTTTCTATCTCCAACCTTCTTTCTATCTATCCCAACCCTCTATCCTTCTTTCTACCTCCAACCTTCTTTCTATCTATCCCAACCTTCTTTCTATCTATCCCAACCCTCTATCCTTCTTTCTATCTCCAACCTTCTTTCTATCTATCCCAACCCTCTATCCTTCTTTCTATCTCCAACCTTCTTTCTATCTATCCCAACCCTCTATCCTTCTATCTATCCCTGACCCTCTATCCTTCTATCTATCCCTGACCTCTATCCTTCTATCTATCTCTGACCCGCTATCCTTCTATATATCTGTCCCCTATCCACTATCCTTCTATATATCTATCTCTGACCCTCTATCCTCTATCCTTCTATCTATCCCTTGCCCAGGAAATTGTCTAAAAGGGATTGAATTTGTTGGTAGGTTTCCAAACTGCATTCCTTCCGTCTATAGCATTTCTTAATGTTACTCAGTTCCTTTGGCTTTGATGCCTCATGATTGAGTATTGCTCTGTTCAAGTAGATTGTGATTTTGCTGTGGTCTGATAGGGGTGTCAGTGGGCTGACTGTGAACGCTCTGAGAGAGACTGGGTTGAGGTCAGTGATTAATTAACCTCTAGTGACTCCCCATCCCGGATCCGGGAGCGTAATCATCGTCTGACACTAATTAGCATAACGCAACGGACATAAATATTACTAGAAAATATTCCTGTTCATGAAAATCACAAGTGAAATATACTAAGACACAGCTTAGCCTTTTGTTAATCATCCTGTCATCTCAGATTTTCAAAATATGCTTTACAGCCAAAGCTAGACAAGCATTTGTGTAAGTTTATTGATAGCCTAGCATAGCATTTTGTCCAGCTAGCAGCAGGTAACTTGGTCACGGAAATCAGAAAAGCAATCAAATTAAATAGTTTACCTTTGATGAGCTCCGGATGTTTTCACTCACGAGACTCCCAGTTATATAGCCAATGTTCCTTTTTTCCAAAAATATTATTTTTGTAGGCGAAATAGCTCCGTTTGTTCTTCACGTTTGGCTGAGAAATCGACCGGAAATTACGGTCACGAAAACGCCGAAAAATATTCCAAATTAGCTCCATAATATCGACAGAAACATGGCAAACGTTGTTTATAATCAATCTTCAAGGTGTTTTTCAAATATCTATTCGGTAATATATCCACCGGGACAATTGGTTTTTCAGTAGGACCGATTGGAATAATGGCTACCTCTGTATTTTACGCGAGAGTCACTCTGAGAGCCATCAGGTGACCACTTACACAATGTAGCCGCTTATGGGTATTCTTCAACATAAATGCGTAAAACTACGTCACAATGCTGTAGACACCTTGGGGAATACGTAGAAAAAGTAATCTGGTTGATAGCCCATTCACTGCTCAATAGGGACGCATTGGAACGCAGAGTTCCGGATTGGATTTTTCTCAGGCTTTCGCCTGCAATATCAGTTCTGTTATACTCACAGACAATATTTTTACAGTTTTGGAAACGTTAGAGTGTTTTCTATCCTAAGCTGTCAATTATATGCATATTCTAGCATCTTGCCCGAACAAAATATCATGTTTACTTTGGGTATGTTATTTTTCCAAAAATGAAAATACTGCCCCCTTGTCACAAAAGTAGTCTACAGTACTACTGTCAAGAGATGAGCTATAAGTGTACCTTGACAATGTACATACCCAGTGTGCGACAGAGCTGCAGGAGTTGTGACCCGTTTTTGTTGGTTAGGTTGTCATAGTTGTGCCTAGGGGTCATATGGGGGAGGGAATGCTGTCATCTCCAGGCAGGTGTTTGTCCCCCTGTGTGCTGAAGGTGTCAGGTTCTTGTCCGGTTCTGGCATTTAGGTTGCCACAGACTAGTACATGTCCCTGGGCCTGGAAAGGATTGATTTCCCCCTCCAGGATGGAGAAGCTGTCTTCATTAAAGTATGGGGATTCTAGTGAGGGGATATAGGTAGCACACAGGAGGACATTTTTCTCTGTTAAGATCATTTCCTTTTGAATTTCTAGCCAAATGTAAAATGTTCCTGTTTTGATTAATTTAATGGCGTGAGTTAGGTCTGCTCTATACCAAATTAGCATACCCCCAGAGAGCTGGGACAACCAGCTCTCTGTAACCTAGAGGGCAACCAGTGGGTCTGTCTCCTCTATACCAGGTTTCTTGCAGGATGACAATGTCTGTATTACCGATTTCTTTGGTGAAGTCCAGGTTCCTGCTCTTTAGGCCAAAGGCAGATGACCTCAAACTTTGGATATTCCAGGATGATATAGTGAAGGCTTTGTGTTCCATGAAGTGTCCAATGTTGTTGGTCGTGTGGTTTGGCCTCAGGCCAGCAAGTGTGAGCAGAGCCTGCTGAGCATCTGGTACATGCCATTGGCTTGGGCGAGTGTGAGAGTGGGGGTTGGGCCTGTTTGCCCGCTCACTGCCTGGGCGTATGTGTGACTTCCATGTTGAGGCCCTCTTTGCAGAGGATGGGGTGGGCAGGAGGGGCATAGGTCTGATCTGAGGGGGCCTAAATGGGGTGTGGGCATGGTTGACGTGGGGGGGTGCTGATTGGTTGGGGTGGGCGTGTGGATGTGGCTGGGGGTGCTGTGGTCTGTATTAGAGGTCGACCGATTATGATTTTTCAATACCGATACCGATTATTGGAGGACCAAAAAAGCCGATGCCGATTAATCAGCCGATTTCTTTTATTTGTTTATTATTTTTAACTTAATATAATACATCAATAAAATCAATTTAGCCTCAAGGAAATAATGAAACATGTTCAATTTGGTTTAAATAATCCAAAATCAAAGTGTTGGAGAAGAAAGTAAAAGTGCAATATGTGCTATGTAAGAAAGCTAACGTTTCAGTTCCTTGCTCAGACCATGAGAACATATGAAAGCTTGTGGTTCCTTTTAACCTCAGTCTTCAATATTCCCAGGTAAGAAGTTTTAGGTTGTAGTTATTATAGGAATTATAGGACTATTTCCCTCTATACCATTTGTATTTCATTAACCTTTGACTATTGGATGTTCTTATAGGCACTTTAGTATTGCCAGTGTAACAGTATAGCTTCCGTCCCTCTCCTTGCTCCTCCCTGGGCTCGAACCAGCAACACAACGACAACAGCCACCATCGAAGCAGCGTTACCCATGCAGAGCAAGGGGAACAACTACTAGAAGGCTCAGAGCGAGTGACGTTTGAACCGCTATTAGTGCGCGCTAACTAGCTAGCCATTTCACTTCGGTTACACCAGCCTCATCTCGGGAGTTGATAGGCTTGAAGTCATAAACAGCGCAATGCTTGACGCAGAACGAAGAGCTGCTGGCAAAACGCACAAAAGTGCTGTTTGAATGAATGTTTACGCGCCTGCTTCTGCCTACCACCGCTCAGTCAGATACTTAGATATTTGTATACTTGTATGCTCAGTCAGATTATATGCAACGCACGACACGCTAGATAATATAATTTACCATTCCAGTGTTTTACTTGCTATATTGTATTTACCTTGCCACCATGGCCTTTTTTGCCTTTACCTCCCTTCTCACCTCATTTGCTCACATTGTATATAGACTTGTTTATACTGTATTATTGACTGTATGTTTGTTTTACTCCATGTGTAACTCTGTGTCGTTGTATCTGTCGAACTGCTTTGCTTTATCTTGGCCAGGTCGCAATTGTAAATGAGATCTTGTTCTCAACTTGCCTACCTGGTTAAATAAAGGTATAAATTAAAAAATAAATTACCTGCTGTATTGTGGCAGGGTGGAAGTCTTTTCGTGGTAGCAGGGTGGAGATAACCACTTGTGCGTTGGGGGAAGTAGAATAAGCTTTTCAATCTCTCCCTTCAGTGCTGTGGCCACCCTTTCCTGCTGTGCTCTCAGGTCATTTGTGCCTGTGTGTATTATTATGTGGCTAGGTGAACCTAGTTGGTCCTCAGACAGAAGATCTAGGGTGTTTGGAAGCAAATCTCTATCTCCGACCCTCCATCCTTCTATCTATCTCCGACCCTCCATCCTTCTATCTCCGACCCTCCATCCTTCTATCTATCTCCGACCCTCTATCCTTCTATCTATCTCTGACCCTCTATCCTTCTATCTATCTCTGACCCTCTATCCTTCTATCTATCTCCGACCCTCCATCCTTCTATCTATCTCCGACCCTCCATCCTTCTATCTATCTCCGACCCTCTATCCTTCTATCTATCTCTGACCCTCTATCCTTCTATCTATCTCTGACCCTCTATCCTTCTATCTATCTCCGACCCTCTATCCTTCTATCTATCTCTGACCCTCTATCCTTCTATCTATCTCTGACCCTCTATCCTTCTATCTATCTCTGACCCTCTATCCTTCTATCTATCTCCGACCCTCTATCCTTCTATCTATCTCTGACCCTCTATCCTTCTATCTATCTCCGACCCTCTATCCTTCTATCTATCTCCGACCCTCTATCCTTCTATCTATCTCTGACCCTCTATCCTTCTATCTATCTCTGACCCTCTATTCTTCTATCTATCTCTGACCCTCTATCCTTCTATCTATCTCTGACCCTATATCCTTCTATCTATCTCTGACCCTCTATCCTTCTATCTATCTCTGACCCTCTATCCTTCTATCTATCTCTGACCCTCTATCCTTCTATCTATCTCTGACCCTCTATCCTTCTACCTATCTCTGACCCTCTATCCTTCTATCTCTGACCCTCTATCCTTCTATCTATCTCCGACCCTCTATCCTTCTATCTATCTCCGACCCTCTATCCTTCTATCTATCTCCGACCCTCTATCCTTCTATCTATCTCTGACCCTCTATCCTTCTATCTATCTCTGACCCTCTATTCCTCTATCTATCTCTGACCCTCTATCCTTCTATCTATCTCTGACCCTCTATCCTTCTATCTATCTCTGACCCTCTATCCTTCTATCTATCTCCGACCCTCTATCCTTCTATCTATCTCCGACCCTCTATCCTTCTATCTATCTCCGACCCTCTATCCTTCTATCTATCTCTGACCCATCTCTCTCTCTCTCTCTGTTCATCTCTTTATTCTCTTAATTTCTCTTTTCTCTTTCTCATCTCTCTCACTCAACCTCTATTCTCTTCTCCCCCTCTCTCTCTCTGTTATTTTATCTGGTGTAAACTGTGTATTCAGATTGAGTGGTGTGGGGGGGGGGGGGGGGGGGGGGTGGAGATAGACTGGGATGATGCAATGAAGAGGGAGACACATACACACACACACACACACTTGAAATGCTTTATATGGATTTGGGGTAAATGGAAACAAAACATGGCTTACACACACACACACACTGTGTTTTCCCTGTTGGCATACGTCGGAAGGGTCAATGAAGGCTTGTAGTTTATCTATAGCTTACGGGTGTATTTATTGTTCTGTGTCTATAATTTTCTCCAGTCCAGCCAGAGACATGGCATCCAGAACACATGGAGAAATCTTGACCCTGAACTGTGATGAATCTTGACCCTGAACTGTGATAAATTGGCAGTAGTTCACCCATTACTAACATCAATGGTGGAACCAATTCATGTTTTTTTTATTTTTTATGTTTCAACCGATGTTTATCACGGGTATTACGTAGCAATGATAATGTGTGTGAGAACTGAACTTTAGTTAAACACAATGATGGAATACCAAGAGTACAACACAATGTACAGTATTGTAGCTTACACATTAGAACCCCTGTAACCAGGCTTGTCATCCATTATTCACACCGTTTCCTACCAAATAGTCAGTGTCATCTGAGGTGTGGTATCCAGCTCAGAGAGGGTCTGCTGCGGCTCAGGAGAAATACCTCAACCACACTACAGTTAGTTAGCATGAGAACATCATGAACTGTCTGTCATTGTAGAGCTAGATAAGAAGTCAGGCAGGAAGCCAAGTCTGCATGTACCACACGGAACACACCATTGTTTCGAAGGTTCTACATAATCCGCGTCATTCCATGCCTTTCATGTGAAAAAGGAACAAATATGGCTATGCCTTTTTGAACAGTAGATTGTTTGATATGACACATTGTATCTGAAAACAATGAATACCTCTAAGATGAAGCTCATGAGAATTATGATGATGATCATTGTCTGTGACTCTCTCTGCCTGGCTACACTCGCTGTGTGTGTAGGGTTGAGCGGTATAGAGATGTTCATAGTGTTTCTGTACCATACCGAAGGGGCGCTATGTATACTGAACAAAAAATATAAAAGCAACAATTTCAAGGATTTGCCAGAGTTCATATAAGGAAATCAGGAAATTATAAATTAATTAAT
The DNA here is from genome assembly GCF_013265735.2 of Oncorhynchus mykiss. Lineage (NCBI taxonomy): Eukaryota > Metazoa > Chordata > Actinopteri > Salmoniformes > Salmonidae > Oncorhynchus > Oncorhynchus mykiss. The sequence continues at coordinate 74,782,708 of NC_048575.1, read as the reverse complement.
TAGGCCCTAATCTATGGATTTCACATGACTGGGAATACAGATATCCATCTGTTGATTACAGATACACTGTATATACACAAGTATGTGTACACCCTTCAAATGAGTGGATTAGCCTATTTCAGCCACACACATTGCTGACAGGTGTATAAAATCAGGCACACAACCATGCAAACTCAATAGACAAACATTGGCAGTAGAATGGGCTTACTGAAGAGCTCAGTGACTTTCAACATGGCACTGTCATAGGATGCCACCTTTCCAGCAAGTCAGTATATCAAATTCCTGCCCTGCTAGCACTGCCCCGGTAAACTGCCCCGGTAAACTGCCCCGGTAAACTTCCCCGGTAAATTGTAAGTCATTTTATTGTGAAGTGGAAACGTCTAGGAGCAACAACAGCTCAGCCGCGAGGTTGTAGGCTACACAAGATCACAGAACGGGACCACCGAGTGCTGATGGGCGCAGAAACGGTCTGTCTTCCAACTCACTACCGAGTTCCAAACTGCCTCTGGAAGCAACGTCAGCACAACAACTGTTTGTCTGGAGATTCATGAAGTGGGTTTGGAAACGCCGCCATTGGACTCTGGAGTAATGAATCACACTTCACCTGGATTTGACAGAAACCATGAGAATGCTACCTGCCCCAATGCATACTGCCAACTGTCAGATTTGGTGGATGAGGAATAATGATCAAGGGCTATTTTTCATAGTTCGGGCTAGGCCTCTTAACGCTACAGCATACATTCTAGACGATTCTGGGCTTCCAACTTTGTGGCAACAGTTTGGGGAAGGCCATTTCCTGTTTCAGTATGACAATGCCCTTGTGCAAAAAGCGAGGTCCATACAGGAATGTTTTGCCGATCGGTGTGTAAGAACTTGACAGGCCTGCACAGAGCCCTGACCTCAACCCCATCGAACACCTTCGGGATGAATTGGAATGCTGACTGCGAGCCAGGCCTAATCGCCCAACATCAGTGCCTGACCTCACTAATGCTCTTGTGGCTGAAAGGAAGCAAGTCCACTCAGCAATGTTCCAACATCTAGTGGAAAGCCTTCCCAGAAGAGTGGAGTCTGTTATAGCAGCAAAGGGGGGACCAACTCCATAATGATGCTCATAATTTTGGAATCGGATGTTTGATGAGCAGGTGTTTACATACATTTGGTCATGTAGTGTACCTTTAAAAAAAAAAAGTAGGGGCGTGAACCATTCAGTATCTGGTGTGACCACCTTTTGTCTCATGCATAAAGTTGATTAGGCTGTTGATTGTGACGTGGAATGTTTTCCCACTCCTCTTCAATGGCTGTGCAAAGTTGCTGGATATTGGTGGGAACTGGAACACGCTGTCATACACATCCCAAACATGCTCAATGGGTGACATCTGGTGAGTATGCAGGCCATGGAAGAACTAGGACATTTTCAGCTTCTAGGAATTGTGTACAGATCCTTGTGACATGGGGCCGTGAATTATCATGCTGAAACATGAGGTGAGGCCGGCGGATGAATGGCATGACAATGGGCCTCAGGATCTCGTCACAGTATCTCTGTGCATTCAAATTGCCATTGATAAAATGCAATTGTGTTCATTGTCTGTAGCTTATGACTGGCCATACCATAACCCCACTGCCACCATGGGGCACTCTGTTCACAATGCTAACATAAGCAAACCGCTCGCCCACACAACGCCTTACACATTGTCTGCGGTTGTGAGGCCGGTTGGACATACTGCCAAATTCTCTAAAACAATGTTGGAAGCGCCTTATGGTAGTTTAAATTCTCTGGCAACAACTCTGGTGGACATTCCTGCAATCAGCATGCCAATTGCACGCTCCCTCAACTTGAGACATCTGTGTCATCATGTTGTGACAAAACAGCACATTTTAGTGGCCTTTATTGTCCCCCGCACAAGGTGCACCTATGGAATGATACATTCTGATTAATCAGCTTCTTGATGTGCCACACCTGTCAGGTGGATGGATTATATTGGCAAGCAGAAACGCTCGCTTACAGGGATGTAAACAAATTTGTGCACAACATTTGAGAGAAGTAAGCTTTTTGTGAAAAATTCTGGTATTTTATTTCAGCTCATGGCACATGGGAACACTTTATATGTTGCGTTTATATATTTTTTTTCAGTGTGAACTTTTTTCTACGCACTAAACAATTTAGGCAACGGGAATCTTGATCCAGAAGGGGATTGAAAGTCTCGGCTGTAACCAAAAAGCTTTATCTTGACATCTAGCCACTTACAGTGGCTTGCAACAGTAAATACCCCCTTTGGCATTTTTCCTATTTTGTTGCCCGGAATTAAAATTTATTTTTGGGGGGATTGTGTAATTTGTTTTAAACAACATGTCTAGCAATTTGAAGATGCAAAAAATAAGACAAAGAAATAAGACAAAAAAACAGAAAAAACTTGATTTTGTGTATGTCCATTACATGAAATCCAAATAAAATCCAATTAAATTACAAGTTGTAATGCAACAAAATAGGGAAAACGCAGAGGTGGGTGAATACTTTTGCAAGGCATTGTAGGTAGAAAGTTACCAAACCATTTAATGCATAGCTAGAGCCCTGAACTGGATATCATTTGATACATCTTAGATTTCTTATAGTTCTAGTTCATAAGCAGTATCGTAGCATGGACTCAGGCAGCCTCCGCATAAGTTATTCCCATCGCTAAAAAAATACAAAAAATACTGTATATCTATATTTAATATTTTTTACGGTATTGGAAATCATATGATCAGTATTTGGAAATACTCCGGTATACGGTATAAACAGTATATCTCCCAGGCCTACGTGTGTGTGATCACGTGGCCCTCTCTATTCTCTCTCTGTGTGTTTGTGTGTGGAAGTGATGCACCAATGACTCACAGCGAGCGGCTGCAGCTGTCCTCTGTGTGTCTCCGTGTGTGTGCGTGTGTGTCCGTGTGTGTGTCCGTGTGTGTGTGTGTGTGTCCGTGTGTGTGTGTGTGTGTGTGTGTTTGTGTGTGTGTGTGTGTGTCCGTGTGTGTGTGTGTGTGTGTGTGAGAGAGTGATTTTCTGCATGGTTGAACAGCAGGACGAGATAGTGAGCATGACCGTCTCCTTCCCTTTCCTCTACCCTGCCAACTGTCCACGTGACCAACGCACATACGTTAAATGGTGATGAGTAGGATACGGTTGTAGACAGGGGTTGGTACCGAATCAGGTGTTTTGAACTGTGTGTATGTTTCTGCATGTTTATCCTGTAGGTCCTGGTTGGTAAATGTCATCTCGAAACGCTCTATTGTCCATTTAGTTGACAAGTCATGTTGTGAAGAGATCATATGAATACACCAAACTGATACACTACATGTCAGCTCTTTGTTGTGTGTTGGCCTTACTCCCTCTCAAACGTGTACGTTTGTGTTCCGTCCAGGTTGCTATGGTGAATGCTGGGCGCGTGGATGAGGAGGAGGAGCTGCAGTGAGGTGGAACACCGCGGTAACCACGGTACCGTCTAGCGCCCACCCACCATGCCCTCGTCCACGCGGAAGGGTGTGCCAAAGGACCCGGAACAGGCCGACCTCTTCTTCAAAGATGACCCAGAGGAAGTCTTCTGTGACCTCCACGAGATCGGCCATGGCAGCTTCGGGGCCGTCTACTTTGTACGTGAACTGAGATCCTGACGTATACAGGTTCTGGGTGGGAGACGTGCACATCAACTTAGCTCTAGTGCCGCTCCAGTTAGGAGGCTAGTAGTGATAAAGTAATAGTAGGGGTTATACTCTTGAAAGAGTAGCATTGGCTCTACTATTACACAGAACTAGCTGGCATGGCTAGAGTATACTCTATTCATTTTGTGGTTGATGTTAGTCTGTGGCTATGTCAGAGTCCAGGGACAAGATCACACACTTTCTCAAGGTTGTCTGATATTAACTCTCTGCTGCCATTTCCGTTAAGTTTCTATTCTGCGTTTCTTTATCTGGTTGTCACTAATGACACAAAGCCTTTGATTCTAAAGCAACGCCGGGAGAGAGAGGACGAGTCTGCCAGCACCAATCCCTCCATCCTTCTCCTCCTCATCCTCATCCCTTCCCTCTACCCCTCTCCTCCCTTCTCTCTACCCCCTTCCCACTATCCCTCTCCTCCCTTCTCTCCTCCCTTCTCCCTCCTCCCTTCCCTCTACCCCTCTCCTCCCTTCTCTCTATCCCTCTCCTCCCTTCTCTCTACACCCTTCCTTCTACCCCTCTACTCCCTTCTCTCTCCCCCTTCCCTCTATCCCTCTCCTCCCTTCTCTCTACCCCCTTCCCTCTACCCCTCTCCTCCATTCTCTCACCTCCCTTCCCTCTACCCCTCTCCTCCCTTCTCTCTACCCCTCTCCTCCCTTCTCTCTCCTCCCTTCCCTCTACCCCTCTCCTCCCCTCTCTCTCCTCCCTTCCCTCTCCTCCCCTCAAATCCTCTACTCCCTTCCATCTACCCCTCTCCTCCCTTCCCTCTACCCCTCTCCTCCCTTTTCTCTTCTCAACCCTCCATTCACCTCTCCTCTTCCAACTCCTCCTCCATTCACCTCCCCATCCCTCTCCTACTATCTCCTTCGCATCCCTCTCCTCTCCTATCCTCCCCTCCCTCAGCCTCTCCAGATTCAAGGCTGGTGGAGAAAAGGCATACTCTGAAGCCTTTCCTTCTAAGACAGCTGTTTTGTGGGTTATGTGGCGAGGACATCTGCCGATGGATGGGTGGATAGATAGTAGGCCATTACTACTACATAGAATCCAGTCATTTTCACACAAGGCTACAGGACTCAATGTCAGCCTAGCAGTCTGGCTGATATGGCTTACTATAGAGTCCTGGTGCTTTTTTATTGTCCCCCTTGACACTGTTCTTTTGATAGTAGTGCAGGATATTTTACTGGACCTGGGTTGGCAGGCATTACTGCTCTTCTGAGTCCAGTCATCGACCAGACAAGGCTACAGAAATAGAATTACAACAATGTACTGTTATTTTAAAGCGGCAATCTGAGATTTGAAAAACAACAGAGGTCAATGGCTATGTATCATTCATTTAAAAGTCCAGAAATGCATGTGTCAATCCCAGATTAACCCTTTTAAGTGTTCCAGTCAAATTGCCGTAGTCTAAATATATTTTTTTATCCTGTTCTAGTAATTACATTTTTATGGCAAAAGGACCATGTCACCGAACCCCACTGCGTGAGGATGAGTTGGTCAGTCTGTCTAGCTGATATGGCTGGCTATGATGAAATCCTTGTGCCTTTATTGTGGTCATTGACACACTTCTCTACCCAGCTGCCTGTGATCCACAATAATAGTTTATTATTTATTTCGTTTATTAACTTCAATGTCTTAAAACAGATATTCAGACCCCTTGACCTGTTCCACGTTTTTGTTACATTAGTCTTATTCTAAAATGGATTTTAAAAAATCCTCATCAATCTACCCACAATACCCCATAAAGACAAAGCAAAAACTGTTTTTGCTAATTTATTAAAAATTAAAAACGTAAATATCACATTTACGTACGTTTTCAGACCATTTACTCAGTACTTTGTTGAAGCACATTTGGCAGTCTTCTTGGATATGATGCTAAAGCTTGGCACACCTGTATTTGGGGAGTTTAAATATTATGGGGTATATTCTGTGTAGATTGCTGGCTATTTAAAAAAAAAAAAATCCAGTTAAGAATAAAGCTGTAACTTAACAACATGTGGAAAAGTCAAGGGGTCTGAATACTTTCCAAAGGCACTGTATGTAGAAAATCTATGAGAACTAACAATCACCAAAATAAGAGCTAGACAGTCAAGGAGAATTGCAAAGTCCAAAAACAATGAATATAGCAGTATATACACTACCGTTCAAAAGTTTGGGGTCACTTAGAAATGTCCTTGTTTTTTAAAGAAAAACAAGTTTTTAGTTGGTCCATTCATTTTTTTTACATTTTACCTTTATTTAACTAGGCAAGTCAGTTAAGAACACATTCTTATTTTCAATGACGGCCTAGGAACAGTGGGTTAACTGCCTGTTCAGGGGCAGAACAACAGATTTGTACCTTCTCAGCTCGGGGATTTGAACTTGCAACCTTCCGGTTACTAGTCCAACGCTCTAACCACTAGGCTACCCGGCTATACAGTGTAGACAATGTTAATGTTATAAACGACTATTGTAGCTGGAAACGGCAGATTTTTTATGAAATTTCTACATAGGCGTACAGAGGCCCATTATCAGCAACCATCTCTCCTGTGTTACAATGGCACGTTGTGTTAGCTAATCCAAGTTTATCATTTTAAAAAGCTAATTGATCATTAGAAAAACCTTTTGCATTTATGTTAGCACAGCTGAAAACTGTTGTCTGATTAAAGAAGCAATAAAACTGGTCTTCTTTAGACTAGTTGAGTATCTGGAGCATCAGCATTTGTTGGTTCGATTACAGGCTCAAAATGGCCAGAAACAAAGGACTTTCTTCTGAAACTCTTCAGTCTATTCTGTTGTGAGAAATGAAGGCTATTCCATGCGAGAAATTGCCAAGAAACGGAAGATCTCGTACAACGCTGTGTACTAATCCCTTCACAGAACAGTGCAAACTGTCTCTAACCAGAATAGAAAGAGGAGTGAGAGGCCCCGGTGCACAACTGAGCAAGAGGACAAGTACATTAGTGTCTAGTTTGAGAAAGTCCTCAACTGGCAGCTTTATTAAATAGTAGATATTCCATAAAAAATCTGCCGTTTCCAGCTACAATAGTCATTTACAACATTAACAATGTCTACACTGTATTTCGGATCAATTTGATGTTATTTTAATGGACAAAAAAATCTGCTTTTCTTTCAAAACAAGGACATTTCTAAGTGACCCCAAACTTTTGAACGGTAGTGTCATTTAATCTAATGTTTGAGAAAAATAACAGCATTAGCCATGGCAAAATGCACAGGAAATTATCTTTAAAACTGCAAACATTTCTCTCAGCTCCATGGAGAAATGTGTAGAATTGCAGGAATTTGGCTTAAATTCAAATATTTCTCTACACCGCCAAGAGGGGGGCCTCTAAAATGTTCTCTAAAATTCAGCCATTTCTAGGGGCAGAGACTGTAATGACGCTCTTACTGTGTGTAGATGGGCCACCAGCAGGTAAAGTACTGTACCTAACTTCTAGCTGAAGAACAGCCTGTTTCCTCTATGCTCATATCTCAACTCGAGGGAGTTTCCTGTGATGTTAAAATCTGTACTTTCATATTTGTTCAGTAACTCCTTAAGTGGAGATGTCAATGAAGAGAGACAGTTGATTACTGTTTCCAGTTTGCTCTCATTTGACCCAGAGTCATCAGTCAGTTTGTTAGGTACACCCATCTAGTACCTGATCGGACCCCCTTTTTCCTCCAGAACAGCCTGAATTCTTTGGGGCGTGGAAACATTGCTCAAGTGGTATCCAGGGACCTAACTTGTGCAAGGAAAACACTCCCCACACCATTACACCATCAATACCAGCATCTATTGTTGACACCAGGCAGGATGGGGCCATGGACTCATGCTGCTTATGCCAAATCTTGACTCTGCCATCAGCATGACGCAACAAGCACCAGGCAATGTTTTTCCTCTTTTCAATTGTCCAGTGTTGGTGATCATGTGTCCATGGAGCTGCTTCTTCTTGTTTTTAGCTGATATGAATAAAACCAGGTGTGGTTGTCCTGTGCAATAGCCCATCCGTGACAAGGACCGACGAGTAATGTGTTTCCGAGATGCCGTTTTGCACACCACTGTTGTACTGTGCTGTGATTGACCGGTTTGTGGCTGTTAGCTTGCACGATTCTTCCCATTCTCCTTCAACCTCCATCAAGCAGCTGTTTTGTCCCACAGGACTGCCGCTGACTGGATGTTTTTTGTTTTGTCACTCCATTCTCAGTAGATCCTAGACACTGTGGAAAAGCACAGGAGGCTACTGGCACTGGTGTGTCTGGCACCAACCATCATACCACGCACAAAGTCACTTAGTTCACTCATTTTTCCCATTTTAACTTTCAGTCAAACAGTTACTGATTGCCTGTCTACTTGCTTTATGTAGCAAGCCATGGTCATGTGACTGTCTTTAGGCGCAAACCATTTTTTTTAATGGGGGTGGTGTACCTAATAAACTGGCTTCTAACTGTATAAAGATGTATCACTATAATTTGACCCATTTGTACCAGCTTTTAGACTCCAACTGGATGCTAGCCAGCTGTCTATGTTTCAGATACTTATTGAATTGAATGTCAAGTGCTCCACTTGGGTTTGCAAATGAATTGACTCTGGCAAGGACTATTCACTTACTAGTAGTAATTTACTAAATGTGAACTGCAGCACAATCTGGTTAACAAATGATGGTCGTTCCTAGTGGGTTTTAGTACTGATGACGGCTCTATAAAAGATGAGCCCATATCCTGTATTCATACCACTGTGGTGTATTTATATAGAGATGCCTGTTCTCACATCCACCCTCCCATCTCTCTCTCTCTCCTCTCTCTTCTCTCTCTCTCTCCTCTCCTCTCTTCTCACTCTCTCTCTCCTCTCTTCTCACTCTCTCTCTCTCCTCTCTCCTCTCTTCTCACTCTCTCTCCTCTCTCTCCCCTCTCTCCTCTCTCTCCTCTCTCTCTCTCTGTCTCTCTCTCTCTCTGTCTCTCTCTCTCTCTCTGTCTCTCTCTCTCTCTCTCTGTCTCTCTCTCTCTCTCTACCTCTCTCTCTCTCTCCCGTCTCTCTCTCTCCGTCTCGTTCTCACTCACACCCCCCATCTCTCTCTCTCTCTGTCTCGTTCTCACTCACACCCCCCATCTCTCTCTCTCTGTCTCGTTCTCACTCACACCCTCCCATCTCTCTCTCTCTGTCTCGTTCTCACTCACACCCCCCATCTTTCTCTGTCTCGTTCTCACTCACACCCCCATCTCTCTCTCTCTCTGTCTCATTCTCACTCACACCCTCCCTTGTCTCTCTCCTACAGGCCAGAAACTCCTACTCCAAAGAGGTGGTGGCCATCAAGAAGATGTCCTACAATGGCAAACAGACCACCGAGGTGAGAGGACAACTCCAGCACACATTAAAGTCACTCACTGACTGCTATACTGGCTAAACCAACCAGCCAACTCACTCTGAAGTCACTCATTGACTGCTATACTGGCCAAACCGAGTCACTCAGTATGTCCACTATAACAGTCACACCTAAGGTTAACCTGTAGTGACGCCCAGCCCGTGAACGGGACCGTTATCATCATCTGACACTAATTAGCATAACGCAACGGACATAAATCTTCCTAGAAAATCTTCCTATTCATGAAAATCACAAGTTAAATATATTGGAACACAGCTTAGCCTTTTGTTAATCACCCTGTCATCTCAGATTTTCAAAATATGCTTTACAGCCAACACTAGACAAGCATTTGTGTAAGTTTATCATAGCCTAGCATAGCATTATGCCTTGCTAGCAGCAGGCAAACTTGTCACAGAAATCAGAAAAGCAATCAAATTAAATCGTTTACCTTTGATGAACTTTGGATGTTTTCACTTACGAGACTCCCAGGTAGACAGCCAAAGTTCATTTTTTCCCAAAATGTTTTTTTTGTAGGCAAAATAGCTCCGTTTGTTCTTCACGTTTGGCTGAGAAATCGCCCGGAAATTGAGGTCACCACAACGCCGAAAAATATTCAAAATTAGTCATTGGAACGCAGCGCTTTCAAAACCTTCTCAGGCTTTCGCCTGCAACATCAGTTCTTTTATACTCACAGACAATATTTTTACAGTTTTGGAAACATTAGTGTTTTCTATCCAAAGCTGTCAATTATATGCATATTCTAGCATCTTTTCCTGACAAAATATCCCGTTTAAAACGGGATATGAAAATACTGCCCCCTAACACCAAGAGGTTAAACATTCCTTGGCCAGCTCTCACTCGCTCAGAAGTCACTCGGACCACAGATGGTCACATCTCACTTTAAACTCAAACTAGAATGGTCATGCCTCAGGCTTTGAAACGGTACTAACTTACTTGGAACTCATTCCCACTGTCTGCTTTATCAGTCACACCTCAGTCCTTGAAACAGAGGTTCAACTTTCCATGGACAACACTCCTTCCCTATGGACACAACACACTCCTTCCCCATGCACAACTCACTATCTTTGAACTCACAACCTGGCCTTTCGAACGGTCACATATCAGGCATTGTAACAGAGGTTCGACATTCCCTGTGATCCACAAGGCCTTGTGTTGACATTTTTGTTAGGATTGGGGTCAAAGGTTAGGTTCAAACTCCTCTCTTGTGTAATTGTAACTGACCTATCCATAAACTCTCTCTCTCCCTCTCCTTCCTTTTCTCTTCAGAAATGGCAGGACATCATCAAGGAGGTCAAGTTTTTGGAGCAGCTGCACCACCCAAACACCATTGAGTATAAAGGCTGCTACTTGAAAGATAACACTGCCTGGGTCAGTGGACTGTGGCAGAGCTGCATCAATTTCAATTCAATTATAAAGGCTTTATTGGCATGTGAAACATATGTTTACATTTCCAAAGCAAGTGAAATAGATAATAAACAACAAAATTGAACAGTAAACATTGCACTCACAAAATAGAGACATTTCAAATGTCATATTATGTCTCTATACAGTGTTGTAACAATGTGCAAATGGTTAAAGTACAAAGGGAAAATAAATAAACATAAATATGGGTTGTATTTACAATGGTGTTTGTTCTTCACCGATTGGCCTTTTCTTGTGGCAATAGGTCACCAATCTTGCTGCTGTGATCTCACACTGTGGTATTTCACCCAGTAGATATGGGAGTTTATCAAAATTGGATTTGCTTTCAAATTCTTTCTGGGTCTGTGTTGTCTGAGTGAAATATGTGTCTTTAATATGGTCATACATTGGGCAGGAGGTTAGGAAGTGCAGCTCAGTTTCCACCTCATTTTGTGGGCAGGCTCTCTCTCTTTCTCTCCACCATTCTTTCACACATTGTCTCTCTTCACTCTTTCAATTTTATGTTATAAACTTCTGACCTCTGACCTTTCTCTCTGTCTCTTCCAGCTGGTGATGGAGTACTGCCTAGGCTCCGCATCAGATTTACTAGAGGGTGAGTAGTGCACACACACACAGCTCATCCAAAGAACATTTTTGGCTACAAAATCCAAACACAACGAAAATAGCTGGATGCTTTTGGAGCATGTGCTCAATGAATCTATTAACCTGTTGTAACTACCCATCCAGTGTCCGGGATCGTTGTCATTATCTGACACTAATTAGCATAACGCAACATAAATATTACTAGAAAATATTCCTATTAATGAAATCACAAGTGAAATATATTGAAACACAGCTTAGCCTTTTGTTAATCACCTTGTCATCTCAGATTTAGAAAATATGCTTTACAGCCAAAGCAAGACAAGCATTTTGTGTAAGTTTATCGATAGCCTAGCATAGCATTATGTCCAGCTAGCAGTAGGCAACTTGGTCACGAAAATTAGAAAAGCAATCAAATTAAATTGTTTACTTTTGATGAGCTTCGGATGTTTTCACTCACGAGACTCCCAGTTAGATAGCAAATGTTCCTTTTTTCCAAAAATATTATTTTTGTAGGCGAAATAGCTCCGTTTGTTCTTCACGTTTGGCTGAGAAATCAACCTGAAATTGCGGTCACGAAAACGCTGAATATTCCAAATTAGCTCCATAATATCGACAGAAACATGGCAAACGTTGTTTATAATCAATCCTCAAGGTGTTTTTCAAATATCCATTTGATAATATATCCACCGGGACAATTGGCTTTTCCGAGTGGAAAAATGGCTACCTCTGTATTTTACGCAAGAATCACTCTGCCATATAATCGCTTGCGCTCATTCTTCAACATAAATGCGTGAAACTACGTCAAAATGCTGTAGACACCTTGGGGAATACGTAGAAAAAGTAATCTGGTTGATAGCCCATTCACTGCTCAATAGGGACGCAATGGAACGCAGAGCTTTCAAAACATGAGTCACTTCCGGATTGGATTTTTCTCAGGCTTTCGCCTGGAATATCAGTTCTGTTATACTCACAGACAATATTTTTACAGTTTTGGAAACTTTAAGGTGTTTTCTATCCCAAGCTGTCAATTATATGCATATTCTAGCATATTGTCCTGACAAAATAGCCCGTTTACTCTGGGAATGTTATTTTTCCAAAAATGAAAATACTGCCCCCTAGTTACAAGAAGTTTAATGATTCAACATTCATGGTTAGAGATGAGCCTTTTCTCTAACCTCTCCACTCAATATTCCACTATGAATGTTCCTGTTCAGTCTCCCAACATTCCTGACCTTGCTCCGACTCGTGTGTGTGTGTGTGTGTGTGTGTGTGTGTGTGTGTGTGTGTGTGTGTGTGTGTGTGTGTGTGTGTGTGTGTGTGTGTGTGTGTGTGTGTGTGTGTGTGTGTGTGTGTATATAATTAATGTCCCTTTTTCAGGACCCTGTCTTTCAAAGATAATTCATAAAAATCCAAATAACTTCACAGATCTTCATTGTAAAGGGTTTAACCTTTCTAGCGCATGCGGAACCCCTCGACAACATTCCCCTGAAAAGGCAGCGCAAAAATATTTTTACGAAATATGTAACTTTCACACATTAACAAGCCCAATACAGCAAATGAAAGATGAACTTCTTGTTAATCTACCCATCGTGTACGATTTCAAAAATGCTTTACAGCGAAAGCACAACATATGATTATGTTAGATCACCGCCAACTCAAAAAAACACACAGCCATTTTTCCGGTCACAAAAAGCAGAAATATAGATCAAATTAATCACTAACCTTTGATGATCTTCATCAGATGACACTCATAGGACATCATGTTACACAATACATGTATGTTTTATTCGATAATGTGCATATTTATATCCAAAAATCTCAGTTTACATTGGCACGTTACGTGCAATAATGTTTTGATTCCAAAACATCCGGTGATTTTGCAGAAATACTCATAATAAACATTGATAAAAGAAACAAGTGTTATTCATAGAATTAAAGATAGACTTCTCCTTAATGCAACCGCTGTGTCAGATTTCAAAAGAACTTTACGGAAAAAGCATAATCTGACAACGGCGCTCAGAGCCCAATCCAGCCAGAAAAATATCTGCCAATTTGGAGTCAACAGAAGTTAGAAATAACACAATAAATATTCACTTACCTTTGATGATCTTCATCAGAAGGCACTCCCAGGAATCCCAGTTTGACAATAAATGACTGATTTGTTCCATAAAGTTCCATAAAGTCCATCATTTATGTCACAATAGCCACTTGTTGTTAGCATGTTCAGCCCAGTAATCCATCTTCATGAGGCTTGAGCACTTCGTCCAGACAAAAACTCGAAAAGTTCCATTACAGGTCGTAGAAACAAGTTAAATGATGTATGGAATCAATCTTTAGGATGTTTTTAACATAAAACATCAATAATGTTCCAACCGGAGAATTCCTATGTCTGAAGAAAAGCACTGGAACGAGAGTTAACTCTGTCGGGAGCTCACGTCACTGAGACACTCTGCCAGACCACTGACTCAAACAGCTCTCATGAGCCCCTGCTTTATAGTATAATCCTCAAATCAGTTTCTAAAGACGGTTGACATCTAGTGGAAGCCGTAGGAAGTGCAACATAACCAATATCCCACTGTATCTTCAATAGGGGCTGAGTTGAAAAACTACAAACCTCAGATATCCCACTTCTCAGTTTTTCGCCTGCCATATGAGTTCTGTTATACTCACAGACATCATTCAAACAGTTTTAGAAACTTCAGAGTGGTTTCTATCCAATACTAATAATAGATTTGCATATATTAGCATCTGGGACAGAGTAGGAGGCAGTTTACTCTGGGCACGCTATTCATCCAAAAGTGAAAATGCTGCCCCCTATCCCAAAAAGGTTAAACACTGTTTCCCATACTTGTTCAATGAACCATAAACAATTAATGAACATGCACCTGTGGAACAGTCGTTAAGAAACTAACAGCTTACAGACGGTAGTCAATTAAGGTCACAGTTATGAAAACTTAGGACACTAAAAAGGCCTTTCTACTGACTCTAAAAAACACCAAAAGAAAGATGCCCAGGGTCCCTTCTCATCTGCGTGAACATGCCTTAGGCATGCTGCAAGGAGGCATGCAGATGTTGCCAGGGCAATAAATTGCAATGTCCGTACTGTGAGACACCTAAGACAGCACTACAGGAAGACAGGGCGGACAGCTGATTGTCCTGGCAGTGGCAGACCATATGTAACAACACCTGCACAGGATCGGTACATCCAAACATTACACCTGCGGGACAGGCACAGGATGGCAACAACAACTGCCCGAGTTACATCAGGAACGCACAATCCCTCCATCAGTGCTCAGACTCTCTGCAATAGGCTGAGAGAAGCTGGACTGAGGGCTTTTAGGCCTGTTGTAAGGCAGGTCCTCACCAGACATCACCGGCAACAACGTCAGTGCTCTTCACTGACAAGTCGTGGTTTTGTCTCACCTGGGTGATGGTCGGATTCACGTTTATCTTACAAGGAATGAGCGTTACACCAAGGCCTGTACTCTGGAGGGGGATCGATTTGCAGGTGGAGGGTCCGTCATGGTCTGGGGGCGGTGTGTCACTGCATCATCGGACTGAGCTTGTTGTCATTGCAGGCAATCTCAACGCTGTGCGTTACAGGGAAGACATCCTCCTCCCTCGTGTGGTACCCTTCCTGACGGCTCATCCTGACATAACCCTCCAGCATGACAATGCCACCAGCCATACTGCTAATTCTGTGCGGAATTTCCTGCAATACAGGAATGTCAGTGTTCTGCCATGGCCAGCAAAGAGCCCGGATCTCAATCCCATTGAGCACATCTGGGACCTGTTGGATCGGAGGGTGAGGGCTAGGGCCGTTCCCTCAAGAAATGTCCAGGAACTTGCAGGTGCCTTGGTGGAAGAGTGGGGTAACATCTCACAGCAAGAACTGGCAAATCTGGTCCAATCCATGAGGAGGAGATGCATTGCAGTACTTAATGCAGCTGGTGGCCACACCAGATACTGACTAATACTTTAGATTTTGAATCCCTCTTTGTTCAGGGACATATTATTCCATTTCTGTTAGTCACATGTCTGTGGAACTTGTTCAGTTTGTCTGTTGTTGAATCTTGTTATGTTCATACAAATATTTACACATGTTAAGTTTGCTGAAAATAAACACAGTTGACAGTGAGAGGACGTTTTTGCTGAGTTTATATATACAGTGCCTTGCGAAAGTATTCGGCCCCCTTGAACTTTGTGACCTTTTGCCACATTTCAGGCTTCAAACATAAAGATATAAAACTGTATTTTTTTGTGAAGAATCAACAACAAGTGGGACACAATCATGAAGTGGAACGACATTTATTGGATATTTCAAACTTTTTTAACAAATCAAAAACTGAAAAATTGGGCGTGCAAAATTATTCAGCCCCCTTAAGTTAATACTTTGTAGCGCCACCTTTTGCTGCGATTACAGCTGTAAGTCGCTTGGGGTATGTCTCTATCAGTTTTGCACATCGAGAGACTGAAATTTTTTCCCATTCCTCCTTGCAAAACAGATCGAGCTCAGTGAGGTTGGATGGAGAGCATTTGTGAACAGCAGTTTTCAGTTCTTTCCACAGATTCTTGATTGGATTCAGGTCTGGACTTTGACTTGGCCATTCTAACACCTGGATATGTTTACTTTTGAACCATTCCATTGTAGATTTTGCTTTATGTTTTGGATCATTGTCTTGTTGGAAGACAAATCTCCGTCCCAGTCTCAGGTCTTTTGCAGACTCCATCAGGAGTCCATCATTCTTCCAGAATGGTCCTGTATTTGGCTCCATCCATCTTCCCATCAATTTTAACCATCTTCCCTGTCCCTGATGAAGAAAAGCAGGCCTAAACCATGATGCTGCCACCACCATGTTTGACAGTGGGGATGGTGTGTTCAGGGTGTTGCTTTCACGCCAAACATAACGTTTTGCATTGTTGCCAAAAAGTTCAATTTTGGTTTCATCTGCCCAGAGCACCTTCTTCCACATGTTTGGTGTGTCTCCCAGGTGGCTTGTGGCAAACTTTAAACAACACTTTTTATGGATATCTTTAAGAAATGGCTTTCTTCTTGCCACTCTTCCATAAAGGCCAGATTTGTGCAATATACGACTGATTGTTGTCCTATGGACAGAGTCTCCCACCTCAGCTGTAGATCTCTGCAGTTCATCCAGAGTGATCATGGGCCTCTTGGCTGCATCTCTGATCAGTCTTCTCCTTGTATGAGCTGAACGTTTAGAGGGACGGCCAGGTCTTGGTAGATTTGCAGTGGTTTGATTCTCCTTCCATTTCAATATTATCGCTTGCACAGTGCTCCTTGGGATGTTTAAAGCTTGGGAAATATTTTTGTATCCAAATCCGGCTTTAAACTTCTTCACAACAGTATCTCGGACCTGCCTGGTGTGTTCCTTGTTCTTCATGATGCTCTCTGCGCTTTTAACGGACCTCTCAGACTATCACAGTGCAGGTGCATTTATACGGAGACGTGATTACACACAGGTGGATTGTATTTATCATCATTAGTCATTTAGGTCAACATTGGATCATTCAGAGATCCTCACTGAACTTCTGGAGAGAGTTTGCTGCACTGAAAGTAAAGGGGCTGAATAATTTTGCACGCCCAATTTTTCAGTTTTTGATTTGTTAAAAAAGTTTGAAATATCCAATAAATGTCGTTCCACTTCATGATTGTGTCCCACTTGTTGTTGATTCTTCACAAAGAAATACAGTTTTATATCTTTATGTTTGAAGCCTGAAATGTGGCAAAAGGTCGCAAAGTTCAAGGGGGCCGAATACTTTCGCAAGCCACTGTATATATATATCTCTCTCTATATATATAGCACTTGTGTTTGTGTCCCATCCTGGCTGTCATGGATACCATTTTAAACAGCCATGGTGGTGTGTGTGTGTGAAGTGCTGTTGATAGTTCTCCACTGTAGTTCCACTTTGCCATTTGACTCCTTGGCAAGGCTTCGCTCTACTAGCCTGGTCCCAGATCTGTTTGCTCTGTCTTAACACCTCTCTATAGTCATTGCGTTAGCAAGACGGCACAAACAGATCTGGGACCAGGCTATAGTTCTACCAGAGCCCTGAATGTTTTTTATAACCCTAATATCCCAACCCTTTACCCAATAGGCAGTTGCTGTTGGGGTTGTTTGTGGCTGTGTGTAAATCAGGAAGGGCAGATTACTGTACCCTGTGTCTCTAGATAGCTCTGATGGTTTTCCCCTTCTGTTTTATTTTTCTATCCTCTCTAGTTCATAAGAAACCGCTCCAAGAGGTTGAAATTGCTGCCATAACCCATGGTGCCTTGCAGGGACTGGCTTACCTACATTCCCGTAATATGATTCACAGGTGAGTGTTTCCACATTTAAAATGTTCCTCGACAACAAAATTTGAACTGATGCTGAGACGATAAGTGGTGTCTGTTTTCACAGCTAGGTAATAATAACGTTATCAGAGAACTGTATCAGAGCGGTTATATCTGGCAATCCTTATCTCAGTTCCATGTGCATTCCAACAAGCCCTCTTGAACGTCACTAACGGAAAATGGTATTACGTGCTGAAGCCCGTATCATTTTACTATGCTCCCATAAATACACGTGCTACTCTTTTATTATACACAAATAGGATAGGCATCCACTATTACAGTAGTAATTCCCAAGCCCTAAATTCTCTGGCAAGCATCGTTTTACTACAGGTCGTTATGTCACTGATTAAAATGTTCAAAAGTTGAGGACAAAATGTCTTAAATAAAAATGATTCCCTACAGAATTTCATAAATTAATTGTAAGGTTTTATGCCTCAAAAGTAGACTTTACAAGTGTCCTCTCACTGTTTTCTGTGCTCAAGGAAATGTCTTTATTAATAATCTGGAGTTGTTATTCACAACGTTTCAACCACATTCTTCCTGGAGTTGAGCATCTGTCGTGTGCTTTTTGGATATATATCATAGATAAATAAATAACAAAGAAAGAAAAGTATACTACAAACATATTGTAACACTTTACGGTGTCCGTCTTTATTTGTGCATTCATGAATCCTTTATAAAGGCTACATAATGTGTCCTAACAATATCCCACCACCCTGACCATGTTGTCCCTTCTCTCTTTCTCGCGCTCTCTAGAGATGTAAAAGCTGGAAACATCCTGCTAACAGAGCCTGGCCTGGTCAAACTGGCAGACTTCGGCTCTGCCTCTATAGCTTCTCCTGCCAACTCCTTCGTAGGAACACCTTACTGGTCAGTACCTAACACAACACTAACACCTTACTGGTCAGTACCACCACCACAACACTAACACCTTACTGGTCAGTATCTAACACAACACTTACACCTTACTGGTCAGTATCTAACACAACACTAACACCTTACTGATCAGTACCTAACACAACACTAACACCTTACTGATCAGTACCTAACACAACACTAACACCTTACTGGTCAGTACCACCACCACAACACTAACACCTTACTGGTCAGTACCTAACACAACACTAACACCTTACTGGTCAGTACCACCACCACAACACTAACACCTTACTGGTCAGTACCTAACACAACACGTACACCTTACTGGTCAGTACCTAACACAACACTAACACCTTACTGGTCAGTACCTAACACAACACTAACACCTGACTGGTCAGTACCTAACACAACACTAACACCTTACTGGTCAGTACCTAACACAACACTAACACCTTACTGGTCAGTACCTAACACAACACTAACACCTTACTGGTCAGTACCACCACCACAACACTAACACCTTACTGGTCAGTACCTAACACAACACTAACA
Source organism: Oncorhynchus mykiss (assembly GCF_013265735.2). Taxonomy (NCBI): domain Eukaryota; kingdom Metazoa; phylum Chordata; class Actinopteri; order Salmoniformes; family Salmonidae; genus Oncorhynchus; species Oncorhynchus mykiss. The sequence continues at coordinate 74,763,874 of NC_048575.1, read as the reverse complement.
CCTTACTGGTCAGTACCACCACCACAACACTAACACCTTACTGGTCAGTACCTAACACAACACTAACACCTTACTGGTCAGTACCTAACACAACACTAACACCTTACTGGTCAGTACCTAACACAACACTAACACCTGACTGGTCAGTACCTAACACAACACTAACACCTTACTGGTCAGTACCTAACACAACACTAACACCTTACTGGTCAGTACCTAACACAACACTAACACCTTACTGGTCAGTACCTAACACAACACTAACACCTTATTGGTCAGTACCTAACACAACACTAACACCTTACTGGTCAGTACCTAACACAACACTAACACCTTACTGGTCAGTACCTAACACAACACTAACACCTTACTGGTCAGTACCTAACACAACACGTACACCTTACTGGTCAGTACCTAACACAACACTAACACCTTACTGGTCAGTACCTAACACAACACGTACACCTTACTGGTCGGTATCTAACACAACACTTACACCTTACTGGTCAGTATCTAACACAACACTAACACCTTACTGATCAGTACCTAACACAACACTAACACCTGACTGGTCAGTACCTAACACAACACTAACACCTGACCGATCAGTACCACCACCACCACTAACACCTGACTGGTCAGTACCACCACCACTAACACCTTACTGGTCAGTACCACCACCACTAACACCTTACTGGTCAGTACCTAATACAACACTTACACCTTACTGATCAGTACCTAACACAACACTAACACCTTACTGGTCAGTACCTAACACAACACTAACACCTGACTGGTCAGTACCTAACACAACACTAACACCTGACCGATCAGTACCACCATCACCACTAACACCTGACTGGTCAGTACCACCACCACTAACACCTGACTGGTCAGTACCAACACCACCACTAACACCTGACTGGTCAGTACCAACACCACCACTAACACCTGACTGATCAGTACCTAACACAACACTAACACCTGACTGGTCAGTACCAACACCACCACTAACACCTGACTGGTCAGTACCAACACCACCACTAACACCTGACTGGTCAGTACCACCACCACCACTAACACCTGACTGGTCAGATCAGTACCACCACCACTAACACCTTACTGGTCAGTACCACCACCACCACTAACACCTTACTGGTCAGTACCACCGCCACCACTAACACCTTACTGGTCAGTACCACCACCACCACTAACACCTTACTGGTCAGTACCACCACCACCACTAACACCTGACTGGACAGTACCACCACCGCTAACACCTGTGCACGTCCATCTGTGTGTTCCAGGATGGCTCCAGAAGTGATCCTAGCCATGGATGAGGGTCAGTACGAAGGGAAGATAGACATCTGGTCCCTGGGAATCACCTGCATAGAACTGGGTGAGTTAGCGTACTTCTGTTTTACTGGGAATCACCTGCGTAGAACTGGGTGAGTTAGCGTACTTCTGTTTTACTGGGAATCACCTGCGTAGAACTGGGTGAGTTAGCGTACTTCTGTTTTACTGGGAATCACCTGCGTAGAACTGGGTGAGTTAGCGTACTTCTGTTTTACTGGGAATCACCTGCGTAGAACTGGGTAAGTTAGCGTACTCCTGTTTTACTGGGAATCACCTGTGTAGAACTGGGTGAGTTAGCATACTCCTGTTTTACTGGGAATCACCTGTGTAGAACTGGGTGAGTTAGCATACTTCTGTTTTACTGGGAATCACCTGCATAGAACTGGTTGAGTTAGCATACTCCTGTTTTACTGGGAATCACCTGTGTAGAACTGGTTGAGTTAGCGTACTTCTGTTTTACTGGGAATCACCTGCATAGGACTGCGTTACTTTATTAATTACATTTACATTTTAGTCGTTAAGCAGATGCTCTTAGTCAGAGCATTGGTAGGAGGTTTCTCCTCTTTGACTCCCTGTTGAGCAGAAAGCCTGCAACTAACCCTCTCAGCTTCTAGTGTAGAAATTATTTTGGACATATCAGGAGGCATCATTACTTGTTAGGATAACCTACTGTTTTGGCCTGCTTCAGAATGTCAAACATATACAGTTGAAGTTAGAAGTTTACGTACACCTTAGCCAAATACATTTCAACTCAGTTTTTCACAGTTCCTGACATTTAATCCTAGTAAAAATTCCCTGTCTTAGGTCAGTTAGGATCACCACTTTATTTTAAGAATGTTAAATGTCAGAATATAATAGTAGAGAGAGTGATTTATTTCAGAAGTTATTTATTTCGTCACATTTCTAGTGGGTCATAAGTTTACATACACTCAATTAGTATTTGGTAGCATTGCCTTTAAATTGTTTAACTTGGGTCAAACGTTTTGGGTAGCCTTCCACAAGCTTCCCACAATAAGTTGGGTGAATTTTGGCCCATTCCTCCTGACAGAGCGGGTGTAACTGAGTCAGGTTTGTAGGCCTCCTTGCTCGCACACGCCTTTTCAGTTCTGCCCACAAATGTTCTATAGGGTTGAGGTCAGGGCTTTGTGATGGCCACTCCAACACCTTGACTTTGTTGACCTTAAGCTATTTTGCCACAACTTTGGAAGTATGCTTGGGGTCATTGTCCATTTGGAAGACCCATTTGTGACCAAGCTTTAACTTCCTGACCGATGTCATGAGATGTTGCTTCAATATATCCGCATAATTTTCCTCCTTCATGATGCCATCTATTTTGTGAAGTGTACCAGTCCCTCCTGCAGCAAAGTACCTCCACAACATGATGCTGCCACCCACGTGCTTCACGGTTGGGATGGTGTTCTTCAGCTTGCAAGCCTCACCCTTTTTCCTCCAAACATAACCATGGTCATTATGGCCAAACAATTCTATTTTTGTTTCATCAGACCAGAAAGTATGATCTTTGTCCCCATGTGCAACTGATAACCATAGTCTGGCTTTGTTATAGAGGTTTTGGAGCAGTGGCTTCTTCCTTGCTGAGCGGCCTTTCAGGTTATGTCGATATAGGACTCGTTTTTACTGTGGATATAGATACTTTTGTACCTGTTTCCTCCAGCATCTTCACAAGGTCCTTTGGTGTTGTTCTGGGATTTGATTTGCACTTTTCGCACCAAAGTACGTTAATTTCTAGGAGACAGAACACGTCTCCTTCCTGAGCTGTATGACGGCTGCGTGGTCCCATGGTATTTACTTGCGTACTATTGTTTGTACAGATGAATGTGGTACCTTCAAGTTTTTTGAAATTAGGATGAACCTGACTTGTGGAGGTCTACAATTTATCTTTCTGGGGTCTTGGCTGATTTCTTTTGATTTTCCCAAGATATCAATCAAAGAGGCACTGAGTTTGAAGGTAGGCCTTGAAATACATCCACAGGTATACCTCCAATTGACTCAAATTATGTCTGTTTAAAAGGCACAGTCAACTTAGTGTAGGTAAACTTCTGACCCACTGGAATTGTGATACAGTGAATTAGTGAAGTGAAATAATCTGTCTGTAAACAATTGTTGGAAAAATTACTTGTGTCATGCACAAAGTAGATGTCCTAAACTATAGTTTGTTAACAAGACATTTGTGGACTGGTTGAAAAACAAGTTTTAATGACTCCAACCTAAGTGTATGTAAACTTCCGACTTCAACTGTAGCGACACCATCTGGCGAGAGGAATGACACTCCTTCACATTGTTGCTCAGTCCTGTTTTTCATGTGATTTATCTATTTCAGACACTGCATGTGAAATTGCACTCACTCACTGACACTTATATATAAACAGACAGATAATGGGAATTACTAGGTCAGTAGTATATCTTATCTTTCCTATTGGTCAACCAGATATAAACTCCCTCCTAACTCTCTCTCCCCCTCCATAGCGGAACGGAAACCTCCGCTGTTCAACATGAATGCTATGAGTGCCTTATATCACATTGCCCAGAACGACTCTCCCACGCTACAGTCTAACGAGTGGTAAGTCATCACCATCCCTCCACTGAGCTGTTTGACCACACACACACACACACACACACACACACACACACACACAACCTTTCGCAGCCCTGGAATTCCCAGTCAAAGTACACTACATGACCAAAAGTATGTGGACACCTGCTCGTAAACCATCTCATTCCAAAATCATGGGCATTAATGTGGAGTTGGTCCCCCTTTTGCTGCTATAACAGCCTCCACTCTTCTGGGAAGGCTTTCCACTAGATGTTGGAATGTTGCTGCTGGGACTTGCTTCCATTCAGCCACAAGAGCATTAGTGAGGTTGGGCACTGATGTTGGGTGATTAGGCCTGACTCGCAGTCACCGTTCCAATTCATCCCAAAGGTGTTCGATGGGATTGAGGTCAGGGCTCTGTGCAGGCCTGTCAAGTTCTTCCACACCGATCTCAAGAAACCATTTCTGTATGGATCTCACTTTGTGAACGGGGGCATTATCATGCTGAAACAGGAAAGGGCCTTCCCCAAACTGTTGCCCCAAAGTTGGAAGCACAGAATCATCTAGAATGTCATTGTATGCTGTAGCATTTAGATTTCCATTCACTGGAATTAAGGGGCTTAGCCCCCTACACCATGAAAAACAGCCCCAGACCATTATTCCTCATCCACCAAACTTTACAGTTGGCATTATGCATTCGGGCAGGTAGCATTCTCCTGGCATCCGCCAAACCCAGATTCATCCGTCGGACTGCCAAATGGTGAAGTGTGATTTATAACTCCAGAATACGCATTTCCACTGCTCCATAATCCAATGGTGGCGATCTTTACACCACTCCAACCAACACTTGGCATTGTGCATGGTGTTCTTAGGCTTGTGTGTGGCTGCTCGGCCATGGAAACCCATTTCATGAAACTCCCAACGAGCAGTTATTGTGCTGACGTTGCTTCCAGAGACAGTTTGGGACTTGTTAGTGAGTGTTGCAACCAAGGACAGACATTATTTCATGCCCTAGGCGCTTCAGCACTATGTGGTCCCGTTCTGTGAGCTTGTGTGGCCTACCACTTCGCGTCTGAGTCATTGTTGCTCCTAGACGTTTCCACTTCACAATAGCAGCAATTACAGTTGACCCGGGCAGCTCTTGTAGGGCAGAAATTTGACAAACTGACTTGTTGGAAAGGTGGCATCCTATGACGGTGCCAAGTTGAAAGTCACTGAGATCTTCAGTCAGGCCATTCTACTGCCAATGTTTGTTTATGGAGATTGCATGGCTGTGTGATTTATTTTATACAACGGGTGTGGATGAAATAGCCAAATCCACTAATTTGAAGGGGTGTACACATACTTTTGTATATATAGTGTATGTTATGTCATTACCTGAGGGGCCTAGCTGAGGCCTATTTAAAGAATCAGGCTCAAGTACACAGGCTTCTACTGTAATCTACCATTCACCAAACCACACTCCGTAGGACGGAGAGGGGGATGGAGAGACATAGACAGGGAACGAGGCAGGGAGAGAGAGGAATGGAGGGAGACAAACAGACAAATGGGTATGTAGGGAGCGAGGCAGGAAGAGAGGAGGGGAGAGAGGGATGATGGAGAGAGACAGATAGATGGATGGTTATGGAGGAAGCGAGGCAGGAAGAGAGGAAGGGGGAGAGAGGAGGGGAGAGAGGGATGATGGAGAGAGACAGACAGATGGTATGGAGGGAGACAAACAGACAAATGGGTATGGAGGGAGCGAGGCAGGAGGAGAGGAAGGGGAAGAGGGATGATGGAGAGAGACAGACAGATGGATGGTTATGGAGGAAGCGAGGCAAGATGAGAGGAGGGGAGAGAGGGATGATGGAGAGAGACAGATAGATGGATGGTTATGGAGGAAGCGAGGCAGGATGAGAGGAGGGGAGAGAGGGATGATGGAGAGAGACAGATAGATGGATGGTTATGGAGGAAAGCGAGGCAGGGAGAGAGGGATGGAGAGGGATGGAGAGAGACAGACAGATGGTATGGAGGGAGCGAGGCAAGGGGAGAGACGGGAGGATGGAATGAAAGAAGGAAGATGGATGCAGAAAGACAGGCAGCAATCACACTAGCCCCCCCCCCCCCCCCCTTTCTGATGGTGTAATGACTGGCATAGAAGGAAGATCCAGTCGAATATTACTCTACATGTCAACACAATGACATGGCACTACACCCACTTTACAGTAGTATCACACCATAAAGGTGGTAGTTTGTACTCTACTTGACCCAAGATAGATATAGGACTTATATGGCTCTAGGAATACATTCCTTTCAACAAATACAGTTCCTTATACTACAGCTGAAACAAGTGGCAGCATACGTCACTCTTTACAAGGGGATTTTCCTGAAGGTGAAAGTGTTTTTTCATCGTCCGTGTTCCGTACTGAACAGTGCTACTCATTGTTCTCCAGTGTAGGAGTCAATGTGGCAGTTGTGAAACCTTAAGCAAGCAGATTCACAAGTAGCGCTCACTCTCCAAGAAATGAGAGTTTGATTTTCTATTCATTTATTTCTATGGGTGCCCCCATGTCAGTGTGTTGTTGGATGTGTTTCAAACAGGCCTCTGGCATTAACATAGTCTCTCAGAGCTGAAACTAGCAGAAACATCACCATGCAGCGTTAGTCATGTTGACAAGCAATACAGGTGCTCTCTTAACCCTGACTCTGTGTATACTACTGAATGTATGACACTTTGACAGATGATTGAAAGTGACAGCTTTATGTCTTTATGCTTGTTTCTCCCAGAGCTAAGACTAGTAGAACATTTAGAAAACTATGTGGACTGTATGATGTACCCATGCAAAGAGTTTGATGATGGACTTTCAATAACACTGTCAAACATGGTGAATAACTATAGAAGCACCGCTTGGCCCTGACTCTGGTTTGAAAGGTGGGAAAGTGGATGTTGACTACTATTGCCTATAGTGCCTGGCTTAATCATTGTTGCATTCTGTTTTCTTCCGTCCCTCTGCTCCACCTCTCAACCCCTCTATCCTTCTTCGAGGTCGGACCCCTTCCGGAGCTTCGTTGACTGCTGCCTCCTCAAAATTCCTCAGGACAGACCCTCGTCTGGGGAGCTGCTGAGAGTGAGTGCACTTCCTGTTATTTCTGACACCTCACTTCCTGTGTCAGTCTCTCAAAGACCATCTGGATGTGTGAATCCTAAATGGTATCCTATTCACTATATAGTGCACTACTTTTGACCAGAGCCCTGTGGGTAGTAGTGCACTAAGTAGGGAATAGGGTGCCATTTTGGATGCATATCGATGACTCACTGCCTCCCACAGCTCTAGAGAAAATATTAATCAAAGATTCCACAGCGGTTATTCCACACACATACACACACACACACACTGGTTCCACAGGGGTTAGGGTTTTGTTGTTTAGTGTGTTTGAACTATTTTACATGTTTTGCTGTGCTACACCTCGTGTTAGATGTTGATAAAGCTTCAAGTGTAAGCTTGCCTATCTGTGGACTCACTAAACATTCTGACCAAGCTCCCTTGACGCACAATGAAAGCTGAAGTCAGCCCCCATAGACCCCCATGAGTTAGAGCACAAAAGCACAGTCACACAGTCTTTGTCATTTGTACGTCCTGATCTGCCAATACACTGTGCTCACCTGTGTTCATTGTGTGCATGTGCGTGTGTGTAAGACAAAGATGGCTCGGACAGACATGGCAGCTCTGCTTCTAGCAACTTTGCAGTATTTGTTTTTTTTTGTGTGTTATTTCTTACATTATTAGCCCAGAATGTTTTTTGTGTTATTACATACAGACTGAAAGAACTTTTGGATATCAGAGCGGCGGTAACTCACCACCATTACAACCAGGAATACGACTTTCCCAAATTGGATCCTTTGTTCTTACCTCCGAAGGCAATTTAACTTATCCCAGAGGCCGCTACAAGATCCGGCTGAGAAGAGGTATTCAGAGTGGACTTCTAGTCCCACTCAGGAGGCGTGCACACCATCCACCGCTTCCGAATATATTACTTGCTAATGTTCAGTCTCTGGATAATAAAGGAGATGAGCTCAGGGCGAGGATCTCCTTCCAGAGAAACATCAGGGACTGTAACATACAACATAACTCTGTTTCACGGAATCATGGCTCTCTCGGGATATAATGTGCCCGTCCATACAGCCAGCTGGGTTCTCAGTACATTGCGCAGACAAGAATAAAGAACTCTCCGGGAAGAAGAAAGGCAGGGGGTGTATGTTCCATGATTAACTACTCATGGTGTGATTGTGATAACATACAGAAACTCAAGTCCTTTTGTTCACCTGACCTAGAATACCTCACAATCAAATGCCGACCCTATTTCCTCCCAAGAGAATTATCTTCGGTTGTAGTCACAGCAGTGTATATTCCCCCTCAAGCCGATACCACGATGGCCCGCAAGGAACTACACTGGACTTTGTGCAACCACATATCCTGAGGCCGCATTAATTGTAGCTGGGGATTTTAACGAAGCAAATTTAAGGAAAACGCTACCGAAGTTTTATCAACACATTGACTCTAGTACTTGCGCTGCTAAAACACTCGAGCACTGCTTCTCCAACTTCTGGGATGCCTACAAGGCCCTCCCCCGCCCTCCCTTGGGCAAATCAGATCATAATTTTGCTCATCCCTTCCCATATACCAGAAACTCAAGCAGGAAGTATCCGTGCTAAGGTCTATTCATTGCTGGTCTGACCAATCGGAATCCATGATTTTAAGATTATTTTGATCACTCAGACTGGGATATGTTCCGGCTAGCCTCTGAGAGTAACATTGATGTATACACTGACATGGTGACTGAGTTCGTCAGGAAGTGTATAGCGGATGTTGTTCCCACTGTGAATATTAGAATCTACCCAAATCAGGAACCGTGGCTAGATGGGAGCATTTACGCAAAACTGAAAGAGCAAACCACCGCATTTAACCATAGCAAGGTGACTGGGAATATGGTTGAATACAAACAGTGTAGTTATTATAGTGCAATCAAACAGGCAAAATGTCAGTACAAAGTGGAATCGCAATTCAACGGCTCAGACACGAGCCTGTGGAAGTGTCTGCAGACAATCATGGATTACAAAGGGAAAACCAGCCACGTTGAGGACACCGACGTCTTGCTCCCGGACAAGCTAAACACCTTCGCCCTCTTTGAGGATAACACAGTGCCACCAACGCGACCCGCTCCCACGGACTGTTGCTTCTCGTTCTCCGTGGCGGACGTGAAAAATACATTGAAACGTGTTAACCCTCGCAAGTCTGCCGGCCCAGACTGCATCCCTAGCCGCGTCCTCAGAGCATGCACAGACCAGCTGGCTGGAATGTTTACGGACATATTCAATCTTTCTCTATCCCAGACTACTGTTCCCACTTGTTTCAAGATGTCCACTATTGTTCCTGTACCCAAGAAAGAAAAGGTAACTAATCTAATGACTATTGTCTCGTAGCATTCACTTCTGTCATGAAGTGCCTTGAGAGGCTAGTTAAGGATCACCTCTACCTTACCTGACACCCTACAGCCACTTCAATTTGCATATCCGCCCCAATAGGTCCACAGACGATGCCATCGCACTGCACACTTCCCTATCCCATCTGGACAAGTGGAATACCTATGTAAGAACGCTGTTTATTGACTACAGCTCAGCCTTCAACACCATAGTACCCTCCAAGCTCATCATTAAGCTCGGAGCCCTGTGTCTGAACCCCACCCTGTGCAACTGGGTCCTGGACTTCAGCCACCCCCAGATGGTGAACGTATGAAACAACACCTCCATTTCGCTGATCCTCAACACTGGGGCCCCACAAGGGTGCATGCTCAGCCCCCTCCTGTGCTCTCTGTTCACCCATGACTGCGTGGCCATGCATGCCTAAACTCAATTATCCAATTTTTAGACAACACATCAGTTGTAGGCCTGATTACCAACAATGACGAGACAGCCTACAGGGAGGAGGTGAGAGCCCTGGTGGAGTGGTGCCAGGACAATAACCTCAACGTCAACAAAATGAAGGAGCTGATCGTGGACTTCAGGAAACAGCAGAGAGAGCATGTCTCTATCCACATCGATGGGACTTCAGTGGAGAAGGTGCAAATCCGCGTACACATCACCGACGATCTGAATTGGTCCACCCACACAGAAGAAGCCGTAACAGCATCTCTTCAACCTCAGGCGGCTGAAGAAATTTGTCCCATCAAATCAAAGTTTATTTTTCACGTGCGCTTTTCACGTGCGCTGAATACAACCTTACAGTGAAATGCTTACTTACACGCTCCAACCAATAGTGCAAAAAAAGATATTAGGTGAACAATGGGTAGGTAAAGAAATAAAACAACATTAAAAATACAGGCTATATACAGTAGCGAGGCTATAAAAGTAGCGAGGCTACATACAGACACCGGTTAGTTAGGCTGGTTGAGGTAGTATGTATATACAGTGCCTTGCGAAAGTATTCGGCCCCCTTGAACTTTGCGACCTTTTGCCACATTTCAGGCTTCAAACATAAAGATATAAAACTGTATTTTTTTGTGAAGAATCAACAACAAGTGGGACACAATCATGAAGTGGAACGACATTTATTGGATATTTCAAACTTTTTTAACAAAGCAAAAACTGAAAAATTGGGCGTGCAAAATTATTCAGCCCCTTTACTTTCAGTGCAGCAAACTCTCTCCAGAAGTTCAGTGAGGATCTCTGAATGATCCAATGTTGACCTAAATGACTAATGATGATAAATACAATCCACCTGTGTGCAATCAAGTCTCCGTATAAATGCACCTGCACTGTGACAGTCTCAGAGGTCCGTTAAAAGCGCAGAGAGCATCATGAAGAACAAGGAACACACCAGGCAGGTCCGAGATACTGTTGTGAAGAAGTTTAAAGCTGGATTTGGATACAAAAAGATTTCCCAAGCTTTAAATATCCCAAGGAGCACTGTGCAAGCGATAATATTGAAATGGAAGGAGTATCAGACCACTGCAAATCTACCAAGACCTGGCCGTCCCTCTAAACTTTCAGCTCATACAAGGAGAAGACTGATCAGAGATGCAGCCAAGAGGCCCATGATCAGTCTGGATGAACTGCAGAGATCTACAGCTGAGGTGGGAGACTCTGTCCATAGGACAACAATCAGTCGTATATTGCACAAATCTGGCCTTTATGGAAGAGTGGCAAGAAGAAAGCCATTTCTTAAAAATATCCATAAAAAGTGTTGTTTAAAGTTTGCCACAAGCCACCTGGGAGACACACCAAACATGTGGAAGAAGGTGCTCTGGTCAGATGAAACCAAAATTGAACTTTTTGGCAACAATGCAAAACGTTATGTTTGGCGTAAAAGCAACACAGCTGAACACACCATCCCCACTGTCAAACATGGTGGTGGCAGCATCATGGTTTGGGCCTGCTTTTTTTCAGCAGGGACAGGGAAGATGGTTAAAATTGATGGGAAGATGGATGGAGCCAAATACAGGACCATTCTGGAAGAAAACCTGATGGAGTCTGCAAAAGACCTGAGACTGGGACGGAGATTTGTCTTCCAACAAGACAATGATCCAAAACATAAAGCAAAATCTACAATGGAATGGTTCAAAAATAAACATATCCAGGTGTTAGAATGGCCAAGTCAAAGTCCAGACCTGAATCCAATCGAGAATCTGTGAAAAGAACTGAAAACTGCTGTTCACAAATGCTCTCCATCCAACCTCACTGAGCTCGAGTTGTTTTGCAAGGAGGAATGGGAAAAAATTTCAGTCTCTCGATGTGCAAAACTGATAGAGACATACCCCAAGCGACTTACAGCTTTAATCGCAGCAAAAGGTGGCGCTACAAAGTATTAACTTAAGGGGGGTGAATAATTTTGCACGCCCAATTTTTCAGTTTTTGCTTTGTTAAAAAAGTTTGAGATATCCAATAAATGTCGTTCCACTTCATGATTGTGTCCCACTTGTTGTTGATTCTTCACAAAAAAATACAGTTTTATATCTTTATGTTTGAAGCCTGAAATGTGGCAAAAGGTCGCAAAGTTCAAGGGGGCCGAATACTTTCGCAAGGCACTATATATATTGATATATATTACCTCACTGTTGAATCTAGGAACACAAGCATTTCGCTACACCCTCAATAACATCTGCTAAATATGTGTATGTGACCAATAATTGTATTTGATTTTGTGTGTTAATTTGTGCATGTTGTGTTCATTGTGTGCCTGGCTGTGTAATGGAGATATTTTAGTTTGTTTGGCCGACAGGTCCGAACTGCCTGCTAAGGGTTTTACGTTCTTGGTTAGTTGTCACTCTCACTCTCCGGGGTTCCAGCCAGGGGGCTTGTCATTTTTTATCTGGCTGCCCAGGGAGTGTAGGGGTTAGTAGGCTGGAGGGGATGAGACAGTGGGGGGGCTAGTCTGGAGCTCTGGGTGTATGTGTACCTTTAGGTGGAGATCTAGGATCAGCTTTTCCTCCCCCAAATCCTGACCTTAATTAATTATTATAACCTTAACTATTAGTGAGGCTGACCTTGGGCCAGTGTCTAGTAGGCAACTTCCTCCTAATCTGAGTCGGGCAGGGGGTATCCACATCACTGCCCCTCGAGCCCCTAATTAAAACACACACGCTCATTGCCCGCCGCCCCTCTTTAGGAGTCAGGTCACTAATCTGTGCCCCTGTGCTGTCAACAGATGCTTTCCCTTCAGGTTCCACTTCCACTGAGTGAGAAAATTACAGACGCTCTATTATTGTAACAGTGAGAGGTTAGCATATTTTAGGGTTATGAAATCTGTGTGTCTAACTTTCTCACTCATCGTTATTCACGATTCATTCAGGATTATCTGTAATCGTGGTAGCATCCACATTAACATAGATGTGTTTAGAAACATATTATATTCTTATTTACTATAAAAGTGGCACGATACATTTTTTATGATTCATTTCTACTGGGCACAAAATAATGTGAAACACAACCAAAAAGAAAACAGCAAATGTATCTCATTCTCTCCTTTTCCCCTTCTCTCTCCAAGCCCCCTGGTCCATGGGAGCTCTCATTCTCTCACTCACTTGTTCAGTCCCTCTCTCCATCTCTCTCTCTCTCTTTCTCTCTCTCCGTCCGTTTGTTTGAAAACGGGAAAATGTGTCATCTCTATTTCCAGAGTATGATGTCATCAGTGTGCTGCTGAATGAGAGAGTACTTTACATTACATTATCCAGCCAGTATCTGTCAGATAGGTGTGCATGTAGACACACAGGCATTGCATACATCACATTTCATTTAGCAAATATTTTGTTGTGTGTGGGTGGGTGGCGGCTTGAGCCTTTTGGGGGCCCAAAGCAAGAATTGGTTGGTGGGCCCCCTACCTCACGGCAAAACATTTTAGTTGTCCGCCTCTTGACGGTGGATCATTTTTCCATGGGACGTAGAGAAAATGTGCAGTTTTAAAGCAAGTTTTCTGCAATTTTATAACACATTTCATGCAATCCTACCCGTTTCATGCAATCCTACCCGTTTCATGCAATCCTACCCGTTGAGAGACATTTTTGCAATTCCTTAGCTAATTTCCTGCAATTGTCCACATTTAGTATTGACTTATGCCATGTCAGTATGATATCTGAGTGAGAATGACTAACAAAATCAATGGAGGCGGGCTACCGCTCTGTCCCATATGTCCTTTAGTCTATATAGGATGTATCCCTGCTATAAACCTAGATAGGGACTCTTATCTAGGTTGAATAACCCACAGGCGCCCTCTAGTGACCAATGGACAATAGAGATTTTCTTTCAGATAGAAATCACATGTATTGATATATACAGTACCAGTCAAAAGTTTGGACACACCTACTCATTCCAGGGTTTTTCTTTATTTGTACTATTTTCTACATTGTAGAATAATAGTGAAGACATCAAAACTATGAAATAACACATATGGAATCATAACCAAAAAAGTGTTAAACAAATCAAAATATATTTTATATATGAGATTCTTCAAAGTAGCCACCCTTTGCCTTGATGACAGCTTTGCACACTCTAGGCATTCTCTCAACCAGCTTCATGAGGTAGTCACGTGGAATGCATTTCAATTAACAGGTGTGCCTTGATAAAAGTTAATTTGTCGAATTTCTTTCCTTCTTAATGTTGTGACAAGGTAGGGATGGTATACAGAAGATAGCCCTAATTGGTAAAATACGAAGTCCATATTATGGCAAGAACAGCTCAAATAAGCGGAGAGAAATTACTATCTGTCATTACTTTAAGACATGAAGGTCAGTCAAACTGGAGGTTCTTCAAGTGCAGTTGCAAAAACCATAAAGCGCTATGATGAAACTGGCTCATGAGGACTGCCATAGGAAAGGAAGACCCAGAGTTGCCTCTGCAGTAGAGGATAAGTTAATAAGAGTTACCAGCCTCAGAAATTGCAACCAAATAAATGGTTCACTGAGTTCAAGTAACAGACCCATCTCAACATCAACTGTTCAGAGGAGACTGCGTGAATCAGGCCTTCATGGTTGAATTGCTGCAAAGAAACCACAACTAAAGGACACCGATAAGAAGAAGAGACTTGCTTGGGCCAAGAAACACAAGCAATGGACATTAGACCAGTGGAAATCTGTCCTTTTGGGCCATATTTGAGATTTTTGGAGTAGGTAAATGGATGATCTCCGCATGTGTGGTTCCCACTATGAAGCATGGAGGAGGAGGTGTGATGGTGTGGGGTTGCTTTGCTGATGACAGTCAGTGATTTAAAAACAACTTTAAGGCACACTTAACCGGTCATCACCGATCCTCCACCAAATTTCACAGTGGGTGCGAGGTACTGTGGCTTGTAGGCCTCTCCAGGTCTCGCACCCACTGTAGTTTGAGACAGACGCCTCACAAGTCTTCAACTGGCAACTTCATTAAATAGTTCCCCCAAAACACCAATCTCAACGGTCCTCATGGACCCTGACCTCGAACTCAGGGGTCCCAAACTTTTTTGGCCCACGACCCCATTTTGATATCTGAAAATTCTCGCGACCCCAACCATGTGAAAAACATTATGGAATTAACAGCCAATGTTATCTTTTTTATTTGGGGCTATGGAAGTCAATTGTCTTTTCAACTCACCATCACGTACTTTTAATGTGGGGCTATGACAGTCACTATCTCACTACCACTAATGAGATAGATGTTCTTGATGCAAGTCGCGTCAGAGCTTCTCAAAGTCTGGGCAGTCGACAGAGCGCACCTTAACTCTGCGGTCACATCCAACCTGGATGGATATTTAGTTTTAATGCAGACAAGAGTACTGAATCCAGCTTCACATAGATATGAGCTGGTGAAGGTTAATGTCCGTTTTATGGTGCTATTAGACACCTGGGAACTCTGAAAAATACAAGTTGGAAACATGATGTCAGTGATCTTAAGGTTGGAAAGTCAGAGCTCTAGAAAGAGGCCCAAGATTCAGATTTCCCAGTTGTCTTGAACACACTGACGTTGGAATTCTGAGATTTCAGAGTTCCCAGTTCCCAGTTGTTTTGAACGCAGCATGGTGAACCTGACAGGGTATTTATTCCCTTTGAGTCATGAACCAAAATTCCTCTGTAGTGACCCGCGAATGTATTCAGTCACATAACGGCTCGATCAGCTGTTTAATTTCACTTACCGGCATGTCGACTGAGCCAGGGTCACAGTCAAACGAATTAGGAAGTAGGTCCCAAAGTGCCCTTTCAGGTGTTGGAGGTGAGCAGTCATCACTCATGTGGGACACTTACTGATGCTGTTTTCTATTAGAAACATGCACAGCCGAGGGTAGGGGGCATGGCTCGCTTTTAAAAGACTCTGTCCAATAAGAATGATATAATCTGAATCCACTGATTCAGTCACTCATCTGTAGAATGGTTTTGTATTTCCCCTGCATGCTTGCATTCAGTTCATTCAGTTGACCAAATATGTATGTTACATAGGCAAGGAGACACATTTTATTTTCATTACAAAGAAAGTCGGCCAAGTCTGTTTTTATACGTCCATTGTGAATGACAACAGTTATTCTCTCAATGCGAAAAATCTTTCCAACACTCCCCCTCGATAACTACTATGCCTCGGAATGGAATAGAGCATTGTCCTGCTCTGATCCCATATCTAAACGCAACATGCAACAGTTCATGTAAGGAAATCGGTCACAGATACAGATATAGGTATCTGTGACCACCATTTGCCTCATGCAGCATGACAAATCTCCTTTGCTTAGAGTTGATCAGGCGGTTGATTGTGGCCTGTGGAATGTTGTCCCTCTCCTCTTCAATGGCTGTGTGAAGTTGTTGGATATTGGCGGGAGCTGGAACACGCTGTCGTACACGTCGATCCAGACCAGCCCAAACATCAATGGGTGACATGTCTGTTGAGTATGCAGGCTATTGGACCATTTTCAGCTTCCAGGAATTGTGTACAAATCCTTGCGACATGGGGTCTTGCATTCGTTGTCTGTAGCTTATGCCTGCCCATACCATAACCCCACCGCCACCATGGGACACTATTTACATTAGCAAACCACTCGCCTGCAAAACGCCATACACGCTGTCTGCCATTTGCCCGGTGCAGTTGAAACCGGGATGCATCCATGAAGAGTTCACCTCTCCAGCATGCCAGTGGCCATTAAAGGTGAGAATTTGCCTCCTGAAATCTGTTACGACGCCGAACTGTAGTCAAGTCAAGACCCTGGTGAGGGCGACGAGCATGCAGATGAGCTTCCCTGAGAGAGTTTCTGACAGTTTGTGCAGAAATTATTTGGTTGTTTCATCAGCTGTCTGAGTGGCTGGTCTCCGACAATCTCAGAGGTGAACAAGCCGGATGTAGAGGTCCTGGACTGGCGTGGTTACACATGGTATGCTGTTGTGTAGCTGGTTGGACACCTTGCCAAATTCTCTAAAATGAATTTGGAGGCAGCTTATGGTAGAGAAATGAATATTACGTTTTCTGGCAAACGCTCTGGTGGACATTCCTGCAGTCAGCATGCCAATTGCACGCTCCCTCAACATTTTGAGACGTCTATGGCATTGTGTTGTTACAAAACTGCCCAATGTGCACCTGTGTAATAATCATGGTTTTACAACAGCTAATGGGGATCCTAATAAAATACCAAATGCCGTTTTGATCAGCTTCTTGATATGTCACACCTGTCAGGTGGAATGATTCTCTTGGCAAATGAGACATGCTCACTAACAGGGATGTAAGAAAATGTGTATACAGAATTTGAGAGAGACAAGCTTTTTGTGTGTGTGAAACATTTCTGGGATCTTTTATTTCAACTCATGATATAGAAATGAGTGTATGTGCCTTTTGACTCTCCACATTGTTTTCCCCATACCAAATACAGTTGCTCGTATCGAAGTCTCTGCAATAGTGTGTGGTGTCATAGCGTAGCAGGCCTTGCCATTCACCATGGGAATGATTCAAGTGCAACGGTTAAGTGCCACCTTTTCCCATGATCTAAGGGTGCTTTCTAAGGGTGCTTTCTAAGGGTGCTTTCTGGTTGAATTTCACCTTTTAGATTTGAATCATTTTACATGTTTAAGGTTAACCACATTCAAATGATTGATATACAAAGACGATATTATAATATATATTTTTTTAATTTTTCCTTTATTTAACTAGGCAAGTCAGTTAAGAACAAATTCTTATTTTCAATGACGGCCTAGGAACAGTGGGTTAACTGCCTGTTCAGGGGCAGAACGACAGATTTGTACCTTGTCAGCTCGGGGGTTTGAACTTGCAACCTTCCGGTTACTAGTCCAACGCTCTAACCACTAGGCTACCCTGTTTTGATAAATATATATATATTTTTTAAATCAGGATTTTTAAAAGTTCTCCCGCGACCCCATTTTCATATCAGGCAAACCCCCCTAGTTTGCTCTAACCTGTAAACTCTCTTTTCTCCCCAGCATGACTTTGTACGTCTGGAGCGCCCCCCGCGGGTCCTCATGGATCTGATCCAGAGGACCAAGGACGCGGTGAGGGAGCTGGACAACCTGCAGTACCGTAAGATGAAGAAGATCCTATATCAGGAAAAACACATGGGGGAGAGCCAGGAGGAGGAGGAGGTGAGGATGGAGAGGGGAAGCTGGGAAGGAGAGAGGATGGGAGGAGGAGGAAGGGAGAGCCGGGAGGAGGAGGTGAGGATGGAGAGCTGGGAAGGGGAGAGGATGGGAGGAGGAGGAAGGGAGAGCCGGGATGAGGAGGAGGAAGGGAGAGCCAGGAGGGGGTGGAGGAGGAAGGGAAAGCCAGGATGAGGAGGAAGAGTGGAGAAAGTACAGTTGAAGTCAGAAGTTTACATACACCTTTGCCAAATGCATTTAAACTCAGTTTTTCACAATTCCTGACATTTAATCCTAGTAAAAATTATGTCTTAGGTCAGTTAGGATCACCACTTTATTTTAAGAGTGTGAAATGTCAGAATAATAGTAGAGAGAATGATATATTTCATATTTTATTTCTTTCATCACATTCCCAGTGGGTCAGTAGTTTTTCATTCACTCAATTAGTATTTGGTAGCATTGCCTTTAAACTGTTGAACTAGGGTCAAACGTTTTGGGTAGCATTCCACAAGCTTCCCACAATAAGTTGGGTGAATTTTGGCCCATTCCTCCTGACAGAGCTGATGTAACTGAGTCAGGTTTGTAGGCCTCTTTGCTCGCACACGCTCTTTCAGTTTTGCCCACAACTTTTCTATAGGATTGAGGTCAGGGCTTTGTGATGGCCACTCCAATACCTTGACTTTGTTGTCCTTAAGTCATTTTGCCACTACTTTGGAAGTATGCTTGGGGTCATTGTCCATTTGGAAGACCCATTTGCGACCAAGATTTAACTTCTTGACTGATGTCTTGAGATGATGCTTCAATTTTTCCACATTATCTTCCTCCTTCATGATGCCATCTATTTTGTGAAGTGCACCAGTCCCTCCTGCAGCAAAGCACCCCCACAACATGATGCTGCCACCCCTGTGCTTCATGGTTGGGATGGTGTTCTTTGTCTTGCAAGCCTCCCCCTTTTTCCTCCAAACGTAACAATGGTCATTATGGCCAAACAGTATTTTTATTTCATCAGACCAGAGGACATTTCTCCAAAAAGTACGATCTTTGTCCCCATGTGCAGTTGCAAACAGTAGTCTGGCTTTTTTTATGGTGGTTTTGGAGCAGTGGCTTCTTCCTTGCTGAGCGGACTTTCAGGTTATGTCGATATAGGACTCGTTTTACTGTAGATATAGATACTTTTGTACCTGTTAACTCCATCTTCTCAAGGTCCTTTGCTGTTGTTCTGGGATTTATTTGCACTTTTCGCACCAAAGTACGTTCATCTCTAGGAGACAGAACGCGTCTCCTTCCTGAGCGGTATGGCGGCTGCGTGGTCCCATGGTGTTTATACTTGCGTACTATTGTTTGTACAGATGAATGTGGTACCTTCAGGCATTTGGAAATTGCTCCCAAGGATGAACCAGACTTGTGGATGTCTACAGTTTTTTTCTGAGGTCTTGGCTGATTTCTTTTGATTTTCCCATGATGTCAAGCAAAGAGGCACTGAGTTTGAAGGTAGGCCTTGAAATACATCCACAGGTACACTTCCAATTGACTCAAATGTTGTCAATTATCCTATCAGAAGCTTCTAAAGCCATGATATCATTTTCTGGAATTTTGCAAGCTGTTTCAAGGCACAGTCAACTTCGTGTATGTAAACATCTGACCCACTGGAATTGTGATACAGTGAATTATAAGTGAAATAATCTGTCTGTAAACAATTGTTGGAAAAATTACTTGTGTCATGCACAAAGTAGATGTCCTAACCGACTTGCCAAAACTATAGTTTGTTCACAATAAATTTGTGGAGTGGTTGAAAAACGAGTTTTAATGACTCCAACCTAAGTGTATGTAAACTTCCAACTTCAACTGTACATGGACTATGACCACTAATATTCTTACATTACGATGAAACATGTCAGTAAGATGTGTTCCCAGAAACATTTGATTACATGACTATAGTATTAAAACAATGGCATTGTGTGTCAGGGTGGATAAGCCTCTGGAGTCAACTGAACTCCTGTTATGGTCTGGCACAAATTGAATACTGTAGGTGTCCCAGAGGTCAACAAAAGAAACCCGTTGTCCTCCTGTTCACCTGTCTTGAACTAGGGCGAAGGAACAGTGATACAGAGCCCTGTCGTATAGCCCTGCGTCTCAGTTCTCCAACCATTTTTTTGCCCTCACTTATTAAGCTTTTATAATTATATAGATATTAACACATTTCTAGACATTCTGGTTTTGATTTCCCTGTGCTGGGGTCTCTCCTCACTGCCACACAGACATGTGGTTTTGATTTCCCTGTGCTGGGGTCTCTCCTCACTGCCACACAGACATGTGGTTTTGATTTCCCTGTGTTGGGGTCTCTCCTCACTGCCACACAGACATGTGGTATTGATTTCCCTGTGCTGGGGTCTCTCCTCACTGCCACACAGACATGTGGTTTTGATTTCCCTGTGCTGGGGTCTCTCCTCACTGCCACACAGACATGTGGTATTGATTTCCCTGTGCTGGGGTCTCTCATCACTGCCACACAGACATGTGGTTTTGATTTCCCTGTGCTGGGGTCTCTCCTCACTGCCACACAGACATGTGGTTTTGATTTCCCTGTGCTGGGGTCTCTCCTCACTGCCACACAGACATGTGGTTTTGATTTCCCTGTGCTGGGGTCTCTCCTCACTGCCACACAGACATGTGGTTTTGATTTCCCTGTGCTGGGGTCTCTCCTCACTGCCACACAGACATGTGGTTTTGATTTCCCTGTGCTGGGGTCTCTCCTCACTGCCACACAGACATGTGGTTTTGATTTCCCTGTGCTGGGGTCTCTCCTCACTGCCACACAGATATGTGGTTTTGATTTCCCTGTGCTGGGGTCTCTCCTCACTGCCACACAGACATGTGGTATTGATTTCCCTGTGCTGGGGTCTCTCATCACTGCCACACAGACATGTGGTATTGATTTCCCTGTGCTGGGGTCTCTCATCACTGCCACACAGACATGTGGTATTGATTTCCCTGTGCTGGGGTCTCTCCTCACTGCCACACAGACATGTGGTTTTGATTTCCCTGTGCTGGGGTCTCTCCTCACTGCCACACAGACATGTGGTATTGATTTCCCTGTGCTGGGGTCTCTCCTCACTGCCACACAGGCATGTGGTTTTGATTTCCCTGTGCTGGGGTCTCTCCTCACTGCCACACAGACATGTGGTTTTGATTTCCCTGTGCTGGGGTCTCTCCTCACTGCCACACAGATATGTGGTTTTGTGCCACATGCTCTGTTTTGTATGACACACTCAAGCTTGCTGATCCTGTTATGATGGACGGACACGGACAGGACTGACATCGATACTGTCTGTCCAGGTGAAATGTCTATTTATGGGCTATTTAGCATGACTTTGACTCTGTTGCACTCTGTATCGCAGGACATTATTTCTGCTGTATCAAGGTCACTCCAAGCTTAATGAGGCTATTTGTAAACCCATATTTACAGTTGAGGGGTGGGAAGGGGCAAGAGGTGTGTGTGTATTTCCCACAGTGTGTGTATACTGATTTCCATCTCTCTCTCCTCCAGGACTGTGAGCAGGCCAGCTGTAAGATGAACAGCCTGGGCAGTAACCACTCCCTCCCCAGCACCTCAGTCAGTACAGGAAGCCAGAGCAGCAGCATCAACAGCATGCAGGAGGTCCTAGACGAGAGCTGCTCCGACATGACCATGATGCACCACGACTACGATAGCAGCTTAGAATCCTCCGCACAGTCCAAGAAGGTATTATTTACAGAAAGAGAGAAACACACACACACATACATGCACACACACCAAGAAGGTAACACTGACAGAGGGAGAGAGACGGCCGGACAGCAGGAGAGAGACGGCCGAACAGCAGGAGAGACACACACACACTCACACACACATAGAAAGTAACACTGAGAGAGAGAGAGAGAGAGAGAGAGAGAGAGAGAGAGAGAGAGAGAGAGAGAGAGAGAGAGAGAGAGAGAGAGAGAGAGAGAGAGAGAGAGAGAGAGAGAGAGAGAGAGAGAGAGAGAGAGAGAGAGAGAGAGAGAGAGAGAGAGAGAGAGAGAGAGAGAGAGAGAGACTAGCATACACGCATACTCACCAAGAAGGTATTATTGACAGAGAGAGAGAAACACACACACACATACATGCACACACACCAAGAAGGTAACACTGACAGAGGGAGAGAGACGGCCGGACAGCAGGAGAGAGACGGCCGAACAGCAGGAGAGACACACACACACTATAAAACTAGCACGATCATTGTCCCTCCAGCTAGTCATTCACTCCAACACTACCCACGTCCTCAAGAATGACGCAAACAAACATGAACACACACATCAAGAAGGTACTACTCATCTAGCCCCTCAATCTCTCTAGCCAGCCAGCCAGCCAACAACCACCTACACCAAACTTAAACCCACATCCTGAAGAATGACAGCTCTCAGGGATGTACAAACGCTCATACACACAGGAGGGATAGCTATACACTCCAACCCTCACCCAAAAAATGACACACTGGAGGGATAGCGATACACTCCAACCCTCACCCAAATAATGACACACAGGAGGGATAGCGATACACTCCAACCCTCACCCAAATAATGACACACAGGAGGGATAGCGATACACTCCAACCCTCACCCAAATAATGACACACAGGAGGGATAGCGATACACTCCAACCCTCACCCAAATAATGACACACAGGAGGGATAGCGATACACTCCAACCCTCACCCAAATAATGACACACAGGAGGGATAGCGATACACTCCAACCCTCACCCAAATAATGACACACAGGAGGGATAGCGATACACTCCAACCCTCACCCAAATAATGACACACAGGAGGGATAGCGATACACTCCAACCCTCACCCAAATAATGACACACACAAACAACCTCGCGGTGGTATTCATATAATCATACTATATTAACCTAACCAAACCCAACACCCTTCAATTAAAAACACTGATGCCATGGAAACCATCGATACATTCTTCCACAAAATGCTGCTCAGCTTGATTCTTGTAAAGATGATACACACAGCACACAGAGCCAGAGATCATCACTCCTGTGAATCACACTTTGAGAACAAAGATGCCCTGACCTCTCCTCTTCTCTTCTCTCGTCTGGTGTTGACACACAGGCTGAGGGTTGAGCTGGACACACTTCTGAATGCTTTACATTATTCAGAATGAATGAATAACCTGTGTCGTGTCTTTACTATCATTAACTGAAGACTTTTAGTTTTTATCAAAGATTCTCTGTAATTATTATTACGCGATTAAACTGATGAATCATGTAACTGTAATTAACTAGGAAGTCGGGGCACCAAGGAAAATATTCAGATTACAAAGTTCTAATATAAATTTTGAAATTTTGATTAATAAATTCGTCTTTACCTCACATTAGTCTCATTCCAAACGTCGTAAATTGTTGGTTATCTGCACAAACCTAGTCTTCACTATGAGTCATCCATACATCAATTGTCTTAAATCATTTATTTATTAACTAACTAAACAATCACAGAAGTGCACACACAAACAAACAAGGTAAATATGGTTACATGAAATGATAGGAGAATGTGCCCTAGTGTGCTAAACCGGCATCTTGGTGGATAAAAAGGGAAGTGGGGGTCAGCTGAGAAGTCACTACAGAGTTAATAATTATAACAATTGAAATGCTAATCCTTTGCACATGAACGTTCACTCATTCGGGAACAATTGCAATCAACATATATATTTACGCTCAGCGTGTCTTCGGGGTCTCTGTTGAAAAGTTAGTTTCTGTTGGAGAGTTTGTCCGCCCTCTCTGCCGTGGTTAGAATGGATAGTTGAGAGTGACATTCATTCATGTCGTTGTAGAGTGGATGTTTCGGCGGTTTTCGGTCTTCACGTTTAATGATACCGAATTCCTAGCTGCTGACTAGCAATTAATATCGAAGACTTGTTCTTATTCTGTCGGTATCAATAGTCTAAGAGTTTAACCACGTGAGATGGTTAAAAGATTCAGCAGTCTGGTCTGGAACCTTTATCCTCTCGTAATTGAGAGCAACATGGTCTGATGAGAAATTCTCAAAGTGGGGGTTTTATTCGGGAGAGCAGAAAAGGGCCTGTCCCAGGATTCCCAACCATAACTGTGCTCATGGGCGGTCCTCTGATTTAGTTAAACTCAAAAGGGAATTGAAGTTTCCTTCATTAAACAGTCCAAAATCACATTACACAATTTTACAAACAGTATCATCCTCACTCATTCTTCTTATACAACAATTAGATGTAAAACCTCATATCTGACGCTATTATATAAACAGCGTTATGGTAATGTGGCCGTATGCTCCCCTGAGTTTCACAAAATTGTACCAAATGGACCAGTTTGTAGTTGGATTCTTCACCGATATTTTATACCTCCAGAACATAAATGTTGTTCGGACCTCAAGTTATGTGAGGTGGAAGAAATTCCTTGATTCTCTATGAAAATTCACTCTGTCTCTATACTGTGGCCATGAGGAGATAATCTCCTCCAGGAATTTACGACCTCTCTCTGACCACAGCAGCCTGGGTGTAGGAGACAGGGAGAGGGGGATGGGGCTTGCTGTACCCAAAGAGGGCAACGTCATGACACCTGCATGTCTCAGGCATCACAGCACACACAGGCACACACACATACACTTCAAACTAGCAGATTATGAGATGTTTGTTTCCTCCTCTTCAGCCACGTCTTTCCTGGTCTTTATCGTTTAGTTAACTGTTTTTAACGATGGGTGTGTGGGTTGCTGATATGTCACAAGGCCAACATGGGTGTATAGGAACAAGAGAAGGTGGCATGTTGTCTGTCTATAGATTCACACTGATAAAGAGTTAATTTTCCTACATGTACAGTGCCTTCGGAAAGTATTCACACCCCTTTACTCTTTCCACGTTTTGTTGTTTTACAAAGTGGGATTAAAATTGATTTAATTGTCATTTTTTGTCAACGATCTACACAAAATACTCAAGTGAAAGTGGAAGAAAAAAATGTACATTTGTAAAATAAAACACAAATATACAGTATCTTGATTAGATAATTTAATACATGTCAGAATCACCTTTGAGTCTTTCTGGGTAAGTCTCTAAGAGCTTTCCACACCTGGATTATCCAACATTTGCCCATTATTATTTAAAACATTCTTCAAGCTTTGTCAAATTGGTTGTTGATCGTTGCTAGACAGCCATTTTCAGGTTTTGCAATACATGTTAAAGTAGATTTATTAAGTAAAAACTGTTGCTCGGCCACACATTCTTAGTAAGCAACTCCAGTGTATATTTGGCCTTGTTTTTGGTTTTTGTCCTGCTGAAAGGTGAATTAATCTCCCAGTGTCTGGTGGAAATCAGACTGAACCAGGTTTTCCTTTAGGATTTTGTCTGTGGTTAGCTCTATTCTGTTTATTTTTTTATCCTGAAAAACTCCCCAGTCCTTAATGATTACAAGCATACCCAAAACATGACGCAGCCGCCACTATGAAAATATTGTGTGTTATACAGTAATATATTGGATTGGATTTGCCCCAAACATGTATTCAGGACAAAAAGTAATTTGCTTTGACACATTTTTTGCAGCATTACTTTAGTGCCTTGTTGCAAAAAGGATGCATGTTTTGGAATATTTTTATTCTGTGCAGGCCGGAGGGGATGGCTGCCGTTTTATGGGCTCCTAACCAACTGTATTTTTAGTTTTTTCACATTGTTTGTAAATTGCCTCTACCATCCATTCTATTGGCCAATGTGCAATCATTGGAAAATAAACTGGATGATCTCCGTTCGAGACTATCCTACCAACGGGACATTAAAAACAAATATCTTATGTTTCACCGAGTCGTGGCTGAATGACGACACAGATAATATACAGTTGGCTGGGTTTTCTGTGCATCGGCAGGACAGAACAGTTAAGTCTGACAAAACGAGGGGTGGGGGTGTGTGTTTATTTGTCAATAACAGCTGTTGCGCCATGTCTAATATTAAAGATGTCTCAAGGTATTGCTCGCCTGAGGTAGAGTACCTCATGATAAGCTGTAGACCACACTCTCTACCAGAGGTGGGACCAAGTCATTGTTTTGCAAGTCATAAGTAAGTCTCAAGTCTTAGCACTCAAGTCCCAGTCAAGTCTCAAGTCAAGACCGACAAGTATTAAGCCAAGTCTCAAGTCCTAAACTTTGAGTTTCGAGTCCTAAACAAGTCATAATGTGCTCTTCACCAAATGTAATAAATACCATTTCATATTTTTAACAAAAGCAATATTTAGTATATTACATTTACACAAATCATGAATGCTTTTAAAAATAAGACCACAACAAATATAAATGTAATCTGTTTTAAATTCAGGCTGTAACACAACAAAATGTGTCAAATGAATAATTTCTGAAGGCACTGTAACTGGTCAACTGGTCATGAACTGACATAAAATATGTAGGTTTATACACACTCCAATTTGATAGTCTAACCATCTAACGTTGGCTTGAGTTCAGTACAAAACTGTTCACTACCGACCTGTGGCACTACAGAACTATGAGAGAACAACCACCATACCTATCCTCTCCACCAGACGCCCTATATGAAGAATAATTTGGCTACGAATAATGCAACGTTCAATTATATCAACTACAGTTACATTTAGGTTTTGAAGTTACAGGCCATGTAATTCAACGTTTCTCCTGTCTGTCTCTCGCTCTCTCTCCTCAGGACCACAGGTATAACTGGGATAATGGTCTGAAACCTGACCTCAGGCCGGAGCTGATGCCATTATCCTCTGACATGAGCCAGGCACACAACTACCGCCACGACAACTTCTCCACCATCAAATCAGCATCACTTGTAAGGGTCAACACCCCTTTATCTCTCTATCTTAATTTATCCCTCCTTTCTCTCTACTATCCATCATCTAATCAGCATCACTGGAAAGGGCTACCATCATAGGTCACTCTCCCTGGGTGATACCAAGTCTCCCTCATACTCTGTCCATCTTTACCTCTCCTCTTTCCTTTGTGTCTCACATGCTGTCTCTCTCTAGCTTCCTCTTTCCTTTGTGTCTCACATGCTGTCTCTCCCTAGCCGCCTCTTTCCTTTGTGTCTCACATGCTGTCTCTCTCTAGCTTCCTCTTTCCTTTGTGTCTCACATGCTGTCTCTCTCTAGCTTCCTCTTTCCTTTGTGTCTCACATGCTGTCTCTCTCTAGCTTCCTCTTTCCTTTGTGTCTCACATGCTGTCTCTCTCTAGCTTCCTCTTTCCTTTTGTATTCTTTCTCTTGTTCCCACTCTATTCTTTCTCTCCCTCGCTCCCTCCCTCTCTGTGTCCTTCCACTCACTCAACCCCTTTGTGTTCTCCCGGTCCTTCACTCTGCTTCCGCTCCTCTTCACCGCTCTCTCCTTCTCTCCCTCGCTCATTCTCTCCTGTACTTTTCCCCTCGCTAATATATCACTCTCTTGGGGTTCCCGAGTGGTGCAGCGGTCTAAAGCACTACATCTCAGTGCAAGAGACGACACTACAGTCCCTGGTTCGAATCCAGGCTGAGTCACATCCGGCCGTGATTGGGAGTCCCATAGGGTGGCGCACAATTGGCCCAGTGCCGTCCGGGTTTGGCCATGGTATGCCGTCATGTAAATAAGAATTTGTTCTTAACTGACTTGCCTAGTTAAATAAATCAAAATAAATACTCCGACCCCCTCTGTCTTAAGTCTGGAGGGGTGCAGTGTGGAGTGAGATTACCCTCCCTGCCTCTCTCTCTTTCTTTCTCCATGTATGTTGTCATGGATACACGGCTCCAGTAAGCAGTCAGTCAGTTGCAATAGTGTCTATGGTCTGTCTGTCTCCTCCCACTGGATTCAATGGTGTCTATGGTCTGTCTGTCTCCTCCCACTGGATTCAGTGGTGTCTATGGTCTGTCTCCTCCCACTGGATTCAATGGTGTCTTTGGTCTGTCTGTCTCCTCCCACTGGATTCAATGGTGTCTTTGGTCTGTCTGTCCTCCCACTGGTTTTAAGCCCTGGACTGGCAATGTCCTTTACATGCCATGTGTTAGGCTAGATTTACTGACTGTGTTCTGGTTCTGGACACTTGGTTTACTGGATACTTGGTTCTGACTTCCATAGGTAGTGTTTATTTGATATTTTAGAAATAGTGTGAAATCAGCGCTCTGACTGTTAATCAAATGAATTGGTTAAGTGAATTGGTTGTTCACGTGGTTGTTGTTTTATGAGGCAGGGTATTGTGGTGTTGATTCCCCATTGCGGTAGGTATAAGTTGCATTCAGACAGCGTGGAGTCTGTTGCTGCTGCAATGAGTCGATGACATCATCGCTTTCTGCCGCCGTGAGGCGGGCACATGTCCCCTGATGGACCCGGCACTGCTCGCTCAGACTGGAAAGAACAGGTGGGGGGGGGGGGGGGGGTGACAATGTAGAGGGGGGGGGGGGGTGACAATGTAGAGGGAGGGGGGAGATGACAATGTAGAGGGAGGGGGGGATGACAATGTAGAGGGAGGGGGGAGATCACAATGTAGGGGGGGGTGACAATGTAGAGGGAGGGGGGGATGACAATGTAGAGGGAGGGGGGGATGACAATGTAGAGGGAGGGGGGAGATGACAATGTAGAGGGAGGGGGGTGACAATGTAGAGGGAGGATGGGGGGTGACAATGTAGAGGGAGGGGAGGTGACAATGTAGAGGGGGGGAGAAAATAAATGGGATGGACAGAGAGGAGAAAAACATACACACAATGGAGGGAGGGAGACTAAAAGAAAAGAACATGAGAGAATAGACAGATTAACAAACAGACAGACAGATGGACAAGCGAGCCAGTCAAGTAGGCAGAGAGGAATAAGAATGAAGTACAGAGAAGGAGAGGAATGTGACTGAAGGAGAGAGAGGAGAGGAATGTGACTGAAGGAGAGAGAGGAGAGGAATGTGACTGAAGGAGAGAGAGAAGGAGGGGAATGTGACTGAAGGAGAGAGAAGGAGGGGAATGTGACTGAAGTAGAGGAATGTGACTGAAGGAGAGAGAGAAGGAGAGGAATGTGACTGAAGGAGAGAGGAGAGGAATGTGACTGAAGGAGAGAGAGAAGGAGGGGAATGTGACTGAAGGAGAGGAATGTGACTGAAGTAGAGGAATGTGACTGAAGGAGAGAGAGGAGAGGAATGTGACTGAAGGAGGGAGAAGGAGAGGAATGTGACTGAAGGAGGGAGAAGGAGAGGAATGTGACTGAAGGAGAGAGAGGAGAGGAATGTGACTGAAGGAGAGAGAGAAGGAGGGGAATGTGACTGAAGTAGAGGAATGTGACTGAAGGAGAGAGAAGGAGAGGAATGTGACTGAAGGAGAGAGAGGAGAGGAATGTGACTGAAGGAGAAGAATGTGACTGAATGAGAGAGAGAAGGAGGGGAATGTGACTGAAGGAGAGGAATGTGACTGAAGTAGAGGAATGTGACTGAAGCAGGGAGGAGAGGAATGTGACTGAAGGAGAGGAGAGGAGAGGAATGTGACTGAAGGAGAGAGAGAAGGAGAGGAATGTGACTGAAGGAGAGGAATGTGACTGAAGGAGAGGAATGTGACTGAAGGAGAGGAATGTGACTGTAGTAGAGGAATGTGACTGTAGTAGAGGAATGTGACTGTAGTAGAGGAATGTGACTGGAGGAGAGGAGAGGAATGTGACTGGAGGAGAGGGAGGTAACAGAAGGAGAGGAATGTGACTGAAGGAGAGAGAAGGAGGGAGATGTGACTGAAGGAGAGAAATGTAACTGAAGGAGAGAGAGGAGAGGAATGTGACTGAAGGAGGGGGATGTGACTGAAGGAGAGAGAGGAGAGGAATGTGACTGAAGGGAAGGAATGTGACTGAAGGAGAGGAATGTGACTGAAGGAGAGAGAAGGAGGGGAATGTGACTGAAGGAGAGAAATGTGACTGAAGGAGAGAGAGGAGAGGAATGTGACTGAAGGAGAGAGAGGAGAGGAATGTGACTGAAGGAGAGAGAGGAGAGGAATGTCACTGAAGGAGAGAGAAGAAGGGGAATGTGACTGAAGTAGAGGAATGTAACTGAAGGCGAGAGAGAAGGGGAGGAATGTGACTGAAGGAGAGGAATGTGACTGAAGGAGAGAGAGGAGAGGAATGTGACTGAAGGAGAGAGAGGAGAGAAATGTGACTGAAGGAGAGAGAGAAGGAGGGGAATGTGACTGAAGGAGGGAGGAGAGGAATGTGACTGAAGGAGAGGAATGTGACTGAAGGAGAGAGAGGAGAGGATGTGACTGAAGGAGAGAGCAGGAGAGGAATGTGACTGAAGGAGAGAGAGGAGAGGAATGTGACTGAAGGAGAGAGAGAAGGAGGGGAATGTGACTGAAGGAGAGAGAGAAGGAGGGGAATGTGACTGAAGGAGAGAGCAGGAGAGGAATGTGACTGAAGGAGAGAGCAGGAGAGGAATGTGACTGAAGGAGAGAGCAGGAGAGAAATGTGACTGAAGGAGAGAGAGGAGAGGAATGTGACTGAAGGAGAGAGAGGAGAGGAATGTGACTGAAGGAGAGAGAGGAGAGGAATGTGTCTGAAGGAGAGAGAGGAGAGGAATGTCACTGAAGGAGAGAGAGAAGGAGGGGAATGTGACTGGAGTAGAGGAATGTGACTGAAGGAGAGAGAGGAGAGGAATGTGACTGAAGGAGAGGAATGTGACTGAAGGAGAGAGAGGAGAGAAATGTGACTGAAGGAGAGAGAGAAGGAGGGGAATGTGACTGAAGGAGAGGAATGTGACTGAAGTAGAGGAATGTGACTGAAGGAGAGGAATGTGACTGAAGGAGAGAGAGAAGGAGGGGAATGTGACTGAAGGAGAGAGCAGGAGAGGAATGTGACTGAAAGAGAGAGCAGGAGAGGAATGTGACTGAAGGAGGGAGAAGGAGAGGAATGTGACTGAAGGAGAGAGCAGGAGAGGAATGTGACTGAAGGAGGGAGCAGGAGAGGAATGTGACTGAAGGAGAGAGAGAAGGAGGGGAATGTGACTGAAGGAGAGAGCAGGAGAGGAATATGACTGAAGGAGAGAGCTGGCGAGGAATGTGACTGAAGGAGAGATAGGAGGGGAATGTGACTGAAGTAGAGGAATGTGACTGAAGGAGAGGAGAGGAATGTGACTGAAGGAGAGGAATGTGACTGAAAGAGAGGAATGTGACTGAAGGAGAGGAATGTGACTGGAGGAGAGGAATGTGACTGAAGGAGAGGAATGTGACTGAAGGAGAGGAGAGGAGAGGAATGTGACTGAAGGAGAGGAATGTGACTGAAGGAGAGGAATGTGACTGGAGGAGAGGAATGTGACTGAAGGAGAGGAATGTGACTGAAGGAGAGGAATGTGACTGAAGGAGAGGAATGTGACTGGAGGAGAGGAATGTGACTGGAGGAGAGGAATGTGACTGGAGGAGAGGAATGTGACTGAAGGAGAGGAATGTGACTGAAGGAGAGGAATGTGACTGAAGGAGAGGAATGTGACTGGAGGAGAGGAATGTGACTGGAGGAGAGGAATGTGACTGAAGGAGAGGAATGTGACTGAAGGAGAGGAATGTGACTGAAGGAGGGAGAAGGAGAGGGATGTGACTGAAGGAGAGGGATGTGACTGAAGGAGAGGGATGTGACTGAAGGAGAGGGATGTGACTGAAGGAGAGGAATGTGACTGAAGGAGAGGAATGTGACTGAAGGAGGGAGATGTGACTGAAGGAGAGGAATGTGACTGAAGGAGAGGAATGTGACTGAAGGAGGGAGAAGGAGAGGAATGTGACTGAAGGAGAGAGAGCGGGAGAGAAGAGAGGTGCACTATGTCTGATCACACTGAATGAAGTGTTAGATATCAGTTAAGAAGAAAGGGGAGAAAGCGAAGAGAGGGATGATGAGCCTCATCTGGAGGAGAGAGGGATGAATGGGGTTATTACAGGTCAGCCTGACTGGGAGAGGGTAGGAGGGGTACAAAATAGTTAACACTTCTATGTCCTTCTGAAATATGTAGCTTTTGTTTTAGTCCACATACAATACCAGTCAAAAGTTTGGACACACTTACTCATTCCAGGGTTTTTCTTTATTTTTACTATTGTCTACATTGTAGAATAATAGTGAAGACATCAAAACTATGAAATAACACATATGGAATCATGTAGTAGCCAAAAAAGTGTTTAAATTAATATATATATATATATATATATATATATATATATATATATATATATATATATATATATATATATATATATATATATATATATATATATATATATATATATATATATATATATATATTTGAGATTCTTCAAATAGCGCCACCCTTTGCCTTGATGACAGCTTTGCACACTCTTGGCATTCTCTCAACCAGTTTCACCTGGGATGCTTTTCCAACAGTCTTGAAGGAGGTCCCACATATGATGAGCACTTGTTGGCTGCTTTTCCTTCACTCTGTAGTCAAACTCATCCGAAACCATCTCAATTGTGTTGAGGTCGGGTGATTGTGGAGGCCAGGTCATCTGATGCAGGTGAAAGCTATGATCCCTTATTGATGTCACTTGTTAAATCTGCTTCAATCAGTGTAGATGAAGGGGAGAAGACAGGTAAAATAAGGATTTTTAAGACTTGAGACAACAGACATGGCATTTGTATGTGTGCCATTCAAATGGTGAATAGGCAAGACAAAAGATTTAAGTGCCTTTGAACGGGGTAGGTGCCAGGCTCACCCGTTTGGGTCAAGAACTGCAATGCTGTTGGGTTTTTCACGCTCAACAGTTTCCCGTGTGTATCAAGAATGGTCCACCACCAAAAGGACATCCCGCCAAATTGGAATCAACATGGGCCATCATCCCTGTTGAACGCTTTCGACACCTTCTAGAGTCCCCAACAAATGTTGTCTGTGCTGAGGGAAAAAGAGGGTGCAACTCAATATTAGGAAGGTGTTTCTAATGTTTTGTACATTGAGTGTATAACACATGTTGAAAATAAATAATACTTTTATTCAAAACACACATCAAGGCTCCCTTGATCAACCAGGTCATTGGCCGAGTAGCTTACCTGGCGAAAGGTCAACTAAACAAATAAAAAATGTCCTCACAATCAAATAAATCTTAACCTTTGGCCTGGAAGTGTTCCCCCCTGGATCGTATTTCCCTTCTTTGAGCTCAGCCTGTGAATGGCGATCACATGACGTGACTTGGCCTGTGATGGCAGCAAGGTGAAAGCAAGTGATTAGGATTGTCCCTGCATCACAGTAGAGGTATTGATTCAGATAGTTTAGGAGGGAATCTCTTTCACCCTTTCTTTACTTATCGCTCTCTCTTTCTCTCCCTATCGCTCCCCTTTCTCAGCCCTTCTCTATCTTCCTTTCTGACTCAATTAGGAGGGGATCTCTCTCTCGTACCCTCTCTCTACTTCTCTCTTTCTGCCTCCTTCTCTCCCTCTCTCAAAGAGGCTTTCATGTGACCCACCTGCTGAACGCAGGCTGCTCGGCCCCCAAAAAAGCCCCCTCTGTTCTGCCTGCCAATGGAGTCCGCTCCCTCTCTCTCATTCACAGTTCACATGCCTGCCCCGGTGTAGCTGCCCCGGTGTAGCTGCCCCGGTGAAGCTGCCCCGGGGGTAGCCCACAGCCACTGCGTTTCTCCAAAGACGTTTGTCTCAACGTTAACCAACCAGTGGGTTTGTTGCTTGTCTGGGTAAAGCTGAGCTGAGGGGGTTCGGGTGTAGGATATGCCACACATGGTTTCTGGGTGCTTGCACGGTTGTTGAACATGAACGTTGCCATGATGCACGGACTTAAGAAAATGAGTTATGAGAAGATGAGGGACTACTATGGGGATCTGGATAATCCCTTTTGTCAGGTTTGGTTTGTTTGTCTGCTTGACTCTTTACTCTTTATGTTGTGACTTGGACTAACTTGACTTGATTTTGGCTGACCTAACCAATGTAAATCACATTACATCATAGTCCACTCATGAAGTCAATCTACATTGATTAACCGGTTGGATTTAAATTAGATCTGTATGAACATATATATATATATATATATATATAGAAGACAATTATTGTATCTCCTCCTTTCTAATGTTGGATCTACTCCTCCCTCCTTTCTAATGTTGGATCTACTCCCTCCTTTCTAATGTTGGATCTACTCCCTCCTTTCTAATGTTGGATCTACTCCTCCCTCCTTTCTGATGTTGATCTACTCCTCGCTCCTTTCTAATGTTGGATCTACTCCCTCCTTTATAATGTTGATCTACTCCTCCCTCCTTTCTAATGTTGATCTACTCCTCCCTCCTTTATAATGTTGGATCTACTCCTCCCTCCTTTCTAATGTTGGATCTACTCCCTCCTTTCTAATGTTGATCTACTCCTCCCTCCTTTCTAATGTTGATCTACTCCCTCCTTTATAATGTTGGATCTACTCCTCCCTCCTTTCTAATGTTGATCTACTCCCTCCTTTATAATGTTGGATCTACTCCTCCCTCCTTTCTAATGTTGATCTACTCCCTCCTTTCTAATGTTGATCTACTCCTCCCTCCTTTCTGATGTTGATCTACTCCTCGCTCCTTTCTAATGTTGATCTACTCCCTCCTTTATAATGTTGGATCTACTCCCTCCTTTATAATGTTGGATCTACTCCTCCCTCCTTTATAACGTTGGATCTACTCCCTCCTTTCTAATGTTGGATCTACTCCTCCCTCCTTTATAATGTTGGATCTACTCCTCCCTCCTTTATAACGTTGGATCTACTCCCTCCTTTATAATGTTGGATCTACTCCTCCCTCCTTTATAATGTTGGATCTACTCCTCCCTCCTTTCTGATGTTGATCTACTCCTCGCTCCTTTCTAATGTTGGATCTACTCCCTCCTTTATAATGTTGGATCTACTCCTCCCTCCTTTATAACGTTGGATCTACTCCTACCTCCTTTCTAATGTTGATCTACTCCTCCCTCCTTTATAATGTTGGATCTACTCCTCCCTCCTTTCTGATGTTGATCTACTCCCTCCTTTATAATGTTGGATCTACTCCTCCCTCCTTTATAATGTTGGATCTACTCCTCCCTCCTTTCTAATGTTGATCTACTCCTCCCTCCTTTCTAATGTTGATCTACTCCTCCCTCCTTTATAATGTTGGATCTACTCCTCCCTCCTTTCTGATGTTGATCTACTCCTCCCTCCTTTATAATGTTGGATCTACTCCCTCCTTTATAATGTTGGATCTACTCCTCCCTCCTTTCTAATGTTGATCTACTCCTCCCTCCTATATAATGTTGGATCTACTCCTCCCTCCTTTCTAATGTTGATCTACTCCTCCCTCCTTTCTAATGTTGATCTACTCCTCCCTCCTTTATAATGTTGGATCTACTCCTCCCTCCTTTATAATGTTGGATCTACTCCTCCCTCCTTTATAATGTTGGATCTACTCCCTCCTTTATAATGTTGGATCTACTCCCTCCTTTATAATGTTGGATCTACTCCTCCCTCCTTTCTAATGTTGATCTACTCCTCCCTCCTATATAATGTTGGATCTACTCCTCCCTCCTTTCTAATGTTGATCTACTCCTCCCTCCTTTCTAATGTTGATCTACTCCTCCCTCCT
Organism: Oncorhynchus mykiss; assembly: GCF_013265735.2. Lineage (NCBI taxonomy): Eukaryota > Metazoa > Chordata > Actinopteri > Salmoniformes > Salmonidae > Oncorhynchus > Oncorhynchus mykiss. The sequence goes on along the minus strand of NC_048575.1, from coordinate 74,728,327 downwards.
TTATAATGTTGGATCTACTCCTCCCTCCTTTATAATGTTGGATCTACTCCTCCCTCCTTTATAATGTTGGATCTACTCCCTCCTTTATAATGTTGGATCTACTCCCTCCTTTATAATGTTGGATCTACTCCTCCCTCCTTTCTGATGTTGATCTACTCCTCGCTCCTTTCTAATGTTGGATCTACTCCTCCCTCCTTTCTAATGTTGATCTACTCCTCCCTCCTTTCTAATGTTGGATCTACTCCCTCCCTCCTTTCTAATGTTGGATCTACTCCCTCCTTTCTAATGTTGATCTACTCCTCCCTCCTTTATAATGTTGGATCTACTCCTCGCTCCTTTCTAATGTTGGATCTACTCCCTCCTTTCTAATGTTGGATCTACTCCCTCCTTTCTAATGTTGATCTACTCCTCCCTCCTTTCTAATGTTGGATCTACTCCTCCCTCCTTTCTAATGTTGGATCTACTCCTCCCTCCTTTCTAATGTTGATCTACTCCTCCCTCCTTTCTAATGTTGGATCTACTCCCTCCCTCCTTTCTAATGTTGGATCTACTCCCTCCTTTCTAATGTTGATCTACTCCTCCCTCCTTTATAATGTTGGATCTACTCCTCCCTCCTTTATAATGTTGGATCTACTCCCTCCTTTATAATGTTGGATCTACTCCTCCCTCCTTTATAATGTTGGATCTACTCCTCCCTCCTTTATAATGTTGGATCTACTCCCTCCCTCCTTTCTAATGTTGGATCTACTCCCTCCTTTCTAATGTTGGATCTACTCCCTCCTTTATAATGTTGATCTACTCCTCCCTCCTTTCTAATGTTGATCTACTCCCTCCTTTATAATGTTGGATCTACTCCTCCCTCCTTTCTAATGTTGGATCTACTCCTCGCTCCTTTATAATGTTGATCTACTCCTCCCTCCTTGCTATTGTTGGATCTACTCCTCCCTCCTTTATAATGTTGATCTACTCCTCCCTCCTTTCTAATGTTGATCTACTCCTCCCTCCTTTCTAATGTTGATCTACTCCTCCCTCCTTGCTAATGTTGGATCTACTCCTCCCTCCTTTATAATGTTGGATCTACTCCTCGCTCCTTTCTAATGTTGGATCTACTCCCTCCTTTCTAATGTTGGATCTACTCCCTCCTTTCTAATGTTGATCTACTCCTCCCTCCTTTCTAATGTTGGATCTACTCCTCCCTCCTTTCTAATGTTGGATCTACTCCTCCCTCCTTTCTAATGTTGATCTACTCCTCCCTCCTTTCTAATGTTGGATCTACTCCCTCCCTCCTTTCTAATGTTGGATCTACTCCCTCCTTTCTAATGTTGATCTACTCCTCCCTCCTTTATAATGTTGGATCTACTCCTCCCTCCTTTATAATGTTGGATCTACTCCCTCCTTTATAATGTTGGATCTACTCCTCCCTCCTTTATAATGTTGGATCTACTCCTCCCTCCTTTATAATGTTGGATCTACTCCCTCCCTCCTTTCTAATGTTGGATCTACTCCCTCCTTTCTAATGTTGATCTACTCCCTCCTTTATAATGTTGATCTACTCCTCCCTCCTTTCTAATGTTGATCTACTCCCTCCTTTATAATGTTGGATCTACTCCTCCCTCCTTTATAATGTTGGATCTACTCCCTCCTTTATAATGTTGATCTACTCCTCCCTCCTTTCTAATGTTGATCTACTCCCTCCTTTATAATGTTGGATCTACTCCTCCCTCCTTTCTAATGTTGGATCTACTCCTCGCTCCTTTATAATGTTGATCTACTCCTCCCTCCTTGCTATTGTTGGATCTACTCCTCCCTCCTTTATAATGTTGATCTACTCCTCCCTCCTTTCTAATGTTGATCTACTCCTCCCTCCTTTCTAATGTTGATCTACTCCTCCCTCCTTGCTAATGTTGGATCTACTCCTCCCTCCTTTCTAATGTTGATCTACTCCTCCTTCCTTTATAATGTTGATCTACTCCTCCCTCCTTTCCAATCATTGCAGATGAAGGGCAATAGAATTGGAGAGGACAGATTTTTGTCATTGAGATAGTGCCTTTGTGTATCCCATACTGTTTGACCTATGACCTCAGTTGTCCTAACTACCTTTGCGATTAGTTGGTTGATTGATTGATTGAATCCCCCCACAGGTAACCAAGCAGATCCATCAGCACGAGCAGGAGAATGAGCTGCGGGAGCAGATGTCAGGTTATAAACGGATGAGACGACAGCACCAGAAGCAGCTGATCGCTCTAGAGAACAAGCTGAAGGCAGAGATGGACGAACACAGACTGAAGTTGCAGAAGGAGGTGGAGACTCAGGCCAACAATGCCTATATAGAGCTAGAGAAACTGGCCAAAAGACACACCATCCACTGTGAAAAAGAGGTGGGTCTGGGGGGGGGGTCCTGTCTTTTCCTGTCCTGGAGAAGTGCCATTACTGTCCAATCAAAGAAGGTGTCTGGGGAGAGGGAAAAGATCCCTTGTTCAGGTTATGGGTTAGGCATTGCTGCCACCCAATGTCAAGAAGCTGTTAAAAACCACAACATTTCATCTGTAACTATGCAGATTAACCTCCATGGTCCACATTCCCTCCTTGACGTCCACTGGCACGTCCACTGGCACGTCCACTAGCACGTCCACTAACACGTCCACTAGCATGTCCACTAACACGTCCACTAGCATGTCCACTAACACTAACATGTCCACTAGCACGTCCACTAGCATTTCCACTAACATGTCCACTAGCACGTCCACTAACATGTCCACTAGCACGTCCACTAACACGAACTCATCCACTAGGATGTCCACTAGGATGTCCACTAGCACGTCCACTACCACGTCCACGTCCACTAGCACGTCCACTAACACGTCCACTAGCACGTCCACTAACACGTCCACTAGCACGTCCACTAGCACGTCCACTAGCACGTCCATTAACACGTCCACTAGTACTTCCACTAGCACATCCACTAACACGTCCACTAGCATGTCCACTAACACTAACATGTCCACTAACACGTCCACTAGCATGTCCACTAACACTAACATGTCCACTAGCACGTCCACTAGCATTTCCACTAACACGTCCACTAGCATTTCCACTAACATGTCCACTAGCACGTCCACTAACATGTCCACGAGCACGTCCACTAACACGAACTCATCCACTAGGATGTCCACTAGGATGTCCACTACCACGTCCACTACCACTAACATGTCCACTAACATGTCCACTAACACGAACTCATCCACTAGGATGTCCACTAGGATGTCCACTAGCACGTCCACTACCACGTCCACGTCCACTAGCACGTCCACTAACACGAACTCATCCACTAGGATGTCCACTAGGATGTCCACTAGCACGTCCACTACCACGTCCACTACCACTAACACGTCCACTAACACGTACACTAGCACGTCCACTAGCACGTCCACTAGCACGTCCATTAACACGTCCACTAGTACTTCCACTAGAACGTACACTAGCACGTCCACTAGTACTTCCACTAGCACGTCCACTAACACGTCCACTAGCACGTCCACTAGCACGTCCACTAGCACGTCCACTAGCACGTCCACTACCACTAACACGTCCACTAACACGTCCACTAGCAAGCTACCTGTCTGTTAATGGTGTTAGTTTACAGTACATTCGGAAAGTATTGAGACCCCTTCATTTTTTACACATTTCGTTACGTTACAGCCTTATTCATAAATAGATTCTATTGTTTTTTTCTCTCATTAATCTACACACAGTACTCGAGAATGACAAAGCAAAGCATTTACATAAGTATTCAGACCCTTTACTCAGTACTTTGTTGAAGCACCTTTGGCAGCAATTACAGCCTCGAGTCTTCTTGGATATGACACTACAAGCTTGGCACACCTGTATTTGGGGAGTTTGTCATTCTTCTCTGCAGATCCTCTCAAGCTCTGTCATGTTGGATGGGGAGTGTCGCTGCACAGCTATTTTCAGGTCTACAGAGATGTTCGGTCGGGTTCAAGTCCAGGCTCTGGCTGGGCCACTCAAGAACATTCAGAAACTTGTCCCGAAGACTTGTCCTAGGCTGTATGTTTAGGGTCGTTGTCCTGTTGGAAGGTTAACCTTCGCCCCAGTCTGAGGTCCTGAGCGTTTTGGAGCAGGTTTTCATCAAGGATCTCTCTGTACTTTGCTCCGTTCATCTTTCCTTTGATCCTGGCTAGTCTCCCAGTCCCTGCCACTGAAAAACATCCCAACAGCATGATGCTGCCACCATGCTTTACCGTAGGGATGGTATTGGCCAGGTGATGAGCTGTGCCCTTCTCCCCCATTTGCTTAGTTTGGCCTGGCAACCAGTTCTAGGAAGAGTCTTGATCGTTCCAAACTTCTTCCATTTAAGAATTATGGAGGCCACTGTGTTCTAGGGGACTTTCAATGCTGCAGAAATGTTTTAGGGCCCTTCTCCAGATCTGTGCCTCAACACAATCCTATCTCAAATCTCTACGGACAATTCCTTTGACCTCATGGCTTGGTTTTTGCTCTGACATGCACTGTCAACTGTTAGACCTTATATAGACAGGTGTATGCCTTTAGCATATCATGCCCAATCAACTGAATGTACCACAGGTGGAATCCAATCAGGTTGTAGAAACATCTCAAGGATGATCAATGGAAACAGGATGCACCTGAGTTCAATTTCGAGTCTCATAGCAAAGGATCTGAATACTTATGTAAATAAGGTATTTCTGTTCTTTATTTTTTTTATAAATTTGCACAAAAAAAAAAAAAAAACGTTTTTTCACTTTGTTATAAATGGTGTTGTGTGTAGATTAAGGAAAACTATTATTCAATCAATTGTAGAATAAGGCTGTAACGTAACAAAATGTGGAAAAAGTGAAGGGTGTCTGAATAGTTTCAGAATGCACTATACTCTAACAATACTTAACACTAACACCACTAACAGACCGGTAGCTTGCTAGCAAAACAACATTAGCCATGTGTTTTTTTTCTCCCTGTGTGCCTCTCTCCCATACAAGGCCCCTTCATAGCTAACTATTATCTGTGCTTCTCTCCCCCCACCCCTCTCTTTCTCTCTCTCTCTCTCTCTCTCTCTCCCTACTCCTCTCTCTCCCCCCTCTCTCTCTACTCCTCTCTCTCTCCCTCCCCCCCTCTCTCTCTCTCTCTCTCCCTACTCCTCTCTCTCTCCCTCCCTCCATCCCCCCTGTCTCTCGATTCAATTTAAGGGCTTTATTGTCATGGGAAACATATGTTAACATTGCCAAAGCAAGTGAACTAGATAATAAACAAAAGTGAAATAAACAATAAAAATGAACAGTAAACATTACACTCACTGTCTCTCATTTCCCCTCAGATGAAGACAATGTCATCAGATGAGAAGAAGTTCCAGCAGCAGATCGTGTCGCAGCAGAAGAAGGAGCTCACCACCTTCCTAGATAATCAGAAGAAGCAGTACAAGCTCTGCAAGGAGAAGATGAAAGAGGTCCTTTATTCCCCCTTTCCCAGCCTCACACTATATGCTCTGTATTGAGCTGAGTTGAATCGATCCTTAGTACAAGCGCTGCAAGGAAAGATTAGAGGTTGCAATGCAACACTTTGTCCTTTAGCTAGCTAGTACAGTACTGTACCCTCGTATAAATGCCTAGGAATAATCTCAGCACCCATGACACATCTACTATGTATTGCGATGGGTGGAAACAACCATCCTAAGAATACACGCACACACACATACAAACACACACACACACACACAAACATACACAAGTACAGTATGTTTGATCATCGTGCATTTTCATTTCACTGAGGAGGAGCTGAGTCACTACACACACACACACACACACACACATTGTGTTTCTAACAACCTTGATGCACTGTTTCTCACTGTTTCTCAGAACTGGATCCATTGTTGTGAACAGAACTAGGCCATCTCAGTTAATGGACATCGCTCTGATTCTAGACATTCCGTTACATAGCATTGTTTAAATCATAGGAATTAGAATACGATAATGGACATGAACCTTCTTATGATGGGATAAAGGTCAGTCATTTTGGTCAGGGAGTTAGTTGGTCAACCATGGTTTTCCAGTCCTGTGGTAAGATATTGTGTAAAATAATGAATTTGAAGAATGTTTGTTTGATCGCTAGCCAGCCATTTTTAGAGGAATAAATCTTTTTTTCTCAAATTAACTGCCAAAATGCCAACATTCCATTCAAACAATGCAGTCAATACACTGGCTGAAATCAGTTGATGATAGGACTTAGACAAGTTGTAAATGCAACAAGTACTGATATTGTATCATATAATAGCGTCACAGCTTTCCAAGAAAACAAAATGTTGACTGTTTATAGGCTATTTATACAGACATTTTTTATAAAACCTGTATAAACTCTATTTATATTTATATGAGGTTGACAATTCTATTACACAATTTCTGATATATCACGTCTTTTATTTTCCTGCATAAATAAAACCAGGATTATGCCTCTATACTGCCATTATTTCCAATTAGACTGGTTTGGATTTCTCCCTGACCAATATGGCTGCCAATTTCATCTCATTCCTGAACTTTGAGGGTTTATGACATTGCCCCTCTAGTAATTTAATAAAGCAACAAAAACAATGGAAATGCCATGGAAACGCGTTGGGGAAAGATCCCAAATCTCATTTCCCCCCAGCAAAATTAGCCTACATTTAGGCTACTGTATATACAGTATATCACAAAAGTGAGTACACCCCTCACATTTTTGTAAATATTTGAGTATATCTTTTCATGTGACAACACTGAAGAGATGACACTTTGCTACAATGTAAAGTAGTGAGTGCACAGCTTGTATAACAGTGTAAATTTGCTGTCCCCTCAAAATAACTCAACACACAGCCATTAATGTCTAAACCGCTGGCAACAAAAGTGGCAACTGCATTTGTTAAAAACGACTGGCTACCTCCATCGATTTCCTAATGCTACGCTACCAGTTTACATGTACATGAACGGGAGAGACTGCATTTGTTAAAAACGACTGGCTACCTCCATCGATTTCCTAATGCTACGCTACCAGTTTACATGTACATGAACGGGAGAGACTGCATTTGTTAAAAACGACTGGCTACCTCCATCGATTTCCTAATGCTACGCTACCAGTTTACATGTACATGAACGGGAGAGACTGCATTTGTTAAAAACGACTGGCTACCTCCATCGATTTCCTAATGCTACGCTACCAGTTTACATGTACATGAACGGGAGAGACTGCATTTGTTAAAAACGACTGGCTACCTCCATCGATTTCCTAATGCTACGCTACCAGTTTACATGTACATGAACGGGAGAGACTGCATTTGTTAAAAACGACTGGCTACCTCCATCGATTTCCTAATGCTACGCTACCAGTTTACATGTACATGAACGGGAGAGACTGCATTTGTTAAAAACGACTGGCTACCTCCATCGATTTCCTAATGCTACGCTACCAGTTTACATGTACATGAACGGGAGAGACTGCATTTGTTAAAAACGACTGGCTACCTCCATCGATTTCCTAATGCTACGCTACCAGTTTACATGTACATGAACGGGAGAGACTGCATTTGTTAAAAACGACTGGCTACCTCCATCGATTTCCTAATGCTACGCTACCAGTTTACATGTACATGAACGGGAGAGACTGCATTTGTTAAAAACGACTGGCTACCTCCATCGATTTCCTAATGCTACGCTACCAGTTTACATGTACATGAACGGGAGAGACTGCATTTGTTAAAAACGACTGGCTACCTCCATCGATTTCCTAATGCTACGCTACCAGTTTACATGTACATGAACGGGAGAGACTGCATTTGTTAAAAACGACTGGCTACCTCCATCGATTTCCTAATGCTACGCTACCAGTTTACATGTACATGAACGGGAGAGACTGCATTTTGCAGTCGCTTCTAAATCTGAAAAGGGACGACTTCTAAATGGAATGCAGTGAGATCTGCCACATATATCCAAATCAGATTTTAGTAACCACGTGGTAGACCTGTTACAATACATCAATCATGACGGTTTTGACGAATGTCCGCTTTGTTAGATCAGATTTGTTGAATGTGCGCCAATCCAGCGTCCTTCTATCCTCCATGGTGTGCGTTCCATTGACCTCTTTATCGCAACATGTACTGTTAATGTGGAGCTACTATGCCTGTCATAGAATGTTGGAAGTGTTATGTAAATGCATCATAATGCAGAAACCTCATTGGCCCAACTCTCTAGATACATGGCTCTAGAGGACCCTATATATCTTTAGAGAATAAGAGGATCTGCTGCACACCTGACCATTAGACAGGAGAACATGTATATCACGGACCGTTATATATCTGTAAAAATCTCCTCTGTCTCTCTTCCCATCTTCCAGGAGATGAATGAAGACCACCACACCACTAAGAAGGAGAAGCAGGAGCGCCTGTCCAAGCACAAGGAGAACCTGCAACACAGCCAGGCTGAGGAGGAGGCCCAGGTTCTGAGCCAACAGAGGGTCTTCTACGACAGGAACTGCAGAGGCTTCAAACGCAAAGTCATGATCAAGAGGCATGCGTTGGAACAGGAGCAGATACGAGAGGTACTGGATATTGTATAGATGTACAGATAGCCATTTCAAACGAGAGGCCAGGCGGACTGGGTGACATTGTGTGAAGAATGACTGGGATGTACAGTATCTTGTATAGATAGACACACATTTTAGTTCAAGTTCAGTCTGACGTGGTGTGCAGTGAACACTGCAATTCAGTAGGGATGTGAAAATCACATGTCCAACTGCTTATCCATAACATTCCCAGGGTCAATGTTGTCCTCGAATGGCTTCTGTAACATGAAAAATAATGTTCAAATCGGTATTTTCTGATGTTTCGTGGAAAACACCAAAAAGTGGTTTCCCATCTCGTGGAAAGTATAAGCAAGGCAACCATGGGGGGGGGGGGGGGGGGGCTAGGTAGGTAGGTAATGTCAATAAAACGACACCACAAGATACTGATCAGCTCCTGACCAAATGGCAGTAGGTTCTCATCATCCAGTGTCCATATAAAAGCAAAGTTTTAATCATTGGATGGCCATGATAATCCTCATCTATCCCTCCTTCTCTCTATCTCTCCCTCCCCATGTCTCTCTCTCTCCAGGAGCTGAACAAGAAGAAGACCCAGAAGGAGATGGAGCATGCCATGCTGATCAGACAGGACGAGTCCACCCAGGAGCTGGAGCATCGTCAGCTGAAAACCCTTCAGAAGCTGCGCATGGACCTTATCCGCCTGCAGCATCAGACAGAACTGGAGAACCAGATAGAATACAACAACCGGCGCGAGAGAGAGCTCCGCCGCAAGCACGTTTTGGAGCTACGGCAGCAGCCCAAGAACCTTAAGGTGACGGCTACGCCAGGTGCAGCTAAGCTAGTGGATGTATCCCTGGGAATGTGATGGCTGCATTGTTAGCTACTTTAGGCTGCATTGTTAGCTACTTTAGGCTGCATTGTTAGCTACTTTAGGCTGCATTGTTAGCTACATTAGGTGTTCTCAAGGAAAATGCTCTGATGTAACCAGGTAGTGGATGATATGAACCTAAACGTGAGGGTTAGGGTGCAGCTAGTAAAGGCAGTCCTGAAAAAGGGGAAATTCCAATGTCCTCTCCATTTCCACCAGGCCATGGAGATGCAGATTAAGAAACAGTTCCAGGACACGTGTAAGGTCCAGACGCGTCAGTACAAGGCCCTGAGACACCACCAGATGGAGGTGACGCCCAAGAGCGAGCACAAGGTGGTCCTCAAGGCCCTGAAGGAGGAGCAGACCAGGAAGCTGGCCATCCTGGCCGAGCAGTATGAACAGAGCATCAACGAGATGATGGCATCGCAGGCGGTGAGTCGCTTTAAAATGGAGGACGGGTGTTATGATGAGGATTTGTGAGCAGTGATGCTGATATTTGATCATTTTCTTTATATCAATTTCAAAGATTCATATACATGTTAAAGATCTTATCTAATATAGCACATGAAAATGAAAGAATAGTTCCATAGGAGAATTGTATCATTTTGTCCCCAAGCCGTAGGAGAAGTTGGTCATTGTAGGAGTTTGTAAATCTGCTTCTGTTATTCCCATATCTCCTCTTCTGTTCCATCACTCCTCCTATCTCCTCTTCTGTTCCATCACTCCTCCTATCTCCTCTTCTGTTCCATCACTTCCTCCTATCTCCTCTTCTGTTCCATCACTTCCTCCTATCTCCTTGTCTGTTCCATCACTTCCTCCTATCTCCTCGTCTGTTCCATCACTTCCTCCTATCTCCTCTTCTGTTCCATCACTCCTCCTATCTCCTCTTCTGTTACATCACTCCTCCTATCTCCTCTTCTGTTCCATCACTTCCTCCTATCTCCTCTTCTGTTCCATCACTCCTCCTATCTCCTCTTCTGTTCCATCACTCCTCCTATCTCCTCTTCTGTTCCATCACTTCCTCCTATCTTCTCTTCTGTTCCATCACTTCCTCCTATCTTCTCTTCTGTTCCATCACTCCTCCTATCTCCTCTTCTGTTCCATCACTTCCTCCTATCTCCTCTTCTGTTCCATCACTCCTCCTATCTCCTCTTCTGTTCCATCACTCCTCCTATCTCCTCTTCTGTTCCATCACTTCCTCCTATCTCCTCTTCTGTTCCATCACTCCTCCTATCTCCTCTTCTGTTCCATCACTCCTCCTATCTCCTCTTCTGTTCCATCACTCCTCCTATCTCCTCTTCTGTTCCATCACTCCTCCTATCTCCTCTTCTGTTCAATCACTTCCTCCTATCTCCTCTTCTGTTCCATCACTTCCTCCTATCTCCTCTTCTGTTCCATCACTTCCTCCTGTCTCCTCTTCTGTTCCATCACTTCCTCCTGTCTCCTCTTCTGTTCCATCACTTCCTCCTGTCTCCTCTTCTGTTCCATCACTTCCTCCTGTCTCCTCGTCTGTTCCATCACTTCTTCCTATCTTCACTTATGTTCCATCACTCCTCATTTCTCTCTCTTGGGGTCTGTTTATTCCTCTCTCTCTATTGTGGTCTATCTCTTTATTCCTCTTGCCTCTCAGCTGCGTCTGGACGAGGCCCAGGAAGCCGAGTGCCAGGCTCTGAGGCAGCAGCTGCAGCAGGAGATGGAGCTGCTGAATGCCTACCAGAGTAAGATCAAGATGCAGACCGAGGCCCAGCATGACAGAGAGCAGCAGAAGCTGGAGCACAAGGTGTCGCTTCGCAGAGCCCACCTCGAACAAAAGGTACAGAGAGAGAGAGACAGAGACAGACAGAGCGCTGTGCAGAGCCCACCTTGAACAAAAGGTACAGAGACAGAGAAAGACAGACAGAGAGCTGCGCAGGGCCCACCTCGAACAAAAGGTACAGAGAGAGAGCTGCGCAGAGCCCACCTCGAACAAAAGGTACAGAGAGAGAGCTGCGCAGAGCCCACCTTGAACAAAAGGTACAGAGAGAGAGACAGAGAGAGAGACAGAGAGAGCTGCGCAGAGCCCACCTCGAACAAAAGGTACAGTGAGAGAGACAGAGAGAGCTGCGCAGAGCCCACCTCGAACAAAAGGTACAGAGAGAGACAGAGAGAGAGCTGCGCAGAGCCCACCTCGAACAAAAGGTACAGAGAGAGAGACAGAGAGAGAGCTGCGCAGAGCCCACCTCGAACAAAAGGTACAGAGAGAGAGACAGAGAGAGAGCTGCGCAGAGCCCACCTCGAACAAAAGGTACAGAGAGAGAGACAGAGAGAGAGCTGCGCAGAGCCCACCTCGAACAAAAGGTACAGAGAGAGACAGAGCTGCGCAGAGCCCACCTCGAACAAAAGGTTCAGAGAGAGACAGAGAGAGAGCTGCGCAGAGCCCACCTCGAACAAAAGGTACAGAGAGAGACAGAGAGAGAGCTGCGCAGAGCCCACCTCGAACAAAAGTTACAGAGAGAGAGCTGCGCAGAGCCCACCTCGAACAAAAGGTACAGAGAGAGACAGAGCTGCGCAGAGCCCACCTTGAACAAAAGGTACACACAGAGAGAGCTGCGCAGAGCCCACCTCGAACAAAAGATAGAGGGGGAGGCGTCACAGAGACAGACTGTTAGATCCACAGAGCCTACCTAGTAGAGAGGGGAGAATCAACGCATGCACACAGACACACAGACTGTTAGAAACACAGACTTACACACGCAGAGCCCACCTTCACGAAAGATGTCAAAAAAAGGTATTGGGGGGGGGGGCGGAGTTAACGCAGACAGACACTGATGTACGTGCGCACACACATGCAGACAGACACTGATGTATGTGCTCACACACATGCAGACAGACACTGATGTACGTGCGCACACACATGCAGACAGACACTGATGTACGTGCGCACACACATGCAGACAGACACTGATGTACGTGCGCACACACATGCAGACAGACACTGATGTACGTGCGCACACACATGCAGACAGACACTGATGTACGTGCGCACACACATGCAGACAGACACTGATGTACGTGCGCACACACATGCAGACAGACACTGATGTACGTGCGCACACACATGCAGACAGACACTGATGTACGTGCGCACACACATGCAGACAGACTTTACACACATTTTACTCATCGCTGATCTATAACCCAGGGCCATGAAACTGGTCATGCACACAGCTTTTTCTTCTAAAATCCCATGATGTTACCATTGATGTGTTATTCTTACATGCTCTCTATATTTTAATCATAAGCAGTGTAAAGGAAATGTATAATTGATTCTTGATAATATGTAATATGGAGATTCTCAACAATAAGGCGTTACTTACTCAGCGACGCTGCCTCTACTTCCCTGTTGTATTCACCAAGTCATACACTCCATTCTGTGTCATACAATCTGGAGTCACAACACCTTTTCCTTCAGCTCCTCTCCCCACTCACTACTCTCTGCTGTTGACCATTTCCAACAGTGGATGCTGATGGCATACAATCAATTCACCATAGGCCACTTTATCAGTCATAATACTAGCTTTTTTGGAGGGACTAGAATACAAAGTTTTTCCAATGCAATGATGTCATTGCTCCTGGACAACAAAGGAACATGTCGCCCTGATCCAGTTTCAGTTGCCCAAGCAGCAGTTGACAGTAGTATCTTTACAATGTTATGCAACCAGTGGTGCTGTGGTGCCATCTGTTGACCATCTGTCTCCCTGCAATCTGTCTGAAATAGATTGCATCATCGAAACCAGTATCAGGGTTGTATTAATCAGGGAACGTAACAGAATCATTTTTTTAACGTTCTCCAATGGAAAACTAAAATGAGCATTTCTTATTGGACCAGTTCAGGTAGACAGACCCTTCCTGTTTCAATAAGTGTTCTTCCATTTTGTGCCTAATGAACACACCCCAGGCTCATGTGCCTCATTTCATATGAAAGAGAAGTGCAAACTGCAGATATCGATCCACTGTCTGGACTATTACGTGACTCAGGGGCTAGATGGAATCTGTTGCTGAAGGCTTTATGGAATTAAATCATGAATCAATACAAACCGAACACTGAAAATCAATTAAAGTTACGGACGTCTATAATGGGTTGATAAGCTTCACTGTTAATGTCTGGTCCTAAATCATGACTAGTGCAGGTGTATTTATGTCTGTACTAGTGCAGGTGTATTTATGTCTGTACTAGTGCAGGTGTATTTATGTCTGCAATAGTGCAGGTGTATTTATGTCTGTACTAGTGCAGGTGTATTTATGTCTGTACTAGTGCAGGTGTATTTATGTCTGCAATAGTACAGGTGTATTTATGTCTGTACTAGTGCAGGTGTATTTATGTCTGTACTAGTGCAGGTGTATTTATGTCTGTACTAGTGCAGGTGTATTTATGTCTGTACTAGTGCAGGTATATTTATGTCTGTACTAGTGCAGGTGTATTTATGTCTGTACTAGTGCAGGTGTATTTATGTCTGTACTAGTGCAGGTGTATTTATGTCTGTACTAGTGCAGGTGTATTTATGTCTGTACTAGTGCAGGTGTATTTATGTCTGTACTAGTGCAGGTGTATTTATGTCTGCAATAGTGCAGGTGTATTTATGTCTGCAATAGTGCAGGTGTATTTATGTCTGTACTAGTGCAGGTGTATTTATGTCTGTACTAGTGCAGGTGTATTTATGTCTGTACTAGTGCAGGTGTATTTATGTCTGTACTAGTGCAGGTATATTTATGTCTGTACTAGTGCAGGTGTATTTATGTCTGTACTAGTGCAGGTGTATTTATGTCTGTACTAGTGCAGGTGTATTTATGTCTGTACTAGTGCAGGTGTATTTATGTCTGTACTAGTGCAGGTGTATTTATGTCTGTACTAGTGCAGGTGTATTTATGTCTGTACTAGTGCAGGTGTATTTATGTCTGTACTAGTGCAGGTGTATTTATGTCTGTACTAGTGCAGGTGTATTTATGTCTGTACTAGTGCAGGTGTATTTATGTCTGTACTAGTGCAGGTGTATTTATGTCTGTACTAGTGCAGGTGTATTTATATCTGTACTAGTGCAGGTGTATTTATGTCTGTACTAGTGCAGGTGTATTTATGTCTGCAATAGTACAGGTGTATTTATGTCTGTACTAGTGCAGGTGTATTTATGTCTGCAATAGTGCAGGTGTATTTATGTCTGCAATAGTGCAGGTGTATTTATGTCTGTACTAGTGCAGGTGTATTTATGTCTGTACTAGTGCAGGTGTATTTATGTCTGTACTAGTGCAGGTGTATTTATATCTGTACTAGTGCAGGTGTATTTATGTCTGTACTAGTGCAGGTGTATTTATATCTGTACTAGTGCAGGTGTATTTATATCTGTACTTTGCTGACAATGGAGTGGTTATATAGATTCATGTTGAATTTCAAATCAATCCCCTAGACTAGCTTGAGCAAAAAAGCAAAAACCTGAACGAGCAGCTGTTGCAGGTCAAACTCAGCAGTACTCATTCATACCTTCAGTATGTTGTGATTCCAAATACTCTTGCTTCCGATAGTTTAATGAACTAAGTTGTTGTTTTGTAGATTGAAGAGGAGCTGGCTTCCCTTCAGAAGGAGCGTACAGAGAGGATCAAGCACCTACTGGAGCGCCAGTCAAGAGAGATTGACATGTTCGACATGGAGAGTCTCCGTCTGGGATTTGGTAACCTGGGGGCCCTGGACCCCCCCAAGGATGACTACAGATGACCAGCCCTGGTAACCTGGACCCCCCCAAGGATGACTACAGATGACTAGACCAGCCCTGGTAACCTGGGCTCCTGGACCCCAAGGATGACTACAGATGACCAGTCCTGGTAACCCTGGACCCCCAAGGATGACTACAGATGACCAGCCCCCCCCCCCAAGGATGACTAGACCAGCGCTGGTAATCTCCTCGTGGCCTCTGTCTCTCGATCTTCATCCTCTGGTCTGACCCTCCTCATCCCGCTGACCTGGTCTGGTTTGACCAGTTGGGGTCTTTAGTCACTGATTCTCACACACACACACCAGCCCAGTGCTAGTCTAATGCCAACGGGGCCCCCGATCTCGTGGTACTTCTTTTTTTTTTTTACCAGGCAAGTCAGTAATTTTGTCACAAGATGACAAAAAATGCTGGACAACTTCCTAGGCTCTTTCTTTTAAAGAATAACAATACAATGTCAGTGTTCCTGTTTCTTGTGCAGTGATGGCACTTGTAGTGTGACTAAGCAGAAACCAGAGAGGGAGAAGAAGACAGAACGAGCACAAGTGAATAATGTTGTGTTGCTCAATGATCACACAGAGGTTAATAATTGGTAAAAACTGTGCAAAACTTCAAGCCCAAAAACAAACTGATCCTTCAACTCTTTTTTTAGATTTATATTCATCAGGACATTTTTATGTAATTTCATATGTTGAGAACATGTTTTAAGTCATAATGTACATATTGGTACGTGAATCAGTTTGATTATAAACTTGACTTGGGAGGGACACTGAGGAGAGACTTGCAATGCACCCTGGTACTCCACTGATTCTCTGCACTGGCATGTCATGTGAATGTCTGGAATTGCACACTATTCCCTATGTAGTGCAGTACTTCTAGGGCAATAGGGGTGTGATTTGAGACGGCGCCCATGTGAATCCCTACTCCCAGGTAGCACAAAGGGCTTTGTCGCAGGGGGAGGGACATGTATTTTGTGTATAGAACAATTTATGTAGAGCTTTTACTTATTTTCGTATTTTAATTGTTATTCAAATATTTCTTTTTTAATGGACGATTGCTCCTCTTCCTTCAGTAAGTCGACTCGATCGCTCAATGTGTTTCTTGAAATTCGTCATTCTTTTTGCTTTAAAAGCTGCGAAGTATTTTCTTATCAACCAGATCAGTAAATAAATGCTTTATCTTTGCATGCACTTTTGTTTTCCAGGATTAAGAGAAAGCATGAATCTGTCAGAGCTTTTAATTATATTTGTAAATAAAGTGCTCATCACACAACTTCTGTCATTGGATTTTTTGCTGTATACAGGTAGTCATGGATTTGAGTTTGCTGATGCTCCCTATTAATATGGTGACATCTTGGCCACATTCAAGGTCCACCACTGAACGGTTTATGCAGGGCCAGGTTGTGTTACAGGAGCACTCCACCACATTTTCATTATCGCCAGTGTCCACAAAAATAACTGATGCAACCATAGAGTAACTCGTTGGAGAACGGTCAGCGACTAAAGATTGTAAACCAAACAAGATTAGCCGTTTTGTTTGATCATGGTGATAGAGAGATGACTTTTTAATGAGTCGGCATGAACAACTATAGGGCATTGCTCACATAATACAATTGTAAAATAAATCAGTGTGGGAAAAAAAAAGGCATTGTGGTTCCTGCAGTTATCTACATAATGTTAATTTCTGAATACTCCTTTGTTTATTTTCCAGCCAGTTGCTCATAGAGTTTAGGGACATAATTATCCCATTCTGCCTGATAGCAGGTTCCAGCCACAGGGACTCCCAGTCCGTATTTCTGACGGAATTCTTGGATCTTGAACTTGCCGCGGTTGTCTCCACAGCAGTTGGTGAGGACGGGCTCCGTACAGGAGAGGTTTCCTGACTGCTCATAGACCAGCCACACATACCTGTGGAGACCTGGGGGACACACACACAGAGAGACAGGAACAAAGATGTCACGTGGTCAATGAGGGAGGAAGTGCAAAGGCTATGTGAAGCAATGCACCACATGTCCAATAATACACTTGTGTAGACAATTTGTCACATTCAAGTTTCAGACATTCCTAGAGGAATAGAAGTCGCTCCAATCATTGGATAAGGTTACCAGTGCCTTTTGGAGGGCCAGACCCAACGTAGTCGGACATGACACATCCACTGGATACATTGTTTCCCTTCATGTTCACCACCAGAAAGTGATGCCACTCCCTTCAAAAAAATATATGGTTATCCAACATCCAAGAAAACATTTAAGAAATATGATTATCGATAACACAATCTGTTGGCTTCAGAAATCATCAGGGGGTGAAAAGGTCAAGCAACGCTTTGAATAATCGATCAGAGAGCCAATAAAAAGGGAGTTGCAGCCTAGAGCTGAGCGATATGGCCCGAAAAAATTATCTTGATATATTCACATTTATAGGTGATTCATATAATTTGTTCTCAAAATAAGCTTTTGTTGTACAATTAAAAAGGTCAAGCCTCCACGCCAAAAGACCCACTAATTTGATCAAAATAGTTAAATCTACTTTTTATCCCCAATAATCACTGATCTGGTTGTCAAGTCTATGAAAATGCAATTTACCAGAACAATGCATAATGCACATTCACTCTTAACGCCTGCTATAAGTCAGTCATTTATCAAAAATTAACCCAGGTCTCAAACAATGTCAAGCAAAAGCCCACATGCTAGTGAGTTGCCAGCCAACTTGGATCTATCTGCTAGTAACAAGGTAGAACAGTTGAAGCGTTATGAACACACCCTTCGATGTTTGAACAGCATGCTAGCTTGTCCATTTTTTCCCCCAGATGTTGATATTAAGTGACCTAACTAATTTCTCAGAATGAGAACGAGTTACCAAAACCCAGTGCTAGTCTAATGACAAATGGGCCCCCAATCCTTTTCTTTTAACTAGGCAAGTCAGTAAATTTGTCACAAATGACAAAATGCTGGACAACTTCCTAGGCTTTCTTTCTTTTAAAGAATAACAATACAATGTCAGTGTTCCTGTTTCTTGTGCAGTGATGGCACTTGTAGTGTGACTAAGCAGAAACCAGAGAGGGAGAAGAAGACAGAACGAGCACGACGATAAGTGAATAATGTTGTGTTGCTCAATGATCAAGGTTAATAATTGGTTAAAACTGTGCAAAAACTAAGCCCAACAAACTGATCCTTCTCATCTTCTTGGTGCTTTCAGTTCCTTCAACTCTTTTTTTCAGGACATTTGTGTAAAATTTAAGCAAATGTTGATATTAAGATACCAAATCCTTAGATAGTGTTTAATGCTTACTGCACATGTATACAACAGTCGTGATGTTTCAGTCGTCTGCTCTGCACATCATCTGAGGAGTTGAGACATAAAAAGGGTATCATGAGAAAGGTTAACTTCTCTATTATATGTGTTGGTGTCCATGTGACCCATTCTGTTGGACCAAACCTCAAACGCAAATAGCAAGTTGAAACCACTTGTCAGAGACAAAGAAGTGATCTCTCAGCTTTGTTGTTGTAAGTGTGTGTGTGAGTGAGAGAGAAAAATGGGAAGGTGCACACAGCACAGAAGAAGCGATTCTGGAGAAGCATGCATTTAGAATATTGTGCTAAAACTAATTTGATATATCGCCCAGCCCTACGGCAGCCCACCCAAATTTGGGGTCTTTCCTGCTGGGTGCGTCGGGGTCGGTCATGGCCAGGGTGTACAGCTTTGTGGAGTCACACCCCTCCCACTCTATAGAGGTGGGACGGCTCTGCACCTGTGAAGAAACAAACCAAGGGGAATGTAGTTGGTCTCAATACATTTCAAGCCCATCCCATTTTGGTAATAATTCACACAAGCAGTGGTCAATATAGTTGGTATCGCAACAAACACCCTACAAGCCAAAAATACTTTCACAAGTCAAGGATGGTATCACAATACAAGCATTCCACTACACTCGCATTAACATCTGGTAATCATGTGTATTTGACCAATAAAAATGGTTGCTATCACAAATACAAACCACAGTTGATATAGTTGGTATAACAAACAATAAGCAAAAAAATCAGTTTAATGTATTAAGGATATTCGAATGAACTGTGGATAATTATGTTAATTTGAGTTAGGCCAAAAATCCTGCACTAAGAGAGTGCTGATTAACATAGTCATTGCCCAACCCTCTTCTCTGCAGTGCAGACAGTCAGTGTATGGTCAGACCACCTCTTATGCAGTCTAAGCAAGACTGGAACATTATTGCACACTGACACGGTTTTGTGCATTGTGTCACATTTTTGCAAATAAACCTGGTCTTGCAAATTCTAGCAATCAATAACATTTTTTAAATGAGCTTATTTCATGTAATGTATCAACTACTATCTATTGAGCATAATCGTGAGCACGTGCTGTTAACCCTACAACTCTGAATTATATTCGAGACACTAGCTAGTTTGCAAGCTAACTCCACAGAACAATGAGATATTTTACCGGATGTATGAATGTGAAGCATCCGCTTGGCGTTTCCGCTCACTACCAAATATGTAGTGAGAGGAAGCACACTGGCCGGAGATGGAACGATATGGATTTGGGATGACATTCTGCACATTTTCGCACCAATTAAACATTTGTTCTCAATACAGTTCTCTGTTCCCAACTATAATATGTTGTGGACTAAGTTGCAGACTTTACCCTTTCCAAAAGTGTGTGTATATATCGCGTATAGGAGTGCAAAGGCGAATTCAGTTATTGCACAGGCGCACCTCAGATAGGCGGCGCAGATACAGGCTAGAACGCGCCAATAGGATCGCATTAGCTCGTGTTTGGCTCAGCCCACTATGACTCGTTTGGTCCCATTGGAAACGACAGGCGTGGTCTATCTTAGTTTAGTTATTTAAAAAAATATTCGCTAAATCGTTAGTTATTATGTCAAAGATGAACGCCAATGCAACGGCGAGTAACTCATTCGAACAGTGTACACCACAGTGTTGGAGAAAGGTCAGCGACTAAAGAACATAAACCAAACACGATTAGCTGTTTTGTTTGACTGATCATAGGGATAGAGAGTACTTTTTAATGGAGTCGCCATGAACAAATCTAGGGCATTGCTCACAGAACACAATTGTAAAATAAACGAGTGTGGCACAAAAAGGGCGTTGCAGTTATCACAGCTACACAATGTTCATTTCTGAATACTCATTTACTTTGTTCATTTGCTTGTTTTGCCCACTTTGGTCCCATTGGAAAAGACAGGCATGGTCTATCTTGGTTTAGTTCTAAAATAAATACTCGTTCGTCTTTGACAGTACCTGTGTTGGCGTGAGCACTTTGCCCAACTCGTCGATTTCAAGAGAGCCATACTTGACATGGAGGGTCTGTGCAGGCTTCTCATCCACCTCTGTTAGGGCAAGATTCCCTGTCCACTGGCTTAAATCTACCGGCATTTTGACTGATTCCGGAGAGCTGCAAACAGGAGCTGCTTTGACTTATTCTGCACAAAAACACAAGGGGGCAGGCACAGGCAGGGCCCGGAGTCCTGACTATGCATTGCGTTTAGGCCAATCACAGTACGTCTAGCTCTGCAGTTAGCACTTGTGATTGGCCTAAGGTTCTGTCAATCCCTCACTTTACTGCCCAATGACGCGAATTTATCTTTCTAGAATGTTCTTTTCATGACCAAGGTCCACTCCTACTCGAATTGTCACGTTTTGCTGATAAAGCTACATTGTGTCTTTAAGATCTAGAAACATATATATAAATTACCTACATTTCAGACACTTGTGTGTTAGTTTTCCCTGAGTTAGATTTCACTCTAGAAAAAGAGATAATAGGCTGTCTGTCACCTTCTCAGTGAACTTGGGTAACCCGTCTCGTTGATCAGCGCGGTGACAGCGGTATTAACTGTCAATAAACTAGAAATCCCCTGCTGCACCTTTAAGAAGGTAAGTGTTGGGTGTGGTTTGAAGTTTCCGGATAAACGCCCGCGAGTAAACAGCCAGGTAGCCAAATGGCTGAAAAATTATAGCATGTGGCAGTTCCATGGAGAAGAAAAATATTGAATTATTGTGGCTCATAATTCCTATATCAGTTACTCTAACCAGTTATGTAAACTAGGTGTAGAGGTGTGTTGTGTCACCGCATGCACAACAGGTAGTCAGACAGAGGTTGGCAACCAAAGCATTTGTCTAACTATAAATCAGAGTATATATGCTATACAGTAGGAGGGATAATTATGAATGGCTTCGCAGTTGCAATTTTTCTTCAGGTCATGCATCAGACCGGTGAGTGTCCACTTGTGACATGTTTATGAAACATAATCCATTGTTTTTAGCCTATACAGTAAAATTAGTTATATTAGGTCTGACGTTTTGATCTATATAGGCCTACTGTTCACTTTTATAAGCAATTTGTTGAATCGCAATTTGTTGAATTGAATAATCTTGTCTTAAATTATCGTGCTCATTGTTTTTATGAAAGTTGCAGCAAATGGGCGCTCGGATGAAACTACTGTAGCTGGAACACTGGGAGAGAATATTATACTTCCGTGTTGGAACACTGCGACCAATGTGACCCCCTCATTCACGCGATGGATGACGAATGGCCAGTTTACCATTGAACGCAATCATTCCATTATAATTCCAATATTCCCAAGTGAAGGGCACCTGACCATACTGTACAATCAAAGCTTGTACATCAACAGAATTAATCTATCAGATGAGGGGACCTATCTCTGTGATTCTTTACCCCATAACAACAAAACTCAAACAAGTCTCACATTGCAAATAGTCAGTAAGTATCTGTGTTCTATCATAACAATGTGTGTTGATGTCCTTCATATAATGACTTGCAGATACTGTACTGGTATCTTGGTCAATTGCCCTGGCAGTTGCCCTAGAAATTATTTTGAACAATTATTGCCTTGAAACTGGTTATTCTGGATTATTTGGTGCTGGGGCTGGTTTCATAGCACATGCTGTAGTAGCCTGTGTGTTTTGTAGGCATTTGAACAATCATGATCAGAGGGGTACTGCAGTGTTACCTTGACCATTATGTAGTATATGATGGATGGATGGAATGGGACTGAATAATTTTTTACAAATGTTCTGTATGTTATGGAATCAGTCCACATTGCTCAATAATGAAAGATGGGTGCCTTGGGTTGTAACAAGGCTTGATTGTTGTATACTGTGAGGACTGTTTTCAAGTGGAAAATGTCTGCCTTCTTTGGCAACACTATAGTAAAGTATATCATGTTTACTTCTTGCAGGTGGTCCTGACAATAGCATCATAGACATCCAGCCAGCCACGCCTCTTTCCAACGGAACCCTCTTTGTTGTCAGGGGTTCCACGGTGTCATTCAACTGTTCCAGCTTGTCCTACCCCTCCCAGAGCCTGTCCTGGGGGTTTCAGGGTGTGGCGTCCAGTAATGACTCTCTGGCGGTGGGCAGTGGGTCGTGGCTGGACTTCAGGATAGAGGATGTTCAGCCCACAGCTCAGGGGAACTACAGCTGCAGAGCCCAGAACTCAATCTCCCAGAAGGCTGCTGGCTCTAGCACAGAGCTGCTTGTATACTGTAGGTGACTGACTATAAGGGAAACAGACTTAATGGTCTCTGATAGTGGTTGATTAGTGACAATTTGAATATCGGTATATATCCTAAGCTCCTAATAGATACCTATCAGATACAGTGGCCAGTGGTGCTTGTTCAAATGACTTGTCTATCTTATTGTTGTGTAATAACCCAAATACCTCATCAATTCTATACTGTAAAGAGCATCCATCTTTCTCCTTTAGATTCCCCAGAGAGGCACCCAGAGTGTCTGTGGAACGCAGGGAAGGATCCGTCCCATGTCCAATTCAGCTGTAGCTGGTTTGGAGGCTACCCCTCTCCCACGTTATTCTGGGGGGAGAAGCATCAGACGTCAGGGAGCCATGGGAAGCAGGTGTTTGTTTTGTGGGGGTTAAAACATTACTTAATTGGATACATGCTTTTAAAATATATATAAAACATTTTTGCGTGTGTGTGTGTGTTATCCTCAATTATTTCCTTTGTGGTTCTTTTAGGTGGCTGGACAACTGATGGAGTCGGAGGAGACAGATAATCTGGTGGTGAATCTGAACAGGTCATTGTTGTTCGATGGGCAGATGCTGAAGTGTAATGGGCATCACCCTACGATAAGTCCAGGAGAGGATAAGTTCTGCTCCTTCACCCTGAGTAAGTGAGAGACTACCGCAAAAGTAGTGAATGGAACACTTCCCTATATAGTGCACTACTTCTGAACATGACCCATAGGTAAATAAGTGTACTATATAGGCAATAGGGTGCCATTTGGGATGCACACCCAGCCAACATCTGATATGCCTTTTGTTTGCATTCAGCTTTATGGTTTCTATATTGCAACTGTACATAGATGCCCCGAAACGTGTCAATATCAGTTCTGCATTAAATTGTACAACTGACTAGGTATCCCCCTCTCCTTTCTGTTGTACAACTGACTAGGTATCCCCCTTTCTTTTGTACAACTGACTAGGTATCCCCCTTTCTGTTGTACAACTGACTAGGTATCCCCCTTTCTGTTGTACAACTGACTAGGTATCCCCCTTTCTGTTGTACAACTGACTAGGTATCCCCCTTTCTGTTGTACAACTGACTAGGTATCCCCTTTCAGTTCAGGGTGCTTTATTGGGACACCCTACCATTGGCCAATTTACTTGATACGATGATGTTGGGTAATTACTAAAAGAGACATCTCGTCTGTCTCTTATTTACTTTCAGCTTTTAACCAACTGAATGGTTTCCACAACTGTACAAAGCTCATAGAATATTAGTAATGTGTGAAACACCCAGTGGCTGTGGCACACCTGGTCTGATTCCAAAAGAAACCTGCAAAGGAGGGAGCTGTCTTTGTGATTCCAGAAAGGCGAGATATTTTGAAGTAATTTATCAGCGTTTCTGAGCACCAGGCAAGATGACTCAAACAATGAGGAAGAACAAAAATAATGTGTTACCTACACCTCTTACCAAGCTATACTTTTCCCATGTCACACCCAACGCAGTTTGTGTGATTGTGTGCATACCTGTATAGAAGGATATCTAGCTAGATGTGTATCTATCACTAACCCAGTCTAAACCCCAGTCTCCCTCCTCGTCCCCTAGAGTCCCCCTATCCTGAAGGGGAACCACTAGTCACAGCGGTAGAAGGAACCAACGTGACATTAACGTGTACAGAGTCCAACTCCCTGCCTCCAGCCCTCACCAGCTGGCAGAGGACAGCCCAGCAGGAGGACGTAATCTCCAGCCCTAAGTACGTCCTGTCAGAGCAGGGCCCCACCTTCACCCTCACTATAGTCAACATCACCAAGCAGGACGAGGGCTTCTACTTCTGCAGGAGCGAGAACCCACTGATGGTCCGCGAGTTGGAGATCTATTTAACAGTTAAAGGTTAGTTCAGAGAGGTGTGTGTTTACAGATTGGATATCTCTGCAGACTCCATCTGGTCCTTGTGATAATCTATGTTGATGATCTTACAGGTGCAGAAAGGTAGCAAGGCAACACCTTCCCTGGAATGTCGCTAAACCTGTTGCCTCTCCCTGTTAGCTTCTAACAAGACTCTTTAGAGTATTGTACATTCATTTCTCTTTAGTGACTTAACTTTTTTTTGACTTAATCATGTCTAATGTTGTTTTGTTTCCACAGCCACCTCTCAATACAGTGGAGCAATCATAGGGATATTCCTAGCTATTTTGATAGTAGGATCTGGGATTGTTATTGCTAAAACAATATACTCCAACCGTGACCGAATATGCCTGGGTAAGATCTTTTTCCCATGCATTATAATGTCCCTTTTGTTGATGGGGCTTAAACTTTGTAACTGCCCGTGCCATATCAGATTATCTGTGTTTGTTATTTTCAGGGGTGCAATTTTCACTGGGGACATAACTAAAAATAATAGTTATGTCCCCCCCCTAAAACCAAAGTTGTACCCCTGGTTATTTTTGTATAATTTCATGAAAGGGAATGGATAATAGGACCCCCATCACCTAAGATAATATAAGATATACTTTGACGATAACTGACTTGTGAAGTTACCGAATTGCTAAAAGATATATGCAAATACTAACTACCTACTTTGAAATCTAAATATATGTTTTTTTTTATTACAGGTAATGGATTTGAGCAAATGGGGGAGAGAGGAGATGTGTTGAGCCTGGTAGAGGCAGATGAAGAGGAGGTGTTTCATGAAGCTATACCCAGACTTCCACCTCTGCCTCTGACCAACGGACACAATACTACACTTGTAGAGATACACACAATACCACCCAGTAAGGAATGATTTTCTGCTTCCAAGTTGTAGAGGGAGGGGAAGGGGGGGGGGGGTTGTTTTCAAAATGTGTATTTTATATTAAATGTGACACTATTAATAATGTTGCAATGTTGTATTTGCACATGTATCCGTAATACACAGTGGATAGAACTGTAACTGGGCGGCAGGTAGCCTAGCGGTTAAGAGCGCTGGGTTCGAATCCCAGAGCCAACTAGATGAAAAATCTGTCTGTGCCCTTGAGCAAGGAACTTAACCCTAATTGCTCGTAAAAGTCGCTCTGGATTAGAATCTGCTAAATTACTCAAATATAACGGTTCTGTTGCTGTTTTGTATTGATCTTATACTGTAGATGCAACTATAACCCAAATCTGTAACCAATCTCTTTTTTAGTTGACCACGAAGATGCAGAAATTCTTGAACATCCATTACAGCTAGAAGATAGAGATATCGATGAACTTGTCACGTTTTAGGTGTTGTAAGACTTAAAGAAAACGATTTTGTTGTGTGTGTAATGATTGGTGGTTGGTTTGTACAGTATGTAGATACAGTATATAGGTTTGCTTTTTACCACCCATTTAACCTTTGTTTTGTTTTAGCTTCAGGCTTATTGGGTGATATTTAACATGGTTATTTCAATTAATGGTTGCCATTAGCCTCATTTAAATTACATATTTGACAATAATGTAACATTTTGTATTTCTCAAACACCAAATTAAACCTGTTTTTAAAAAATAAAAATAAAAAAGGCAGGGATGTAGTTCTCTCTCTTGTTTTTATATACAATTTACAAGTTTGAACGCGTAGGTTTATCAGGGCCTAGTTTTAACAAATGGATTTCGATAGGATTAAATCCATAGAAATAGAACGGAAGAATCGGTAGGCAGGTTCCGTTGACCCAGGTTTATTAGACAAGCAATGTTAAAAAAAAAAAAAATGTTCTAGATTGACAACTTTTGTATTCGTTCGACGGGATTATTTTTTTTATCAAACTTTAACACGACAAATGATGGAAGCTGTATTTTTTTCGAATAAATGATGATTGGCGATTCATATTTTGAAGATACGTGACGTCATCACGTAACTATAAAGCTATACTCCACATTTTTTTACGTGTATTTATATTTAACCTTTATTTAACTAGGAAAGTCAGTTACGAACAAATTCTTATTTGCATTGAGGACCTACCCTGGCCAAATCATTTGGGCCAATTGTGCGCCGCCCTATGGGACTACCTATCACGGCCGGATGTAATACAGCCTGGATGTAACTAAATGTTTACTGTTTGCAAAATCTTTTTTTCTATAAAACATTTTCTTTACAGGAACAAGATTGTCCCGACTTTAAAGAACGCCTTGCTTTTCTGGTTGGCTGGCAAGTTTCACTATCCGATTACTTCAGATGTACATGAGCGCAGACCGTGGCGATGCGTTGGCACTCGTCCCAGAAATATATGATTCAGTTATTATTGCGTTGTGGCTTTCGCGGGCAACATGAAACAGATAGGTGGGAGGACATACAGGCTGTCGCCAATTTATTAATGCGTAATTTACCTAAGTGGGTAATGGAAACACTTCAGCCACTACAATTTGTATTCCACACTAGGTTTTTGTGAAAACATGTTTGGGGTGTGAGTGACGTCACTACGGTTTGGTTGACACAAGAAGCTTTCACGCACCCTAGCAGGCAATTGTCGCATTTATTTTCTATGCGAACATTCTAAACGTCGACAACAACAAAAATCACTGGATAAGTAATGGCAACATAGCAAGTGATTTGAATGGGGACAGTTGTTCTATTCATTATATTTTACTATATTACTATGCATTTAATCCTATCCGATAGCCGAAATCCAGATAGATCATTATTTAAAACTTGTTCACTGTAGATCAAACAAATCAGGGACAAATCAATTGTACGTAATAGAAAACAAGAGTACATGTGCTACGGTAGCCAATCAGGAAATCTGTACTGTACAGGAAATAGATAAATTATTCTCCTTTTACTAAAAAACACGCAATAAAACAACAACAATTAGGATATTTTACATCATTTAGCGATCTAAAGACATGATGGGCGCTCTGTTTTCCTCTTATTGACTGGAAGGCATTGTTAGATAACCAGGAAGTCAGTTAAGAACAAATTCGTATTTACAATGACGGGCTACCAGAAGGCAAAAGGCCTCCTCCGGGGACGGGGGCTGAGATTACAAATATAGGACAAAACACACATCACGACAAGAGAGACACCACAACACTACATAAAGATAGACCTAAAACAACAACATAGCATGACATGAACACACAGCATGGTAGATATTGGAGCTGAGATCCGCCCACCCTCAATCCCAGTTCGCCTGATCTATGAGACACGGGGTAGTGTGGGTGGTCGCCAGTGGTGTAAAGTATTTCTGTAAAAGTACTACTTAAGTCGTTTTTGGGGGTATCTGTACTTTACTTGACTATTTATATTTTTGACAACTTTTACTTCTACATTCCTAATGAAAATAATGTACTTTTTTATTCCATACATTTTCCCTGACACCCCAAAATACTCGTAACATTTGGAATGCTTTGCAGGACAGTTCACACACTTATCAAGAGAATATCCCCTGGTCATCCCTACTGCCTCTGATCTGGCACTCACTAAACACACATGCTTCGTTTGTAAATTATGTTTGAGTGTGTCCCTGGCTAACCGTGAATTAAAAACAAGAAAATCCTGCCGACTGGTTTGCTTAATATGAGGAATTTGAAATTATTTATACTTTTACTTTTGATGCTTAAGTATATCTTAGCAATTACATTTACATACATACAGAAATGTACACATACTTTTAGACTTAAGTAGTATTTTACTGGGTGACTTTTACTTGAGTCATTTTCTATTAGGGTATCTTTACTTTTACTCAAGTATGACAATTGAGTACCTTTTCCACCACTGGTGGTCGCCTGGCTGCTTCAGTATGGTATGCATGTATGGACTTTAAAGACAGGACTGTAAATATTCCTTCCTTTCGTTCTTCCATTCTCCATTGCTTCCTCTCCTCTTTCCTGATTTGAAAGTATTGATGATGTTCATCAGCACCTCTGGAGATTATTATTATTTTTTTTGTTTGTTTACTGTCAATAATGCTTAATTGTCTGTATAGAGTCAACAAGGTTGCTATTCCACCGGAGAGCAACAGACAGGACAAGAGCCTGAACTGTGATCAGACAGTGTGGGGTCTCACGTTTGGACCCCGTCCATCAAAAACACCAACCCCTGGTGATTAAAGCAGCCTCCAATGAGAGAGAATCATCCAGACTGCTTCTGGCCACTGGACAATGGAGTCATCAAGATATGGGATGTTGCAACTGGTCGGACATCTTGCTGTGTTTGTTATGGAGTTGAGGCTAATGTTTCATTTGATGATAGCACTTTTCATTGAACCCCTATTTTGAATAGATTATCATATAATTGTATAAAGATCGATAACTAAATATGAATGAATGTTCCTTCAAGCTGTGTTTATTTCACTCCTAACTGAAGCTCACCTTGGTATCTTCCTCTGGAGATAACACCTTAATGATATTGCATTTAACCCAGAAGGTCAGACATTTTTATATCTAA
The DNA here is from genome assembly GCF_013265735.2 of Oncorhynchus mykiss. NCBI lineage: Eukaryota > Metazoa > Chordata > Actinopteri > Salmoniformes > Salmonidae > Oncorhynchus > Oncorhynchus mykiss. The sequence continues at coordinate 74,699,250 of NC_048575.1, read as the reverse complement.
AAAATATATATTAATCCAAAGAGCTTTTCTCCGTCTCTTTTTTTCAATTGTCTATCTAAATTCATGGATATTTTTTATTGCACATGGAAATAATCTTGAACTGCTCTATACTTACCTGCTTCTCCACCTTCCATAAGTCAAAAATAGCCACATCGTCACTGGCTACAAGGACTGGATCAGCCACTGACTGACCTCACTGGCTACAAGGACTGGATCAGCCACTGACCTCACTGGCTACAAGGACTGGATCAGACACTGACCTCACTGGCTACAAGGACTGGATCAGACACTGACCTCACTGTCTACAAGGACTGGATCAGCCACTGTCCTCACTGGCTACAAGGACTGGATCAGACACTGTCCTCACTGGCTACAAGGACTGGATCAGCCACTGTCCTCACTGGCTACAAGGACTGGATCAGACACTGTCCTTACTGGCCACAAGGACTGGATCAGACACTGTCCTCACTAGCCACAAGGACTGGATCAGCCACTGACCTCATTGTCCCCACTGTCCTCACTGTCCTCACTGTCCACAAGGACTGGATCAGCCACTGTCCACAAGGACTGGATCAGACACTGTCCTCACTGGCCACAAGGACTGGGTCAGACACTGTCCTCACTGGCCACTTGGACTGGGTCAGACACTGTCCTCACTGGCCACAAGGACTGGGTCAGGCACTGTCCTCACTGGCCACAAGGACTGGGTCAGACACTGTCGTGTTTCATTAGACTGCAGCATGGTGGCATCCTGGTTTAACAAAGTTAGACCCCCATGACTCAACATGCCAGAATGCTCCAGAATGTATATGAGTTTGGGAATAATGATAGAATACTTATTGGCGTCCATTTTAAATTAATTTTTAGTTGTTTGGAAGTATTGACTAATGATAGCAGTCAAGGGAGGAGAGCATATTTATTTATTTTAACCTTTATTTAACCAGGCTAGTCAGTTAAGAACAAATTCTTATTTACAATGACGGCCTACACCGGACGACGCTGGGCGGATTGTGCACCGCCCTATGGGACTCCCAATCATGGCCGGATGTGAGGCAGCCTGGATTATTGGCATCCATTTGAAATGTAGGAGTTATTTGGAAGTATTGAATAACTAATGATAGCAGTCAAGGGAGGAAAGCTTATTATTTGCCTCCATTTGGAAAGCATAACAAAATCGCGGGAATATTGTATGACAGAAGTGACAGAACTTTCTAGGGCCCTGAGGTGATGCATCTTTCATTCTGATCTTCTCTGAAGTTATGGTTGAATAGGTGAAGGCAAGGGTTCTACTATGTCTGATCAGCTATTTGTTCAAAGACATTTCTCAGGATGTCAAAATGCTAATGGATGCAAATAGTTAAGTGACTCAAACATGCAACTGAACTCTTAAAAGTCTTGAATCCTAACATTATTCAGGTTAATTTACATCAATGTAATACAATTACTATCAAGAACAACCAATCTACATTTTTGTGCTAGAGGTATATTGTATGATAACTATTATAGTGTGTATTTTGTTATTTAAATGTGTACATTTACTGAGAGTAAATCTAAAGCTTGCATTGTGTACAGTAAATTAGTCTACTGAAACATTATTCATTGACTTTTGTACACAGCATACAATAAGACACTAGATTACATAAGAAACCATTTTATTTGACAATCAATATCAAAATGTAAATAAAGACAGGAATATTGAGCAGACAAGCACAAGTATGTTTTTATGAAGTTAGTCTCGAGTGAAATGTATTTTTTTTTGTGTGAACAAAAGGGTATCAAAGCCTTTAAGTCAGTTGGCACTAACTCAACGAACAATGGTCTTGACCAGCAATGTAGAAATTGCATCAGGTGTGTTAGTGCTGGGCTGGAATAGAAGCCTGCACACCCTGTAGCTCTCCAGGACCATGGTAGGTGACCTATGTGTACTAGACGTTTGTGACTGAGGACTACTGGTCTAGGCGGCCTCATTGACCACGATGTCTCTCACTGCCTGGAAAGCCGCCACCATCGAACTCAATTGGATCTTCTCACTAGTTCCAGAGGCCAGCCGGTACCTAGAAAAATATTAGTAATCTTCATTTACATTTAAATCATTCAGCATATGCTGTTATCCTGAGGGATTTACAATGAGTAAGGTATACAATTTGATGGGTATACAACCAACATACTGAAGATATGAGCACTTACTCAATGTCTGCCAACTTGATAAGCAAGCCCATCCGAATGGCAGGAGGGAAGTCCACTGTAAGAAATCAAGAAACACGGATGGTTATCATACAGCACAGAAGTGTAAAAATCTCTCAAAACATGCACCATAAAATGAACTGGTGTAACGCCGTGACTTTGATCTTAGCGCGGAGTCGACCCCCACCCACGAACTCATCCACATCTTCTGACCAGGAAGGACCCTTATCCTTACAATCTGCATCTACACAGGACTGAGGCATCGACCAATCTCCACAAGTCACAGGAGGAGACACCTCTCCATGGGGGAGGAGACACCTCTCCATGGGGGAGAAAAACCCCCATTGTTCTTCAATGGCTTCACCTCACACCAGGAAATCACCCAGCTAAGAAGCAAGCCTTCTTCCTCATCTTCCTCCTTTTCAAAACGAGATTACAGACTACCGTCAAATGGCTGCAGTTTGAATGTCAAAGGAATTAGCATCTGTGGAGGCTGCCCCAAATGGTTCCCAATCAATGGAAGGCCATTCACGTTCACACAACAAAGAGATGTGTCAGAGACTAGGCCCTGGGACCGGACTGCTACAGTGAAGACACTCAAATTTACAAAAAAACTTAAAATGCTCTTTTACCGAAGGATACAGAGTGTCGAGGAGTATCTCTGATATCCAGTGGTCCCAATTTGATTGTTTAATTATGCTACAGTATGGCTTTCACTTTGCTTTGTGACATCAATGTCAGATTATTAACATGTCAATGTTAGTATCTACAGAACCACAAGGAAATGACGAACACTGAAACAGGTTTTGTGACTGCACAAAAAAAGTACAGGCAGTTATGGACATAATTCTTTATTAACAGAACCTAACTCAGCCACACCTTCTTTCACACTTGGACTCAAGTGGGCGTGACTGAGCTAAAGCTTGGCCAATCAGACTACAACACAACAAGCTGCTTGCATTACTGTCTTCGAATTAATTGGCAGGCAATCATTATTCTACGTATTGATAAATTAACTGCAATTTGTATTGCTAATAGATCATTAGATTTGATGAAGTACCACAGACAAGCAATTCCTTCCAACTCCTTTTAAATCTAGGCCCCTGCACGCTCCTTTTACATCTAGGCCCCTGCATGCTCCTTTTAAATCTAGGCCCCTGCACGCTCCTTTTACATCTAGGCCCCTGCATGCTCCTTTTAAATCCAGGCCCCTGCATGCTCCTTTTACATCTAGGCCCCTGCACGCTCCTTTTACATCTAGGCCCCTGCACGCTCCTTTTAAATCTAGGCCCCTGCACGCTCCTTTTAAATCTAGGCCCCTGCATGCTCCTTTTAAATCTAGGCCCCTGCATGCTCCTTTTACATCTAGGCCCCTGCATGCTCCTTTTACATCTAGGCCCCTGCATGCTCCTTTTAAATCCAGGCCCCTGCATGCTCCTTTTACATCCAGGCCCCTGCATGCTCCTTTTACATCTAGGCCCCTGCATGCTCCTTTTACATCTAGGCCCCTGCATGCTCCTTTTACATCTAGGCCCCTGCATGCTCCTTTTAAATCCAGGCCCCTGCATGCTCCTTTTAAATCCAGGCCCCTGCATGCTCCTTTTACATCTAGGCCCCTGCATGCTCCTTTTAAATCCAGGCCCCTGCATGCTCCTTTTAAATCCAGGCCCCTGCATGCTCCTTTTAAATCCAGGCCCCTGCATGCTCCTTTTAAATCCAGGCCCCTGCATGCTCCTTTTAAATCCAGGCCCCTGCATGCTCCTTTTAAATCCAGGCCCCTGCATGCTCCTTTTACATCTAGGCCCCTGCATGCTCCTTTTAAATCTAGGCCCCTGCATGCTCCTTTTACATCTAGGCCCCTGCATGCTCCTTTTACATCTAGGCCCCTGCATGCTCCTTTTACATCTAGGCCCCTGCATGCTCCTTTTACATCTAGGCCCCTGCATGCTCCTTTTACATCTAGGCCCCTGCATGCTCCTTTTACATCTAGGCCCCTGCATGCTCCTTTTACATCTAGGCCCCTGCATGCTCCTTTTACATCTAGGCCCCTGCATGCTCCTTTTACATCTAGGCCCCTGCATGCTCCTTTTACATCTAGGCCCCTGCATGCTCCTTTTAAATCTAGGCCCCTGCATGCTCCTTTTAAATCTAGGCCCCTGCATACTCCTTTTGCCAAGTTTTGCATCCGTGCTTCTCTAGCATTACCTTCAGGTAGCTGAATGCGTTGCTAAAAATCACTATCCAATTTCTGTACTTTATTCTGTATCATTTTACTGTTATATAAGGAGTGACATCTCTAACATACGGTACAGAAGTGTACCAAATCCCTCAAAAAATATATCATTGCATCATAAAAGGTATCAGTGCTATAATTCACAGGCCCTCTATGGTAACACCTGATGAATCTGCCAAGACAGCTTAGTGAAACACATAACTTCAGAAATAAGAAAACAGGCCTTCACTGTCAGGCTAAAACGTTGCAGTAGTGATGCGTGCCACACTTAACACTGGCAAGCCATTCATTCTACAATGAGAACACTGGCAGCCATGGCAACCGCGAGGGGTCTCCCGGGAAACCAGAGGAAGAAAACATCACTATGCAGTTCGCTCTCCTAGCAGCTCGCCTCTCATATAATGTGCTGTATGAAGTATGTTTAGAATAGATCTATCAACTATAGATAGATAACAGTAAGCTAGGCCCTGCCCGGCCAGACAATATTTTTTTTAAAGTCCATAATCTAGTATATAATTCACACATTAAAAAGACCCAGACAATTAACACATTAAAAAAATACAACTTCAGACTTTGGGGATACAGTGATTGTACCTGTGATGCATTCAATGGAAATACCCATCCCATACAGTATGGACATCTCTAGAACCACAGCAGTGTACAGGTTTACTGCCTCCAGTCCAGCCCTTACCTCTGTGGATCAGTAGGTGGACCTCAGTCAGGATGTCATGCAGGGCTAGGCCTTTCAGCGTCTTCAGCTGGAGAATCTCTGTGGATCAGAAGCTAAGGAACATCTCTCAATATCAAGGATGGGATTTGACCTTCAGTATAATTCCAGGAATTCATGATATTCTGACATGATCCTCTATATATCCATACATACCCAGAAACATACAGTATCATCACCTAGCCAACTTTCAGATGTCATTTTGTCCTGATCCCATACAGGGGTGAGATTCTTCCTGATTAAACCAGGAATTTGTGTTTTTCTGACACAATCCTCTATTCATAGGCTACATCACTGAAATTAACTTTCTATACCGACCTAATAACATCCCTGCAAAATACACCACCCCAAGGCATTCAGAGCCACTTCCTAGAAGAGGTAGAAACACCAAGGCATTCAGAGCCACTTCCTAGAAGAGGTAGAAACACCAAGGCATTCAGAGCCACTTCCTAGAACAGGTAGAAACACCAAGGCATTCAGAGCCACTTCCTAAAAGAGGTAGAAACACCAAGGCATTCAGAGCCACTTCCTAGAAGAGGTAGAAACACCAAGGCATTGGCGATATTGTTATTTGAAAGAGCTGTTTTGGCAATACATAAACCATTGTGGGGCAGGGGAACGAGCCATTTGGTTGTTGAAAAGAGTAGGCTAAACATAAACCATTGTGGGGGGGGGGGGGGGACGACGAGCCATTTGGTTGTTAAAAAGAGTAGGCTAAACATAAACCATTGTGGGGGGGGGGGGGGGGGACGAGCCATTTGGTTGTTGAAAAGAGTAGGCTAAACATAAACCATTGTGGGGGGGGGAAGAGCCATTTGGTTGTTGAAAAGAGTAGGCTAAACATAAACCATTGTGGGGGGGGGGGGGGGGGGGGGGGGGGGCCATTTGGTTGTTGAAAAGAGTAGGCTAAACATAAACCATTGTGGGGGGGGAAGAGCCATTTGGTTGTTGAAAAGAGTAGGCTAAACATAAACCATTGTGGGGGGGGGGCGAGCCATTTGGTTGTTGAAAAGAGTAGGCTAAACATAAACCATTGTGGGGGGGGAAGAGCCATTTGGTTGTTGAAAAGAGTAGGCTAAACATAACTTGTGGTAATAGATATCGTTGAAATACATATGGTTGTGGGAGAGGATAAAGGATACGGTTGTAAGCGGAAGTGAAGTCCTTGTTTAGCGACCAGTCCAGGATGTTGGCGATATCGGATCGTAGTGGGTGACCAGTGCAGGTGTACACATTATCCTCGGTGACCTTCCCATACGCCATGCTGGTGCTCTGAGAAATACATGGGAAAGGAATCAGTCAGTCATTAGAAATAACAAAAAGAAATCGACCATAAGGAGTGTACTCAGAATCTGGGCACCGATATGGAAAATCCATATCAGTTTGCAGTTTTTTTAAACAATATACACTGAAACAAAATATAAAACGCAACATGTAACATGTTGGTCCCATGTTTCATGATCTGAAATAAAAGAACCCAGAAATTGTCCATCCGCACAAAAAGCTTATTTCCCTCAAATGTCGTGCACAAATGAGTTAACATCCCTGTTAATGAGCATTTCTCCTTTGCCAAGATATCCATCAACCGGACAGCTGTGGCATTTCAAGAAGTTAATTAAACAGCATGATCCTTACACAGGTGCACCTTGTGCGTATCAACTATGTGAAGGAGATGTGTTGAACTGCATGAAGCAAATGGTGGTCACACCAGATACTGACTGGTTTTGTGATCCTCGCCCCTACAGATGCATATCTGTATTCCCAGTCATGTGAAATACATATATTAGGGCCTAATTAACTTATTTCAATTGACTGATTACCTTATATGAACTGTAACTCAGTCAAATCTTTGAAATGGTTACATGTTGCTTTATATATATGTGTTCAGTATAGATGCAGTTTTTTTTTAATCAATAACATTGCAGCTGTGTTCATCTTCTGTTAACTTCCAAGTCTTTGTGAAATTCAGACAACTGCTTGTTGACTGCCCATTGGGCCTGGTGTGAATGTTCAGGGGGTCTGAACCTACCTAACCAGTTGAATACAATCAACCATTATTCAGCAGGCCAATAAGTATGCTAAATTGTGAGCCTGTGAGGTCAGTTTTTTGGCTACAGGAACAGTCATGTAATATATAGGGTACCAAACTATATCAAATACATTTTTATTTGTCACATGTGCTGAATTACAGCAGGTACCTGTTGTATCTGTCACCTTACAGTGAAATGCTTACTTACAAGCCCTTAACCAACAATACAGTTTAAAAAAAAATATATATTTTTACGTAAAAAAAAAAAAAAGAGAGAGAAAAAAAGTAACAAATAATTAAAGAGCAGTATCGAATTATCGATTTTGGTGCCCACCACTAGCCAATACATTTAGACCAGCAATAAAAACTCAACACTGTGATGCAATTAATCACATTTAGCTACACACTGGTAGCACTCTTTCCGTACCTGCAGTATGTTGAGGGATCTTCTCATGTCTCCCGATGACAGGGTCACAATAGCTTTCATTCCATCTGGAGTTACATCAATGCTGCAGGGACAAGAGCAGACATGCGTCTCTGATTAAAAGGCCCCACTCACCTCCCCCGGCCCCACTCACCTCCCCTGACCCATTAACTCCTGAGCCCACTCACCTCTCCTGCTGGATAACAAACTCCAGCCTCGGTATCATCTGGTCCTGAGACAGGGGTCCGAAGCGGAACCTGGTGCAGCGAGACTGCAGGGCTGGGATGATCTTAGACAGGTAGTTACAAATCAAACAGAACCTGGTGTTTTCTGTGTACTTCTCAATGACTGTAGGAGAGGAAGCGAGAGGTAGAGGGGAAAGAGAGAGGTAGAGGGGGAAGAGAGAGGTAGCAATAGGAGTAGAAACCAGCAGGGAGAAATGGATGTCAATGATTTGACGTTCAGTGGGCATCTGCTCATTAAAATGTTGTAATGTAGAATATAAAATGTGAACTGTTAAATCAATGGCATCTATTACAAGCAATTGTAGCACATTAATATTCTAAATAATCGGGCTAATATGCGGTACCGCTCCCAAATGCATTTAACATTTGCTTGTGGTCTCATGTCCCCATGTTACAGTAAGCAGATATTTTCATCAGTGAGAATTACTGGTTAGCTCGCAGGCAGCTCATTTGGCCAGTTGGTACACAGCAGGTGAACAACTCAAAACAGATGGTTACCTCGACGCAATGCATTCTGGGCATCCCGGGTCATGGCATCAGCCTCATCCAGTATCACCAACTTGAAACCCTTCCTGGAAGACAAAGAAAAATAAATAAACACACATTTTGTCAATTGCAGTCAGGGTTATCTAAGGACACGGGTACTTGCAATCCTTTGTGTTTCCTAGTCCTCGCTGAAAAGACTTGGAAACTGATTGCAATATGGTAGACAACTACTGGTAGATAAGAGACCTACTTCTCTACAAATACAGACCTGTCAGTGACGGCAAGGAAACAAAACCGTTTGAAGTATTATTCATTATTGTCATACTTGAATATGGTCCTGGTGCTGGCAAAACTCAGGATGGGTCCTCGTACAACATCGATACCTCTGTCGTCTGACGCATTAAGCTGCAAATAAAAATGTATGCATTATTGATGCACCGAAAACAGTTATGTATGCCGCACACTAACATTGAATGTTAAGAATCAATATTGCTCACTGGAAAACATGACAACCCTGAAGTGCAGTGTTATGAGCACAGCATTTGTCTTTGATAATTCTACATATCAGGGCTGAGTTATTACGTACCTCCAGGACCATGGCGTTGAACTCCTTCTCCTTGTAGAGCTGCTTGGCAGAGGCGAGAACAGTAGATGTTTTCCCTGTGCCTGGGGGTCCATAGAACAAGAGATGTGGCAGCCTGTCCTCACTGATAAATTTCTGGACTGAAAAGAGAAAAGGATTGGGTCCAACAAATATGTTGTTACATATGCACTCATGCAACAAAAAAACACAACTGTAGTTCATTTGAGAATGAAAACATTATTTTGAATAAATTCACTTGACTATATATTTGAAATGAATTGTTGTTGGAATGAATAAAGGTCAGGTTTTCTACAGCAGAAGTTCCATCCCTGTTGTTTCAAAGACTGAAAAAAACATACTTACTGGTGCTTAATATGTCCTTGTGAGAAATCAAGTCATCTAGGGTCTGTGGCCTGTATTTCTCAACCCTAAAATAAAGATATAAAATGTCAGACAGCATCGCGCATGCGTGGCTACATTGTAAGCAGGGAAGAGGTGGTGTGCACGAACAAACAAGGCAACTAAAATACAAATCACAACACTTTGCTACACCGTATAGGCAGGGGAAACATATTAACACAATGATTGGGGTTTTGTCGAGCTAATTAGGCCTGCTAACGTAGCTAGCTATCTAGTTAATTAGTTAGCATGCTTGCTGGCAAGAAATAAGCTAGTTAGTTAGCTAGCATCTGACACCGGCTAGCTAGTGAGCTCAAATTACCACGGCAAATTTCTTGACTGCAACGGTATCTTGCCAATCGATGCCATTTGAATCGATTCAATTTGTTCTCCAATTTTCACCAATATATTATCCAAATGGCGCGCTTTACTTCAACAAAACGTGCATTACATTACGATACACAGTTTACGGCAGGTTTGCAACCAATCGCATCCGTTGTTTTACTGTGGGCGGAGTCAAATTACTCTTTATAATATTTCGCGGCATGCTGCCATTTCCTTTTCCGTCGACGTTCCTCTCCAAGTAGCAGCTCTTCTTGTTCAGTCCGCAAAAGACAAAGAAACATGTCCGACGAAGGAAAACTTTTCGTCGGTGGCCTGAGCTTCGACACCACAGAGCAATCTCTTGCAGAAGCGTTCTCAAAGTATGGAAATATCTCTAAATGTGATGTCATCATGGACAGAGAAACAGGAAGGCCTCGTGGGTTCGGCTTCGTAAAGTACGACAATCCCGAGGATGCGAAGGACGCTATGGATGCAATGAACGGCCAGTCTCTCGACGGCAGAACCATCCGTGTGAACGAGGCAGGCCAGGGAGGTGGTGGAGGTCGTGGAGGTGGCGGTGGATACAGAGGTTCCCGAGGTGGTGGTGGATACGGCGGTGGAGGTGGATATGGTGGAGGCGAGAGGAGTTACGGTGGTGGCGGAGGAGGCCGCAGCTATGGCGGAGAAGACCGAGGATACGGAGGTGGTGGTGGTGGTGGATACAGGAGCGGTGGAGGCCGAGGCGGGTACTCCTCTGGTGGCGGATACAGGGACAATCAATAGGTTGGGCCCAGGAAGGCTACGGAGACCGTTCTAGGCCGGGGATCCTACAGAGACTGCTAGCTACAACAGTTAACGTTATGCTGCACACGAGTAAAACTCCGATTCAAGATCATCCCTTGGCTGGCTGTATTTAAAAGATGCGCTCCTCAAGAAATGTCCACGTGTTGTTGTTGACCGGATGACTTTTGTAGTCCTATTCTGTGTTTAATTAGCTAAGTTAGCTTGCTAGCTAGCTCGAGCGTCTTTCAATTTAGCCACGTGTGTCAGCCATTCATTTCCAAACCATGTGAAAAGTTCATGTTCTCTTGCCCAGTAACATTCCACCTTTGTACTTTCTGTTTGTATCCTCAACATTATTTTTTGTGTCAATTTTGGCTTTATGGAACCTATTAAACGATTTCTTTGGAAAAACAAGTTCTCCTCATGTTATTAGTGAACTAATTTTATCAATCCATAAAATGACTCGTGTTTGTGGTTGAATTTATTCTGCCAAGGGCCTTAACGCGGCAATCCGCAGTTACAACCACAGGGCCACCCCCTCTACAAAACTGCAGGGTGGGTCTGGGTCGATATAACCACGCAAATAGGACTGACCATTATATCGGAGTTGTTTTTAACGATGTGCAAGTAGGTTTTTGGGCTCATGAGGCATAACATTTATATTCAAAAGTCGACGGGTGCATATCATTTTATGAATCCAAAAATGGATGTCGCAACTGCAGATTGCCCCGTAAGACTACGGTGTGTCGAAAGTCTTCATACAATTCTTTCGGTAGAACCAAATTCGCCCACAAACACGAATATAATAGTATTTATATAGCTAGCTATCTTAAATGACCGCGTTTTCGCGAATTTAAGTATCTGATTGTACGGGACTGGATACGGAAGTAAAGCGGAAGCGGGCGTCGCTTTCGCACAACTGAAAAGTGGTTTCCACTAGAGCGCACAGCCACAAAGTTAAAATACGCTTTATCGTAAAGGTTCATGAGAAATTGTAGCTTTTTGGTCTGAATTTAGGTATAAGGCTATTAGTGTGGTTGAAGTAATGCTAGGGTTTAAAACATTTGAAGATACATTGTAGAAATAGGCAGGATTTATGACTTTGTGTCTGTGGTAACTAGTGACGACCGCGTAATATCAAGAGGGTATATTTTGTCATTTTTCAGTTACAAAATAACGAATGTCGAAGGCAGATACCAAGTCAGTCGTTTGCTTGTCATTTCTAAATATATATATACCTTAATGCCAGAATAAAGGCTTCTAATTAAGAAATCCCCGTGTTCAAAATCAACGTTTATCGGTGGTATACGCAGTTTTGCAGATGTTATCGCAGGTGCACCGAAATGCTTGTTTCGAGCTCCTACAGTGCAGCAATATCAAGCAATACAATAATACACATAATCAAAAAGTTTAAAAAAAGAAAACTTAAGACATCAAAACGAGCAATACCAGTCTGGAATAGAAATAAGTATATGAATGTGAACGGTGTGTATGGACAGTATGTGAATAGAAATGGTGTGTACAGCAGTAGTTATATAGGATGAGCCTTGACTAGAATATGGTATGTACATATGAAGTGGGTAAAACAGTATGTCAACATTATTAAAGTGACCCTTGTTCAATGACTATTTCCATGGTTGTCGAGTGGCACAGTGGTCTAAGTCACTGCATCCCAGTGCTTTAGGTGTCACCACAGACACCCTGGTTTGATTCCAGGCTGTATCACAACCGGCTGTGATTGGGAGTCCCATAGGGCGGCGCATAATTTGGCCCAGTGTCATCCGGGGTAGGTCGTCATTGTAAATAATAATTTGTCTAGTTAAATAAAGGTAAAAAACGTATGGCAGCAGGGTAGAGTACCAGGTGGTAGCCGGCTAGTGACAGCGTCTAAAGTTCAGGACAGGGTACTGGGCAGAGGCCGGCTAGTGACAGTGTCTAAAGTTCAGGACAGGGTACTGGGCAGAGGCCGGCTAGTGACAGTGTCTAAAGTTCAGGACAGGGTACTGGGCAGAGGCCGGCTAGTGACAGTGTCTAAAGTTCAGGACAGGGTACTGGGCAGAGGCCGGCTAAGAGTTCGAGATTTCCTGACTGGAAAAGAAACCCCACGGTTGATCTTTTGACATTTTTTGTTTAGTTGTTGTCCATCCTTTTTTTCCTGACAAATAAGTAATCTCTACTGCCATTTGGATTGTACAGAGAGGTAGGTAATCAGAATACTATTTTGGCAAAACCTGACTCTTGGGAAATACATGCGAATGTAGCTTCTAATAGCACTTTCCTATAAAACATGCTCTTCTTATCAAAAAGTCTGAGTGACATTTATCTGAATGTTGTTTTTAATATAAAAAATAAAAACCTAAATCAAGTGTTAGAACATGTCAGATATGGTGTCTACACTAAATGAGACACGACTGAGTGCCACAAAAACACATCAAATAGAATGGTTGTTTTATTGTCGGTTTTGTCAGAATGTTTTAGGCTGCTCAGATTATTGTAAGAGGCTCACTGTATATACGCCCTTATGATTGGCCATTATTGGCCTTATGATCACACACTGTACAACACATAGACTGTACAGTGTTTCTAGTGAACTCTAGAATAGGGTCTGTGTGCAGTGTAGCCTATAGAAGCCAAACAGCTATATTTCTCATTCTGTCTTGACACACAAAGCACCAAGCCTGTTCAGTCCAGCAGCGAGACAATAATAATGCTGCCTGCTGACACAGAGGAAATGTCCAAAATCTCTGGTTGCCCACCACCGGCCTCATTCAAGTTGACCCGCAGGTACAACCCGAAATCTTTCCCCTGTTTATTTCACCCCACCAATAGAAGAGAAAATACTGTCATAAAATAGGCTATAATTCAGTGAGAGATGTTGGCCCGGCCTACTCAGTGTCATTCAGCGCTCTGTAATTTAATTTAGACAGACAGACAACTGTTGCAGTTCATTTGGAGTATACAACCATAACACATGTAGCTATGGTTATTTTACTGGTGTGTGTGTGTGTGTGTGTGTGCATGTCTGTGTGTGTGTCTGGCAAGATATCTACAAGTAGGCTTAAAAGGGCACATGTAAACAGAATAGCCTAAATGTATCTTTAAAATTATCCCAATTTTGTTCTCTGAAAAATGACCAAAACAAGTATTCAGACCCCTTGACTTTTTCCACATTTTTTTACGTTACCGCCTTATTCTAAAATTGATTAAATAAAAAATGTCCCTCATCAATCTACACACAATACCCCCATAATGACATCACAATACCCCCATAATGACATCACAATACCCCATCATGACATCACAATACCCCATAATGACAAAGTGAAAACAGTTAAGACATTTTTGCAAATGTATAAAAAAAAATGGAATTAAGCTCAGGTGCATCCTGTTTCCATTGATCATCCTTGAGATGTTTCTACAACTTGATTGGAGTCCCCCTGTGATCAATTAAATTAATTGGACATGATTTGGAAAGGCACACACCTGTCTATATAAGGTCCCAAAGTTGACAGTGCAAGTCAGAGCAAAAATCAAGCCCTGAGGTCGAAGGAATTGTCCGTAGAGCTCAGAGGCAGGATTGTGTCCAGGCACATATCTGGGGAAGGTTACCAAAAATGTTTTGCAGCATTGAAGGTCCCCAGGAGCACAGTGGCCTCCATCATTCTTAAATGGAAGAAATGTGGAACCACCAAGACTCTTCCTAGAACTGGCCTCCCAGCCAAACTGAGCAATCAGGGTTAAAGGGTCTCGTCAGGGAGGTGAACAAGAACCCAATGGCCACTTTGACAGAGCTCCAGAGTTACTCTGTGGAGATGGGAGAACCTTCCAGAAGAACAACCATCTCTGCAGCACTCCACCAATCAGGCCTTTATGGTAGAGTGGCCAGACGGAAGCCACTCCTCAGTAAAAGGCACATGACAGCCCACTTGGAGTTTGCCAAAAGTCACCTTAAGACTCTGCGACTATGGGAAACAAGATTCTCTGCTCTGATGAAACCAAGATTGAACTCTTTGGCCTGAATGCCAAGCATCACATCTGGAGAAAACCTGGCACCATCCCTATGGTGAAGCATGGTGGTGGCAGCATCATGCTGTGGGGATGTTTTTCAGCGGCAGGGACTGTGAGACTAGTCAGGATCGAGGGAAAGATGAATGTAGTGAAGTACAGAGAGATCCTTGATGAAAACCTGCTCTAGAGGACTCAGGACCACAGACTGGGGCGAAGGTTCACCTTCCAACAGGACAATGACCCTAAGCGCACAGCCAAGACAACGCAGGTGTGGCTGACAAGTCTCTGAATGTCCTTGAGTGGCGGAGCCAGAGCCTGAACTTGAACCTGATTGAACATCTCTGGGGGGACCTGAAAATAGCTGAAGAAGACCCGAGGCTGTAATTGCTTTCAAAGGTACTTCAACAAAATACTGAGTAAAGGGTCTGAATACTTAAGTAAATGTGATATTTACGTTTTTTATTTATAAAAAATGCCTTTGCTTTGTCAATATTGGGTATTGTGTGTAGATTGGTGAAGGGATCTAATCTTAATCCATTTTAGAATAAGGCTGTAATTTAACAAAATGTGTAAAAGTCCTGATAACACCTTTAAAATGCTGATGTGGAGCTGATGATTGAGCATATCGATAACGGAGTTCAAACAGTGAACTCGCACTGATGCACATAATCTCGCGATAACTCCTCCCCCATGCAGCATCACTCGGTGGTGGTGCCTCTCCTCCCGCTGCTTCCGTGGGCGATGCGATCCCCTTGCTGTAGATTTGATTGACTGGAAACATGTCGGTGTGGTGGTGGGAGCGACCCGGGATGCAGCTGCTGGCAAGGGAGACGGGGAGTACCTGTACCCAATCCACACAGCATCACCTTTAAAATTATTATATGACGATGCTTTAATTTAATGGATCCGTTTATGTTATTATGATGCGTTGGTTTTTTATTTGAAATGAATAAACAACGCTCAATGGATTTATTACCTGAGGCTTGATCGGTTGTGTTCTGATTTTTGTTTCTGTTGTGGAGGTAGCCTACGCTATCTGCAGATTGTGTTTGATGATATAGCCCTCAGCATCAGTACCAGGTTCAATCAGAAACACCTTGATGAACCACCACCAGGAAATACAAGGACTGTTGCAATGGAGTCGCCTTTCACATAGATCACATCTCATCTGTAAACCAATGTACATAATATAATATACCACCACGTTTGCTGGCGTTTTGCAGGTCGCTTTATTTCATGGAGTTTTTTCCACCTTTATTTTCTGAGTAGATTTTTTTTTGAAGTACACATAAATAAACGACCACAGCTCGCAAGCAATGGACGAGAAGAATATGACAAAAAGCGACGAGCAGCGTCTGAGTTTGCAAAAAGCCTTGCAGCAGTGCGAGTTGGTGCAAAATATGATAGACATAAGCATTTCCAGCTTGGAGGGATTGAGGACCAAATGTGCCACATCTAACGACTTGACACAGAAAGAAATACGAACGCTGGAGGTAGGCAAAAGCACCCATTCCGTAGAATGAAAAAGGCTACTGCTGCGCTGAGGCTGCTAATCATGTATTTTGATCAAAATCACTGTTGGGTTGGTTGTCACGTCTATCATAGCCTATATCAACATCAAAGTACATTATTCGATGTCGTTAAAATGGTTGACTATATCATTGGAATACTGTCCCCCCCCCCCCCCCCCCCCCCCCCCCCTATGTTATACAGCCTAGATGTGTTTTATGCAGTGTAATAAATGAAGAAAAAGCTAGCTGCAGTGAGCAGGCTGTTGTGGTCTTGCGCATTCTGCAGGTGGTAGAAAGAAGGTGGTTTATTCAGCTGTAGAACTCTTCTCCATCAGAATTCTCCCCGAGAACGTTGAGGCCTAAACACTTTCTGTTTACGATTCATCATCACTATCATCATCAGTAATATGCTCTGCATATCATCAGCTAGATTGCAACAACTGTTATGCAAGTGTGTATTAGTGAAATTGAGATCCGATTTAATTGGCCCACAGGGTATTCCATAAATTGCGTTATGTAATGGACATGATGTTATCCAAAGACAGTGTAATGTTTTTTTGTATTTTTTTTGTATCAAAACATAGATTTGTTTGCCAAATGAATAAAATGGGGTCTGGATACATTTCAGGTGCACTTAGGCCCTAAATGGTTTAAAGGACAGAGATTCCTGTGTATGTTACAGAGGCGGGTGATTTTAAACAGAATACATGTAAACAGAGGTCCGATGTGATGGGACTTGATGATGTGCGAGTTAAAAAGGGCACCATCATTATCCTCAACATAATGAGATGACATAGGCCTGTAATAGATGTGCAATGAAGTTTTAGTGGCCACAGCTGGAGGAATAGCAGGCCTCTCTCTATATACTGTTTATTCATTTACTCAATCATGTAGTTTTCCCACTGATACAAGGGAAAAAATCCACGTCTATGCCTCTCGTATGGACTTGATATATATAGGCACACCATTTTACAATATTTCGTCATTTGAAGAGATATGTAGACCTAGTTGCTTGAGTTGAATTGAATTTCAGAGAGGAGTAGATTGAAAACATACACTACATTAGGCCCTATAGCTAGGACTACAGTACATTATGGCCACTCGTTAACTTAATAGTCTACCTGTTTGGGTGAATGGAACATGCTGAATAGATTCCCCATGTTTAGCTAGGTTACAAGTATTTGATCTAACAAATGTTCACACACAGTTTATCGTTCCCCACTCCCTAGCTACCAACCAAAAGCACCACTTTGAAATGTACGCCTAATAGTTTGACTCAGGGAAACTGTGCTGTGTCATGCAGGCACAGCATCTTCAGTCAGGAAAAACATGGCTGCACTCAAACTCTAAAAAGACATGTCTGCCATTGACATGTGGCCTTATGGCCCTGTTAAGTTAGGTGGTAGGTTTGCTGTATGTTTGCACATGCTGTCATGCACACTGTTTGGGCCTTCTGAGGCAGAGGGCACAGTACTAGAGGATTGGGCAATCATATTTTGTAACATTTTACATTATGTTGCTCTTCTTCCTGTGTAGTTCTAATAGCATTATATTAGCATGTTGTTATAATGTATTCATGGAGGGCCAAACGTGGTTAAGCAGTTGCCTCTCACAGATTTTAGCCATGGCATGGGTCAGGCTGTTGATGTAAAAACATTATTAATACATTTCATTTATTGATTGACTGTGTTGGACAAGGTCTTTACATTAGATACAGTTAAAGGTGCAATCTGCAATAGATACATTCATTTTTGACTTTTAAATTAATTAAATATAACCATTGATTCTTGAAGAATATCATTTATAAATGCCTCATGACTCAACTGTTGTATTCCATCAGAACCCAGAATAGAAACTTGTTTAACTCCAATGTTTGTAAACAATGTAATGTAAACAAACACAGCATAGCCTCAAAACATGTTTGTCTATGAATTTGACAGTGGTTACATTTCTGCAGCCTACCCCTTAGCTTTTTACCATAACAGTGGTGGGGCGTCATCTTTGGTATTGTTTGAACTGCAGATTGCCCCCTTTAACTTGTCTTCTCCAGGCCGGGTCAGGTTTCTGGCAGGTAACGTTGCACTTATAGTAGAATCATGCACTCGTTGCACCCCATAGTTCATTCATGATTTTTAACTTGCTGCACTTGTTGCATCTCCAACAAAGTCCTGTGTTAACACAGACATATGCAATATTATAGAAACAACTATTTTCAATTGTGAAAGCATCTGACTATTGCAACTGTGATTTTTGACTTTGTTTGTAAAATGTCCCCCTGCACAGTTCAAGACATTGAAAAGTGTGTTCTTATATCACAGGTTATTATGAGGGAGAAATTCAATATGAGGAACATGAGGAATGTTGGGTTCACTTTGATTTACCACTTTTAGCACAAAAGTGCTGTCTTGACTTACTGTGCAATACTTGCTGAAGGACAGTTTAACTGTTGTTAAACAGAACATACAGTAATCTACAATGCAATACAACTTCATTGATCGATTTGGGGTTCCTGAATGTTTGAATGGCTCATCTATTGAACTGTGGGCCAGTTTCCCAGGCACAGATTAAGCCTAGTCCTGGACTAAAAAGCTATTCAATAGTGATTCTGCTTTGTTTGGCAGTGTCTCTCTGTTGTGAAACAAGGTGCATGTGGGATAGGGTCGGACTTTACCATATCACATGGGATAGGGTCAGAGTTCAGACTATACCATATCACATGGGATAGGGTCAGAGTTCAGACTATACCATATCACATGGGATAGGGTCAGAGGTCAGACTATACCATATCACATGGGATAGGGTCAGAGTTCAGACTACACCATATCACATGGGATAGGGTCAGAGTTCAGACTATACCATATCACATTGGATAGGGTCAAAGTTCAGACTACACCATATCACATGGGATAGGGTCAGAGTTCAGACTATACCATATCACATGGGATAGGGTCAGAGTTCAGACTAAACCATATCACATGGGATAGGGTCAGAGTTCAGACTACACCATATCACATGGGATAGGGTCAGAGTTCAGACTACACCATATCACATGGGATAGGGTCAGAGTTCAGACTACACCATATCACATGGGATAGGGGCAGAGTTCAGACTACACCATATCACATGGGATAGCGTCAGACTATAGCGTATCTCATATGCCTTTTTCATCATAGGAGATGTGTCTCAAGTTAAAAACAACCCATCCGAGTTATGAGCAACATCTTTTCCCTAGTTACGAAGACCAACACCTTTTCCCTAGTTACGATGATCAACACTTTAGCCCTGGTTACAATGACCAACACCTTCTCCCTAGTTACGATGACCAACACCTTCTCCCTAGTTACAATGACCAACACTTTTTCCCAAGTACGATGGCCAACACCTTTTCCCAAGTTGCGATGACCAACACCTTCTCCCTAGTTACAATGGTCAACACCTTCTCCCTAGTTACAATGGTCAACACCTTTTCCCTAGTTACAATGGCCAACACCTTTTCCCTAGTGCAGACAAAACATTTCTGGCCCTACCATGGGAGCAGGTCAAATATCAGCTCTCCACATCCCAATGGTAACCATAACCTTTGGCTCAAAAAACACACTCACTAGCACCAGTGTGGAAAGACAACAACCTTCACACAAACCAGTGCTTACCTTTGTTTCTCTGGTTGCATTATATGCTACTGTACTGTACTGACCCACTGTTTGCCATTCACCCCTTGAATAAATGAGCTGTATTGGACCTAGTCCGAGTTCTGAAAGTATTCAGACACCTTCCCCTTTCCCACATTTTGTTACGTCACAGCCTTATTCTAAAATATATATTTTCTTTAAACATATCCTCATCAATCAACACACAATACCCCATAATGTCAAAGCCAAAACAGGTCCTTGTGATGTTTCTACAACTTGATTGGAGTCCACCTGTGGCAAATTCAATTGATTGGACATGATTTGTAAAGGCACACACCTGTCTATATAAGGTCCCACAGTTGATAGTGCATGTCAGAGCAAAAACCAAGCCAGGAGGTTGAAGGAATTGTCCGTAGAGCTCCGAGACAGGATTGTGTCGAAGGCACAAATCTGGGGAAAGAGTACCAAAAAGGGAGAGAAGGGCCTTGGTCAGGGAGGTGATCAAGAACCCGATGGTCACTTTGACAGACCTCCAGAGTTCCTTTGTGGAGATGGGAGAACCTTCCAGAAGGACAACCATCTCTGCAGCACTCCACCAATCAGGCCTTTATGTTAGAGTGGCCAGACGGAAGCCACTCCTCAGTAAAAGGCGCGCTCTCTGTGACCATGAGAAACAAGATACTCTGGTCTGATGAAACCAAGATTGAACTCTTTGGCCTGAATGCCAAGCGTCACTCACATCTGGAGCAAATTTGGTGACAGCATCATGCTGTGGGTATGTTTTTCAGCGGCAGGGACTGGGAGACTAGTCAGGATCGAGGGAAAGATGAACGGAGAGAAGTACCGAGAGATATTTGATGAAAACCTGCTCCAGAGCACTCATATGACAAAGCAATGAGAAAAAAAATATATATTTTAGAATAAGGCTGTAAAGTAAACTTATGGGCGATTCACTATATATATACACTACCGTTCAAAAGTTTGGGGTCACTTAGAGATTTCCTTGTTTTCGAAAGAAAAGCAATTATTTTTGTCTATTAAAATAACACCAAATTGATCAGAAATACAGCATTTTTTAAAAACCTTTATTTAACTAGGCAAGTCAGTTAAGAACAAATTCTTATTTACAATGACGGCCTAGGAACAGTGGGTTAACTGTCTTGTTCAGGGGCAGAACAACATATTTTTACCTTGTCATCTCAGGGATTCGATCTAGCAACCTTTCAGTTACTGGTGCAACGCTCTAACCACTAGGCTATGTAGACATTGTTAATTTTGTAAATGACTATTGTAGCTGGAAACCGCTGATTTTTAATGGACTATTAGGCATACAGAGGCCCATTATCAGCAAACATCACTCCTGTGTTCCAATGGCACGTTGTGTTAGCTAATCCAAGTTCATAATTTTAAAAGGCTAATTGATCATTAGAAAACCCTTTTGCACGTATGCTAGCACAGCTGAAAACGGTTGTTATGATTAAAGAAGCAATAAAACAGGCCTTCTTTAGACTAGTATCTGGAAAATCAGCATTTTTGAGTTCGATTACAGGCTCAAAATGGCCAGAAACAAAGAACTTTCTTCTGAAATTCGTCAGTCTATTCTTGTTCTGGCCAGCATCCCGGAGTCACCTCTTCACTGTTGACGTTGAGACTGGTGTTTTGCGGGTACTATTTAATGAAGCTGACAGTTGAGGACTTGTGAGGCGTCTGTTTCTCAAACTAGACACTAATGTATTTGTCCTCTTGTTCTGTTGTGCACCGGGGCCTCCCACTCCTCTTTCTATTCTGGTTAGAGACAGTTTGTGATGTTCTGTGAAGGGAGTAGCACACAGCGTTGTACGAGATCTTCAGTTTCTTGGCAATTTCTCGCATGGAATAGAATTCAGTTCTCAGAACAAGAATAGACTACAGGCCATTCAATTACAGGCCATTTTGGCCCTGTAATCAAACCCACAAATGCTGATGCTCCAGATACTCAACTAGTCTAAAGAAGGCCAGTTTTATTACTTCTTGAATTCTTGCTTCTTGAATTAGAACATATGTTAGCTGTGCTAACATAATGGCAAATGATCAATTAGCCTTTTAAAATGATAAACGTGGATTAGCTAACACAACGTGCCATTGTAACACAGGAGAGATGGTCGCTGATAATGGGCCTCTGTACGCCTATGTAGATATTCCTTTTTCCAGCTACAATAGTCATTTACAACATTAACAATGTCTACACTGTATTTCTGATCAATTTGATGGTATTTTAACAAAAAGAGAGCTTTTCTTTAAAAAAACAAGGACATTTCTAAGTGACCCCAAACTTTTGAATGGTAGTGTATATATCTACATTTTTTAAAACATGTTTTCTCTAAATAAGCTTTGTTGTACAATTAAAGGTCAAACACAGTCAGCAAATAATTGAATGAATTCAGAGCTCGTGAAGTTATACATAGGCTGAATATATGCATTCCACAACCATATGACCCACTAATTATTTAATTATTTAATAAAAATAGTTGTAGCTGCTTTTTTTGTTGTTGCAATGATCACTGATCTGGCATTTTTTTTTGTTACAAATTTAACCTGAACCATGCATAATGCACAATCACTAACAATGTAGTAGGCATTATAAAAAGATGAACACCATTCTCAAAAACAACCTCTCTAGCACAAGCCCACGTGCTAGTAAGTAGCCGGGCTAATATCACGTTTAGCCAACTTGGATCTAGGTATAATTTCACAAGCTCTGAATTCGGTTAACAAGGCAAAACAGTCGAATTGTTATGAACACACCCTTCTGCCCGTCTCCAACTTTTTGAACAGCATGCCTGTCTACTTTGTTCAAAGTTGAAATCAAGTGGCCAACCATATTTCTCAGAATGAGAACGAGTTGATGATTCCTTATGTAATTGTTTCATGCTTATTGCACATATATTAAACAGACTAAATAGCTAGTATAACAATCGTTATTTGACTACAATGCTGCTGGCGATACATGGTACCGTAAAAACTGAGCATTCATTTTCCAGAATGAATGTTCATTGATATAGTTTCGACATTTGAGGAGTTCAAACATATACAGGGTATCGTTAGAAATGTTAACTTATCCTCTATTACAGTAAAATAATGTCTCAATGTGTGTTGGTGTCCATATGACCAATTCTGTTGGACCAAACCTCAAAAGCAAATAGCAAGTGGAAAACGTTCGTCAGACAGGAAGAAGTGATCTCTCATCTTTGTTGTTGGGAGTGGTAGAGGGAGGGGCTTGGGAGAAAGAGGCGAAACGCGCCAAAATCTGTCCAAAATAAACCCAATGCGTTTCTATGCGCTTATTTTGAACCTATTGTCGCCTGTCTTCCCGCCTTTGGGACAAGGACTCCCATTGTTAGGGCGGAGACTTGAGCAACTCGTCATTATATCCAGATCTCTGGTGTAAATGGGAAGGTGAACAGCACAGAAGGAGCGAACGGGACGAGATCAAAAAGACAACATGAACGTGGATATAAACGCTCATAAAAACGAAAAATACAAAAAACTCGATTCTGCGATACAGGCGCAAAAACATACATTCGAATTGATCGAATTAATTGGATATATCGCCCAGTCCTAGTTAATTTGTAAACATATGATGTCTTCATTTTAAGCCTATCATTTCAAATCAAATGTTTTTGGTCACATACACATATTTAGCATATATTATTGCGGGTGTAGTGACATAGTTGTGTTCCTAGCTCCAACAGTGAAGTAATATCTATCAGTTCACAACAACACACACATATAAAATCAAAATAATGGAATTAAGAAATATATAAATATTAGGACGAGCAATGTCGGAGTGGCATTGACCAAAATACAGTAGAATAGAATACAGCATACATATGAAATGAGTAAAGCAGTATGTAAACATTAAAGTGACCAGTGATCCCATGTCTGTATATAGCGCAGCAGCCTCTTAGGTGCAGGCTTGAGTGACCGGGTGGTAGCCGGCTAGTCAAGAAGCTATACATGGTGTCGCAGGGCGTCCAGTTAGACTGCTAGCTGGCTGCAATAATTTAATTACTTGTTCAGTAATTAAAGTTGGAAATTCAAACATTGCAGATTGCAAAATTAATGTGCAATACAATATCAAATCAAATGTATTTATATAGCCCTTCGGCTGATATCTCAATGTGCTGTACAGAAACCCAGCCTAAAACCCCAAACAGCAAGCAATGCAGGTGTTGAAGCACGTTGGCTAGGAAAAACTCCCTAGAAAGGCCAGAACCTAGGAAGAAACCTAGAGAGGAACCAGGCTATGAGGGGTGGCCAGTCCTCTTCTGGCTGTGCCGGGTGGAGATTACAACAGAACATGGCCAAGATGTTCAAATGTTCATAAATGACCAGTATGGTCAAATAATAGGTCTGGGACAGGTAGCACACTACAATGGCATACTAATCAGCTACCAATTGTTTTATATGGGGTAACATGGGGTAAACGCCCCCCTACGATCAATGTCTGTTTGCTGACAACAGCAAATATGTTTGGAGAAAAAAATTGAAGGTGGATGATGACCATGCTTAGGGTAACAAATTATAAAGGAAAAAAAATGGCTACAGTTGACAGATTTTTAGTTATTTAATAAAACATGGCAGGCCTTAATGCCTGGCCATTTTCAATAGCTTTCAGGGCACAACAAAGTGCCTCTTCGCCATAGCCACCCCGATCAGATATTTTCTTGTAAACTCTCATCTTTAGAACGCTGGATAACTGACCCCTAACCCCTATTCTGACCCTAACCTAACCCTAACCCCTATTCTGACCCTAATCTAAACCCTATTCTGACCCTAACCTAACCCCTATTCTGACCCTAACCTAACCCCTATTCTGACCCTAACCTAACCCCTATTCTGACCCTAACCTAACGCTAACCCCTATTCTGACCCTAACCTAACTCTAACCCCTATTCTGACCCTAACCCCAACCCTGGCCCCAATTTGAACTCTGACCCCTAACCATAATCATGCTAACTGGGGGTTATTAGCGTATGCTAACTAGCTGGCTAGCATGTATTTCCCCTCAGACTTTCTGCTAGTGAGGCTGCAAGCTAGCTAACTGGGGGCTAGCTAGCTATCTATGCTAGCAGGCGTTAGCTTATGCTAACTAGCTGGCTGGCATTTATTTCACCTCAGACTTTCTGCTAGTGAGGTTGCTAGTTAGCTAACTGGGCTAGCCAGTGCCTAAATCACAGCTAGACTTGCTTGGGCGAAGCCACATGAGCAATGGACATTAGACTGGTGGAAATCTGTCCTTTGGTCTGATTCTTGAGAGTTTTAGTTCCAACCGCCGTGTCTTTGTGAGACGCAGATGAGGTGAACGGTTGATCTCTACATGTGTAGTTCCCACCGTGAAGCATGGAGGAGGAGGTGTGGGGGTGCTTTACTGGTGACACTGTCAGTGATTTATTTGAGAACTTGTTCTCAACTAGCCTACCTGGTTAAATAAAGGTGAAAAAAATAAAAATTTAGAATTCAAGGCACACTTAAGCAGCATGGCTATCACAGCATTCTGCAGTAATACTCCATCCCATCTGGTTTAGTGGGACTATCATTTGTTTTTTTAACAAGACAATGACCCAACCCACCTCCAGGCTGTGTAAGGGCTATTTGACCAAGAAGGAGAGTGATGGAGTCCTGCATCAGATGACCTGGCCTCCACAATCCCCCGACCTCAACCAAATTGAGAATGGTTTTGGATGAGTCGGACCGCAGAGTGAAGGAAAAGCAGCCAACAAGTGCTCAGCATATATGGGAACTCCTTCAAAACTGTTGGAAAAGCATTCCAGGTGAAGCTGGTTGAGAGAATGCCAAAACGGTGCAAAGCTGTCATCAAGGCAAAGGGTGGCTTTGAAGAATCTCAAGTATATTTTTGGTTTTGTTTAACACTTTTTGGGTTACTACATGATTCCATATGTGTTATTTCATAGTTTTGATGTCTTCACTATTATTCTACAATGTAGAAACTAGTAAAAATAAAGAAAAACCCTTGCATGAGAAGGTGTTCTAAAACTTTTGACCGGTAGTGGACTTTATGCACAGTAGCTTGCGAGGTCATGATGAGTGCTCTGTTGCATTTAGTTGGAAAACATTTAGTACTTTCTAAACTTTGTAAACTTTCTAAGCTTTGAAAACGTTCTAAGCTTGGAGACCTTAAAATACAGATGATGAGATTGAAAGTCATTTTTTATTGTAGGTAGTTGGAGTCTTTGTAAACAACCATTGTATAGCTTCAAAATATGTTTGATCTAATGCAGCCTTTTTCAAACGGGACACCCAGCCATTCCATGTATTTGAACAATTCCAGAGCTAGCACACCTGATTAAACTTGCCAACTTGACTAGGTGAATTGCCAACTTGACTAGGTGAATTGCCAACTTGACTAGGTGAATTGCCAACTTGACTTGGTGAATTGCCAACTTGACTAGGTGAATTGCTAACTTGACTAGGTGAATTGCCAACTTGACTTGGTGAATTAGTCAGAATGTGAATTGACTAGTGAATTGTCGACTTGACTAGGTGAATTGCTAACTTGACTAGGTGAATTGTCGACTTGACTAGGTGAATTAGTCAGAATGTGAATGGACTAGGTGAATTGTCAACTTGACTAGGTGCATTAATCAGAACGTGAATTGACTAGGTGAATTGCTAACTTGACTAGGTGAACTAGGTGTGCTAGTTCAGGACACAATTGTGAAACATCTGTGGGGCCAGAGGAGAGGTTTGAAAAGCACTGCTCTCTTAATATATAGATGGTGAGTCCTTGCATCCATAGCTGTGTAACCCATTTGGCTTGTGCTTCTCCAGCTCTAACTCACACATGTCCCTCTGTCCCCCCCTGCAGGGAAAGCTGGTGAAGTACTTCAGTCGCCAGCTGTCCTGTAAGGTGAGAGTGGCCTTACAGGAGGACACCACTGAGCTACAGGACTTCCCCCGTCTGGGACACTGGTTCCGTATAGTCAACCTGAGGAAGGAGGTCACTGAGGTACTTTGATTTGCATCTACGTATCACAATCACTGTGAGTAAAACCTTCTTACAAATAGCCGATGGTCTGCAAAATGTATGACAATAAAATGAAAGGGAAAACAGTACATTTACATGTTAGTCATTTAGCAGCAGTGTTGGGGTCAATCGCATTTAAATTCCAGTCATTTAGCAGCAGTGTTGGGGTCAATCCCATTTAAATTCCAGTCATTTAGCAGCAGTGTTGGGGTCAATCCCATTTAAATTCCAGTCATTTCAGGAAGTAAACAAAATTCCAAATCCCAATTCCACATTTTCCTTTGAAAATTGAAAAGTTTTTACGAGGGTTGGAATTTAAATTTTATGTGTACTTCCTGCTTACAAGAGCGGTCAGGATGGTGGATCAGACTAACGCCTCATCATAAACAAATATTACTTTCAATTTCTATAAGCCCAACATAGTCTTCTTCCATTGCCCAAAACACATCACTTCCTGAACCTTCTCGAGTGCTACCTTGTCTCTCTAGCATGCATTGTTGTTACTAGCACTTACTTTGCTCATAGCTACTTTTATGGATGAAAAGTTTTACTTACTTCAACTCTGATATGTGGTTGTCTAGCTTCATTAAGATGAATGCATTAACTTCAAGTCTCTACAGATAAGAGCGTCTGCTAAATGACTGACATGTCAATGACCCCAACCCTGTTTAAACACTCTTATCCAGAGTCCCATACAGTTAGTCATCTTAAGGTAGCATTCGTCTTAAGGTAGCTAGGTGAGACAACCACATATCACAGTCAGTCACAGTAAGCAACACATTTCTAAAAAAAGAAAAATAATAATAAGTAGCTATCAGCAAAGTCAGTGCTAGTTAGAAAATACAAGTGTGGGAGCACGTTTCTGTCTTCCCTGGTCATATGATCTTTTATTTTATATACCGAACAAAAATATAAACACTACAATTTCAAAGATTTTACTGAGTTACATGTCATATGAGGAAATCAGTCAATTGAAATAAATTCATTAGGTCCTAATCTATGGATTTCACATGACTGCGAATAAAGATATGTATCTGTTGGTCACAGAAACCTTAAAAAGAAATGGGCCTCAGGATCTCGTCACAGTATTTTTGTGCATTCAAATTGTTATGGATAACATGCAATTGTTTTCGTTGTCCGTAGCTTATGCCTGCCCATACCATAACTCCACCGCCACGCCACCATGGGGCACTCTGTTCACAACGTTGACATCAGCAAACCCCTCGCCAACACAACGACATACACATGGTCTGCAGTTGTGAGGCCAGTTGGATGTTCTGCAAAATTATCTTAAATGACTTTGGAGGTGGATTATGGTAGAGAAATTAACATTAAATTCTCTGACAATAGCTCTGGTGGACATTGCCGCAGTCAGAATGCCAATTGCATGCTCCCTCAAAACTTGAGACATCTGTGGCATTGTGTTGTGTGACAGGGATGTAAACTCTTTTGTGAACAACATTTGAGAGAAATAAGATTTTTGTGCGTATGGAACATTTCTGTAATCTTTTATTTCAGCTCAAACATGGGACCAACACTTTACATGTTGTGTTTATATTTTAGTTCAGAGTATAATCTAAAATTCCTGATCTTATATCAGCATTCTCTGATACTCTTGGTAAATACAGGTCCAGCGGTATCAAACTCAATTTCTGTGTGTGTTAGTTTGGGCACTTGTGTGTTAGCCTGGGTGCCAGTCTGTTTCTGCTCTCTAGCCAACTCCTGATGGAATCGTCATGATAATGAAGTAGGCAGAAGCACAAACAGATCTGGGACCAGGCTACTTGTCTGTGTGTTCTGTAGGAGATGGGTCCAGGCGAGGTGACTCTAGAGGGGCTGTTGGAGATGAGTGATGAGGAGGTGTGTGAGGCCATGGAGAAGTTTGGAGCCAACGACGAGGAGTGTGCCCGGCTCAATGCCTCTCTGACCTGCCTAAGGAGGGCCCACAAGTCAGGTAGGAACCCTACACACTTGGAGGGAGAGGGAGGAAAGGTAGACAGTGGGGGCAAGCCAGGTATTTATTTAACTTTCATTTAACTAGGCAAGTGTGTTAAGAACAAATTCTTATTTACAATGACGGCCTACCCCGTCAAACCCATGCGCCGCCCTATGGGACTCCCAATCACAGCCGGATGTGATACAGCCTGGATTTGAATCAGGGACTGTAGTGACGCCTCTTACACAGCGACGCAGTGCCTTAGACCGCTGCACCACTCGGTAGGGCCCCTAACACATGCCGTCTCTGAGGAAGGGAGAGAAGGAGGGAAGAAGGGAGGGGAGAGAGGGGGAGGGCACTCTGGGACGTAACTCACTCCTCTAGGTTGTTATTGCCTGAGTTCATGGGGAGTTTTCAGTTAGTTTATACAGTAGCCTTGTATTACTATCGCGATCTCGCAAGCTTACATAAATACTCTGAGTGTACAAAATATTAGGAAAACCATCCTAATATTGAGTTGCACCCTCCTTTGGCCTCAGAACAGCCTCAAGTCGTTGGGGGACGGACTACACAGTGTTGAAAGTGTTCCACAGGGATGCTGGCCCATATTGACTGCAATGCTTCCCACAGTTGTGTCAAGAAGGCTGGATGTCCTTTGGGTGGTGGACCATTGTTGAAACACACGGGAAACTGTTGGGCGTGAGAAACCAAGCAGCGTTGCAGTTCTTGACACACTCAAATCGGTGCGCCTGGCCCCTACTACTAAACCCAGTTCAAAGGCACTTCAATCTGTAGTCTTGCCCATTCACCCTCTGAATGTCACACATACACAATACATGTCTCAATTGTCTCAAGGTCCTTCTTTAACCTGTCTCCTCCCCTTCATCTACACTGATTTATGACAGGTAACCAACTGGCAGGTAGCCTAGTGGTTAGAGTGTTGGGCCAGTAACCGAAAGGTTGCTAAATCAAATTCCTGAGTTGACTAGGTAAAAATCTGTCGTTCTGCCCCTGAACAAGGCAGTTAACCCATTGTTCCTAGGCCATCTTTGTAAATAATAATTTGATCTTAACTGACTACCCTAGTTAAATCAAAAAGTTTACATCAATTTTGGATCATAGCTTTCACCTGAATTCACTTTGTCAGTCTGTCATGGAAAGTTCCTAATGTTTTGTACACTCAGTGTGTTTCGCTACAAGCAAAACATATTTATTTAAGCTCACGATATCAGGATGGTAGTATGAGGTCTCCAGCCCTGTTCCTGGAGAGCAACCGTTCTACAGGTTCCCGATATCAGGATGGTAGTACGAGGTTATCTATACCTGAGCTCTCCAGCCCTGTTCCTGGAGAGCAACCATCCTGTAAGCTCACAATATCAGAATGGTAGTATGAGGTTATCTATACCTGAGCTCTCCAGCCCTGTTCCTGGAGAGCAAACATCCTATAAGCTCACAATATCAGGATGGTAGTATGAGGTTATCTATACCTGAGCTCTCCAGCCCTGTTCCTGGAGAGCAACCATCCTATAAGCTCACAATATCAGGATGGTAGTATGAGGTTATCTATACCTGAGCTCTCCAGCCCTGTTCCTGGAGAGCAACCATCCTATAAGCTCACAATATCAGGATGGTAGTATGAGGTTATCTATACCTGAGCTCTCCAGCCCTGTTCCTGGAGAGCAACCATCCTATAGGTTTGAACTCCTACTCTAATCTTGTGCACTTGATTCTAATAATTAGCTGGTTGATAAACTGAATCAGCTAAGTTACAGGAGGGTAGCTCTCCAGGAACAGGGTTGGAGAGAAAACCAACACAAGGGTAACTCTCAAGGAACAGGGTTGGAGAGAAAACCAACACAAGGGTAACTCTCCAGGAACAGGGTTGGAGAGAAAACCAACACAAGGGTAACTCTCCAGGAACAGGGTTGGAGAGAAAACCAACACAAGGGTAACTCTCCAGGAACAGGGTTGGAGAGAAAACCAACACAAGGGTAACTCTCCAGGAACAGGGTTGGAGAGAAAACCAACACAAGGGTAACTCTCCAGGAACAGGGTTGGAGAGAAAACCAACACAAGGGTAACTCTCCAGGAACAGGGTTGGGGAGAGAACCAACACAAGGGTAGCTCTCCAGGAACAGGGTTGGAGAGAAAACCAACACAAGGGCTCCAGGAACAGGGTTGGAGAGAAAACCAACACAAGGGTAACTCTCCAGGAACAGGGTTGGAGAGAAAACCAACACAAGGGTAACTCTCCAGGAACAGGGTTGGAGAGAAAACCAACACAAGGGTAACTCTCCAGGAACAGGGTTGGAGAGAAAACCAACACAAGGGTAACTCTCCAGGAACAGGGTTGGAGAGAAAACCAATACAAGGGTAACTCTCCAGGAACAGGGTTGGAGGGCAGTGGTGGAAGAAGTATCCAATTGTCATACTTGAGTAAAATAAAAGATACCTTAATAGAAAAGGACTCAAGTGAAAGTCACCCAGTAAAATACTACTTGAGTAAAAGTCTAAAAGTATTTGGTTTTAAAAATACTTAAGTATCAAAAGTAAATGTAATTGCTAAAATGTACTTAATTATCAAATGGAAAAGTACAAGTCTAAATAATTAAAAATTCCTTATAATATAATATAATTTATTTTAAGCAAAGCAGATGGCCACATTTTCTAGCTTTCTTTTTTTTTTTAATGGATAGCCAGAGGCTAGCTCCAACTCAGACATAATTTAAAAACAAAGCATGTGTTTAGTGAGTCAGCCAGATCAGAGGCGGTAGGGATGACCAAGGATGTTCTCTTGATAAGTGTGTGAAATAGACAATTTTCCTGTCCTGCTAAGCAAGTACTTTTGGGTGTCAGGGAAAATGTAGGAGTAAAAAGTACATAATTATCTTTAGGAATGTAGTGAAGTAAAATATTAATAGCAAAGTAAAGTACAGATACCCCCCAAAAAACTACTTAAGTAGTACTTTCAAGTATTTTTGCCCAAGTACTTTACACAGCCTGATCTATACAGTTCATGAGGACGTTTCATGAACTGGTGAATGGTGCCATCTGTTGACCTGATTTAGCAGCACAGTATGAAGTCAATATAGCCTGGATGCCAGTCTCAGAATGACACAATGAGGAATGAAGGGCTGGAGATACAACGACTGGTGGGATTGAATCTGTTGACTCTGCTAGTCTATTCTGCTGTGTTAGTGGAAAAGCCTGCACACCTTAAGATCACTTCTGTTGGTCAGTTGCACACAAATTCCAACTGAAATTTGACTTACGCTTTTAACCCAACCCCTCTAAAAGACACATGCAGGATTTGGCTGCAACACTGGGCGCCCAGGAAGCTGTTGTGGAGGGTTAAATGCCTTGCTCAAGGGCACAACGACAGGCAATGGCATCTTGAATTTGATAACAGCAACCTTCTGGATGCCAGCTCACTTCCTGCCAGATTTGTCCCGTCTGACCTGGGATTCAAACTGGCAACCCTCCAGTTGCTGGCTTGCCTCTCTAACCGCTAGGCTACCTGCTGCCCCGTGAGTCTCCAGCACCAGGTTTTAACAGGGAATTATCTAAGCGTTAAATGATCCATATTGAGCTATTAATTGCTCTTGCCATTATAGGATAAATGAAGCTCTCTGCCCTCGTATACTGTAACAGCCCCTTTTAGTACCCTTTACCTGTGACTGTGTGACATCCTCACAGTCGTCCCCTCGTTCCTCTCCATGGGTGCATCTCAAATGTCTCCTTGTCTCGTTTCCTTCATCTCCACTGATGACAATGGAAACCAAATTATTGTACGGCATTACAAGACATTACACCATTTTGCTTTCACCTGTCCACTGTTTTCATATTAGTATAGATGAAGGAAGGATATGAGGAAAGGAGGCTGCTGCGGATGATTGAGATGCACCCTCCCAGCATACAGAGCATGCAGTCCGTTGGCATTTTGTCCAATAGGGGGCAGCACAGACCACATGTTTATTTTCAGAACTAAACAGTCTAGTGTTGTAGTGTTGCTGGCTGAGCAGAAGGGGACAGTAGACCATCACAAAACTAGGTTTGATATCAAGGGTTGATGTGTGTGCCAACCCCCCCCCCCACACACACACACACATTCATTCCCACCAGATGTGTCTCTTAGATGAGTCACTGGGAATACTTTCTGTTATCAAGCCAAGTTGAGAAGAGTTGTATTGTCGGTGCAGTGTTCTCCTCATCACCGTCATAGTACACAGACCGGGAATATTTTTTTCTCCAAGTGAAAAGACAGCAGATGTTGCTTTAGGAAAATCTGGCCATGTACCAAACTGCTGTCAGATAACACAATGTCCCATCAGTCCCAAAGTTCATCTTACGGTCACTTCCCTTCCCTGCTTTGATTCTACACACAGCTAACTCCAGTAATAATAACGAGGAACTTGTTCTCAACTGGCCTACCTGGTTAAATAAAGCCGAAATAATAAAAAATAAAATAATAATAATAATGGATTTATAAAGCTCCTTTCTACCAACTGAGCTACTCAAAGTGCTTTACATAGTAAGGGGGGGGGGGGGGGGGGGGACGACTCACCCACCACCAACTTGTGGCACCCACTTGGGTGATGCACGGCAACCATTTGCCAATTAGGAATGAAGGGATGATTAGGTGGCCATGATGGATTGGAGCCAGGTTGGGAATTTAGCCAGGACCCTGGGGTTAACACCCCTACTCTTGCGACGAGTGCCATGGAATCTGTAATGACCACAGAGAGTCAGGACACCCGTTTAACGTCCCATCTGAAAGACAGCACCCTACTCAGAGCAGTAGGCAGGTTCATTGCATCCTGTGGGTGTTGAATAGGCTCTGGGCTGGGGTCAGATTGTGACTGGATACACACACACACACACACACACACACACACACACACACACACACACACACACACACACTGGTCTGGCCTGTGTGTCTGTTCCTAAGGCCTGATTAGATTGTAACCAGTAGCTGATTGGCTGCTGAGTTCCAATTTCCTCCAACGGAGACAGCCCAGGGATTGGACACCCATACAGAGTCCAGTTGGGTGTGTGTGTGTGCGTGTCCTTGTGTTTGTGTGTGTGCCTAGTTGTAGTTGTTCCAACCAAGCCTAATAGATCACACACACACATACACATATGCTAGGCCTGTACATCAGTGGCGGTTGGTGCCGTTTAAGATGAGGGAGGACAAATGTATTTTTTGTGAGCGCTGCTTTATTCCTATTACAGCATATTGGATGACTGTCATTCATATTCCATTCACCCAGCTCAATGTAACATCAATGGGTTCAGGCTACTACATCATACTAACATTTCCCTCATACCCATCGGGAGGTTGCTAGAACCTAGCCTATGAATTAAAGTTAACAACGCAGGTGCAGACACGTCGAGAGATAAATTATAGTAATCAAGGTGACAGACATTGACACATTCAATACCGCCTTGCACACTCTTCCCTGCATCTAGCTGATCTAGGGTGTAATCATTAGTCCAACAGTTGCAAACATAAGTTTCTATTTCTACAAATTCGTGTATGTTTATCCCCGTTTTGTTTGCTTCCATTTAAGAAAGATTATCTTGACTTGGAAGAGTTCCAGTGTTGGAGAGACATAGCCAGCTAGCTAACATAGCATCCCTCTCTGTTTGAGCCAGGTGTTTGAGTAGGCTAAACTAGCCAGCTAAGAAAGTGAAAACAAATAAGAGTCAACTACTCATCACATTTTATCCACTGCAGTGCTAGCTAGCTGTAGCTTATGCTTTCAGTACTAGATTAATTATGTGATCCTTTGATTGGGTGGACAACATGTTAGTTCATGCTGCAAGAGCTCTGATAGGTTGGAGGACGTCCTCTGGAAGTTGTCATGATTACTGTGTAAGTCTATGGAAGGGGGTGAGAACCATGATCCTCCTAGGTTTTGTATTGAAGTCACTGTACCCAGAGGAGGACGGAAGCTAGCTCTCCTCCAGCTACTGTAGACCTTCATTGCATAACAGCGTGTTTTAATCAATTATTTGGTGAAGTGAATATATTTAGTGTAGTTTTCTCTGAAAATAATAACTTTTTTAATGTTTCAGTATTTTTATTTTTATGGAATTCCCTGAGGATGGTCCTCCTCTGAGGAGCCTCCACTGCTGTACATAAAACAGACCAAAGCCAGCCCAATTCAGCCCAATTATAAATGATATAGCCATGCATAACATGGATAGCTAAGAGTTGTAACTCTGTATTGTACAGACAGATACAGATACAGTTACTGTCATCCTGCTTCTCACGGTCAGCAAGGGTGTTGGATACACACACACACACACACACACACACACACACACACACACACACACACTCTCTCTAATGTACTCTTTTCATACGGGGGGCCGGCGAGAGGTGTGAATGTAACGGGAACACCACACACTGCGCGACTGCTATTAAGGGCCTCTCATACTCAGAGCGAAAGGGAGAGAAAGGCATACTTTGTCTCCCAGGTCACGTCTCAAATGGCAACCTATTCCATTTATAGTGCACTTCTTTTGATATGGGCCCATAAGGCCCTGGTCAAAAGTAGTGCCTTACATAGGGAATAGCTTGCCATTTGGTACGCAGTCTCATACCCAGTCTCAGCCTCATCTTCAGGGCCCAGCCTCAGACTCATCCCCAGCCTTCAGACTCCTCCCCAGCCTCAGTCCTAGCCTCAGTCTCATCCCCATCCCCAGCCTTCATTCTCATTCCCAGCCTCCACACTCCCCCAAGTCACCAGCCTCAGCCCCAGCCTCAAGTCTCAGCCTCCAACTTCATCCCCAACCTAATCCCCATTCTCCAGCCCCAGCCTCATCCCCAGGCTCCAGCACCTTCCTCAGGCTCCAGCACCTTCCTCAGCCTCCAGCCCCATCCTCAGCCTCCAGCCCCAGCCTCATTCCCATTCTCCAGCCCCATCCCCAGTCTCCAGCACCCTCCTCAGCCTCCATCCCCAGCCTCCAGCCCCAGTCTTCAGTTTTATCCCTAGCCTCCAGCTTCATCTCCAGCCTCCAGCTTCATCCCCAGCTTCCAAGCTTATCACCAGACTCAGCCTCCATCCTCATCCCCAGCCTCCAGACTCATCCCCAGGCTCATCCCCAGTCTTAGCCTCCATCCCCAGCCTCCAGTCCCAGTCCCAGACTCATGCCCAGCCTTCAGTCTCAGTCCTTTCTTTAAACCTCAAGAGAGAAAATTACCACCACTACACTCTGACGCTCAGCCCCCACTTTGAAATATGACATTTGCTGTGTGTTTTTGAATTCTCTGAAAGGTATGGGTCCGTGGGGAAGATTCTTCATGGCCCTCTATGGAGGCCTGTCTTTGTAACTCCTACGCAGATCATGAATATGCAGAATATTCACATGAAAAAGTTTGAATTGTCACAGTATTTTGTAATGACTCTTGAAGCCATTGCAGACTTAGTTGCACTTCTGTTATTTGTGAAGCCAGTGACTAATATAAACTTTGTTGTGTACAGGATTTGTAACCTCACTTGGACTCTTCAGCTTGAAGTGTCTCCACCCACGCAGTAGAATTGCTAGCTTTTTGGTGGCGTAGCTGGCTAAGACATTGTGGTGTGTTTACGAGACAGAGGTCCCGAGTTCCAGTCTCTGTGTGAGCTGGTGACGGAGGAATAGATACGGTTACTCAGGTATGGCTGCATCCTTCACAGTTGCATCCATAACAACACTTTTGAGGTTCAATAGAAAAACGTAACGTGCGACATGTGATTGTATATTGAGGAGTGAGACATGTGATTGTATATTGAGGAGTGAGACATGTGATTGTATATTGAGGAGTGAGACAGGTGATTGTATATTGAGGAGTGAGACATGTAATTGTATATTGAGGAGTGAGATATGTCATTGTATATTGAGGAGTGAGACATGTGATTGTATATTGAGGAGTGAGATGTGATTGTATATTGAGGAGTGAGACATGTGATTGTATATTGAGGAGTGAGACATGTGATTGTATATTGAGGAGTGAGACGTGTGATTGTATATTGAGGAGTGAGACATGTGATTGTATATTGAGGAGTGAGACATGTGATTGTATATTGAGGAGTGAGACATGTGATTGTATATTGAGGAGTGAGACATGTGATTGTATATTGAGGAGTGAGACAGGTGATTGTATATTGAGGAGTGAGACATGTGATTGTATATTGAGGAGTGAGACATGTGATTGTATATTGAGGAGTGAGACATGTGATTGTATATTGAGGAGTGAGACATGTGATTGTATATTGAGGAGTGAGACGTGTGATTGTATATTGAGGAGTGAGACATGTAATTGTATATTGAGGAGTGAGACATGTGATTGTATATTGAGGAGTGAGACATGCGATTGTATATTGAGGAGTGAGACATGTGATTGTATATTGAGGAGTGAGACATGTGATTGTATATTGAGGAGTGAGACATGTGATTGTATATTGAGGAGTAAGACATGTAATTGTATATTGAAAAGTGAGACATGTGATTGTATATTGAGGAGTGAGACAGGTGATTGTATATTGAGGAGTGAGACATGTGATTGTATATTGAGGAGTGAGACATGTGATTGTATATTGAGGAGTGAGACATGTGATTGTATATTGAGGAGTGAGACATGTGATTGTATATTGAGGAGTGAGACAGGTGATTGTATATTGAGGAGTAAGACATGTAATTGTATATTGAAAAGTGAGACATGTGATTGTATATTGAGGAGTGAGACAGGTGATTGTATATTGAGGAGTGAGACATGTGATTGTATATTGAGGAGTGAGACAGGTGATTGTATATTGAGGAGTGAGATGTGTGATTGTATATTGAGGAGTGAGATATGTAATTGTATATTGAGGAGTGAGACATGTGATTGTATATTGAGGAGTGAGACATGTGATTGTATATTGAGGAGTGAGACATGTGATTGTATATTGAGGAGTGAGACATGTGATTGTATATTGAGGAGTGAGACATGTGATTGTATATTGAGGAGTGAGACATGTGATTGTATATTGAGGAGTGAGACGTGTGATTGTATATTGAGGAGTGAGACATGTGATTGTATATTGAGGAGTGAGACATGTGATTGTATATTGAGGAGTGAGACATGTGATTGTATATTGAGGAGTGAGACATGTGATTGTATATTGAGGAGTGAGACAGGTGATTGTATATTGAGGAGTGAGACATGTGATTGTATATTGAGGAGTGAGACATGTGATTGTATATTGAGGAGTGAGACATGTGATTGTATATTGAGGAGTGAGACATGTGATTGTATATTGAGGAGTGAGACGTGTGATTGTATATTGAGGAGTGAGACATGTAATTGTATATTGAGGAGTGAGACATGTGATTGTATATTGAGGAGTGAGACATGCGATTGTATATTGAGGAGTGAGACATGTGATTGTATATTGAGGAGTGAGACATGTGATTGTATATTGAGGAGTGAGACATGTGATTGTATATTGAGGAGTAAGACATGTAATTGTATATTGAAAAGTGAGACATGTGATTGTATATTGAGGAGTGAGACAGGTGATTGTATATTGAGGAGTGAGACATGTGATTGTATATTGAGGAGTGAGACATGTGATTGTATATTGAGGAGTGAGACATGTGATTGTATATTGAGGAGTGAGACATGTGATTGTATATTGAGGAGTGAGACAGGTGATTGTATATTGAGGAGTAAGACATGTAATTGTATATTGAAAAGTGAGACATGTGATTGTATATTGAGGAGTGAGACAGGTGATTGTATATTGAGGAGTGAGACATGTGATTGTATATTGAGGAGTGAGATGTGTGATTGTATATTGAGGAGTGAGATATGTAATTGTATATTGAGGAGTGAGACATGTGATTGTATATTGAGGAGTGAGACATGTGATTGTATATTGAGGAGTGAGACATGTGATTGTATATTGAGGAGTGAGACATGTGATTGTATATTGAGGAGTGAGACATGTGATTGTATATTGAGGAGTGAGACATGTGATTGTATATTGAGGAGTGAGACATGTGATTGTATATTGAGGAGTGAGACATGTGATTGTATATTGAGGAGTGAGACATGTAATTGTATATTGAGGAGTGAGACATGTGATTGTATATTGAGGAGTGAGATATGTGATTGTATATTGAGGAGTGAGATATGTCATTGTATATTGAGGAGTGAGATATGTGATTGTATATTGAGGAGTGAGACATGTGATTGTATATTGAGGAGTGAGACATGTAATTGTATATTGAGGAGTGAGATATGTAATTCACTTGCTGTAAATGAGAATTTCAGCTATTATGAACACTTTCATTTAAAGTGTATATTAGAATAGTTTATTGCGTTAATAACAAATACAAGGTGATTGTGGCTTTCACACAGGTCTTGGTTTGTATTTCAACTCACAAGTTGCTTCAGCGTTGAGTCATATTGTTTAAGCTAGGATCTTGTCAGTTAGTCCCTCTGTGTTGCTCCAATGTACACACATTATATACCCAGCATGCCCCTCTTCAGCAGCCCACACACACTCAACACATGCATGCATACAAGCGTGCATGCACACTCACTGTAAACCAAACATCCTGCCTTGTCCTTACTAATAGTGTTGATCTAGCCTTAACGCTGAGAGCTAAGTGTTCATGAGAGAGACAAGTCTTGCCCGGAATTCTCAGACTCAGTATACATCCTCACTCATCTTTTCATCATTAAAAAGACTGGCCCAGCACCTGCCCTGCCTTAAGACTGCAGTGCTTACACTCACAACTAATTGGCTTCAAATGTCATCTGTGAGTATAGAAAGAAGAGGAGAGGAGGAGAGGACAAGAGAGGAGGACAAGAGAGGAGGAGAAGAGATGAGAGGAGAGGACAAGAGAGAAGAGGAGGAGAGGACAAGAGAGGAGAGGACAAGAGAGGAGAGGACAGGAGAGAAGAGGAGGAGAGGACAAGAGAGGAGAGGACAAGAGGAGGAAAAGAGAGAAGGAGAAGAGAGGAGAGTACAAGAGAGGAAGAGAAGAGAGGAATGGACAAGAGAGAAGAGGAGGAGAGGACAGGAGAGCAGAGGAGAGGACAGGAGAGCAGAGGAGAAGACAGGAGAGCAGAGGAGAAGACAGGAGAGCAGAAGAGAGGAATGGACAAGAGAGGAGGAGAAGAGAGGAATGGACAAGAGAGGAGAGGACAATAGAGAAGAGGAGGAGAGGACAAGAGAGGAGAGGACAAGAGAGGAGAGGACAGGAGAGCAGAGGACAAGAGAGGAGAGGACAAGAGAGGAGAGGACAATAGAGAAGAGGAGGAGAGGACAAGAGAGGAGAGGAGGAGAGGAGAGGACAGGAGGAGAGGAGAGGACAGGAGAGCAAAGGACAAGAGAGGAGAGGAGGAGAGGACAAGAGAGGAGGAGAAGAGAGGACAAGAGAGGAGGAGAAGAGAGGAATGGACAAGAGAGGAGAGGACAAGAGAGGACAGGAGAGAAGAGGAGGAGAGGACAAGAGAGGAGGAGAAGAGAGGAGAGGATAATAGAGGAGAGGACAAGAGAGGAAGAGAAGAGAGGAATGGACAAGAGAGGAGAGGACAAGAGAGGAGGAGAAGAGAGGAATGGACAAGAGAGGAGAGGACAAGAGAGGAGGAGAAGAGAGGAGAGGACAAGAGAGGAGGAGAAGAGAGCAGAGGACAAGAGAGGAGAGGAGGAGAGGACAAGAGAGGAGGGGACAAGAGAGGAGAGGAGGAGAGGACAAGAGGAGGAGAGGAAAAGAGAGGAGGAGAGGACAAGAGAGGAGGGGACAAGAGAGGAGAGGAGGAGGAGAGGAAAAGAGGAGAGGACAAGAAGAGAGGAGAGGCAAGGACATGAAAGGAGAGGAGGAGATAAGATGAGAGGAGGAGAGAGGATAGGCAGAGATGATGAGAGAGGAGAAGAGGACAAGAGAGGAGAGGAGGAGAGGGCAAAAGAGGAGAGGACGAGAGGCGTATGGGAGAGGAGAGGGCAAAAGAGGAGATGAGTATGGGAGAGAAGAGGAGAAGAGAAAGGGAGGACAGGCCATGAGAGGAAGAGAGAGGAGAGGAGATAAGAGGAAAGGAGGGGAGAGAACAGGAGATGATAGAAGAGAGGAAGCTTTTCTAGCTACTACTGATTCTATAAGAACCACCATCGTCCACCTTCATCCCATTCAAAGGATTAAATAAAACATGAATCCTTCTGGAGCAGCATATGGCATCCTTTCACAAAGGGTGTTTCGCAAATTGTATCCTATTCACTATTTAGTGCACTACTTTTGACCAGAGCCCCTATGAGGATAGAATCCCAGTGACCTTTCTCTGCCATTTACCACACAACAGCACTAGTCTGGTCTTAACTAGTCGAATTAGTATGATGTTAACCGCCTATTCTCACAGAACTCTACCTATATGTAAATATCTCCTATTAACAATGACTATGTGTAATGTGTTGGCCATATTACCATAAATCATCATGTTGAATAATCACTCCTCCGTGTCCTCTGACTGGTGTGGTGTATTGTGAATCACTGTGGAGATACTGTAGGATACTGTACTGTATAGGACCTCTGCTGCTGTTGGCCATGTGACAGCACAGAGAACAATGCAAAGAGATTCTATTAAATTACTATCCCTGACCAAAATGGCTGAGCTTTCATACCATCATCAGAACAATCGTGTTCATTATACTATTATAATTCCTAATTCTATGGAACAATGGCTGTACATAATTGATTGATTTGATTGATCTGTACATAATTAATTGATTGGATTTATATAGCACTTTTCTAGACACCCAAATCCATTTACATGGTAAGGGGGAAGCTCACCTCATCCATCACCAAGTCACTCTACAGACAGTCACCCTACAGACAGTCACCCTACAGACAGTCACCCTACAGACAGTCACCCTACAGACAGTCACCCTACAGACAGTCACCCTACAGACAGTCACCCTACAGACAGTCACTCTACAGACAGTCACTCTACAGACAGTCACTCTAAAGAGAGGTGGAACCAAATAACTAATGAATAGGCTTTGGAACGCTCCATAGAATAAGAATGACACTCCATAGAATGAGAGTTACACTCCATAGAATGAGAGTTACACTCCATAGAATAAGAATGACACTCCATAGAATGAGAGTAATACTCCATAGAATAAGAATGACACTCCATAGAATGAGAGTAATACTCCATAGAATAAGAATGACACTCCATAGAATGAGAGTTACACTCCATAGAATTAGAATGACACTCCATAGAATGAGAGTAATACTCCATAGAATGAGAGTAATACTCCATAGAATTAGAATGACACTCCATAGAATGAGAATTACACTCCATAGAATGAGAGTAATACTCCATAGAATTAGAATGACACTCCATAGAATGAGAGTTTGTCACGTTTCTTCAAAATCGAACCCAGAAGCAGACCAGGACAAGGAGAGTAGGAAGAAGGTGAGTATTTATTTACAAGTGAATGTGAATGGGTAGATATATCCAGGTGGCGTAGCGGGTAGCGGTGGTGAGTTGATGGGAGTAAATAGGTGGATCCAATGGGGAAGCGGAATCCTCCGACGACCAGGCGGGAATGGGGTAAATGATCCGGGTGAGTAACTGAAGACAGAACAAACGGAGGTAAGTTCAAGGCAAGCAATACGTAACAAACAAAACAAATTCTATCCAACTTGAGGCTGATACTCTGGCACAACATACTGTTCATGGCTAACGATCCGGCAGGGAATGGATGTCAGGTCCGGGCTTATGAAGAGGAGAGATGATGATCAGGACCAGGTGTGCAGATAGCTGATGGGATACAGGTGCGGGTAATCAGAAACCCCAACTGGCTACATTGCCCGGCAACCAGACAGGGTGCGTTCCAGGACGCCGAAAAAAACTCCAGGACAGAACATAGGCAAAAAACAGACTCAGGAAACGGGATTCGTGACAGTACCCCCCCTCCGAAGAACGCCACCGGGCGGACTACCCGGAGCGCCAGGGTGGAGGCGGTAAAAGTCACGAAGCAGGTCATCGTCAAGGATCTGACGTCGAGGAATCCAACTCCTCAGGACCATATCCTTCCCAATCCACTAAATACTGGAACCCTCGACCCCGCCGTCTGGAGTCCATGATGTGGCGCACCGTGTAGACAGGACCACCTCCGATCATCCGAGGAGGAGGAGGACGAGGGGGTAACAGAGGACTGAGGTGAACCGGCTTGAGGCAGGAGACATGAAAGGTGGGGTGTACTCTAAGCGTTGCCGGCAATTTGAGTCGGACCACAGCAGGGTTAATGATTCTCTCCACCACGAACGGACCAATGAACTTGTGACAGTTTCCTCGACTCAGTCCGTAGAGGAAGATCCCGTGTAGCCAACCACACCTTATCTCCGATGGTATAAGCGGGAGCAGGAATACGGCGACGATTCGCCTGGATCTGATACCGGTCAGAAACTCTAAGGAGGACCTTACTGGCCCGATGCCAGGTCCGGTGGCAACGACGAATGTGGGCCTGGACAGAAGGGACCGAAAGATCCCTCTCCTGAGAAGGAAACAAGGGAGGTTGGTATCCGTACAGGCATTGGAATGGGGACATCCCAGTGGCAGATGAAGGAAGGGTATTATGGGCATACTCGACCCAGGGTAATTGAGATGACCAAGAGGTGGGATCAGAGGAGACAAGACAACGCAGCGTAAGACTCCATCTTCTGGTTGGCTCTCTCCGCCTGACCATTAGATTGGGGGTGAAATCCAGATGTGAGACTGACTGTAGCTCCAATGGCCAAACAGAAGGATTTCCAGACAGCAGAGGTAAACTGAGGACCACGGTCAGAAACAATGTCACAGGGCAACCCGTGGACCCTGAACACCTCCCTAACCAGGGTCTCGGATGTCTCAGTGGCAGAAGGCAGCTTGGAGAGGGGAACAAAGTGGGCAAACTTGCTGAATCTATCCACAATGGTCAGAATAAACGTGTTACCAACAGAAGAGGGCAACCCCGTGACAAAATCCAGGGCCAGATGCGACCAAGGTCGCCGGGGAATAGGTAGGGGGTGAAGAAGCCCAGAGCTGGCCCGATTGGTACTCTTATTCTGCGCACAAACAGGACAAGCGGCAACAAACCTCCGGGTATCTTCTCCCATGGCAGGCCACCAAAATCGTCTGCGCAGTAGCGCCATAGTCCGAGCAACACCAGGGTGACAAGCTATCTTGCTGGCGTGGGACCACTGAAGGACAGCAGAACGAACCGACTCAGGCACGAACAACCGACCGGGTGGACCGTTACCGGGCCCGGGCTGTGTCCGAAGAGCCGCCATCACCTCCTCCT
Organism: Oncorhynchus mykiss; assembly: GCF_013265735.2. Classification (NCBI taxonomy): domain Eukaryota; kingdom Metazoa; phylum Chordata; class Actinopteri; order Salmoniformes; family Salmonidae; genus Oncorhynchus; species Oncorhynchus mykiss. The sequence continues at coordinate 74,655,393 of NC_048575.1, read as the reverse complement.
CAATCCTCCATGTAACGGCTCCCACGACAACGTTCTGGGGAAGAATCGTCTCAGTCTTGGCCTCACTCTCCTCCGTCTTGGAGAACATCCGGGACAGGGCGTCCGCCTTCCCGTTCTTCGACCCAGGTTGGAACGTCAGGGAAAAATTGAAGCGTCCAAAAAACAAAGCCCACCGGGCCTGACGAGAGTTGAGACGTTTAGCCGATTGCACGTAAGCCAGATTCTTGTGGTCAGTCCAGACCACAAACGGTTGCTCCGCTCCCTCCAACCAGTGACGCCACTCCTCCAAGGCAAGCTTCACAGCGAGAAGCTCCCGGTTACCCACATCGTAGTTTCTTTCAGCTGGAGAAAGACGACAAGAGTAGAAGGCGCAGGGATGGAGTTTACTGTCAGTGGAGCTACGCTGGGACAGGATGGCGCCCACCCCCACATCAGACGCATCCACCTCCACAACGAACTGACGGGAAGTGTCAGGTTGATAGAGAATCGGGGCGTTGGTGAATCGGCTCTTCAAATCTAGAAATGCTCGGTCTGCCTCAGGAGACCAACATAACTTTCTGGTGCAAGACGTCAGTACAGTTAAAGGGGCGGCCACCCGGCTGTAATCACGGATAAACCTCCGATAAAAATTTGCAAACCCCAGGAATCTCTGGAGCTGCAATCTCGTACCGGGCTGGATCCAATCCCGAACCGCCCGAACCTTCTCTTGGTCCATCTTGATCTCTCCCCTGGAGATGATGTAACCGAGGAAGGACGTTGTGATTTTCACGCCCACACTTCTCAGCCTTCACGAACAGACGGTTCTCCAATAACCGCTGCAGGACCTGCTTGACATGTTGAACGTGGCTAGAAAGCTCCTTCGAGAAGATGAGGATATCATCCAGGTAAACGAACACAAAAATACCAATCATATCTCTCAGAACGTCATTCACCATACTTTGGAACACAGCAGGAGCGTTGGTCAGTCCAAACGGCATCACCTGGTACTCGAAATGTCCCATCGGAGTATTGAACCCAGTCAACCACTCGTCCCCCTCTTTGATCTGAACCAAATGATAAGCATTACGTAAATCAAGCTTCGTAAAAACCGTAGCACCCTGTAAAGAATCGAAAGCCGAGCTCATCAAGGGCAGGGGATACTTGTTCTTGACCGTAATATCATTCAAACCCCGATAATCAATACACGGTCGAAGAGTGCCATCCTTCTTGTTCACAAAAAAAAATCCTGCTCCCAGAGGTGATGACGAGGGCCGAATGAGACTTGCAGCTAGAGACTCCTTGATGTAGGTCTCCAAGGCCTCACGTTCAGGTCGAGAGATACTGTATAACCGTCCCTTGGGAAAGGCGGCTCCAGGAAACAGATTAATCGCACAGTCATAAGGTCGGTGGGGAGGAAGGGACTGAGCCTTCTGTTTACTGAATACTTCACCCAACTCGTGATATGTTTCTGGAACCAGGGACAAATCAGGAGGAGCAGAGTCACTGACCTGACTGGAAATGGCAGGAGAACAGGCAGTCCTAAGACAGTTAGCATGACAATCAATGCTCCAACTAGTTACCTTACCTGTCACCCAATCAAACGAGGGATTGTGTTCCTTCAGCCAGGGGTAACCAAGAACCAGAGGAACATGGGGCGAGGACAGAATGAAGAAGGAGATAAACTCTGAATGATTCCCCGACAACAACATCTTAACCGGTTCAGTCCTCATAGTGATCCGTGCCAGACTACTGCCGTTCAGAGTGGTTGCTTCAATGGCTTCCGGCAATTGCTCCTTGGAAAGCCCCAGCTGTTCCACCAAGTCGGCATCAATAAAGCTGCCATCGGCACCTGAATCGATAAAAGCGTTCATCTCTAAGCTCTGATCCTTATTCATAAGGGTCGCAGGAAAACGGGGTCTGACAGGATTCTTGAGAGGTTGAATCTGGCTCGCTAAAATTCCTCCCAAAACTAGCGAGCCGGGCAGTTTAACGAGCGCTGTGGACAAGCGGAGATGTAATGTCCTGAGCTACCACAGTAGAGACAGCTGTTGGTCTCACGTCTACGTTGGCGCTCCTCCTTAGTTAGCCCGTGTCGCCCCACTTGCATTGGTTCAGGCTCTGGTGGCAAGACCCCTCCACTAATCCCGTGTGGGGAATAACGATCAATACGTTCTGGTTCACTTCCTGAACCGAATGGTAACCGAGTTGCTGATTGATTGGATGGGCCCCACTGCTTCTCCCTCCTCTCTCAGACTCTATTATCTACCCGAATAGATAAAGTGACCAAGCTGTCTAGGTCACTAGGCTCTGGATAGGATATCAGCTCGTCCTTGAGTTGCTCCGACAACCCCTGGTAAAAAGCCGCTTGTAGTGACTCCTCATTCCAACCACTCTCCACAGACAATGTCCTGAACTCGATCATAAAGTCTGCCACACTGCGAGCTCCTTGGCGAAGAGTGAACAAACGTTTAGCTGCGTCCTTACCTCGGACTGGATGGTCAAAAAGCCTTCTCATCTCTCCCGTGAATTCCTGGTATGAAGCCATGCAGGTCCCCTGTCGTTCCCAAACGGCTGAAGTCCATTCCAGAGCTCTTCCACGCAGCAGTTCAATAACAAAGGCTATCCTAGCCTTGTCAGTGGCGTAAGAATGGGGCTGCAGATCAAACACTAACCCACACTGCATAAGAAACGAACGGCATCTTCCCAAATCCCCTTCATATTTATCAGGCGTAGGTACCTTGGGTTCACGGAAGGAAACCGCATCAGGCACGGCAGGTGAGATGGGTGAAACAGGTGGTGAATGAATAGCCAGCAAACTGAGCTGATCCTGGATCTGTGTCAAGCTAGCAGATAAGTTCTGCAACCGCTATCTCCTGTAGCGCCGTCTTGTGTTGTCCCAATGTCTTCCCCTGCTGGGTAATGGCATGGCAAACGGAATCCAGGTCCGCTGGGTTCATTCTTGGCCGGATCGTTCTGTCACGTTTCTTCAAAATCGAACCCAGAAGCAGACCAGGACAAGGAGAGTAGGAAGAACGTGAGTATTTATTTACAAGTGAATGTGAATGGGTAGATATATCCAGGTGGCGTAGCGGGTAGCGGTGGTGAGTTGATGGGAGTAAATAGGTGGATCCAATGGGGAAGCGGAATCCGACGACGACCAGGCGGGAATGGGGTAAATGATCCGGGTGAGTAACTGAAGACAGAACAAACGGAGGTAAGTTCAAGGCAAGCAATACGTAACAAACAACAAAACAAATTCTATCCAACTTGAGGCTGATACTCTGGCACAACATACTGTTCATGGCTAACGATCCGGCAGGGAATGGATGTCAGGTCCGGGCTTATGAAGAGGAGAGATGATGATCAGGACCAGGTGTGCAGATAGCTGATGGGATACAGGTGCGGGTAATCAGAAACCCCAACTGGCTACATTGCCCGGCAACCAGACAGGGTGCGTTCCAGGACGCCGGAAAAAACTCTCCAGGACAGAACATAGGCAAAAAACAGACTCAGGAAACGGGATTCGTGACAGTGTTACACTCCATAGAATGAGAGTTACACTCCATAGAATGAGAATTACACTCCATAGAATGTGAATTACACTCCATAGAATGAGAGTTACACTCCATAGAATGAGAGTTACACTCCATAGAATGAGAATTACACTCCATAGAATGAGAATTACACTCCATAGAATGAGAGTTACACTCCATAGAATGAGAATTACACTCCATAGAATGAGAATTACACTCCATAGAATGAGAAGAAAAAAGGTTTTGTATTTTTGTTGTTCGGTCACATGAAGTAACTGCAGTTAATTTATTTATGTTTTGTTTTAACCAGGCAAGTCAGTTAAGAACAAATTATTATTTACAATGACAGCCTACAGAACTGCCTTGTTCTGGGGCAGAACAGATTATTATTTACAATGACAGTTTACAGAACTGCCTTGTTCTGGGGCAGAACAGATTATTATTTACAATGACAGTTTACAGAACTGCCTTGTTCTGGGGCAGAACAGATTATTATTTACAATGACAGCCTACAGAACTGCCTTGTTCTGGGGCAGAACAGATTATTATTTACAATGACAGTTTACAGAACTGCCTTGTTCTGGGGCAGAACAGATTATTATTTACAATGACAGCTTACAGAACTGCCTTGTTCTGGGGCAGAACAGATTATTATTTACAATGACAGCCTACAGAACTGCCTTGTTCTGGGGCAGAACAGATTATTATTTACAATGACAGCTTACAGAACTGCCTTGTTCTGGGGCAGAACAGATTATTATTTACAATGACACCTTACAGAACTGCCTTGTTCTGGGGCAGAACAGATTATTATTTGCAATGACAGTTTACAGAACTGCCTTGTTCTGGGGCAGAACAGATTATTATTTACAATGACAGCCTACAGAACTGCCTTGTTCTGGGGCAGAACAGATTATTATTTACAATGACAGCCTACAGAACTGCCTTGTTCTGGGGCAGAACAGATTATTATTTACAATGACAGCTTACAGAACTGCCTTGTTCTGGGGCAGAACAGATTATTATTTACAATGACACCTTACAGAACTGCCTTGTTCTGGGGCAGAACAGATTATTATTTACAATGACAGCCTACAGAACTGCCTTGTTCTGGGGCAGAACAGATTATTATTTACAATGACAGCTTACAGAACTGCCTTGTTCTGGGGCAGAACAGATTATTATTTACAATGACACCTTACAGAACTGCCTTGTTCTGGGGCAGAACAGATTATTATTTACAATGACAGTTTACAGAACTGCCTTGTTCTGGGGCAGAACAGATTATTATTTACAATGACAGCCTACAGAACTGCCTTGTTCTGGGGCAGAACAGATTATTATTTACAATGACAGCCTACAGAACTGCCTTGTTCTGGGGCAGAACAGATTATTATTTACAATGACAGCCTACAGAACTGCCTTGTTCTGGGGCAGAACAGATTATTATTTACAATGACAGCCTACAGAACTGCCTTGTTCTGGGGCAGAACAGATTATTATTTACAATGACAGCCTACAGAACTGCCTTGTTCTGGGGCAGAACAGATTATTATTTACAATGACAGCCTACAGAACTGCCTTGTTCTGGGGCAGAACAGATTATTATTTACAATGACAGCCTACAGAACTGCCTTATTCTGGGGCAGAACAGATTATTATTTACAATGACAATTTACAGAACTGCCTTGTTCTGGGGCAGAACAGATTATTATTTACAATGACAGCCTACAGAACTGCCTTGTTCTGGGGCAGAACAGATTATTATTTACAATGACAGCCTACAGAACTGCCTTGTTCTGGGGCAGAACAGATTATTATTTACAATGACAGTTTACAGAACTGCCTTGTTCTGGGGCAGAACAGATTATTATTTACAATGACAGCCTACAGAACTGCCTTGTTCTGGGGCAGAACAGATTATTATTTACAATGACAGCCTACAGAACTGCCTTGTTCTGGGGCAGAACAGATTATTATTTACAATGACAGCCTACAGAACTTCCTTGTTCTGGGGCAGAACAGATTATTATTTACAATGACAGCCTACAGAACTGCCTTGTTCTGGGGCAGAACAACAGATTTTTTACCTTGTCAGTTCTGGGATTTGATCCAGCATCCTTTCGGTTACTGGCCCAACACTCGGCCACCTGCCGCCCCTAGGAAGCTCTGTTAATATTTTAATAAAGCAGTTGCTAAGAAACTAGTATGGTTGGTAAATTGAGCCGTTACAGAGCCAAACATTTTTATGTATCTGGTTAGACTTCATTCTTTCTCTATATCCCTTCCCTTCTCTAGCCCTGACAACAGTATTACAGAAACCATTTCAAATGAGCTTTTACTAAAAGACTCCAAGGAAATGGATACTCTAATATACTCTAGAGAGGGATTATTCCCACTGTTCATTAGTTACATGGATGTTTGCAGACAATATTGGATTATTCAGGTCCTGTGTGTAATTTATGCCTGGGCTGTAATTTGATCAGTATCACATGCTTTGTGTGTGTGTGTGTGTGTCTCTCTCTCTCTCGTCATCATCTATATTAACAGAGCTAATGCCAGTTTATTGGTATCCACGGGTGAAGAAGGCTCTTTGATGATTTCGAAACATTTCAAGTGAGGAGATGCCAAACGTTTTAATATCCAGTGTCTTGTTTGCCGTACGTTTTTTCTGATGAAGGATGCTTGAGGGTGGGTCATCCTCCCCTTCTATTCCTTTCTGAGCAGTTAAGGAGCGCTTCGTTGGTCTCTTTTCCTGTTGCATCCTGGTCCTGTCTGAGGAGTTGGGTGCATATGTGTGTGTGTGTGTGTGTGTGTGTGTGTGTGTGTGTGTGTGTGTGTGTGTGTGTGTGTGTGTGTGTGTGTGTGAGTGCGTGCGTGCGTGTGTGGCCTTGTGTAAGTGTGTGTGTTTGAAGTATGGGAAGGAGGCTGGTCCGCCTCCAGGAGAAAGGAGAGCAGTGAGGTCTGTCTCCACCCCAGGACCCTTGTACTATAAAACCCCGTATACAGATCACCTCCATCATCACAAGTCTCTCTCATCTCAGTGGTTAACTCATTTGGCCCTGCTTATGCATTAAGTTGATTAATATGCAACACCATGAGTACCTCATGTATGTTGAGACACCACTGATAGTGGTTGTGTGTAGGAGATCCATGCAAGCAGATAGGAAGCTTTCCATTGTTGTTATATGTTGTTTATCTGAAGATCAGAGCATGACGTATACCATGAAACTAGAATGACTAACTCTTTGACGTCACCCGCAGTTATTGAGGGATGTAATTTGACAACCAACCCATCTCCCATTGGACACATCCCCGAGGACTCCTCTAGTGTACATAAACTGTACTCTCATGTCTGTCACTCGCTGTGTATGTGTGTGTGTACTGTCCCTGGGAGTGTCTCAGTCAGACACAGAGGGAACATGTATGTGATGTCGTCCTGAAGAGATACTTTGACCCCTGACCTCATACGAGAGGCCTTAAGACACTCAGTCGCTCACTCGTGTTAATGCAGGCCTCTCCCTTTCCTTCTACCCCTCTCGTCTCGTCTCCTCTCCTCTCCTCTCCTCTCCTCTCCTTTCCTCTCCTCTCCTCTCCTCTCCTCTCCTCTCCTCTCCTCTCCATTCCTCTCCTCTCCTCTCCTCTCCTCACTACCTCTCCCCTCTATATCATTATCCTTCTCCCTCCAGAAGTCTCTGGTGGCCTTGTCTCAAAACATCCCAGATAAGAAAAAGTCCTAAGGAGTTCACAACCATTAGTGTTATTGAACTGGATCAGATAATGTAGCCAGTGTTGATGCTGAGAGCTCTTTAGAGTATGTGATTACTACAATAGCTGGGTCTCTAAAGGGCAGTGTGAGAGAGGGAAACAACAAATTATCAGGGTACTGCAGAATATTTTATCGATCTTTTTATAAAATCTATAAACTTTTGTTTCCTTTTCTTTTCTTTCCAGAACAACTTGAGGATGAGACATTGCCCAATAACGGAGGTGATTATTTCCATTTAAGCTGAAAATCTCATTTCTCTCTTCACTGCTTTCCCAAACCAAACTATTCTGTCTCATTTACTCAGCATGAACCCCCATCTCCAGCTTCTCATCTAATGTTTAGTGATCAAGGTGGCTGTGGTTCGTCAGGCATCACTGTCCTCTACTCCTCTCTATCTGAACCCCATGCTACATTGCATCTGCTCTCTCTCTTCTTTGCTCTATCATCAGGCCATTGTTTTTTATAATCAAATATTTGTTTTATTATTATCGTATTACTAATTATTAATTAGTATAAATGTAAATGACCAGGTGGTTGTTTATGTTGTTTGTAACATGTTCCTCCTCTAGCAGGCAGCCATGCCAAACAGGACTGGTCCATCCAGTGGCCCACCTCCGAGTCCGGCAAGGAGAACACTCCCTTCCCCTCTCCCGAACCCAGCCAGTGGGTCCGCTTCCAGCTCTCCCAAAGCCCGAAGGTCCAGGCCAAGTACAAGCAGCAGCACCACAGCCAATATCACAGCCCCCAGGCCTTGCTACCCTATCCGTACGGCCCCTATGTCCAGCCAGACCGCCTCACCGTGGACAGCCACCTGGGACTGGGGGCCTTCCCCCCCATGGACACGGGCCACCGCTCCCTGCCCCCCTCTCCCCGCCAGAGGCACTTTGCCCACACCCCTCCCCGGACTCCTCTGGTGGTCAACAGCATGACCCCCCCGGGCACGCCCCCCATGAGGCGCAGGAACAAGGTGAAGGCGCCCGGGACGCCCCCACCCCCCAGCCGAAAGCTCATCCACCTGCTGCCAGGCTTCACCGCGCTGCACCGATCTAAGTCACACGAGTTCCAGCTGGGAAATCGCATAGGTCTGGAAGCAGCTGACATTCAGACACCCAAGTGAGTCATTTGACCTTTGTTTTATCTGTACCCTTAATACTGCTTTCACATAGAATTGACAATATTTTGCTGTAAAAAACATGTTTTTATGACCCGCTTACAAACAAGCCCATTTTGACCAAGTTCTTGCCTGTGTGTTGTTTTATACCTCTAGTGGGGAATGAGTGGTAGTAGTGGAGAGGGGTTTATTTTAATAAATCTATTGAGAATATACACCATCAAAAATAAATCCATGATTCATTCCTTTAGGCAGGTCCTAAGAAACATAAGACTAATACAATGTATTTTCAAAAGAATAGAATTACATTTTTTGAGATAATCAGGCCTATGTTATGAGTCCGTGCAGCCATTGCTGCGCCATCCAATTGAAATCTTTCGGTCGTTATCTTGTAAATTAAACAGACAAGACACACCTACCTATTCACAGTCAACACACATATGTACAGTACCAGTCAAAAGTTTGGACACACCTACTCATTCAAGGGTTTTTCTTTATTGTTTACTATTTTCTACATTGTAGAATAATAGTGAAGACATCAAAACTATGACATAACACATATGGAATCATGCAGTAAACAAACAAGTGTTCAACAAATCAAAATATAAGTAGCCTCCCTTTGCCTTGATGACAGCACACTCTTGGCGGAGTGATATTTTGAAACAGAGCCCAATCTCATGCTTTTTTTATCCACGTTTCATCTCTTTCCTACACTCCCTCCGCTTTGTTAGGAAGCAGGCGTAGGGTCTCACCTTCATCATGATACCCATAGAAAATAATAACAATCCTATTTTCAAAAGCATGTGAGTCTCATTCTTATTTCACAACCTCTGCAGGCTTTTGGAGTTGCCTATATGCGATTGAGCAAAACAAATAGGCCTACACTTGATTTAGGCTACATTATAGCGCGCTAAATCTTTCTAATCAGAGGTAGATGAGCAAGCGAGCTACCACCTCCACTTATTTGCCCAGACAGAAAACAATTCAGTGAATCAGTGAAACAAAATCACATTGATTGATTATCAGATGAGTCAGTGAAACAAAAGCACATTGATTGATTATCAGATGAGTCAGTGAAGTCACAGGCTTTTGGTAGGTAGTAGGCCTGGGCTAATAAACGACTGTGAGTGAAGAGCAAAGCAATCCACCTGTTAAAGTCCAAAATGTTGAAGTAAATGATTCAACTTGACAAGATGTTCATGAGCCTCAACTTTTTCAAATCCTAATTGCAGCCTTACCAATATCCAAACATAGATTTAGTTAAGACGAGTTCCCACACTGTCCCAATCAAAACGGTGCTGAAATTAGCATCTAGATGACCACACGTGGCTAGGCTATTGCTTCAAATGTATTACAAGGAGGATTGGATGACTTTGGTAGTTTCAGTCAGCAACAATTCGATGCCTTCAATTGCATTAGCCTACTTTATTCCAATATTTTCATCATTCGGTGATATTTATTCCCTCAGCGATTCTTTATGGATCAACGTGGGTAATAAAGCAGTGCATGTGGTGGGTTATGTGAACAGATGGGTGAAGTGACTTCCCTCGCAAAGTTTTACAACTGGCAGGAGGATGGTAAGCGGGCGTTGCCTTAGCAACCGTCAAGACTTTAGAAGCGTAGTGCGTGCCAATGCCGCCTCAGCATTGCGGCTACGTTTCATACAAAGCCGCAGGCAGAACTTTACTGAAATGATTACTAGGTCGTTGGGCGGAAATGAACGTTTTGGCTTTGATCCCGGCAATACCTTTCAGATGTAAAGAAAAAGGCGGGAAAAAGTTGGCAGTATGATAAAGTTGGCATCTTAGTATGAAAGGGATATTATTAGAATCCTCTTTTGCAAGGACCCTCCCCCACCCACAGACCCACTTGCCCACTGGCCAAATGATACAACAGCCATGTTTAGTGAACTGTCAGTAATGGGACCTGTTGAATGAAGTGTGAAGTGTTTTTTTTGTGGGGGGGGGGGGGGGGGGGTCTACTACAGTTATAACACTTGTGTTTCTGGTTGTGATTTTGGAGCAGTTTGTTTGTTGTAACAAGTTTGATTCTGTTGGGGGACAAGGGTTCTCAAGGAGTTTGTGGATGAAGAGAGGGAGAGCTCGCAGTCGGTACAATCAAACTAAAAGTGTATTGTAAACAAGTGTTTAGAGTCAGGGTTGTTCAACTTCAACCAACTGTTGGCCTGCTTGAGGCACACTTTACACTTTCAGAATCTCATTTCTAATACAGCAAATCTATAGAATAAGGTGAAGTTCTTTAGAAGACAGAGAGGATAGTCCCAGGAAAGCATCTCCATCTTGAAACTGTTTTATTAAACTAAGATGGAGATTAAGATCGACGTCTATACAAGAGAGAGGAAGAGGGTAATCATAGGAAACATTATATTGTCTCTAACTGCATTTAATAAAACAGTTAGAGAATAAATACAAGCTAGAGCGGCTTTTCTGAGAGTGCCTTCTCTCAATGAACTCAATTTAGTCCTTTATCTTCCTGCCCGAGGCTCAATCAGTTTAATTCATTCAGTTTAATTCACGTCCACTAGCGCCCGTAGAGAAACGATGTCTGTCAACAGAACAGAGATAACAGTGAAAAGTGCTGAGTTCCTGACTGAGCCACTGAACCAACCGTGTGTCTCATCTGGTGCAATTTTGATCAGATCAGATCAGCCTGTTTCCTCCAGGCCAGAGAGGGTCCACCCCAGTACCTCCAGTCATCAGGAACCATCAGGAGTCAGGAAAGGAGAGCCCCTCGGGAGACTAACAGTCATTTTTATAAAATTATTAGATTACAGTGGCCCATCGTTGCCTAATTGGTAAGTTATTATTTGGTTCTGCCCTGGTGTGTGTGTGTATATTTGTGTGTGTGTGTGTGTGTGTGTGTGTGTGTGTGTGTGTGTGTGTGTGTGTGTGTGTGTGTGTGTGTGTGTGTGTGTGCGTGTGTGTGTGCGTGTGTGTGTGTGCATGCATCCATGTGTGTGTGTGCGTGCGTGCGTGCGTGTGTGTGTGCATGGATGTGTGTGTGTGTGCATGTACTTGTCTGTCCTGTGAGGTAGTGGATGAACAGGCAGTGAATAGGGACTCAATAAGCATTAGATAATTGATTACCGGTCCCTGAGCACTGACAGACTGCAGGCTCAGAGTTTAGCCCTCTAATCAATGACCGTTTTAGTACTGGCCTATGCCTGGAAAGGCTAGCACTCATCTGTACACAGTGGATCTTTCACTAACCTCACCTTGGGTACCCCCAGCCAGTTCTACTTTGCTTATCTATTCCTGAACTAGCAAAGCCTGATTCAACTTAACCCATCTTGGTTTTCTTGAAGGTTTTGGAAACATAGGCCTAGTGCTATTCCTCTACACAAATATATACCTTCCTAGTATTGAGTTGCAGCCTCGCTTCATCAGGCTCTACAAGGTGTCGAAAGCGTTCCACAGGGATTCTGGCCCATGTTGACTCTAATGCTTCCAACAGTTGTGTCAAGTTGGCTGAATGTTCTTTGGGTGGTGGACCATTCTTGATACACACGGGAAACTGTTGAGCGTGAAAAACCCAGCAGCGTTGCAGTTCTTGACACACCTACTACCATACCTCGTTCAAAGGCACTTCAATCTTTTGTCTTGCCCATTCACCCTCTGAATGGCACACATACACAATCCATGTCTCAATTTTCTCAAGGCTTAAAAATCCTTCTTTAATAACCTGTCTTCTCCCCTTCATCTACACTGATTTAAGTGGATTTAACTGGTGACATCAATAAGGGATCATAGCTTTCACCTGGATTCACCTGGTCAGTCTATGTCATCAAAATAGTGTTCCTAATATTTTGTCCACTCAGTGTACATGGTTTAAAGAGGATAAGTACAAGTCTACTTTTTGGTTCAGCTGACTTGTTTCTCCTAATGTTGACTACATGTTTTGTTCCATTATGTTTCATTTGTTCTTTAGAACAGTAGGGGCACAACATGGCCAGATACAAAAGCTGCTTTTTCACTGTTTCATTTACAGGTGTTAATACACTGCATTGTTTTTGCTACTGTTACCACAGCTTCCTCATTCCTCACCTTCTATCCTTAACACCTGAAAGAGCTGTCAACAACCCTCAGCTCATCCTGTCTTTTTTAATTAGAAAGTTGTTATAGGTGGTTTTTCACTTCATGGTTTCTCCTGCTGTTACCACAGCTTCCTCATTCCTCACCTTCTATCCTTAGTGTCTGAAAGAGCTTTCAAAACGTCTTACTCTCAGTCCTAGCACTGGAATGGTAGATGTGCAGAAGATGAATGTGCAAGTAGAGATACTGGGGTGCAAAGGAGCAAGATAAATAAATAAATACAGTATGGGGATGAGATAGTTGGATGGGCTGTTTACAGATGGGCTATGTACAGGTGCAGTGATCTGTGAGCTGCTCTGACAGCTGGTGCTTAAAGCTAGTGAGGGAGATATGGGTCTCCAGCTTCAGTGATTTTTGCGGTTTGTTCCAGTCATTGGCAGCAGAGAACTGGAAGGAAAGGCGGCCAAAGGAGGAATTGGCTTTGGCTATCTCTGCAGTAGATTGCAACACCGCCCCCTTTGGCAGTTCTATCTTGTCGGAAAATATTGTAGTTAGGGATGGACATTTCAGGGGTTTTGGTGGTCTTCCTGAGCCAGGATTCAGATACGGCTAGGACATCCGGGTTGACAGAGTGTGCTAGGGCAGTGAATAAAACAAACTTAGGGAGGATGCTTCTAATGTTAACATGCATTAAATCAAGGCTTTTACGGTTACAGAAGTCAACAAATGATAGTGCCTGGGGAATGGAAGTGGAGCTAGGCACTGCAGGGCCTGGATTAACCTCCACATCACCAGAGGAACAGAAGAGGAGTAGAATAAGGGTACGGCTAAAGGCTAAAATAACTGGTCGTCTAGTACGTACAGAACACAGAGTAAAAGGAGCAGATTTCTGCTAGAATAGATTCAAGGCATAATGTACAGACAAAGGTATGGTAGGATGTGGATACAGTGAGGGTAAACCTGTGCTTAGAGTGACACTGAAAGAAATGAAATAAACCTGTGCTTAGAGTGACAAACCAGGTGATGTCACCGCATGTGTGGGAGGTGGAACTAAAGTGTTAAATATGGCGTATTGAGCAGGGCTAGAGGCTCTACAGTGAAATAAGGCAATAAATACTAACCAAAACAGCAATGGACAAGGCTTATTGACGTTAGCGAGAGGCATGCGTAGCCGAGTAATCATAGGAGTCCAGTGAGTGGCTTCAGGCAGCTTGCGGGCCGGGGCTAGCAAGCTAACAGAAGGGCCTTGGAGGGACGTTGCGACGGAAGAATGTCTGTTGTGGCCCCCTCGTGCTATTACGTCAGCAGACGGATCAGCAGGGCTCCGTGTGGTAAACCAGGCCAATTGGCAGAATAGGTATAGAAAGAATTTGCACAGTGGGCCTCTTAAGCTAACAGTCCAATGTGTTCTGGACAGCTAGCAGGCCGCGGCTAGAATGCTAGCGGATGGGATTTCATGGGACGAAGCGACGGTGGAGCCAGTTGAGAAAAACCCCATCGGGTGAATCACGTCGTTAGCCAGGAGTGGCCACTCGAATAGCAGCTAGCTAGCTGCGATGATCCAGGTGAAGAAGGAAAAGGTTTGGAGCTTGCGGTAGGAATCCGGAGATATGGAGAAAAATAAGTCCGATTTGCTCTGGTTTGAGTCGCGCTGTGCAGACTGGCGAGAGTTGTCCATGCTAGAGGTGGCTGATGACCACTAGCAGTGGCTAGCTGACTACTAGCTAGTAGCTAGTTAGCTGGATAGCTTCTGTTGGGGTTCTGGTTCAGGCAACGGTTCAGACGATGGATCAGCAGGGCTCCGTATGGTGGGTATAGTGGCCAAAGAATTTGTCCGATGGGCCTCTTAAGCTAACAGTCCGATGTACTTTAGACAGCTAGCGGGCCGTGGCTAACTAGTAGCCAGTTAGCTGGTAGCCAGTTAGCTGGCTAGCTTTTGATGAGTTGATGAGTTCTTAATTAAGTATAAAAATAGCAGATCCGTACCACATTGGGTGAGGCGGGTTGCAGGAGAGTATATTCAGTCCGTAGATAGAAAGTGATATTAAAATATTAAATATATATACGGGAAAAAAACTATGTTTACAAGGGACAAGGGACAGGAAGGGGCAAGACAAAAACAAGACAAAAACACACGACTGCTATGCCATCTTGGAATAAGATTGACTAACCTTTAACCTCGCCATGTTCCTACTGATGGCATATCTCTCTAGTGTGTGTGTGTGTGTGTGTGTGTGTGTGTGTGTGTGTTAATGAGATGTTCCTACTGATGGCATATCTCTCTAGTGTGTGTGTGTGTGTTAATGAGATGGTTCTACTGAGTACCAGTAGACGTCAGTAGAACTGAACTGAGGACCAAAACCAGACAGCTGTTTTGTTATCTGTGATATCTTTATGCACAGAATCCTGGAAACAGCAGGGAAGATAATGGTTGTGTTAGGATTCCCCCTTAAGTTGATTCACCTATAGAATGTTAATCACCTTCTAGAACCATCCATACTCTAACAACAAACCTGCAAAAACCACAGTTATTTATGTATGGCAGTGTAGTTCTGTATGGACAATAATGTCAATATAACCCTTAATCCCTATATCGTGTGCACAAACCCACAAAAAGTATGGATAACTTGTTGGCGTGTTGTGGCTCGTTGCAGTGTGAAACTCTGGGAATAGCTTCTAGTCTGAACTTTGTGACAGGTGGACTGATGCTGGAGAGTTTGCTGGTCGGGGACAGAAGGCACTGAGCAGCCTGTCTGCTGTCCTAACAATGGGGACCTTCTGACAGCCATGATACAGTTGAAAAAACAATAGACTTCACAATCCTCCTACTGCCTGTGAACAGTGAGTTACCTCATCAACCAGCCATGATAACGTTACCTGAATGGCTTCCTTCTTATTGTTTCCCCAAAGAGGGTAGACTACCCAGTTATCCATGAGTGGCCAAGAACCATTTGTTTTGGTCTTGGTTATGGATGAACGTTTGGAAAACTTGCGGTGTTCGAATAGTCAAATTAATACCTTCCTCTTGATCATTTTTGAACGGTTGTTTTTAAATGTCAACGACAAATTAATGATATTCTCAGCTGCTGCTAATGAGAAGTGTTGAGAAATGAAAGGGTTGATAGGCAGTAGTCTAATGACAGAACAATTTTATAGTTTGGCTTCAATTTAGAAGAAGTCTAATTAGCTAGTTTCAAGTATATTCTGTATGCAGTGAGTGGATGACCATTAAAAAAAAAACGTCACTAATTTGTTAGAAAAAGAAAGAAAAGAAATCGACAACAGCAAGAAAAAGGTAACTGACTAGCCTTTCGCTGATTTGATAATTGGTATTATGGAAGGAGTGTTGCAAGACTGACTTGTCTTCTTCTTAATTGACATATTTACATTTTATTTGGTGGCGTACTGAGAATATAATAAATATAATCTCTCTCTCTCAACAATCACCCACAGGCCAATTACACTGGATTCATGTAATTCACCAGCTTGATGCAGTAATCAGTTATACTCAATCAATCAATCAATCAATCAATTGTTATTCTCCCTCTCTCTTTATCCCACTCTCTCGCTCCCTCTCTTTCTTCTCACTCTTTTTCTCTCTATATCACTCCATCTTATTATCCCTCTCTTCTCTCTCTCCCCCTCTCTCTCTCTCTCTCTCTCTGTCTCTCTTGCATACACAAAATCAATTAAATCAACATTTACTTGTTTCATCTTCACACAATGAACAGGGCTTCCCTGCATGATTAGCTGTGCTAATCTCTATTCGGTACACACTCAGTCAGGGAACAGAGTAGATGCAGAGTATCACATTGGTCTACTCTACCTTTCCATTAGCCATGCCTCAGGCCACTAACCCCCCCCCACCCCAATAAATCCAGTGCCTCAGGTACCCACCACCACTTAAACCTTATCGTCCGAGGAGCAGGAGTGCGACGGGCGGGAGGTGCGAGTGCCTATTAATTTTGCTAACGTTGCCTCTCTCGTCTCGCTGTCCTTTTCAAGGCGTGTGTTTCTCTCTCAGCTCAAGTGGTAATGGATGAGGCTCGTTGGCTATGGTAATGAGGAGCAATATGTGTTGTGGAAAAGGCCACAGAGTTTTCTCTGTGGAGCCATCGAGTCGCATCTCATCTCCAGAAGTGTTGTGCTGCTCGTTGGCTTTGTTTGCCAGTTTGAAACTTTGTTGGTGTATCACTAAAAGCGGCATTAAAAGTTTGGGGAATAACAAACGGAGAGCAGACATCCACCTCCACCTAGTTCAGCTGTGTTAGGGTTAGATGTGTGTAAATACTTCTCTGTTTAAGAGATGTTTGTGTTATCTCAGTCCTGTAAGGGAAAAACAGAGAGTTTGTCATCATGCAGCTCTTCCCATGACCGCCTGCTTCAGAAGGACGATGACCTTTACCTCCGTTTTCTTTTCTCCTCTGTGTTTTATTTTTCACCATAATTCCTGTGTTATGCTTCTTTATGAAAGTTCCTATCTCTCCTCACACTTCTCTCTCCTTTAGAGGTGAATGTTAAGCACTTTCTTATTGAATTTGATGTTTTGCTAATAAATAATAATAAATAATAATAATAAATCATGCAGCACTGGCGGGAGGTAAAGGAGGAGGAGGGATGGAGGGAGAGGAGGAGAGAAAGAGAGGGGGGTGCAGGGAGAGGAGGAGAGAAAGAGAGGGGTAGGCAGGCTAGGCTATGATTCACTACTACTTTGTGCCTTCTTTCAGGGTAATTCCACCATGGACAACTTGAGTGGAAAAATGTCTATTCTACAGCCAATTTGAATGTTTGTTTTGATAAAAATGTCTTATACAGTATGATATGATACTCTCAATATGTTTTTTAATTTATGTTTTACAGTGATCTGTGAAATTCCCCCATTTCAGCCTGAAAAATACATCTTTATTGGATTTCTGTTCAGTGTTGCCATGGGAGCTGTATACCCAAAGATCTCAACTCTGTCAGATGCTCTAGGATAGGGTTTCCCGAACTTGGTCCCGGGGACTCTGCACATTTCGTTTTTTTGGCCCTAGCACTACACAGCTGATTTAAATAATCAACTAATCATCAAGCTTTGATTATTTGAATCAGCTGTGTAGTGCTAGGGTAAAAATAAATACATTTGCACCCCTTGGGGTCCCCGGGACCGAGTTTGGGAAACTCTGTCCTAGGAGGGGAAGAGGAAGGTCGTGCCTCTCCAGAGGATATACTGTGGAGATGTACAACAGCTGATCTAACTGTTTAAAGCCTCACTTTGTACAGTGCCTTGCAAAAGTATTCATCCCCCTTGGTGTATTTCCTATTTTGTTGCGTTACAACCAGTAATTTAAATTGATTTTGTATTTGGATTTCATGTAATGGACATACACAAAATATTCCAAATTGGTGAAGTGAAATAAAAAATGTTTTTTGCTGTAAAGTGGTGCCTGGATATATATTCACCCCCTTTGCTATGAAGCCCCTAAATAATATCTGGTGCAACCAATTAACTTCTAAAGTCCACCAAAGATAACCCTGAAGGAGCTGCAAAGCTTCACAGCGGAGATTGGTGTATCTGTAAATAAGACCACTTTAAGCCGTACACTTCAGAGAGCTGGGCTTTACGGAAAAGTGGCCAGAAAAAAGCCATTGCTTAAAGAAAAAATATAAGCAAACACGTTTGGTGTTCGCCAAAAGGCATGTGGGAGACCCTCCAAACATTTGGAAAAAGGTACTCTGGTCAGATGAGACTAAAATGTAGCTTTTTAGCCATCAAGGAAAACGCTATGTCTGGCACAAACCCAACACCTCTCATCACCCTGAGAACGCTAACCCCAAGGTGAAGCATGGTGGTGGCAGCATCGTGCTGCGGGGATTTTTTTCACTGGTAGGGACTGGGAAACGGGTCAGAATTGAAGGAATGATGGATGGCACTAAAAACAGGGAAATTCTTGAGGGAAACCTTTTTTAGTCTTCCAGAGATTTGAGATTGGGACAGAGGTTCACCTTCCAGCAGGACAATGACCCTAAGCATACTGCTAAAGCAACACTCGAGTGGTTTAAGGGCAAACATTTAAATGTTTTTGAATGGCCTAGTCAAAACCCAGACCTCAATCCAATTGAGAATCTGTGGTATGACTTAAAGATTGCTGTACACCAGCGGAACCCATTCAACTGGAGCTGTTTTGCCTTGAAGAATGGGCAAACATCTCAGTGGCTAGATGTGCCAAGCTTATAGAGACATACCCCAAGAGACTTGCAGCTGTAATTGCTGCAAAAGGTGTCTCTACAAAAAATCGACTTTGGGGGGTGAATATTTATGTACGCTCAAGTGTTCAGTTTTTTTTGGTCTAATTTCTTGTTTGTTTCACAATTAAAAATATTTTGCATCTTCAAAGTGGTAGGCATGTTGTCTAAATCATATGATACAAACCCCCCGAAAATCTATTTTAACTCCAGGTTGTAAGCCAACAAAATAGGAAAAATGCCAAGTGTGGTGAATACTTTCAAACGTGTCACTGTACATACTGTAGGTGTCATATTATGCCATTGTCATTTTTTCTTTAGCCTATATTTAACTAGGCAAGTCAGTTAAGTGCAAATTCCTTTTTTACAATGACGGCCTACCCCGGCCAAAGCCTCTCCTAACCCGGACGACGCTGGGACAATTGTGCGCCGCTTTATGGGACTCCCGATCACGGCTGGTTGTGATATAGCCCAGGATCGAACCAGGGTCTGTAGTGACGCCTCTAGCATGCAGTGCCTTAGACCGCTGCACCACTCGGGAGCCTCTAATAGCAGTGGGAGTACCATGTTATCATAGGATACTTTGCTATTCCACTGTTCTTACATAGGCGTTGTTCATGATATCTAGTCAATTTCATATAAAGTGCAGATACACTTCCTTTGTGGAAACAGAAGCTCTAAATTCACAGAGAGAGATTTATTGAATGATTAACTCTTAACACCAATGCAGCCATGTGTTCATGTTGTTAAATATTCAAATCCTTCCAAAACCAATGTCTGTTTTACCTGGACAATACATTTACATATAGATCAGAGCCACAGCTAGTTCCCGGACAGACACATCGATGCTTTAACACATGACCCCTGACCTTTTGGTTTATTAGTGACACACACTACTGATCCATCCCTTAAAGAAGACACATCACGCTTCATGGACAGTCATATGGTGTGTGTGTGTGTGTGTGTGTGTGTGTGTGTATGTGTGTTTGTGTGTATGCATCTCCTCTTGGTTCTCGAGGAAAGGTCTTTGCCCCCCTGCTAATAATGACAAGTCAGGTGAAAGGGGGTGTCAACGTGCCCCCCCCCATGCACGTACGGGCACACACACACACACACACACACACACACACACACACACACACACACACACACACACACACACACACACACACAGACAGACAGACAGACAGACAGACAGACAGACAGACAGACAGACAGACAGACAGACAGACAGACAGACAGACAGACAGACAGACAGAGACAGACAGAGACAGACAGACAGACAGACAGACAGACAGACAGACAGACAGACAGACAGAACCTTATTCCGCTCTCAGTGTGTCCAGGGGTAATGAGAGCTCAGATGCCTCTCCCTGCGTCACACCAGGAAATTGGAGGCATGATTCTGAATTTATATCAGTATTTAGGAGTGTGAGGCTGTGCTGGACCGAATGCCATTGTTGCATAGTTGATTTATTAAGCCGTGATGCCGGAGAAGGGGTGAGGGGGGGTTGAGTGCGGGGCCAGAGGCGGTTTGGGTGGGTGTTGAGATTACTCTTGAGAACCCCAACGGGAGCTTGGATAGCCATAACAGAGAAGATTGAGAGGCAGCGAGGGGGAGTTGGTGGTCTGATGCCCAGGTTCGCTCTTCAGTACTATTTCCTTTCCCCCGACTACCTAGACATCAACTCTCTCAGTAATTTCCCTCGCAGGCCATAGATGGGATTTATCTCCTAGATGTGTGCTTTGGTATTGAAATCATCCCTGAGAGATTAACGGCATCATCTTCGGTTGGTTTTGGTTCCCTGGTTCTCAGACTCTTTGTTCCTCTGGTTAGTCTCTACTGTTCTCCGTTTTAAAGTACCACTGAAGGAACATGGCTATGGGCCAAATTGCTTTTCTTGCATCTACCAGCATTTTTTTTAATGTTAAGGTTTGCTCATTCAGGGGTTAACGTATGGTTTCCTTTTGAAATAATACTGTAGGAACATCAATGTGGATCTACCGAGGAGGAACTCTGGCTGAAATGAATTACACTCTCTCTGTGTTATTTAACATGGAGACATAGTGTGGACATGTTTGATGTTTCATCAGACCATGGAAGTATATTTCTTTAGGCACGCTGTCATGTTTTGTGTTTAAAAGTGTGTCTGTTTCAGTGATATCGTCTTGCTGATGAACTAAATATGACCTTTTGATGTTCTGTGTGATCACCAGACACCAGACAGCGACTACAATATCCTTATATGTCTTGAGGAAAAGTTTTGTGATCATGAGATGATACTTCATTGTGTACTTGCTGAGAGATTTGCCTCGCATCACAATTGTCTTTTACCACAAAGATAGAAATCACATGATGTAGATGTTCTTGGGAACAATGTGGCAGCTATTGCAGGTTTATTGGGAAATCTTCAGAGATTATTTTTCACAGAGAGAGAGAGAGGGGAGAGGAAGGAGAGACACACAGAGAGAGAGAGAGAGACATCAACCTAAACATCAGCGCCACAGGTAACTTCCACGAAGCTGTGAACGATCGGAGAGACAAGGCAAGAAGGGCATTCTATGCCATCAAAAGGGACATAAAATTCGACATACCAATTAGGATCTGGCAAAAAATACTTGAATCAGTTATAGAACACATTGCCCTTTATGGTTGTGAGGTCTGGGGTCCGCTCACTAACCAAGAATTCACAAAATGGGTCAAACACCAAACACAGGAATGACAAAACACTAAGGTCTTGTTAGTATATAATGTCTGTTTTCTGAGAGTACTGTAACTCATATAACCGAGAGTACTGTAACTCATATAACTGGGAGTACTGTAACTCATATAACCGAGAGTACTGTAACTCATATAACCGAGAGTACTGTAACTCATATAACTGAGTACTGTAACTCATATAACTGGGAGTACTGTAACTCATATAACTGAGTACTGTAACTCATATAACTGAGAGTACTGTAACTCATATAACTGAGTACTGTAACTCATATAACTGAGTACTGTAACTCATATAACTGGGAGTACTGTAACTCATATAACCGAGAGTACTGTAACTCATATAACCGAGAGTACTGTAACTCATATAACTGAGTACTGTAACTCATATAACTGGGAGTACTGTAACTCATATAACTGAGTACTGTAACATATAACTGAGAGTACTGTAACTCATATAACTGAGTACTGTAACTCATATAACTGAGTACTGTAACTCATATAACTGAGAGTACTGTAACTCATAACTGAGTACTGTAACTCATATAACCAAAAGTACTGTAACTCATATAACTGAGAGTACTGTAACTCATATAACTGAGAGTACTGTAACTCATATAACTGAGAGTACTGTAACTCATATAACTGAGAGTACTGTAACTCATATAACAGAGTACTGTAACTCATATAACAGAGAGTACTGTAACTCATATAACTGAGAGTACTGTAACTCATATAACTGAGAGTACTGTAACTCATATAACTGAGAGTACTGTAACTCATATAACTGAGAGTACAGTAACTCATATAACTGAGAGTACTGTAACTCATATAACCGAGAGTGTAACTCATATAGAGATGCAGTAGAGAAGTCTTCTGTCATAGCAGAACATTGACTATAGATCAGTATGGGGAATGATGCCTCACCGTCAGTCTCCATATAACCTCTCTTCAACCTTTATTAAAGCAGCATGAAGGTGTCAGTGAAAGACTGATAATATACCCAAAAACAATTTGCATAAAAACAACAGGACTCTTCTTTCTCCATATGGGCCCGGTGAAAGCATCTGAATATTTATTGTTACTGATGTTAGTGAGACCTAGTCAAATACTTTATCTGGACTTTATTGAGTTTGCTTGACACAATGGAACCAATAAAATGTGTATATAATATATATATATACATACAGTATATACAGTATATATATATATATATATATATATATATATATATATATATATATATATATATACAGTGCCTTCAGAAAGTATTATTTTTCTAAATTTTGTTGCGTTACAGATTTTGTGTCTCTGCCCTACACACATAGTACCCAATAATGTCTAAGTTTACACAATTAATTAAAAATTAAACGCTGAAATGTCTTGAGTCAAGAAGATTTCAACCAGTCACATAATAAGTTGCATGAACTCACTATGTGTGCAGTAATAGTGTTTAACATGATTTCTGAATGACTACCTCATCTCTGTACCCCACACATACAATTATCTGAGAGATCCTTCAGTCGAGATGTGAATTTCAAACACAGATTCAACCACAAAAACCAGGGAGGTTTTCCAATGCCTCACAAAGAAGGGCACCTATTGGTAGATGGGTAAAACAAAGCAGACATTCAATATCCTTTTGAGCACGGTGAAGTTATTAATTACACTTTTGGAAGGTATATCAATACACCCAGTCACTACAAAGATACAAGCGTCCTTCCTATCTCAGTTGCCTGAGAGGAAGGAAATCAGGGATTTTACCATGAGGCCAATGGTGACTAAAACTTTTACAGAGTTTAATGGCTGTGATAGGAGAAAACTGAGGATGGATCAACAACATTGCAGTTACTACACAATACTAACCTAAATGACAAAGTGAAAAGAAGGAAGCCTGTACAGAATAAAAATATTACAAAACATGCATCCTGTTTGCAATAAGGCACTAAAGTAAAACTGAAAAAAAGATTGGGTAAGAAATTAACTTTAATTCCTGAATACAAAGCATTATGTTTTGGGAAAATCCAACACAATGCATCAGTGAATACCACTCTTCATATTTTCAAGCATGGTTGTGCCTGCATCATGTTATGGGTATGCTCGTCATCGGCAAGTACTACAGAGTTTTTTTTCCAACACTCTACTCAGCAAATTGGATGCAGTCTATCACAGTGCCATCTGTTTTGTCACCAAAACCCCATATGCTACCCACCACTGCGACCTGTATGCTCTTGTTGGCTGGCCATCGCTTCATACTTGTCGCCAAACCCACTGGCTCAGGTCATCTACAAGTCTCTGCTAGGTAAAGCCCCGCCTTATCTCAGCTCACTGGTCACCATAGCAGCACCCACTCGTAGCACACGCTCCAGCAGGTATATCTCACTGGTCACCCCCAAAGCCAATTCCTCCTTTGGCCGCCTTTCCTTCCAGTTCTCTGCTGCCAATGACTGGAACAAACTGCAAAAATCACTGAAGCTGGAGACCCATATCTCCCTCACTAGCTTTAAGCACCAGCTGTCAGAGCAGCTCGCAGATCACTGCACCTGTACATAGCCCATCTGTAAATAGCCCATCCAACTATCTCATCCCCATACTGTATTTATTTATCTTGCTCCGTTGCAACCCAGTATCTCTACTTGCACATTAATCTTCTGCACATCTACCATTCCAGTGTCTAATTGCTATATTGTAATTACTTCGCCACCATGGCCTATTTATTGCCTTAACTCCCTTATCTTACCTCATTTGCACTCACTGTATATACAGTGGGGCAAAAAAGTATTTAGTCAGCCACCAATTGTGCAAGTTCTCCCACTTAAAAAGGTGAGAGAGGCCTGTAATTTTCATCATAGGTACACTTCAACTATGACAGACAAAAGGAGAAAAAAAATCCAGAAAATCACATTGTAGGATTTTTTATGAATTTATCTGCAAATTATGGTGGAACATAAGTATTTGGTCACCTACAAACAAGCAAGATTTCTGAATCTCACAGACCTGTAACTTCTTCTTTAAGAGGCTCCTCTGTCCTCCACTCATTACCTGTATTAATGGCACCTGTTTGAACTTGTTATCAGTATAAAAGACACCTGTCCACAACCTCAAACAGTCACACTCCAAACTCCACTATGGCCAAGACCAAAGAGCTGTCAAAGGACACCAGAAACAAAATTGTAGACCTGCACCAGGCTGGGAAGACTGAATTTGCAATAGGTAAGCAGCTTGGTTTGAAGAAATCAACTGTGGGAGCAATTATAAGGAAATGGAAGACATACAAGACCACTTACAATCTCCCTCGATCTGGGGCTCCACGCAAGATCTCACCCCATGGGGCCAAAATGATCACAAGAACGGTGAGCTAAAATCCCAGAACCACACGGGGGGTGAATGACCTGGTGAATGACCTGCAGAGAGCTGGGACCACAGTAACAAAGCCTACCATCAGTAACACACTACGCCGCCAGGGACTCAAATCCTGCAGTGCCAGACGCGTCCCCCTGCTTAAGCCAGTACATGTCCAGGCCCGTCTGAAGTTTGCTAGAGAGCATTTGGATGATCCAGAAGAAGATTGGGAGAATGTCATATGGTCAGATGAAACCAAAATGTAACTTTTTGGTAAAAACTCAACTCGTCGTGTTTGGAGGACAAAGAATGCTGAGTTGCATCCAAAGAACACCATACCTACTGTGAAGCATGGGGGTGGAAACATCATGCTTTGGGGCTGTTTTTCTGCAAAGGGACCAGGATGACTGATCCGTGTAAAGGAAAGAATGAATGGGGCCATGTATCGTGAGATTTTGAGTGAAAACCTCCTTCCATCAGCAAGGGCATTGATGATAAAATGTGGCTGGGTCTTTCAGCATGACAATGATCCCAAACACACCGCCCGGGCAACGAAGGAGTGGATTCGTAAGAAGCATTTCAAGGTCCTGGAGTGGCCTAGCCAATCTCCAGATCTCAACCCCATAGAAAATCTTTGGAGGGAGTTGAAAGTCCGTGTTGCCCAGCAACAGCCCCAAAACATCACTGCTCTAGAGGAGATCTGCATGGAGGAATGGGCCAAAATACCAGCAACAGTGTGTGAAAACCTTGTGAAGACTTACAGAAAACGTTTGACCTCTGTCATTGCCAACAAAGGGTATATAACAAAGTGTTGAGATAAACTTTTGTTTTTGACCAAATACTTTTTTTCCACCATAATTTGCAAATAAATTCATAGAAAATCCTACAATGTGATTTTCTGTATTTTTTTTTCTCATTTTGTCTGTCATAGTTGAAGTGTACAGGCCTCTCTCATCTTTTTAAGTGGGAGAACTTGCACAATTGGTGGCTGACTAAATATTTTTTTGCCCCACTGTAGATGTTTATTTTTTCTACTGTATTATTGACTCTATGTTTGTTTATTCCATGTTTAACTCTGTGTTGTTGTATGTGTCGAACTGCTGTGCTTTATCTTGGCCAGGTCGCAGTTGCAAATGATAACTTGTTCTCAACTAGCCTACCTGGTTAAATAAAGGTGAAATACATTTTTTATTTTTTAAATGTTATGACTTTTGTTATGACACTCCTGAACCTGTGACCAGAAACCAGCTGCAAGGGGGCAATACCATAAAGTAGATGATCCATCTCTTCACAGCAAATTCTGCATAGCTGACATGGTTGTATGCCCCATATACTGTATATATAACATTTTGTTGGTAGCAAGAATTTTGTAAAATAATTTTCATTTAAAAACTCAAATTGTTGAATCAGGTGCCATGGGATCGGAACGTCAAAGATGTCTTCTCAGCATTTGTGTAACCTGTTTGAAGTAGCTGTCATCAAATGGAACTGGTATTTTTTTTTATTTATGAAAATGTTGATGTTCTTTAAAAAATAAAAAATAAAAACATTTGGTCTTTAATATAGGGCAGACAAAGAAGTTCCTTACCTTCTCCACCTTCCACTTGCCTTCTCCATTTCTGTGGTAATGCTACAATCAATTGGTTATAAGTTTGTATTGAGCAAACATTCCCATATATTTTAGATAGCTGCATGTGTGACGTAACACCACCATTCATATTCATTATATAATTAATAAAAATAATGATTTTTATTTTTTTTATATGTTTTTTTTATCAATTAGTGTATTTGAGTGTAATTAACCAGAATTGTTTTTTATTTTCTTGAGGCTGAAATGTAAATTGTAATCGTTTGCTTGGTTGAGAAAGGGCGATGCTTTGAACTAGGTTTAATTTTAAATTAACTGAAAATAAGAGGTCGTAATCTGCATGAAGGTAAAAAGCGATTTTGTAATGAAGGATGAGCCTGCCTTAAAAATCGACTGGAGAACCATTTTGGGCTTAAGTATAACTTTTAGTGAGAGGTTCAATGCTTGAATATTTAATTATTTCAGCCCCCAAACTCATATTCATTATATAAATAGGCATGTTTAATTTTGTCTGGCTTACCATTCCAAATTCATTTGAATAATATTGCTCATATAATTATGAAACGAGTCATCTGGAGTAATCAGGGCCATAAGTAAGTACGTAAACTGTGATATGACTGATGAGTTAATCAGTGTGATTTTTCCATAAATAGACAGGTACCTCTCCATGGTTGCAAGATCTTGTTTATTTTGGCAAACTTTCTATTGAAATTAGTCTTGGTAAGTTATTTTATATCTTTAGGGATAATATAATTTTATAACTACAGGGTAATGTCATAATAATTTAGTCCAGAGAGGCGAGAGAAATGATCTAGATCGTCAATGAGACTACACCGTTATCCAGGACTTGTGAAAAACTTGTCTTCGGCATACGTTGGCACTTTTGTTTTTAGGCCGTGGATTTCCTAACCCTTGATCTTATTCTTGATCTGATCTTAAGAGAGAGCATTTCAATGGCCATAACAAATACATTTGGAGATAATGGACATCCTTGTTTATCCAATAGAATCATAAGTGCAAACCCTGCCTATCTTGTACTTCAGGCACGCTAGAGCAAACACTTAAAGTATTTGTTAGGGTTCAAATAGTATCTGAACCCAGCTCTGAGGTTGGTTAGTACAGAGGTATGCAGATGGAATCTCTGCAGTGCTTTTTAGGAGAAGGACACAATAGTTAATGAACCAACAGTACAGGCTGTAGTTCTTCAGTGGAAATGATTCCCGCAGGTTGTGATGATTCCAACGTAGAGATGGGAACCTGTGGAATAGTCATGACGTTCGCTTTTCACTTCCTTTCATTTGATTTATCCGCAAAGGATGTGTTTGTTTGAAGTGTTGCATTTCTCTCTGCGGTCTTACGGCGGATCAAATGAGGATTCCTTCAGTCCATATCAACGTAATTGGGGTGTGTGTGTGTGTGTGTGTGTGCTTGCATGTGTGTTCCTATTTGCTCTTCTGTGTAATGTCCACACCAGATAGTGGTGTTTCCCTGCTCCCTCCAGCAATCCTGATGTCTTGCCAAGAAAGGGAGTTGAGCCTTTAAAGAAAATCAAAGTGTTTTTAGGTTGCATCAGGTTTTCAGCTCTATAAACACAGTCACGACACTGGGCAATGGGATTCTGGTTCAACTAACTTTATACATTGTAGAATGTACAAATAACAAGGCTATGAACTTCAGACCCCGAACATCAATCTACAGTGACAGTGTGTGTGTCCCATTATTCATAATAACATAAAATATACTGTACCTTACTAGCGTGCAACTTAGAGTTTACTCATGCTAGTATGAAATCTATAACATGGATATTGCAACCCCCACATAGAATATGTTGACTCTCACCTCAAGGATTTCCCTGGCTGAAGGTATGATGGCATACTTACCAGTACTAGTGTGCTTATTGAGCTAGGTAGGGTACACTTAAGCCCTACTTAGTCCAAGGACCACTCATCATATGGAAAGGATCCATATAATGGATACTGGTGTTGACTCCCACAGTAGAGAATTCCCTTTCTGACAGTATGTTGAAATATGACAGTAGCCTTATGTTCCATGTCCCCCCCCCCCCAGGACTGAACAGACTGCCATGCTGCTGATTTCAGCAATCGTGGTATAATTATTCACACTCTAATGACATCTTACTTGACACCTGTCATCCTCCATCCTCTCAATTCAATTCAAGGGGCTTTATTGGCATGGGGAACATATGTTAACATTGTCAAAGCAAGTGAGGTAGATAATATACAAAGTGAAATAAACAATAATTATGAACAGTAAATATTACACTCACAGAAGTTCCAAAATAATAAAGACATTACAAATGTCATATTATGTTTATATATATACAGTGTTGTAACGATGTTAAAGTACAAAAGGGAAAATAAATAAGCATAAATATGGGTTGTATTTACAATGGTGTTTGTTCTTCACTGGTTGCCCTTTTCTCGTGGCAACAGGTCACAAATCTTGCTGCTGTGATGTTACACTGTGGAATTTCACCCAATAGATATGGGAGTTTATCAAAATTGGGTTTGTTTTTGAATTCTTTGTGGATCTGTGTAATCTGAGGGAAATATGTGTCTCTAATACGGTCATACATTGGGCAGGAGGTTAGGAAGTGCAGCTCAGTTTCCACCTCATTTTGTGGGCAGCGTGAACATAGCCTGTCTTCTCTTGAGTGCCATGTCTGCCTACGGCGGCCTTTCTCAATAGCAAGGCTATGCTCACTGAGTCTGTACATAGTCAAAGCTTTCCTTAAGTTTGTGTCAGGGACAGTAGTCAGGTATTCTGCCACTGTGTATTCTCTGTTTAGGGCCAACTAGCATTCTAGTTTGCTCTGTTTTTTTGTTAATTCTTTCCAATGTGTCAAGTAATTATCTTTTTTGTTTTCTCATGATTTGGTTGGGTCTAATTGTGCTGCTGTCCTATGGTTCTGTGGGGTCTCTTTGTGTTTGTGAACAGAGCCCCAGGACCACCTTGCTTAGGGGACTCTTCTCCAGGTTCATCTCTCTGTAGGTGATGGCTTTGTTATGGAAGGTTTGGGAATCGCTTCCTTTTAGGTGGTTGAAGAATTTAAAGGCTCTTTTCTGGATTTTGATAATTAGCGGGTATTGGCCAAATTCTGCTCTGCATGCAGTATTTGGTGTTTTAGGTTGTACACTGAGGATATTTTTGCAGAATTATGCATGCATAGTCTCAATTTGGTGTTTGTCCCATTTTGTGAATTCTTGGTTTGGTGAGCGGACCCCAGACCTCACAACCATAAAGGGCAATGGGTTCTATAACTGATTCAAGTATTTTTTGCCACATCCTAATTAGTATATCACATTTTATGTCCCATTTGATGGCATAGAATGCCCTTCTTGCCTTGTCTCTGTCTGTCTGTCTGTCTGTCTGTCCGGCCGTCTGTCTGTCTGTCTGTCTGTCCGTCCGTCTGTCTGTCTGTCTGTCTTTCTCTCTCACTCTCTCTCATTCTTTCTGTCCACACATAGGCAGAGATAAATGGGCCAAATGAGATTTTAATGCATAATGTGGTTTTAGCGTTATTGCCGACAAAGGCTTTAGTGAGAAAGTGATAACCTGCAGGCAGCTTCTTTATTGCAGAAGAGAGAGATTGCGACAATGTGTCAGAGGACCTTAAAAGGTCTAATTGTGTGACTGAGGATATGTCCTGCAGGCTTATACTAACTGACTGCAGTCTCACTCTGCCTGCCTGGGACACTGTGTCTCTGTCTGTCTGTTTCTCTATCTCTGCCTCCCTGGGACACTGTGTCTCTGTCTGTCTGTTTCTCTATCTCTGCCTCCCTGGGACACTGTGTCTCTGTCTGTCTGTTTCTCTATCTCTGCCTCCCTGGGACACTGTGTCTCTGTCTGTCTGTTTCTCTATCTCTGCCTCCCTGGGACACTGTGTCTCTGTCTGTCTGTTTCTGTTTATCTGCCTGCCTGGGACACTGTGTCTCTGTCTGTCTGTTTCTGTTTCTCTGCCTCCCTGGGACACTGTGTCTCTGTCTGTCTGTTTCTGTTTCTCTGCCTGCCTGGGACACTGTGTCTCTGTCTGTCTGTTTCTGTCTGTCTCTCTCTCTCTCTGTGTCTGTCACTGTTTCTCTGTCTGTCTGTCTGTCTGTCTGTCTGTCTGTCTGTCTGTCTGTCTGTCTGTCTGTCTGTCTGTCTGTCTGTCTGTCTGTCTGTCTGTCTGTCTGTCTGTCTGTCTGTCTGTCTGTCTGTCACTGTCTATCACTGTCTGTCTGTCTCTCTCTGTCTATCACTGTCTGCCTGTCTGTCTCTCTCTGTCTATCTCTGTCTGTCTGCCTCTGTATATCACTGTCTCACTCTCTCTGTGTCTATCACTGTTTCTCTATCTATGTCTGTCTGTCTGTCTGTCTGTCTGTCTGTCTGTCTGTCTGTCTGTCTGTCTGTCTGTCTGTCTGTCTGTCTGTCTGTCTGCCTCTGTATATCACTGTCTGTCTCTCGCTCTCTCTCTGTCTGTCTGTCTGTCTGTCTGTCTGTCTGTCTGTCTGTCTGTCTGTCTGTCTGTCTGTCTGTCTGTCTATCACTGTCTGTCTCTCTCTGTCTGTCTGCCTCTGTCTGCCTCATCTGTCTCTGTCTATCTCTGTCTGCCTCTGTCTGTCTCTTTCTGCCCCTGTCTGCCTCTGTCTTTTTCCGTCTGTCTCTGTCTGTCTTTGTCTGTCTCATTCTCAATTCAATTCAAACGACTTTATTGACATGGGAAACATATGTTTATATTGCCAAAGCAAGAGAAATTTGTCATTAACAAAAGTGAACTAAACAATAAAATTACAGTAAATATTACACTCACAAAAGTTCCAAAGGAATAGAGACATTTCAAATGTCATATTATGGCTATATAGAAGTGTTGTAACGATGTGAAAATAGTTAAAGTACATTTGGTTGGGTCTAACTGTGTTGCTTTCCTGGGGTTCTGTGGGGTCTGTTTGTGTTTGTGAACAGAGCCCCAGGACCAGCTTGCTTAGGGGACTCTTCTCCAGGTTCATCTTTCTGTAGTTGGTAACTTTGTTATCGAAGGTTTGGGAATCGCTTCCTTTTAGGTGGTTGTAGAATTTAACAGCTCTTTTCTGGATTTTGATAATTAGCGGGTATTGTCCTTATTCTGCTCTGCATGCAGTATTTGGTGTTTTACTTTGAACACTGAGGATATTTTTGCATTTTGCATTTTTTTCCCATTTTGTGAAATCTTGGTTGGTGAGTGGACCCCAGACCTCACAACCATAAAGGGCAATAGGTTCTATAACTGATTTCAAGTATTTTTTAGCCAGATCCTAATTGGTATGTCAAATTTTATGTTCATTTTGATGGCGTAGAAGGCCCTTCTTGCCTTGTCTCTCAGATTGTTCACAGCTCTGTGGAAGTTACCTGTGGCGCTGATGTTTAGGCTGAGCTATGTATTGTTTTTTGTGTGCTGTAAGTGGACGGTGTCAAGATGGAATTTGTATTTGTGGTCCTGGTGACTGGAATTTTTTGGAACACCATTATTTTTCGTCTTACTGAGATTTACTGCCAGGGCCCAGGTCTGGCAGAATCTGTTCAGAAGATCTAAGTGCTGCTGTAGGCCCTCCTTGGTTGGGGACAGAAGCACCAGATCATCAGCAAACAGCAGACATTTGACTTCAGATTCTAGTAGGGTGAAGCTGGGTGCTGCAGACTGTTCAAGTGCCCTCACCAATTCGTTGATATATGTGTTGAAGAGGGTGGTGCTCAGGCTGCATCCCTGTCTCACCCCACGGCCCTGTGGAAAGAAATGTATGTGTTTTTTTGCCAATTTTAGCCGCACATTTGTTGTTTGTGTAAATGGATTTTATAATGTTGTAGGTTTTTCCCCCAACACCACTTTTCATCAATTTGTATAGCAGACCCTCATGCCAAATTGAGTCAAAAGCTTTTTTGAAATCAACAAAGTATGAGAAAACTTTGCCTTTATTCTAGTTTGTTCGTGAATTAGTATGTTTAGGGTGAATAGGTGGTCTGTCGTATGGTAATTTGGTTAAAAAAAACATTTGACATTTGGTCAGTACATTGTTTTCACTGAGGAAATGTACGAGTCTTACTGTTAATGATATTGCAGAGGATTTTCCCAAGGTTACTGTTTACACATATCCCACGGAAGTTATTGGGGTCAAATTTGTCTCCACTTTTGTGGATTGGGGTGATCAGTCCTTGGTTCCAAATATTGGGGTAGATGACAGCGCTAAGGATGATGTTAAAGAGTTTTAGTATAGCCAATTGGAATTTGTGGTCTGTATATTTTATAATTTCATTTAGGACACCATCAACACCACATGCCTTTTTGGGTTGGAGGGTTTGTATTTTGTGCTGTAGTTCATTCAATGTAATTGGAGAATCCAGTGGGTTCTGATAGTCTTTAATAGCTGATTCTAAGATGTGTAATTGATCATGTATATGTTTTTGCTGTTTGTTCTTTGTTACAGAGCTAAAGGGATTGGAGAAGTGGTTTATTCACACATCTCCGTTTTGGATAGATAACTCTCTGTGTTGTTGTTTGTTTAGTGTGTTCTAATTTTCTCAGAAGTGGTTAGATTGTATGGATTCTTCAATTACATTGAGCTGGTTTCTGAAGTGTTCCTTCTTTTTCCCATAGTGTATTTCTGTATCATGTTAGTGATTTGCCATAGTGAAGGTGTACTGTAGGCTCAGGTTTTCTGGGTCTCTATGTTTTTGTTTGGACAGGTTTCTCAATTTCTTTGTTATGTTTTTGCATTCTTCATCAAATAGTTTGTCATTCTTGTTAACTTTCTTAGGTTGTCTGCTTGAAAATTTTAGATTTGATAGGGAAGGTTAAATATACTGTTTAGGTTTTCTACTGCCAAGTTTACACCTTCACTATTACAGTGGAACATTTTGTCCAGGAATTTGTCTGAAAGGGATTGAATTTGTTGTTGCCTAATTGTTTTTTGAATACACTACTTTTCTTCCATCTATAGTGTTTCTTAATATTATTCAGTTCCTTTGGCTTTGATGCCTCATGATTGAGTATGTCTCTGTTCAAGTAGACTGTGATTTTGCTGTGATCTGATAGGGGTGTCAGTGGGATGACTGTAAATGCTCTGAGAGACTCTGTGTTGAGGTCAGTGATAAAGTAGTCTACAGTACTACTACCAAGGGATGAGCTGTAGGTGTACCTACCGTAAGAGTCTCCTCGAAGCCTACCATTGACTATGCACAGACCCAGCGTGTGACAGAGCTGTAGATGTACCTACCGTAAGAGTCTCCTCGAAGCCTACCATTGACTATGCACAGACCCAGTGTGTGACAGAGCTATAGGTGTACCTACCGTAAGAGTCTCCTCGAAGCCTACCATTGTCTAAGCACAGACCCAGCGTGTGACAGAGCTGTAGATGTACCTACCGTAAGAGTCTCCTCGAAGCCTACCATTGACTATGCACAGACCCAGCGTGTGACAGAGTTGCAGGAGTTGTGACCTGTTTTTGTTGGTTGTTTTGTCATAGTTGTGTCTAGGGGGGCATATTTGGGAGGGAATGTTGTCACCTCCAGGTAGGTGTTTGTCCCCTTGTCCCCCTGTGTGCTGAGGGTGGCATTCACCACAGACTAGGACTATGCCCCAAGGCCTGGAAATGGTTGATCTTCCCCTCTAGGATGGAGAAGCTGCCATGGTTAAAGTATGGGAATTCTATTGGGGGGGATATAGGTAGCAAACATGAGGAGATAATTTCCTTATTAATTTCAAGCCAGATGTCAAATGTTTCTGTTCTAACTAATTGAATAGAAGGGATTAGTTCTAATCTATAACAAATTAGCATACCCCTTGAGTCCCTTCCCTGTTTCACACCTGGTAGTTTGATGGATGGGACTACCAGCTCTCTGTAACCTAGTGAGTAACCAGGGGTCCGTCTTCTCTATACCATGTTTCTTGTAAGATGTCAACGTCTGTATTTCTGATTTCTTTGATGAAGTCTTGGTTCCTGCTCTTTAGGCCAAATGCAGATGACCTCTGACCTTGTATATTCCAGGATGAGATAGTAAATGCTTTGTGTTCCATCGTGTCTAGTGTTGTTTTCTTGTGGCTCGGACCATTACGGTAGGTGTGAGCAGAGCATGTTGTGCATCAAATTACATACCACTTAGGTCGCAGGATGGACCTTGAGCGGGTGTATTAGTGGGGGTTGGGCCGGTGTAGAGGCAGGGTGCATGGGGGGGGGGAGCATAAGACTGATCTGGGGAGGCTTATATAGGGTGTGGCTAGGGTTTGTTTGGGGAGGCGTCGACTCTCTCAATTCAATTTAAATTAAATTAATTTATATTTTTCTCTCTCTCTCTCTCTCTCTCTCTCTCTCTCTCTCTCTCTCTCTCTCTCTCTCTGTCTCTCTCTGTGCACTCCACTCTGTCTCTTTCACTCTGTCTCTGTTTCTCTCTCTCTCTATCTCACACTCAGGCTTCAGGGAGAATGATGATATGACGTCTCAGGATATTTGACGTCTGAAGTGATTTGAGTTTGCCGTTTTCAAAGTAGAAAATGGGGGGGGGGGGACTAACCCTAGCCATGTTATACTGTATCTTTCAACAGTTTTATAACTGTAGTTGTATAAGAAGTTGTATTATAAGAGCTTTTTAACGTTTGGACCTACCCATTCAAGAGTTTTTCTTATTTTGTACTATTTTGTACAATTTTCTGCATTGTAGAATGTGGTAACAAAAACGTGTTAATCAAGTCAAAATGTGTTTTATATTTTAGATTCTTCAAAGTAGCCACCCTTTGCCTTGATGACAACACTGCAAATCCACCATTCCAGTGTTTTACTTGCTATATTGTATTTACTTCGCCACAATGGCCTTTTTTTCCAGTGTTTTACTTGCTATATTGTATTTACTTCGCCACATTGCCTTTACCTCCCTTATCTCACCTCATTTGCTCACATCATAAATAGACATATTTTTCTACTGTATTATTGACTGTATGTTTGTTTTACTCCATGTGTAACTCTGTGTTGTTGTATGTGTCGAACTGCTACCTGGTTAAATAAAGGTGAAATAAATAAATACAAATTTCATCCCAAACCATCTCAACCTGGTTGAGGTCGGGTGATTGTGGAGGCCAGGTCATCTGATGCAGCAACTCCATCACCATCCTTATTGGTCAAATAGCCCTTACACAACCTGGAGGTGTGTTTTGGGTCATTGTCCTGTTGAAAAACAAATGATAGTCCCAAACCAGATGGGATGGCGTATCACTGCAGAATGCTGTGGTAGCCATGTTGGTTAAGTGTGCCTTGAATTCTAAATAAATCACTGACAGTGTCTCCAGCAAAGCACCATCACACCTCCTCCTCCATGCTTCACGGTGGGAACCACAAATGCAGAGATCATCCGTTCACCTACTCTGTGTCTCACAAAGACATGGCGATTGGAACCAAAAATCTCACATTTGGATTCATCAGACCAAAGGACAGATTTACACCGGTCTAATGTCCATTGGCCCAAGCAAGTCTCTTCTTATTGGTGTATTTTAGTTGTAGTTTCTTTGCAGCAATTCGACCATGAAGCCCTGTCTCCTCTGAACAGTTGATGTTGAGATGTGTCTTTTACTTGAACTCTGTGTATAATCGAAGAATAAAGCTTTAGAACTGTAGTTTAGAACAGTTTAATTACATATTAACTGTTTCTCTGCGCGTAAGAGCTTTAGAATTGTATAATATCAGTTTATAACTGTTTAATAAGATTAATTTTGTATTTCTGTGTGTCTCAGAGTGAAGCAGAAGAAGTCCAAGCCTCAGCACCTGAAGATCAACAGTAGTATGGGGAGCTGTGAGAACCTGCCTACCCAGCGTTCACCCCTACACTCCTCTGACCATCGCTCCCTCCGTTCCTTTTTCTTCCCCACCTTCATGCCCTCCACTCCCCCCGTCTACTCCGATGCAAGTAAGTACCCTTTTTATAACACTAAGCCTTATAGTACTCGTTAGTCTAGGAGTGTTCAATTCTATCCGAAAATGGCCGATGTGGGTGCAGGAGTAACTCACCTGATTCAACTAATTAAATCTTGATTGAAGATTGTCATTGCTTGGCTAGTTGAATCAGGGGTGTTATCTAGTGTGCAGTGGTTTAAAGTACTTAAGTAAAAATACTTGAAAGTACTACTTAAGACGTTTTTTTGTGTATCTGTACTCCTAACTTTACTATGTATATTTTTGACAACTTTTACTTTTACTTCACTACAGTCCTAAAGAAAAGTATATACTTTTAACTCCATACATTTTCCCTGACACCCACAAAAGTACTCTTTACATTTTGAATGCTTAGCAGGACAGGAAAATGAACAAATTCACACACTTATCAAAAGAACATCCCTGGTCATCCCTACTGCCCCTGATCTGGCGGACTCACTAAACACACATGCTTCGTTTGTAAATGATGTCTGAGTATTGGAGTGCGCCCCTGGCTATCCATAAAATTAAAATAAACAGGAAAATGATGCCTTCTGATTTATACTTTTACTTTTGATACTTAAGAATATATTAGTGATTACATTTACTTTTGATACTTAAGTACATTTCAAATCAAATACTTTTAGAGTTTTACTCAAGTAGTATTTTACTGGGTGACTTTTACTTTTTCTTGAGTCATTTTCTATGAAGGTATCTTTACTTTTACTCGAGTATGACAATTGGGTACTTTCTTCATCACTACTAGTGTGTTACATGATTGTTGATTGTCCACTGTCTGTCTACAGGTCTTTCTCTAGTAATTACTATATGGGAGCATCACGTTTTAGGGAAGAACCAGATGCAGACAGTGTCGAAGTAACAAGATTGTATTACTAGAACAGGGGGCAGGCAAAATGACAGGTCAAGGGTAGGCAGAGGTCAGTAATCCAGATCAGAGTCCATAAGGTACAGA
Source organism: Oncorhynchus mykiss (assembly GCF_013265735.2). Lineage (NCBI taxonomy): Eukaryota > Metazoa > Chordata > Actinopteri > Salmoniformes > Salmonidae > Oncorhynchus > Oncorhynchus mykiss. Next base: position 74,618,170 of record NC_048575.1, on the reverse strand, counting down.
ACGACAGGCTCAGGGTCAGGGCAGGCAGAGGTCAGTAATCCAGATCAGAGTCCATAAGGTACAGAACAACAGGATCAGGGTCAGGGCAGGCAGAGGTCAGTAATCCAGATCAGAGTCCATAAGGTACAGAACGACAGGCTCAGGGTCAGGGCAGGCAGAGGTCAGTAATCCAGATCAGAGTCCATAAGGTACAGAACGACAGGCTCAGGGTCAGGGCAGGCAGAGGTCAGTAATCCAGATCAGAGTCTATATAAGGTACAGAAATACAGGCTCAGGGTCAGGGCAGATAGAGGTCAGTAATTGAGATCAGAGTCCATAAGGTACAGAACGACAGGCAGTCTCGGGGTCAGGGCAGGCAGAGGTCAATAATCCAGGTTGGTGTGACAAGGTACAGAACGGCAGAACGGCAGGCAGATTGATGAAAACTGGGAAAACTAGAAAACAGGAACTAGAAAGAGACAGGAGCAAGGGAAAAAATGCTGGTAGGCTTGACAAACAAAACAAACTGGCAACAGACAAACAGAGAACACAGGTATAAATACAGTGGGGATAATGGGGAAGATGGGCGACACCTGGAGGGGTGTGGAGACAAGCAAGCACAAAGACAGGTGAAACAGATCAGGGAGTTTAGGGAGTTTAGCCATACTTAAACACATAACAAGCATAACAATCGGTCCTGAACGAGAGCGCGAGACGGGGACGATGTGAGGAGACTGAGAATGAACGAAGGAGGCAGGGACAGGGATGTCAGGAAATGAAATATGGCCGTCGCTAGGGGATCTGAATGGGTCTAGACTCTGACTAATAGTCCTTAATTCATTGTTTGGGGTTTTAGGCTTGGTTTCTGTATAGCACTTTGTGACATCGGCTGATGTAAAAAAAGGCTTTATAAATACATTTGATTGATTGTCAGGTATTACCATGGAAGTCTGGATTGACGTTGTGGACTCGAGGGCATACGAGAAGCAGCAGGAAGTTGTTCTTTACACATCCGTACACAGACTCCTACATAGGCTATACATACACAAAACAAAGATGATGCATTATGGTTATCGCTCAAGATGAGGTGTCTACTTCAATTCATCTCCCGCAACATAAAATGGGATGAATGACATGCCTGTTTGTGTATTTTTGTAGGGAGTGAAAGAGGGAGAGAAAAGGGGGAGAGAGAGAGAGTCAGACAAACAGGGAGAGAGTTTAGGATAGAGAGAGAAAGAATGAGAGAGCAGGAGAGAGAGAGAGAGAGAGAGAGAGAGTCAGACAGACGGACAGACAGAGAGTTTAGGATAGAGATAGATAGAACGAGAGAGCAGGAGAGAGAGAGAGAGAGAGTCAGACAGACGGACAGACAGAGAGTTTAGGATAGAGAGAGATAGAACGAGAGAGCAGGAGAGAGAGAGAGAGAGAGAGAGAGAGAGAGTCAGACAGACGGACAGACAGAGAGTTTAGGATAGAGAGAGATAGAACGAGAGTGCAGGAGAAAGGGAGAGTCAGACGGACAGACAGACAGACAGACAGAGAGTTTAGGATAGAGAGAGATAGAACGAGAGAGCAGGAGAAAGGGAGAGTCAGACAGACAGACAGAGAGTTTAGGATAGAGAGAGATAGAACGAGAGCGCAGGAGAAAGGGAGAGTCAGACGGACAGACAGACAGACAGAGAGTTTAGGATAGAGAGAGATAGAACGAGAGCGCAGGAGAAAGGGAGAGTCAGACAGACAGACAGACAGAGAGTTTAGGTTAGAGAGAGATAGAACGTGACAGTGATGATAGTTATCCCTGCTGCATGATGGAATCTGATAAGCTTCTTGTTAAGTCATGTTTAATACGACACCAGTTGCTAAAAGTCAAGTGCTCCTGGTAATCCAATATCTCCCTCAGTAATTACTGTCTTTGTAATTGAATGTAGTTTAAATGTCACGTAAGTACAAATAAGTATAATTATTGTCTCTTGTTCTTTATGTCAGTGTTAGGGGCTCGAGCCTCTAGATATTCAGGACTATAAACTAAGTGTGTTTAATTGGACACTGTGTTAACAACCCTCCAGGCAAGCTTCAATGCCATACAACTCTCCTTCCGTGGCCTCCAATTGCTCTTAAATACAAGTAAAACTAAATGCATGCTCTTCAACCGATCGCTACCTGTACCTACCCGCCTGTCCAACATTACTACTCTGGACGGCGCTGACTTAGAATACGTGGACAACTACAAATACTTAGGTGTCTGGTTAGACTGTAAACTCTCCTTCCAGACCCATATCAAACATCTCCAATCCAAAGTTAAATCTAGAATTGGCTTCCTATTTTGCAACAAAGCATCCTTCACTCATGCTGCCAAACATACCCTTGTAAAACTGACCATCCTACCAATCCTCGACTTTGGCGATGTCATTTACAAAATAGCCTCCAATACCCTACTCAACAAATTGGATGCAGTCTATCACAGTGCAATCCGTTTTGTTACCAAAGCCCCATATACTACCCACCATTGCGACTTGTACGCTCTCGTTGGCTGGCCCTCGCTTCATACTCGTCGCCAAACCCACTGGCTCCATGTCATCTACAAGACCCTGCTAGGTAAAGTCCCCCCTCTCAGCTCGCTGGTCACCATTGCATCTCCCACCTGTAGCACACGCTCCAGCAGGTATATCTCTCTAGTCACTCCCAAAACCAATTCTTTCTTTGGCCGCCTCTCCTTCCAGTTCTCTGCTGCCAATGACTGGAACGAACTACAAAAATCTCTGAAACTGGAAACACTTATCTCCCTCACTAGCTTTAAGCACCAACTGTCAGAGCAGCTCACATATTACTGCACCTGTACATAGCCCACCTATAATTTAGCCCAAACAACTACCTCTTTCCCTACTGTATTTAATTTATTTATTTATTTTGCTCCTTTGCACCCCATTATTTTTATTTCTACTTTGCACATTCTCCCATTGCAAATCTACCATTCCAGTGTTTTACTTGCTATATTGTATTTACTTTGCCACCATGGCCTTTTTTTGCCTTTACCTCCCTTATCTCACCTCATTTGCTCACATCGTATATAGACTTGTTTATACTGTATTATTGACTGTATGTTTGTTTTACTCCATGTGTAACTCTGTGTCGTTGTATGTGTCGAACTGCTTTGCTTTATCTTGGCCAGGTCGCAGTTGTAAATGAGAACTTGTTCTCAACTAGCCTACCTGGTTAAATAAAGGTGAAATAAAATAAATAAAATAAATAATTCCAGTGTTTGAGGGCCACTGAGGGTTCAGCTTTTTCTTGCCGTCAGTGACTAGACTACTGATGTGTCTATTCTCTGTCCAGTGAGACTAATTGACCAAGTGATTACCAGGGATAAGATAGAACGAAAGAGGTTGACTTTAACATCAGATCTAGAATCAAATAACCTTACCTATATCTGACCCAGAACCAGAGGTTAAGGTCAAAGTCCACCCACTCCAGAACAACTGACATGGCACTCTACCCACTAGAACAACTGACATGGCCTGGCACTCCACCCACTAGAACAACTGACATGGCCTGGCCCTCCACCCACTACAACAACTGACATGGCCTGGCCTTCCACCCACTAGAACAACTGACATGTATTGGCCCTCCACCCACTAGAACAACTGACATGGCCTGGCAATCCACCCACTAGAACAACTGACATGGCCTGGCCCTCCACCCACTAGAACAACTGACATGGCCTGGCCCTCCACCCACTAGAACAACTGACATGGCCTGGCACTCCACCCACTAGAACAACTGACATGGCCTGGCCCTCCACCCACTAGAACAACCGATATGGCCTGGCCCTCCACCCACTAGAACAACCAACATGGCCTGGCCCTCCACTCATTATCTTCCTGTGGCTCTGACAAAGACATTAGAGATTAAGACAATTGCCTATCTAAGGCAGTTATTCATAGTAAGTGGCGGCATCCCTAATGCTTTTATCTGTCTGCTTAGCCTCCCCCTGGGGTCCCAGTGCGGCTCATAGCAGCACAGAGCCACGGAGCAGGCCTGGTGGGTGTTGTCAGTCTGTTAATGGGTCTGCTTGGGGTCCGGAAGGAAAGATAGATATCCAGAATGCTGCCGCAGTTTTATTGAGCACGCTGTGCCGTAAAGTATCTGCTTGGGATCTGCTCAGCACAGCTCATCTGTAAAAGCCCCTTCTGGCACTACAATAACCAAGCAACTGGCTCTGATATCTGTATCAACGAGCAAGGACCCCATGAGGACCCATGAGGACCCCTTGATACAAAAATTAGAACCATGTTTCAGGGCGGCTGTATTTTGTGTCTCGTCATGAATCTTAGAGATTTGAGGTTTCTTTTAGTTTGTCTGATTGAAGTGGTGCCTGCAGGGAGACAGGTTTTGTGTGTCTAGTTGGGAGGCTGCTCCAACCACACCAACACCTGCTGGGCCTAGAGAGCCTGCAGCCAGGTAAACACAGACACCTCAAGGCTCATTTTAACACTGCTGCCAGAAGAACACAGACACCACCGAGCTCAATTTAACACTGCTGCCAGGTAAACACAGACACCACCAGGCTCAATTTAACACTGCTGCCAGGTAAACACAGACACCACCAGGCTACTTTTACTGCTGCCAGCTAAATACAGACACCGTCAGGCTCATTTTACCACTGCCAGCTAAACACAGACACCACCTGGCTCATTTTACCACTGCCAGCTAAACACAGACACCACCAAGCTAATTTTACCACTGCTGTCTGGTAAACACAGACACCACCACCCTCTTTTCACCGCTGCTGCCAAGTAAACACAGACACCACCAGGATCATTTTTACCATCGCTACCAGCTAAACACACCAGGCTCATTTTACCACCTCTTCCAGCTAAACACAGACACCACCAGGCTCATTTTTCCACCACTTCCAGCTAAACACAGACACCACCAGGCTCATTTTCCCACCACTTCCAGCTAAACACAGACACCACCAGGCTCATTTTTCCACCACTTCCAGCTAAACACAGACACCACCAGGATCATTTTACCACCTCTGCCAGGTAAACACAGACACCACCAGGCTCATTTTTCCACCACTTCCAGCTAAACTCAGACACCACCAGGCTCATTTTTCCACCACTTCCAGCTAAACACAGACACCACCAGGATCATTTTACCACCTCTGCCAGGTAAACAAAACACAGCCTTTATAATTTGACCATCACTTCTAATGAACACTTCTGCTCCCCACATAAACAGTATAATGACTAGGACAGACATTCACTGCCTGAGGTAGTTCTGGTCCAGATCTGTTTGTGTTGTTTTACGTCATTTAGTAGACATACTCTATTCCAGAGCAATTAGAGTTTAGTGACTTGCTCAAGGGCACATTGACAGATGTCTCACCTTGTCAGCTCAGGGATTCAAACCAGCGACCTTTCAATTTTAACGCTTTTAACCACAGGGCTACCTGCCATATGAGTTGGGAAGACAGCACAAACAGATCTGGGACCAGGTCTGAGGGGCTTTGGCCCATTTGTAGAAGATAATATGTATTTTCTAACGTGTTGTTTTTAATGACCATCACCATGATGTCTACAACAGGAAATTATAGGGCACTTGGTGATAGGTGAGAAGAGGCAGGGGTGTTCTCCTCGTCAAAGATGACATCAAAACAATATTCTGTAGAAAAGGTCATACCCACGCGTTGAATGGTTGTCATGGAAACAGTGCTGGCAACAAGGCTCTTTGTCTCCAGTCGAACGGAGGAGTTTGTTTCACACCGTGGAAATTACAGTTACATTTCACCACTGCTCTTTGCCAACTTCTGCTACTTAGAATACACATGGGGTAGTTGTATTAAAGAAAAATAAACTCATATCATTATTCAAACTTGTTATTGTGTTTCAAATCATCCAGCCTCGTCTTTTAACTCTTTTTCCATTTACCTTTATTTAACTAGGCAAGTCAGTTAACCAGGCAAGTCAGTTAACCAGGCAAGTCAGTTAACCAGGCAAGTCAGTTAACCAGGCAAGTCAGTTAACCAGGCAAGTCAGTTAACCTGGCAAGTCAGTTAACCAGGCAAGTCAGTTAAGAACAATTTCTTATTTTCAATTATGACAGCCCAGGAACAGTGTGTTAACTGCCTGTTCAGAGGCAGAACGACAGATTTGTACCTTGTCAGCTCGGGGGTTTGAACTTTCGGTTACTAGTCCAACGCTCTAACCACTAGGCTACCCTGCCACCCCAGTTGGTTTCCACGCATAAGGATACCACTGCTGTAGATGCCTGTGATCAGAAAGGCAGACATGTTTTTTCTACTTTATGGTGTAATATCCTCCATGTCTATGTATCCTCTCTCTCTCCCTGTTGTTTGGCTGTTTGTCATCTTATTAGATTATGACATGAGTGGGGAGGGGGATGGGGGGTGGAGGGGTAAGGAGGCTGTGAGTCTATCCAAATTAAAGAGAAAGAATGGGGGACACTGTTGTCTGGCGCCTTTGGGTTACTCTGACATCCGTCTGTGTGTGTGTGTGTCTGTGTGTGTGTGCACGTGTGCACGTGTGTGTTGGCTTGAGAGGCACACATGTGCAAAGACTCATCAAGTCAGGCCCAAAGATGTCAACCCCATGCGATGTTGCGGTTACGAGGCTGTTAGTGTAAACAGACTAAACAACAATCAGATGATGTCACTTCCCCTTCTCTATCAGATTATCAGGCTGACTGAGTGTAATTTAGCGACGTATTGGACTGTGAACCAGAGACACAGAGACACAGAGTTTGTGTGTGCAACAGAAACTCGGAAATGCAGTGTTTCTGGACCTACGTTAATCGGTCCTATCATCAATCATTCATATCCACTTCAGTGGCGTGCTGTCACACAGTAAACTCCAACATGGCTGCTATAGAATGTTGTAGTGTCATGTTAATGGGGCTCCAACATGGCTGCTATAGAATGTTGTAGTGTCATGTTAATAAGGCTCCAACATGGCTGCTATAGAATGTTGTAGTGTCATGTTAGTGAGGCTCCAACATGGCTGCTATAGAATGTTGTAGTGTCATGTTAATGAGGCTCCAACATGGCTGCTATAGAATGTTGTAGTGTCATGTTAATGTGGCTCCAACAGGGCTGCTATAGAATGTTGTAGTGTCATGTTAATAGGGCTCCAACATGGCTGCTATAGAATGTTGTAGTGTCATGTTAATGGGGCTCCAACATGGCTGCTATAGAATGTTGTAGGGTCATGTTAATGAGGCTCCAACATGGCTGCTATAGAATGTTGTAGTGTCATGTTAATGGGGCTCCAACATGGCTGCTGTAGAATGTTGTAGTGTCATGTTAATGGGGCTCCAAATATGGCTGCTGTAGAATGTTGTAGGGTCATGTTAATTAGCTCCAACATGGCTGCTATAGAATGTTGTAGTGTCATGTTAATGAGGCTCCAACATGGCTGCTGTAGAATGTTGAAGTGTCATGTTAATGAGGCTCCAAATATGGCTGCTGTAGAATGTTGTAGTGTCATGTTAATTAGCTCCAACATGGCTGCTATAGAATGTTGTAGTGTCCTGTACATGCATCATAATGCTCATTCTAGACATTCACTTTTGTGGTATTTTCTTAATACCCTATGTGATTTTATTGGGGATCTGACATGATCCAGCTCTCTGAACACATGGCTCTGTTAACGACAGGTCAGGTCAGGGTCATATTATTGAAAGTGAAACAGAATGGAGAATAGATTTGCACAGAACATTTTCACACATGCACACACACACACGCACGCATGCACACACACAGACATGCACACAGACACACACACGCATGCACACGCACGCGCGCACGCACGCCCACACACACACACACACACACACACACACACACACACACACACACACACACACACACACACACACACACACACACACACACACACAGGCTGGGTCAGAAACAGTGTATACATTAAGAGTAGGTTCACCCTTCAACTGCTTAGTGTAAAAAACTAAATCTCATGTTTGGTAAACATGGACTATGTGAACAGAATTACTAAATCTCTTTCAGTGTTAAGGTGAGTAGGGCTCAGGCTGGAAATATCAAACATGAAAAACACAATTCTACACACTAGGGACGCGTTACTGTTACTAGCCAACCTTAAGAACTGTTACACAGTGATGAAGTAGGTCCAAAAAGATTACTTCATTTTTCCAAATGTTCAAATTATTTTATCTTGACAGGGAATACCTATGTGAGAATGCTGTTCATCGACTACAGCTCAGGATTTAACTTGTGTCTCGACCCCGCCCTGTGCAACTGGGTACTGGACTTCCTGACGGGCCGCCCCCAGGTGGTGAGGGTAGGTAACAACATCTCCACCCCGCTGATCCTCAACACTGGGGCCCAACAAGGGTGCGTTCTGAGCCCTCTCCTGTACTCCCCCCGTTCACCCACGACTGCGTGGCCATGCACGCCTCCAACTCAATCATCAAGTTTGCGGACGACACTACAGTGGTAGGCTTGATTACCAACAACGACGAGACGGCCTACAGGGAGGAGGTGAGGGCCCTCGGAGTGTGGTGTCAGGAAAATAACCTCACACTCAACGTCAACAAAACAAAGGAGATGATTGTGGACTTCAGGAAACAGCAGAGGGAGCACCCCCCTATCCACATCAATGGGACAGTAGTGGAGAGGGTAGTAAGTTTTAAGTTCCTCGGCGTACACATCACAGACAAACTGAATTGGTCCACCCACACAGACAGCATCGTGAAGAAGGCGCAGCAGCGCCTCTTCAACCTCAGGAGGCTGAAAAAATTCGGCTTGTCACCAAAAGCACTCACAAACTTCTACAGATGCACAATCGAGAGCATCCTGTCGGGCTGTATCACCGCCTGGTACGGCAACTGCTCCGCCCACAACCGTAAAGCTCTCCAGTGGGTAGTGAGGTCTGCACAACGCATCACCGGGGCAAACTACCTGTCCTCCAGGACACCTACACCACCCGATGTCACAGGAAGGCCATAAAGATCATCAAGGACAACAACCACCCGAGCCACTGCCTATTCACCCCGCTATCATCCAGAAGGCGAGGTCAGTACAGGTGCATCAAAGCTGGGACCGAGAGACTGAAAAACAGCTTCTATCACAAGGCCATCAGACTGTTAAACAGCCACCACTAACATTGAGTGGCTGCTGCCAACACACTGACTCAACTCCAGCCACTTTAATAATGGGAATAGATGGGAATTGATGTAAAATATATCACTAGCCACTTTAAACAATGCTACTTAATATAATGTTTACATACCCTACATTATTCATCTCATATGTATATGTATATACTGTACTCTATATCATCTACTGCATCTTTATGTAATACATGTATCACTAGCCACTTTAAACTATGCCACTTTGTCTACATACCCTACCTACATTATTCATCTCATATGTATATGTATATACTGTACTCGATACCATCTACTGCATCTTGCTTATGCCGTTCTGTACCATCACTCATTCATATCTTTATGTACATATTTTTTATCCCTTTACACTTGTGTGTATAAGGTAGTAGTTTTGGAATTGTTAGGTTAGATTACTCGTTGGTTATTACTGCATTGTCGGAACTAGAAGCACAAGCATTTCGCTACACTCGCATTAACATCTGCTAACCATGTGTATGTGACAAATAAATTTGATTTGATTTTATTGGACAATACACAAACATTTCGGTTGAAATAATTTTTCAGTGTGAATAATTATCTTACAAATACTGTATCTCTTCCATCTGGATTCAATCTATGGAGCTATTTTCAAAATAGCTGAGTTTCCTTCCTTACTGCTCATTGTTCAAGCACTCCTACACGTAACATAAAGTGGTACCCCCTCCTCTTCCACCTCGTCTTCCACCTCGTCCTCCTCCTCTTCTTCCTCTTTCTGCTATTCCTCGTCCTTCTTCAGACCTTGTTTTTGAGTGGTGAAACTGAAGACATCTTTGTTTTCATACTGAGAAATGAGAAGAATTGGGAGTGCTCTCTCTCTCTCTCTCTCTCTGTCTCTCTCTCTCTCTCTCTCTCTGAGTCTCTCTCTCTCTCTCTCTCTCTCTCTCTCCTCCTTTCTCAGTATCTCTCTCTCTCTTCCTCTCTCAGTATCTCTCTCTTCCTCTCTCAGTATCTCTCTCTCTTCCTTTCTCAGTATCTCTCTCTCTCTCTCTTCCTTTCTCAGTATATCTCTCTCTCTTCCTTTCTCAGTATCTCTCTCTCTCTTCCTCTCTCAGTATCTCTCTCTCTCTTCCTCTCTCAGTATCTCTCTCTCTCTTCCTCTCAGTATCTCTCTCTTTCTTCCTCTCTCAGTATCTCTCTCTTTCTTCCTCTCTCAGTATCTCTCTCTTCCTCTCTCAGTATCTCTCTCTCTCTTCCTTTCTCAGTATCTCTCTCTCTCTCTTCCTTTCTCAGTATCTCTCTCTCTCTTCCTCTCTCAGTATCTCTCTCTCTCTTCCTCTCTCAGTATCTCTCTCTTTCTTCCTCTCTCAGTATCTCTCTCTTTCTTCCTCTCTCAGTATCTCTCTCTCTCTCTCTCTCTCTCTCTCTCTCTCTGTCTCTCTCTCCTCCTCTCTCAGTATCTCTCTCTCTTCCTCTCTCATTATCTCTCTCTCTTCCTTTCTCAGTATCTCTCTCTTTCCTTTCTCAGTATCTCTCTCTCTCTTCCTCTCTCAGTATCTCTCTCTTCCTCTCTCAGTATATCTCTCTTTCTTCCTCTCTCAGTATCTCTCTCTCTCTCTCTCTCTTCCTCTCTCATTATCTCTCTCTCTCTTCCTTTCTCAGTATCTCTCTCTTTCCTTTCTCAGTATCCCTCTCTCTCTTCCTCTCTCAGTATCTCTCTCTTCCTCTCTCAGTATCTCTCTCTTTCTTCCTCTCTCTCTCTCTCTCTCTCTCTCTCCCTCTCTCTCTCTCTCTCTCTCTCTCAGTATCTCTCTCTCAGTATCTCTCTCTCTCAGTATCTCTCTCTCTCAGTATCTCTCTCTTGCTCTCTCTCTCAATTCAATTCAAAAGGCTTTATTGGCATGGCACATACAGTATATGTTAACATTGCCAAAGCAAGTGAAATAGATAATAAACAAAAGTGAAATAAACAATCAGAAATTAACAGTAAACTCACAAAAGTTCCAAAGGAATAGAGACATTTCAAATGTCATGTTGTGGCTATGTTCATACAGTGTTGTAGCACTGCGCAAATAGTTTAAGTACAAAAGGGAAAATACTAAACATAAATATGGGTTGTATTTACAATGGTGTTTGTTCTTCACTGGTTGCCCTTTTCTTGTGGCAACAAGTCACAAATATTGCTGCTGTGATGGTACACTGTGGTATTTCATCTATCTCTCGCTGTCTCGCTCCCTCTCTTGCTCTCTCTCTCTAGCTCTGACACACACACACCCACACAAATTCACACACACACACACACACACACACTCACACACACACACACACACACACACAGAAATGCAATGCACAGAATAAGTATGGTACATAATTTATTCACACTAAAGTCTATGTAGCGGGTTAAGTCTGGTCTGGGCTTTTTGCTCAATCTCACACTTTGTTGATGTTGAATTTCTGAGCAGTATACTGTAGTAATGGTGAATATCTGAGCATTATACTGTAGTAATGATGAACATCTGAGCAGTATACTGTAGTAATGCTGAATATCTGAGCAGTATACTGTAGTAATGATGAATATCTGAGCAGTATGCTGTAGTAATGCTGAATATCTGAGCATTATACTGTAGTAATGCTGAATATCTCCGCAGTGTACTGTAGTAATGCTGAATATCTGAGCAGTGTACTGTAGTAATGCTGAATATCTGAGCATTATACTGTAGTAATGCTGAATATCTCAGCAGTGTACTGCAGTAATGGTGGTGTCAGAAGAATGTTCTTTGGAGCCATGTTCCTATATCTTTCATGTATCGTACACCTTGAGGCTTAGATTGTTTGTAATCGTGAATGTAACTGAGAATTCTTTGTTTATTAATTTACTGTGTGGTCAAAGCTGAGAGTTCTGATTCCATTCTGTCTGAATGATAAAAGAACATTTGGAAAAGAGAATAACTTGAATGTTTTCTCTAAAGATCCAGAAGTGAATCATTTTATCTCATGATTCTGACGATGATCAGACTTTTGTCACTTATATTTGATTGTAGTAAATACCAAAGTGAGATCAGACCAGTTTTTACTCATCTATTAATTTGGTGAAATGTCATGCAGTCCACAAATCAGTTTTTGCTTTAGTCCAGTCACAATCAGTGTACTGTGGTATTCAGCATGGAACTATTCAATACAAGGGCATGTGTTGATATCTAGTCCTACCCTCCACCGTCCAAACATTAAGACACATGTTTTAGGCTACAAAGCTGCATGTTTGACTGAATCAAGCCCTACATTTGGTCCAATATCTAATCATCGTTACATTCTTATCCATCCCTCTTTATATCTCTCCTCCTCCAGACACTCTCTCAGTGCCTCGCTGGTCCCCACAGATCCCCCAGAGAGACCTGGGAAACTCCATAAAACACCGGTAACCTGTGTGTGTGTGTGATGGTTTGAGTGTTCAGGAATGTGTGGTAGTGTGTCTTAATGTGTCTGTTTCTCCACACCTGACGAACAGAATGTCAGACCAATTAGGGGGCAAAAGTAATCTTTGTGCTCATTCCACATTTGAACCCCTGATGACTCCCAAATGCTATGGATTTCCAAGTTGAGCAATACACCACCGCTATTGGCCACGAGAACCTGCCTACGTACTGACTTTTCTCTACTTCGTTGTCTGTCGCTCTTTCTCTCTCTGTCTCTCTCATGCTCTCTCTCTCTCTCTGTCTCTCTCATGCTCTCTCTCTCTCTCTGTATCTCTCTCTCTCTCTGTCTCTCTCATGCTCTCTCTCTCTCTCTGTCTCTCTCATGCTCTCTCTCTCTCTCTGTATCTCTCTCTCTCTGTATCTCTCTCTCTCTGTATCTCTCTCTCTCTCATGCTCTCTCTCTCTCTCTGTATCTCTCTCTCTCTGTCTCTCTCATGCTCTCTCTCTCTCTCTGTCTCTCTCATGCTCTCTCTCTCTCTCTGTATCTCTCTCTCTCTCTGTATCTCTCTCTCTCTGTATCTCTCTCTCTCATGCTCTCTCTCTCTCTCTGTATATCTCTCTCTCTCTTTCTCTCTCGCTCTCTCTTCTTCTCTCGCTCAGCCTCAGAAGTACGTGGGAGTTTGCCCACTGTTGAAGGTCACTGAGGAGGAAAGACAGTGGTTGTGCACACATGTCTTAATGCCTCATCAGCCAGAGACAAGCACATTTACAGTGCCTTGCGAAAGTATTCGGCCCCCTTGAACTTTGCGACCTTTTGCCACATTTCAGGCTTCAAACATAAAGATATAAAACTGTATTTTTTTGTGAAGAATCAACAACAAGTGGGACACAATCATGAAGTGGAACAACATTTATTGGATATTTCAAACTTTTTTAACAAATCAAAAACTGAAAAATTGGGCGTGCAAAATTATTCAGCCCCTTTACTTTCAGTGCAGCAAACTCTCTCCAGAAGATCAGTGAGGATCTCTGAATGATCCAATGTTGACCTAAATGACTAATGATGATAAATACAATCCACCTGTGTGTAATCAAGTCTCCGTATAAATGCACCTGCACTGTGATAGTCTCAGAGGTCCGTTAAAAGCGCAGAGAGCATCATGAAGAACAAGGAACACACCTGGCAGGTCCGAGATACTGTTGTGAAGAAGTTTAAAGCCGGATTTGGATACAAAAAGATTTCCCAAGCTTTAAACATCCCAAGGAGCACTGTGCAAGCGATAATATTGAAATGGAAGGAGTATCAGACCACTGCAAATCTACCAAGACCTGGCCGTCCCTCTAAACTTTCAGCTCATACAAGGAGAAGACTGATCAGAGATGCAGCCAAGAGGCCCATGATCACTCTGGATGAACTGCAGAGATCTACAGCTGAGGTGGGAGACTCTGTCCATAGGACAACAGTCAGTCGTATATTGCACAAATCTGGCCTTTATGGAAGAGTGGCAAGAAGAAAGCCATTTCTTAAAGATATCCATAAAAAGTGTTGTTTAAAGTTTGCCACAAGCCACCTGGGAGACACACCAAACATGCTCTGGTCAGATGAAACCAAAATGGAACTTTTTGGCAACAATGCAAAACGTTATGTTTGGCGTAAAAGCAACACAGCCGAACACACCATCCCCACTGTCAAACATGGTGGTTGCAGCATCATGGTTTGGGCTTGCTTTTCTTCAGCAGGGACAGGGAAGATGGTTAAAATTGATGGGAAGATGGATGGAGCCAAATACAGGACCATTCTGGAAGAAAACCTGATGGAGTCTGCAAAAGACCTGAGACTGGGACGGAGATTTGTCTTCCAACAAGACAATGATCCAAAACATAAAGCAAAATCTACAATGGAATGGTTCAAAAATAAACATATTCAGGTGTTAGAATGGCCAAGTCAAAGTCCAGACCTGAATCCAATCGAGAATCTGTGGAAAGAACTGAAAACTGCTGTTCACAAATGCTCTCCATCCAACCTCACTGAGCTCGAGCTGTTTTGCAAGGAGGAATGGGAAAAAATTTCAGTCTCTCGATGTGCAAAACTGATAGAGACATACCCCAAGCGACTTACAGCTGTAATCGCAGCAAAAGGTGGCGCTACAAAGTATTAACTTAAAGGGGGCTGAATAATTTTGCACGCCCAATTTTTCAGTTTTTGATTTGAAGTTTGAAATATCCAATAAATGTCGTTCCACTTCATGATTGTGTCCCACTTGTTGTTGATTCTTCACAAAAAAATACAGTTTTATATCTTTATGTTTGAAGCCTGAAATGTGGCAAAAGGTCGCAAAGTTCAAGGGGGCCGAATACTTTCGCAAGGCACTGTATATACAGTATCAGTCAAAAGTTTGGACACACACTCATTCAAGGGTTTTTCTTTATTTTTACTATTTTCTACATTGTAGAATAATAGTGAAGATGTCAAAACTATGAAATTACACATATGGAATCATGGAGTAACCAAAAAAGTGTTAAACAAATCAAAATATATTTTAGATTTTAGATTCTTCAAAGTAGCCACCCTTTGCCTTGATGACAGTTTTGCACACTCTTGGCATTCTTTCAACCAGCTTCACCTGGAATGCTTTTCCAACAGTCTTGAAGGAGTTCCCACGTATGCTGGGCACTTGTTTTCTGCTTTTCCTTCACTCTGCGGTCCAACACATCCCAAACTTACTGGGACTATCATTTGAAAAACAAATGATAGTCCCACTAAGCGCAAACAGGATGGGATGGCGTATCACTGCAGAATGCTGTGGTAGCCATGCTTGTTAAATGTGCCTTGAATTCTTAATAAATTACTGACAGTGTCACTAGCAAAGCACCACCACACCATCACACCTCCTCCTCCATGCTTCATGGGTGGGAACCAATCATATGGAGATCATCCTTTCACCTACTCTGCGTCTCACAAAGACATGGCGGTTGGAACAAAAAATCTCACATTTGGACTCAGACCAAAGGACAGATTTCCACCGGTCTAATGTCCATTTCTTGTGTTTCTTGGCCCAAGCAAGTCTCTTCTTCTTATCGGTGTCCTTTAGTAGTGGTTTATTTGCAGCAATTCGACCCTGAAGGCCTGATTCACACAGTCTCCTCTGAACAGTTGATGTTGTGATGTGTCTTTTACTTGAACTCTGTGAATAATTTATTTGGGTCGCAATTTCTGAGGCTGGTAACTCTCTAATGAACCTTTCCTCTGCAGCAGAGGTAACTGAGTCTTCCTTTCCTGTGGTGGTCCTCATGAGAGGCAGTTTCATCATAGCGCTTGGTGGTTTTTGCGACTGCACATGAAGAAACTTTAAAAGTTCTTGAAATGTTCCGTATTGACTGAACTTCATGTCTTAAAGTAATGATGGACTGTCATTTCTCCTTGCTTATTTGAGCTGTTCTTGTCATAATATGGACTTGGTCTTTTACCAAATAGGGCTATCTTCTGTATATCACACCTACCTTGTCACAACACAACTGATTGGCGCAAATGCATTTCGAAGGAAATAAATTCCACAAATGAACTTTTAACAAGGCACATCTGTTAATTGAAATGCATTCCAGGTGACTACCTCATGAAGCTGGTTGAGAGAATGCTAAGAGTGTGCAAAGCTGTCATCAAGGCAAAGGGGTGTTTCTTAGCTTACTACATGATTACATATGTGATATTTCATAGTTTTGATGACTTCACTACAATGTAGAAAATAGTAAAAATAAAGAAAAACTAGGTGTGTCTGTCTGTACCTGCAGCTTATATTGTAAGCACATGTTATTATGCATAAGTAAAGGCTATAGCACCATCTCCCTGGGAATGGAAAATAAATATCTGTGAAAACATATCTCACTTTAACGCCAGTTGAACTTTGGTAGCATAGGTATGGCCTGCTAAAACAAACGTATCATTTAGGCTCTACCGCCAGGACGGGAGATTGAATTGTGCTCTCCCTGGTTCTGTTTAGCGACGGTACGAGGCGATTCGAGGGTTCCTAATGAAGAGATTCTGATTCTGTCAGCCTCTATCCATCATATTCTATTGCACCAGCCTGCTACTTGAACCCAGGTGTCAGCCTGTGTCAGTCATATTCCATTACCCCAGCCAGCCTTCTACTTGAACCAAGGTGTCAGCCTGTGTCAGTCATATTCCATTACCCCAGCCAGCCTGCTACTTGAACCCAGGTGTCAGCCTGTGTCAGTCATATTCCATTACCCCAGCCAGCCTTCTACTTGAACCAAGGTGTCAGCCTGTGTCAGTCATATTCCATTACCCCAGCCAGCCTGCTACTTGAACCCAGGTGTCAGATCTATCAGTCAATAAACCCCCTAGCTCTTCCCTGTGCTTCCTGGCACTCAGATACTCCTTCGAACCTCGAAGTAGGGAATTGCTTATTATCATTCAAGAGAATTAAGACACACTGTAGATTTGCCTGTTTGATAAGTGGCAGCATCTTGAGATCTTGCGCTGTGCCGCGGTTTCTGCCTGGCTCCATCTTCATCTCTGGGAATGATTGCTGTCTTACCGCCTTGATGCAGCACCAGGGTCTCTCCCCACTGGGCACAGACGTCAATTCAACATCTACTCCACGTTGATTCAAGTTGGCTGTCACAGCAGTTATTCAAAGAGCACAGCCACAAACTCACCATTGGAGAGGGATAATGAAAGGAGTGCCAGGTGAACCCCAAATTGAATCAAGGTGCATTGGAGATTAGCACGACAATCTTTAGAAGGAGGGGGAAGAATAAGCCTAAAGGCGCCCATCATTCACATGTTAAGAAAAGGTTAACCTGTGAATATGAGGCGTTCTATGACAAAAGCCATTTGTCATCACATGGGAATAGGAATCATTGTCTGGAAGGTCACAAGCAATCAGTGATGTTTCCTCTGTGCAGTGATGCACACCTGCTGTTTTTATGTTATTTTGGGGACTCATTTATGCATGGAGAAACAGGTAGAAGATGTTTTGTCTGTGTGATCTGAACTCACTCTCTCTCTCTCTCTTGTCCTTGCAGGTTTTCCACCAAGTATTGGATGTCTCAGACATGCATAGTATGTGGGAAAGGAATGTTGTTTGGACTCAAATGTAAAAACTGCAAGTAGGTCCTTCTTCCCAAAATGATCTTGGTTTGTGAAAAGCATGTCTACACCATGACAAAACATTATAGCCATGCATCAAATGTTTCTTAGAATTTATCCTGGTGTGCTTAGTGAAGTAAAACAAATCTACATCAATCATTATGCTGGTTGGTTATGGGTCATAAGCTCTTTTTTGTCATCCATACATTCTTATTAGAACTCTGTAAGGATCATTTGTCACGGTATACTTTGAAAAGTCTCTGAAAAGGAACTGAACAGCAATTACCAATTATCATTTTAAACAGATTACTCAAAGAAATTAACCAATTTCTCAATCGACCGAATGAGAAATCTTTGACAGAAGGACAGCTTTTTATTTCCTTAATGGCCCAGACTATTAAATATTCAAGACATTTGTATTTTAACTGTTTTGAAAATGAATTGCAGAGATTCAGTGATGTCAGGGGTTATGTCCGAAGTAGCACCCTATTCCCTATACAGTGCTCTACTTTTGATCAGAAGTCGTGCACTACATAGGGAATATAGGGTGTCATTTCAGACACGACCCTGGTTTCAGAGTGTATATCATTCTGTTTTTTCACTAGGCTGAAGTGCCATAACAAATGCACCAAAGAAGCCCCGCCTTGCCATTTGCTGATCATCCAACGAGGAGGGAGTAACCCCCTCAAAGGTAACAAAGGACTGTATACCAGCAGCTTACTGTAAGGCTGAAGCCTGACTTCATGTACAGGCCACATAACCTCAAGGACCATTTCACCACTTGTCTTTAAATTCATACATCATGTCATTTAGCAGATTGTGTTTCTGAAAGCGACTGGAAGTGTTTTAATGCGTCATTTTAATAGCTGTAGACCTTGATACACAGGCCACACAACGTCTTAGTGGTATTCTCAACATAAGCAGTAACACAAACTGCACATGTATCTCAAGTTAGGAGAGACACTGTATATAACCCTACTGTAATTCAGCAGCGCAAAACATATTCGTTTTAGGAATACTTATTAGGATTGTTATGCAAGTATTACTTTCTTTAAAAGTATACTCATTCTCTGTTATAGTGCTTTAGTTATAGAAGTATTACTTTAAAAGAATACTCATTCTCTGCTATATTCTCTGCTGTAGTGGTTTTGTTATGGAAGTATTACTTTAAAAGAATACTCATTCTCTGCTATATTTTCTGCTATAGTGGTTTTGTTATGGAAGTATTACTTTAAAAGAATACTCATTCTCTGCTATATTTTCTGCTATAGTGGTTTTGTTATGGAAGTATTACTTTAAAAGAATACTCATTCTCTGCTATATTTTCTGCTATAGTGGTTTTGTTATGGAAGTATTTCTTTAAAATAATACTCATTCTGTCACGGCTGTTGAAAGAACTGGACCAAGGTGCAGCGTGGTGAGAGTACATATTCCTTTATTTCGTATGAAGCCGACAAAATCAATAAACCATCCAAAACAACCGTGACGCTATAGTGCCAACAAACAAAGACAACTTCCCACACAGAAAGGAGGGAAAAGGGCTACCTAAGTATGGTTCCCAATCAGAGACGACCATAGACAGCTGTCCCTGATTGAGAACCATACCCGGCCAAAACATAAAAACACAAAATCATAGAAAACGAAACCTAGCATGCCCACCCCAAATCACACCCTGACCAAACCAAATAGTGACATTAAAAGGCTCTCTACGGTCAGGGCGTGACACATTCTCTGCTATAGTGGGTTTGTTATGGAAATACTACTTTATAAGGTTCTCTGTCATCTGAAGTTAGTTTTTACTGTATGTTCTTTACACGTCTCTGTTTTTCTCCCAACTGGTGCGACAGATCACCAAGGAAATCAAGGTAAAACAATAAATTTATCAATCTTTCTTTTTTTAATTAACTACAGAACCTTTCTGAAGTCTCTGCTATTTGAAGTTGGCCAGCTATCTTACGTTGTTCTTAAGTGTTCCCTTGCGCTAGTAACAAGGGACCATCTTCCATTTAACACATTTAGAAATTTGAGGAGATGAAGACTTTCTGTAATGGACAGCCATATCACATCTGCTCAAAGCCCTCACTCAGTGTTCTGTTGTTTACGTCTGATTCTGTCTCTACCAGCTCGTTTGGTACGGACTGAATCGGTACCATGTGACATCAACAACCCCCTCAGGTACACAGACCTGCACATCAGTCAGACGCTGCCCAAAACCAGCAAAATCAACAAGGTAGGAACCACCGTACCCCCCCCCCCCCCCCCCCCCACACACACACACAAACTGCTCTGGGCTCCACATCTGAGGTTTGTCTTATCAAAAGTCCATCTGTTCTTTCTTTCTGTTTGAAATCCACTGAATCTCAGTCTCTCAGACGGACTAGCAGTACTGGATTAATCAGTCTATTGGATGTTTTTCTGTTGTTGTACTAATTCATTTTCACTCTTCATACCGTAGCCAACAGATGTATACTTTACAATTCTTCAAACACTGTTTGGGATGACAGAACTGAAAACCTCTAACCCTCATCATAATTTCATAAGGGGCATTTTAGGCAACATTGTGTGGCCCTTACAGTTCGGCGTTTTACCTCACTGTGTCCTGTCATTAGTTTTTTATCCTTTTTTAACGAGATGCTTTTAATGGACATCTGCTAATTCACTATGACCATTACCAGTGTAGTTTGAGACCAGAGTTTTTTCACTCCCTCACTCTGTACGACTTCCCCAATACAACCAGGAAATGAACATAGTATTAGCAGCTATAAGTCAACAACACACACACAGCAACACTCCATAATGAGAGAGGTCAACCAAGGCCACTCATTTCTACCCTACCACGTAAAAGAGCTTTTAGCTCCAAGAGCACATATCTCTCTAGTATCTCTATGGACCCTCATCATAACAACGCCATTAGACAACAGGTGCGTTGTCAGGTGCTATCTTGTGAATGAGGAAGAGTCAGAAAATATACTAGTTCCACCTGCTAATGGCCATAGAGATAAACTATAATACTGGTCTATTTAATTATGTATCTCTCTATATCTCTCTCCTTATCTCTCTCTACCCCCTCTCTCTCCCTCTATCTCTCTCTGTATCTCTCTTTACCCCCCCTCACTCTCCCTCTCTCTCACTTTCTCCTCTTATTTCTCCCTCTCACTCTCACTCCCCCTCTCTTTCTCCCTCTCTCTCTCTATCTCTTTCTGTTCTCAGGATCACATACCTGTCCCGTACCAGCCAGACTCCAGTAGTAACCCCTCCTCCACCACCTCCTCCACTCCTTCCTCCCCCGTTCCCCCCCTCCCCTCTAGTGCCACCCCTCCCTCCCCCCTGCACCCCTCCCCACAGTCGGCACGGCTACAGAAACAGTTCAGTTTAACAGGTACGGGATTTAAATGAAAACATTGAGTTTTTTCCCCCAGATAAAGTCTCAAATCAAACTTTATTTAAAGTTCATTTAGACATTTCTTCTGATAGAAGTAGTACATTTAGCGTTACTACTGTTTTATTTTTTAGAGCTGTCTGTTCTAGGAAAGACATTTCATTCTTGTCATTTCTACCCTTCTATGAACCCAGCTCTGTGCTGATTGTCAGTGAAAGAAGACAAAAAAGGGTCTGCACCGTAACTCTGATCCTCTCTCTCTCTCTCTCTCTCTCTCTCTCTCTCTCTCTCTCATTCTCTCTCATTCTCATTCTCTCTCACTCGCTCTCTCTCTCTCCCTCTCTCTCTCTCTCCCTCTCTCTCCATCTATCTCTCTCTCTCTCCCTACCTCTCTCTCTCCCTACCTCTATCTCTCTCTCTCTCCCTCTCTCCCTCTCCCCTCCTATCCAGCCTCTTCTTACTTCAAATACAAGCAGCAGTTCATCTTCCCAGGTAAGTGCCTTGTAATTGAGCATTATGATACCCATACTGCACCAGGCCGAAGGAGGAGGGTACTTTTGATGTCTTCTCTCTCCTCTTCTCGTCAGTCTCCTCTCCTCAGCCTCCTCTCCTCAGTGTCCTCTCCTCAGGCTCCTCTCCTCAGGCTCCTCTCCTCAGTCTCCTCTCCTCAGTCTCCTCCCCTCAGTCTCCTCTCGTCTTTCTCCTCTCCTCAATCTCCTCCCCTCAGTCTCCTCTCGTCTTTCTCCTCTCCTCATGCTCCTCTCCTCAGTCTCCTCAGTCTCCTCTCCTCAGTCTCCTCTCCTTTTCCTCATTCTCCTCTCCTCACTTTCCCCTCCTCAATCTCCTCCCCTCAGTCTCCTCTCCTCATGCTCCTCTCCTCAGTCTCCTCACTCTCCTCTCCTCAGTCTCCTCTCTTTTTCCTCAGTCTCCTCTCCTCACTTTCCTCTCCTCTCCCTCAGTCTCCTCTTCCCAACATCCTCTCCTCAATCTCCTCTCCTCAGGCTCCTCTCCTCAGTCTCCTATCCTCCCCTCAGTCTCCTCTCCTCAGTCTCCTCTCCTCAGTCTCCTCTCCTCAGGCTCCTCTCCTCAGTCTCGTCTCCTCAGGCGAGCCATTACTGTCACGTTCGTCATAACAAGGAGACCAAGGCGCAGCGTGATATGAATACATTCTACTTTATTAAACGAAGAACACTAAACAAACTAACAAAATAACAAAACGAACGTGAAGCTATAACACGAGTGCTGACATGCAAACTACACATAGACAATAACCCACAAAACCAAAATGGAAAATGGCAACCTAAATAGGATCCCCAATCAGAGACAACGATAAACAGCTGTCTCTGATTGGGAACCAATTCAGGCCACCATAGACCTACATTACCTAGACAATACAAAAACCCCATAGAATTACAAAAAACCCTAGACAAGACAAAAACACACATACCACCCTCGTCACACCCTGACCTAACCAAAATAATAAAGAAAACAAAGATAACTAAGGTCAGGGCGTGACAATTACAGAGTCTTTTAAAGCTGTGGATCGTAATCCTGCAGCAACAGAAAATCTGAATTATTGTGTTTTTTTGTTATGGTTGATACGTTTTAATTAAAGTGAAAATGACAAACTTTAGAAGGCTTTTTAAACCTGGAATACATTGCAAGTTTTTATTTCAACGACAGCGTGATCAAATAAAGATCCTACATGTGTATGGGGGTGAAACAGGGTGTAACCTTTGGAAGAGTCAGAGATACAGTACCGTGATATAGGACTGATCCTCATAGTGTATGTTATGGAGTCATGAGTAGTGTCATGAAATTTCAGTTAAAACATTGAATTATAATTGTATTACATGCACTTACCAGCCTATCAAACAACTAATTTGCAACACAAAGCAAGACAAAGCAACACAAAGGAAGACAAAATAACACAAAGCTACACAAAGCAACACATTTCACTGCAGCTATCCGGCATGGCCACGGGAAGAAGTTTAGTTGTGGGGGTACCTAAATCCTTTTTTCTCTCTGCGCTGCTGTTGACTGTTTTGGTCCGCTCATACAATAGTAATAAATAAATATAAATATTTGATTTATTTATTCATTTATTCTGATTTACCAGGCAGCACTGCAGCAACCTCTGCACCCCTATGCTATCTGGTGTATGTGACAATATAACATAAACTACATGGCCAGAAATATGTGGACACCTGCTCGTCGAACATCTCATTCCAAAATCATGGGCATTAATATGGAGTTGGTCCCCCTTTTGCTACTATAGTTGCCTCCACTCCTCTGGGAAGGCTTTCCACTAGATCTTGGAACATTGCTGAGGGGACTTGCTTCTATTCAGCAACAAGAGCATTAGGGAGGTTGGGCACTGATGTTGGGCGATTAGGTCTGGCTCGCAGTCGGCGTTCCAATTCATCCCAAAGGTGTTCGATGGGGTTGAGAACAGGGCTCTGTGCTGGCTAGTCAAGTTCTTCCACACCGATCTCAAGAAGCCATTTCTGTATGGATCTCGCTTTGTGAACGGGGGCGTTATCATGCTGTAACAGGAAAGGAAGCCCGGAATGGTCTAGAATGTCTTTGTATGCTGTAGCGTTAAGATTTCCCTTCATTGGAACTAAGGGGCCGGAACCATGAAAAACAGCCCCAGACCATTATTCCTCCTCCACCAATTTTTTCAGTTGGCACTATGCATTGCGGCAGGTAGCGTTCTCCTGGCAACCGTCAAACCCAGATTCATCCATCGGACTGCCAGAGGGTGAAGCGTGATTCATCACTCCAGAGAATGTGTTTCCACTGCTGCAGAGTCCAATGCCGATGCTTGGCATTGCGCATGGTGATCTTAGTCTTGTGTGCTGCTGCTCGGCCATGGAAACCCATTTAATGAAATTCCCCACGAACCGTTCTTGTGTTGAGGTTGCTTTCAGAACAAGTTTGGAACTCGGTAGTGTGTGTTGCAACACGATTCAGCACTCTGCGGTCCAGTTCTGTGAGCTTGTGAGGCCTACGACTTCGTGACTGAGCCGTTGTTGCTCCTAGACGTTTCCACTTCGCAATGACAGCACTTACAGTTGACTGGGGCAGCTGTAGCAGTGCAGAAATTTGACAAACTGACTCGTTGAAAAGGTGGCATCCTATGGTGGTGCCACGTTGAAAGTCACTGATCTCTTCAGTAAGGCCATTCTACTGCCAATGTTTGTCTATGGAGATTGCATGGCGGTCTGCTCCATTTTGTCAGCAAACGGTGTGGCTGAAATAGCTATATCCACTCATTTGAAGGGGATATACTTTGTATATTCAGTGATTTTTTCCCCCCCTCTTTTTCTTTCTTTTTTCATTTTTCTTGTTAAAAAAAATCTAACAATCTGTTTTTACTTTGTCATTTTAGGGTATTGTGTGTAAATTGATGAGGAAAAAAACAATTTAATCACTTTTAGAATAAGGCTGTAACGTAACAACATGTGGAAAAACTCAAGGGCTCTGAATACTTTCCAAATGCACTGTATGTGATATTACACTGTGCTGTGGTATAAAGACTATGTAATGCCCAGTGTTGTGAGGATTTACAATATACCTCTCCTCTCTAGATGTGGCCCTGGCCCCAGAGGCCCCCAGCAGGGCACCCCAGGTCATCCTGCACCCTGTCCTGTCTGAGCCGGGGTAAGTAGGAAACTAGGAAACGGGATTGCTTTCTTTATATTTGTTTTGGCTCAACCATGGTACCAGGTAATAAACCAATGTCACGCAATCAACATCTAATGAGAATGTCAGTGATGTGTCAATCTTTGAGTTGACACGCAACATAATGTCTCCCAATACCTTGGGAGTTGTGTCGGCCACAGAAACCTACCATGGAGCAGATAAGTCACTGTCAGAGATTTAATTCAGACCTTAGTCAATCAAGAAGGGGTGGTTGAAGGGAAGTCTTGTGTGCTGCTGCTCGGCCATGGTAACTGCCAAGTAACTTGGGAGGAGTGTCGACCATAACGCTGTTGACATCGTGGATACAGTATAAACAACATGAGTTATCGGGACTATTGTATTCTGACCTTAGTCAATAAATAAATTATTTAAAATCCCAATGGGAAAAAACTGGTTGAATCAACGTTGTTTCCACGCCATTTCAACCCAAAACACCAATGTGATGACCTTGAATCGATGTTGTTTCCACGCCATTTCAACCCAAAACACCAATGTGATGACCTTGAATCGACGTTGCTTCCACGCCATTTCAACCCAAAACACCAATGTGATGACCTTGAATCGACGTTGTTTCCACGCCATTTCAACCCAAAACACCAATGTGATGACCTTGAATCGACGTTGTTTCCACGCCATTTCAACCCAAAACACCAATGTGATGACCTTGAATCGACGTTGTTTCGACGCCATTTCAACCCAAAACACCAATGTGATGACCTTGAATCTACGTTGTTTCCACGCCATTTCAACCCAAAACACCAATGTGATGACCTTGAATCGACGTTGTTTCCACGCCATTTCAACCCAAAACACCAATGTGATGACCTTGAATCGACGTTGTTTCCACGCCATTTCAACCCAAAACACCAATGTGATGACCTTGAATCGACGTTGTTTCCACGCCATTTCAACCCAAAACACCAATGTGATGACCTTGAATCAACGTTGTTTCCACGCCATTTCAACCCAAAACACCAATGTGATGACCTTGAATCGACGTTGCTTCCACGCCATTTCAACCCAAAACACCAATGTGATGACCTTGAATCGACGTTGTTTCCACGCCATTTCAACCCAAAACACCAATGTGATGACCTTGAATCTACGTTGTTTCCACGCCATTTCAACCCAAAACACCAATGTGATGACCTTGAATTGACGTTGTTTCCACGCCATTTCAACCCAAAACACCAATGTGATGACCTTGAATCGACGTTGTTTCCACGCCATTTCAACCCAAAACACCAATGTGATGACCTTGAATCGACGTTGTTTCCACGCCATTTCAACCCAAAACACCAATGTGATGACCTTGAATCGACGTTGTTTCCACGCCATTTCAACCCAAAACACCAATGTGATGACCTTGAATCGACGTTGCTTCCACGCCATTTCAACCCAAAACACCAATGTGATGACCTTGAATCGACGTTGTTTCCACGCCATTTCAACCCAAAACACCAATGTGATGACCTTAAATCGACGTGGAAAACAAATTGGATTTGCAAAAAGTCATCAACATCATTTTTTATTTTATTTAACAAATTCCTTGTTCGAAGCAGCGTCACCCATGCAAAGCAAGGGGAACAACCACTCCAAGTCTCAGAGCGAGTGACGTTTGAAACGCTAACTAGCTAGCCATTTCACATCGGTTACACCAGCCTAATCTCGGGAGTTGATTGGCTTGAAGTCATAAACAGATGCTGGCAAACGCACGAAAGTGCTGTTTGAATGAATGCTTACGAGCCTGCTGGTGCCTACCATTGCTCAGTCAGACTGCTCTATCAAATCATAGACTTAGTTATAACATGATAACACACAGAAATACGAGCCTTTGGTCATTAATATGGCCGAATCCAGAAACTATATTCTCGAAAACGTTTATTCTTTCAGTGAAATACGGAACCGTTCCGTATGTTATCTAACGGGTGGCATCCATAAGTCTAAATATTTCTGTTACATTGCACAACCTTCAATGTTATATCATAATTACATAACATTCTGGCAAATTAGGCGGCCCAAACTGTTGCATATACCCTGACTCTGCGTGCAATGAACACAAGAGAAATTTCACCTGGTTAATATTGCCTGCTAACCTGGATTTCTTTTAGCAAAATATGCAGGTTTAAAAATATATACTTCTGTGTATTGATTTTAAGAAAGGCATTGATGTTTATGGTTAGGTACACATTGCAGCAACGATAGGCACCGCATCGATTATATGCAACACAGGACACACTAGATAAACTAGTAATATCATCAACCATGTGTAGTTAACTAGTGATTATGATTGATTGATTGTTTTTTATAAGATAAGTTTAATACTAGCTAGCAACTTACCTTGGCTTACTGCATTCGCATAACAGGCAGTCTCCTTGTGGAGTGCAACGAGAGAGAGGCAGGTTGTTATTGCGTTGGACTAGTTAACTGTAAGGTTGCAAGATTGAATCCCCCGAGCTGACAAGGTAAAAATCTGTCGTTCTGGCTACCTTCTCTAACCACTAGGCTACCTACCTCCTCTAACCACTAGACTACCTGTCTCTAACCACTAGGCTGCCTACCTCCTCTAACCACTAGGCTACCTTCTCTAACCACTAGGCTACCTACCTCCTCTAACCACTAGGCTACCTGTCTCTAACCACTAGGCTACCTTTTCTAACCACTAGGCTACCTGTCTCTAACCACTAGCCTACCTCCTCTAACCACTAGGCCACCTCCTCTAACCACTAGGCGACCTCCTCTAACCACTAAGGCCACCCTGCCGCCCCTAAGGGAATTTCCAATTTTTTTTCACCCAAATTTTCACCTAAATCCAATGACATGTGTTGTTGATTTCACGTTGAATTCACGTTATTTGAAAACTCAACCAAATGGAAATCAAAACTAGATATGCCCAGTGGGATAGCTCTGATTCTTCCTCTGTCTCCCTCCACCAGTGAAGTAGGTCAGAAAATGACATCCATTTTATTTTTTAAAAATATGCCAAGAAATTTTGTAGCGCGACGCAGAGCAATGTTCGCATGATCTTGTGGGCAAAAACAGACCGTTTCAGATAAGCCTCATATTACATCTCGTCTGTCGGTCTCTGTCCCTCCATTGGTCGAGGGATGTATAGGGACTCAAAATTATTGGAGCAAAGACGTTTTTGTGACAATTTCAATGAGAGATGCAGGACAAGACAAACACTCTGGGGCTAATGTTAACATGGCCTTAACCACATGCTATAGTTAGCATGCCAACTGGATTCCACTTGGGTTTCTAAAAGCCACGGCTGCCGAAAACAAGCAGAAGGAGATGACGAGGAGTGATGCCAATGTCTTTGGACTCTAAATCGATCACATGAATAAATGCAAGGTAGCGCTCAGTAACTTTAGCTTTTAGAAACTGCTTACTGTATGTACCAAGATGTTCAAATAAACCTAAATCTAAACTAGCTTTCATAGATGATTTTCATAGTCAATTGTTGGTGTATTTTTAAGCTGACAGAAATGGGTTACTGTTTTAATGACGTTCTAATGTTTTTTTATACCTTCTAAGTGACTGACACAGGTGTTATTTCAGTGTCAATATTACTGGGGAAAGGTGCAGCCATCTCTCTCTCTATCTTGCTTTTTCTCCCTCTATGTCTTTCTCGCTCTTTCTCTCTCTTGCTCTCTCTCTCCTTCTCTCACCTTCTCTCCCCCTCTCTCTTGCTCTCTCCCCTCTCTCTCACCTTCTCCCCCCCTCTCTCTTGCTCTCTCCCCTCTCTCTCTCCTTCTCTCCCCCTCTCTCTCTCTCCTTCTCTCCCACCTCTCTCTCTTTTTCTCTTCCTCTGCTTTCTGACAAATATGAATCCATTATCTTGGTTATGAAACCCACATTCTCATGATGTAATTAAAGCCAGTCTTCTCCTCTGTGTGTGGCTCCATGCACTCCCTCACCCAGCCAGAGTCTAGTACCAGCTGGCACTTTCCCCCCTCCTCTTCTCTGGGTTAATGAGGGCCTCTCTCTGGCCCTGGCTGGATCCTCTCATTAGGAGACTGAGGTCCTACCAGGGGCCACGTATACCACAGGAATCACATACATAATTTCATACACCGTCTCCATGTGTGTGTGTGTGTGTGTGTGTGTGTGTGAGTGTGAGTGTGAGTGTGAGTGTGTGTGTGTGTGTGTGTGTGTGTGTGTGTGTGAGTGTGAGTGTGAGTGTGAGTGAGTGTGAGTGTGTGTGTGTGTGTGTGTGTGTGTGTGTGTGTGAGTGTGTGTGTGAGTGTGTGTGTGTGTGTGTGTGAGTGTGTGTGTGTGTGTGTACACAGTTCTACTGATGACACAGAGGTTGGAAGAGCTTACCTGTAGAATGCCTTTCTGCCTGGCCACCTAGCGAGATAAACAGAAAAGAGGGTTCAGAAAGTGCATGGTGTTTAATCACTGTCCATGATGCGTGATTCAACACGGGTCATTGCAGATGTGTTATGCTAGCATGTGCAATGTAAAATGTGTGTATGATGCTAGCGTGTACAATGTAAAATGTGTGTATGATGCTAGCGTGTACAATGTAAAATGCTCATCCCATCTGCATGCCCTCCTCTTGCTTACAGAGTCGAGATGAACCCTTTAAACCCTTTACTACAGATTGAAGTGGAACCTACATCAGACGTGAGTCCACGCTCTAATGAAATTGTGGGATTTGTTTCTGAATAGAATCTGTTTTTGTTATAGTTTGGCATGCTGACGCTCCAGATGGCAATCCTC
Source organism: Oncorhynchus mykiss (assembly GCF_013265735.2). Classification (NCBI taxonomy): domain Eukaryota; kingdom Metazoa; phylum Chordata; class Actinopteri; order Salmoniformes; family Salmonidae; genus Oncorhynchus; species Oncorhynchus mykiss. Next base: position 74,588,712 of record NC_048575.1, on the reverse strand, counting down.
TGCAACCACACAACAAGGATGGCCATTTTCACCGTTTCAATTTCATTTAATTGGGTTTTTATTAGAATTTAATGTAATAATTGCACAGTAAGAGCCCAGAGGATAGAGGATAACACATTAAAGAAGTATACAACTAGTTTGTCTAATTATCTGTTCTCTTTCACCACAGAACCCATAGCATCAATAATTAGAACTCATGGCTCAATCCGGGGGAATAGAGATTGGTGGAGGTCAACATGTGATGTCATTGTATGCAGATTATATTTTAGTTAATTTATCTGCACCAGAACATTCTCTGTCATTTATTTTACTACTGTTGGATACATATGGTGCAGGATGTATCAGGATTCAGAGTGAAATAATGTCCATTTCTAATCAGGACTTTGAAAGTACATTTAGATGGAAATGAACTAAGACATATATGAAATACGTTGGTGTACTAATACCATGCACACTTTAGGAAGCATATAAAGTAATTTACTCTTCTTTAAAAGGAGACTTTGGGGTTTTGGCATTGAGACCCTTCATCTACTTCCCCAGAGTCAGATGAACTTGTGGATACCATTTTTATGTATCTGTGTCCAGTATAAAGGAGGTTAGAGGTAGTTTCACAAACTAATGCTAACTAGCATTAGCACAATGACTGTGAGTCTATGGTATCTACTAGCATGCTAGTAGAGGAAGGGCCTTATTGCCAAAATCCCGAAGTATCCCTTTAATAGATACGATTTAATATAATATTCAGAGATGAAGAGATGAACACCATTATGTTAGGTAGGGTCAACATTTTCAAAATTAATATATTACCAAGGTTGATGATTTATTCCAGGCCTTGCCAGTTTCAAATCCATCGAACTTATTAAATCAAATTAATGGCCAGTTCTCCATCTTTATTTTGACTGGAAAGACCTCAAGAGTCAAATGACTGTTTTCCACTTCCCCTATAATGCTGCCTGTTTTCCACTTCCCCTATAAATCTGTCTGTTTTCCACTTCCCCTATAAATCTGTCTGTTTTCCACTTCCCCTATAAAGCTGACTGTTTTCCACTTCCCCTATAAAGCTTCCTGTTATCCACTTCCCCTATAAAGCTGACTGTTTTCCACTTCCCCTATAAAGCTGACTGTTTTCCACTTCCCCTATAAAGCTGACTGTTTTCCACTTCCCCTATAAAGCTGACTGTTTTCCACTTCCCCTATAAAGCTGACTGTTTTCCACTTCCCCTATAAAGCTGACTGTTTTCCACTTCCCCTATAAAGCTGACTGTTTTCCACTTCCCCTATAAAGCTGACTGTTTTCCACTTCCCCTATAAAGCTGACTGTTTTCCACTTCCCCTATAAAGCTGACTGTTTTCCACTTCCCCTATAAAGCTGACTGTTTTCCACTTCCCCTATAAAGCTGACTGTTTTCCACTTCCCCTATAAAGCTGACTGTTTTCCACTTTCCCTATAAAGCTGACTGTTTTCCACTTCCCCTATAAAGCTGACTGTTTTTCACTTCCCCTATAAAGCTGACTGTTTACCACTTCCCCTATGAAGCTGCCTGTTTTCTACTTCCCCTATAAAGCTGACTGATTTCCACTTCCCCTATAAAGCTGACTGTTTTCCACTTCCCCTATGAAGCTGACTGTTTTCCACTTCCCCTATGAAGCTGCCTGTTTTCCTCATATAAAGTCATTTATATATGTATACTGTATATGTTGTTTACCCCCCCCTTTTCTTCCTCAATTTTGTGGTATCCAATTGGTAGTTACAGATTTCTTTAAAATCTTACAACCTAAGGCATCTAGCATAGAAACAATACTGAAAGAAGCTGCTACAACAAAGAAGTTGATTGCCAAAGTTATATCAAGATGGATTGAAGCTTTATCTGCTGGTTCAGAACCTATAAGGAAACGATGGGAAACAGATCTAATGGAAGAAATTGAGGAGAACCATTGGTCACAGAGATGTGGACATGTTCATACCTGCTCCTATAATATATGTAAGATCCTTTGTAGGACTTACTACACTCCAGACAGAATGCATGTAATGCAGGCAGAAATGTCACATCTCTGTTGGAGATGCAGAAAGCACAAAGGAACCCTATTACACATGCTGTGGTCCTGTAACAAACTGACACCATTTTGCCATAACATACAGCGAGGCAAAAAAGTATTTAGTCAGCCACCAATTGCGCAAGTTCTCCCACTTAAAAAGATGAGAGAGGCCTGTAATTTTCATCATAGGTACACTTCAACTATGACAGACAAAATGAGAAAAAAAATCCAGAAAATCACATTGTAGGATTTTTTATGAATTTATTTGCAAATTATGGTGGAAAATAAATATTTGGTCAATAACAAAAGTTTATCTCAATACTTTGTTATACACCCTTTGTTGACAATGACAGAGGTCAAACGTTTTCTGTAAGTCTTCACAAGGTTTCCAAAGATTTTCTATGGGGTTGAGATCTGGAGACTGGCTAGGCCACTCCAGGACCTTGAAATGCTTCTTACGAAGCGACTCCTTCGTTGCCCGGGCGGTGTGTTTGGGATCATTGTCATGCTGAAAGACCTAGCCACGTTTCATCTTCAATGCCCTTGCTGATGGAAGTGTTACGGTGAGTGAATGAGGACCCAAAAGCGAACTAACTTAAACAGAGCTTCTTTAATAACCAAACATAGGTAGGCTCAGATAGACCGGCAGATTCCGACAGGACAGGACAAGGTTACAGCAAACATGACGATAGTCTGGCTCAGGCATGAAACACAACAAACAAGAATCCGACAAGGACAGGAACAAAAACAGAGAGAGATATAGGGGACTAATCAGAGGGAAAAAGGGAACAGGTGGGAAACGGGGTGACGAGGTAGTCAGGAGGAGACAAGGAACAGCTGGGGGAAAGCGGGGGAGAAAAGGTAACCTAATACGACCAGCAGAGGGAGACAGGGTGAAAGGAAAGGACAGAGACACAACATGACAATACATGACAGTACCCCCCCACTCACCGAGCGCCTCCTGGCGCACTCGAGGAGGAAACCTGGCGGCAACGGAGGAAATCCTCGATCAGCGCACGGTCCAGCACGTCCCGAGAGGGAACCCAACTCCTCTCCTCAGGACCGTACCCCTCCCAATCAACGAGGTACTGGTGACCACGGCCCCGAGGACGCATGTCCAAAATCCTGCGGACCCTGTAGATGGGTGCGCCCTCGACAAGGATGGGGGGGGGGGGGGGAAGACGAGCGGGGGCGCGAAGAACGGGCTTAATACAGGAGACATGGAAGACCGGGTGGACGCGACGAAGGTATCGCGGAAGAAGAAGTCGAACTGCGACAGGATTAATGACCCGAGAAATACGGAACGGACCAATGAACCGCGGGGTCAACTTGCGAGAAGCCGTCTTAAGGGGAAGGTTCTGAGTGGAGAGCCAAACTCTCTGACCGCGACAATATCTAGGACTCTTAGTTCTACGCTTATTAGCAGCCCTCACAGTCTGCGTCCTATAACGGCAAAGTGCAGACCTGACCCTCTTCCAGGTGCGCTCGCAACGTTGGACAAAAGCCTGAGCGGAGGGGACGCTGGACTCGGCGAACTGAGATGAGAACAGCGGAGGCTGGTACCCGAGGCTACTCTGAAAAGGAGATAGCCCGGTCGCAGACGAAGGAAGCGAGTTGTGGGCGTATTCTGCCCAGGGGAGCTGTTCTGACCAAGACGCAGGGTTGCGAAAAGAAAGACTGCGTAAGATGCGACCAATAGTCTGATTGGCCCGTTCTGCTTGACCGTTAGACTGGGGGTGAAAGCCGGAAGAGAGACTGACGGAAGCCCCAATCAAACGGCAAAACTCCCTCCAAAATTGAGACGTGAATTGCGGACCTCTGTCCGAAACGACGTCTGACGGAAGGCCATGAATTCTGAAAACATTCTCGATGATGATTTGTGCCGTCTCTTTAGCAGAAGGAAGCTTAGCAAGGGGAATGAAATGAGCCGCCTTAGAGAACCTATCGACAACCGTAAGAATAACAGTCTTCCCCGCTGACGAAGGCAGTCCGGTGACAAAATCTAAGGCGATGTGAGACCACGGTCGAGAGGGAATGGGCAGCGGCCTGAGCCGGCCGGCAGGAGGGGAGTTACCGGACTTAGTCTGCGCGCAGACCGAACAAGCAGCCACGAAACGACGCGTGTCATGCTCCCGGGTGGGCCACCAAAAACGCTGGCGAATGGAAGCAAGCGTACCCCGAACGCCAGGGTGGCCGGCTAACTTGGCAGAGTGAGCCCACTGAAGAACGGCCAGACGAGTAGGAACGGGAACGAAAAGAAGGTTCCTAGGACAAGCGCGCGGCGACGGAGTGTGAGTGAGCGCTTGCTTTACCTGCCTCTCAATTCCCCAGACAGTCAACCCGACAACACGCCCCTCAGGGAGAATCCCCTCGGGGTCAGTGGAGGCTACTGAAGAACTGAAGAGACGAGATAAAGCATCAGGCTTGGTGTTCTTAGAGCCCGGACGATAAGAAATCACGAACTCGAAACGAGCGAAAAACAGCGCCCAACGCGCCTGACGCGCATTAAGTCGTTTGGCAGAACGGATGTACTCAAGGTTCCTATGGTCAGTCCAAACGACAAAAGGAACGGTCGCCCCCTCCAACCACTGTCGCCATTCGCCTAGGGCTAACCGGATGGCGAGCAGTTCGCGGTTTCCCACATCATAGTTACGTTCCGACGGGGACAGGCGATGAGAAAAATACGCGCATGGGTGGACCTTGTCGTCAGAGAGGGAGCGCTGAGAAAGAATGGCTCCCACGCCCACCTCTGACGCGTCAACCTCGACAACGAACTGTCTAGAGACGTCAGGTGTAACAAGGATAGGAGCGGATGTAAAACGATTCTTGAGGAGATCAAAAGCTCCCTGGGCGGAAACGGACCACTTAAAGCACGTCTTGACAGAAGTAAGGGCTGTGAGAGGAGCTGCCACCTGACCGAAATTACGGATGAAACGACGATAGAAGTTCGCGAAGCCGAGAAAGCGCTGCAGCTCGACGCGTGACTTAGGGACGGGCCAATCAATGACAGCTTGGACCTTAGCGGGATCCATCTTAATGCCTTCAGCGGAAATAACAGAACCGAGAAATGTGACGGAGGAGGCATGAAAAGTGCACTTCTCAGCCTTCACAAAAAGACAATTCTCTAAAAGGCGCTGGAGGACACGTCGAACGTGCTGAACATGAATCTGGAGTGACGGTGAAAAAATCAGGATATCGTCAAGGTAAACGAAAACAAAGATGTTCAGCATGTCTCTCAGGACATCATTGACTAATGCCTGAAAGACAGCTGGAGCGTTAGCGAGGCCGAAAGGAAGAACCCGGTATTCAAAGTGCCCTAACGGAGTGTTAAACGCCGTCTTCCACTCGTCCCCCTCCCTGATGCGCACGAGATGGTAAGCGTTACGAAGGTCCAACTTAGTGAAAAACCTGGCTCCCTGCAGGATCTCGAAGGCTGAAGACATAAGAGGAAGCGGATAACGATTCTTCACTGTTATGTCATTCAGCCCTCGATAATCTATGCAGGGGCGCAGAGACCCGTCCTTCTTCTTGACAAAAAAAAACCCCGCTCCGGCGGGAGAGGAGGAGGGGACTATGGTACCGGCGTCAAGAGCTACAGACAAATAATCTTCGAGAGCCTTACGTTCGGGAGCCGACAGAGAGTATAGTCTACCCCGGGGGGGGGTGGTTCCCGGAAGGAGATCAATACTACAATCATACGACCGGTGTGGAGGAAGAGAGGTGGCCCTGGACCGACTGAACACCGTGCGCAGATCGTGATATTCCTCCGGCACCCCTGTCAAATCACCAGGCTCCTCCTGTGAAGAAGAGACAGAGGAAACAGGAGGGATAACAGACATTAAACATTTCACATGACAAGAGACGTTCCAGGAGAGGATAGAATTACTAGACCAATTAATGGAAGGATTATGACAAACTAGCCAGGGATGGCCCAAAACAACAGGTGTAAAAGGTGAACGAAAAATTAAAAAAGAAATGGTTTCACTATGATTACCAGAGACAGTGAGGGTTAAAGGTAGCGTCTCACGCTGAATCCTGGGGAGAGGACTACCATCCAGGGCGAACAAGGCCGTGGGCTCCTTTAACTGTCTGAGAGGAATGTCATGTTCCCGAGCCCAGGTCTCGTCCATAAAACAGCCCTCCGCCCCAGAGTCTATTAAGGCACTGCAGGAAGCTGACGAACCGGTCCAGCGTAGATGGACCGACAAGGTAGTGCAGGATCTTGAAGGAGAGACAGGAGTAGTAGCGCTCACCAGTAGCCCTCCGCTTACTGATGAGCTCTGGCCTTTTACTGGACATGAAGTGACAAAATGACCAGCGGAACCGCAATAGAGACAGAGGCGGTTGGTGATTCTCCGTTCCCTCTCCTTAATCGAGATGCGGATACCTCCCAGCTGCATGGGCTCAGCACCCGAGCCGGCAGAGGAAGATGGTAGTGATGCGGAGAGGGGGGCAACGGAGAACGCGAGCTCCTTTCCACGAGCTCGGTGACGAAGATCAACCCGTCGCTCAATGCGAATAGCGAGTTCAATCAAGGAATCCACGCTGGAAGGAACCTCCCGGGAGAGAATCTCATCCTTTACCTCTGCGCGGAGACCCTCCAGAAAACGAGCGAGCAAAGCCGGCTCGTTCCAGCCACTGGAGGCAGCAAGGGTGCGAAACTCAATAGAGTAGTCTGTTATGGATCGATTACCTTGACATAGGGAAGACAGGGCCCTGGAAGCCTCCTCCCCAAAAACAGATCGATCAAAAACCCGTATCATCTCCTCCTTAAAGTCCTGATACTGGTTAGTACACTCAGCCCTTGCCTCCCAGATTGCCGTGCCCCACTCACGAGCCCGTCCAGTAAGGAGAGATATGACGTAGGCGACACGAGCAGTGCTCCTGGCGTAAGTGTTGGGCTGGAGAGAAAACACAATATCACACTGGGTGAGGAACGAGCGGCATTCAGTGGGCTCCCCAGAGTAACACGGCGGGTTATTGATTCTGGGCTCCGGAGATTCGAAAGCCCTGGAAGCGGCCGGTGGATCGAGGCGGAGATGGTGAACCTGTTCTGTGAGGTTGGAGACTTGGGTGGCCAGGGTCTCAACGGCATGTCGAGCAGCAGACAATTCCTGCTCGTGTCTGCCTAGCATCGCTCCCTGGATCTCGACGGCTGAGTGGAGAGGATCCGAAGTCGCTGGGTCCATTCTTGGTCGGATTCTTCTGTTACGGTGAGTGAATGAGGACCCAAAAGCGAACTAACTTAAACAGAGCTTCTTTAATAACCAAACATAGGTAGGCTCAGATAGACCGGCAGATTCCGACAGGACAGGACAAGGTTACAGCAAACATGACGATAGTCTGGCTCAGGCATGAAACACAACAAACAAGAATCCGACAAGGACAGGAACAAAAACAGAGAGAGATATAGGGGACTAATCAGAGGGAAAAAGGGAACAGGTGGGAAACGGGGTGACGAGGTAGTCAGGAGGAGACAAGGAACAGCTGGGGGAAAGCGGGGGAGAAAAGGTAACCTAATACGACCAGCAGAGGGAGACAGGGTGAAAGGAAAGGACAGAGACACAACATGACAATACATGACAGGAAGGAGGTTTTCACTCAAAATCTCACGATACATGGCCCCATTCATTCTTTCCTTTACGCGGATCAGTCGTCCTGGTCCCTTTGCAGAAAAACAGCCCCAAAGCATGATGTTTCCACCCCCATGCTTCACAGTAGATATGGTGTTATTTGGATGCAACTCAGCATTCTTTGTCCTCCAAACACGATGAGTTGAGTTTTTACCAAAAAGTTATATTTTGGTTTCATCTGACCATATGACATTCTCCCAATCTTCTTCTGGATCATCCAAATGCTCTCTAGCAAACTTCAGACGGACCTGGACATGTACTGGATTAAGCAGGGGGACACGTCTGGCACTGCAGGATTTAAGTCCCTGGCGGCGTAGTGTGTTACTGATGGTAGGCTTTGTTACTTTGGTCCCAGCTCTCTGCAGGTCATTCACTAGGTCCCCCCGTGTGGTTCTGGGATTTTTGCTCACTGTTCTTGTGATCATTTTGACCCCACAGGGTGAGATCTTGCGTGGAGCCCCAGATCGAGGGAGATTATCAGTGGTCTTGTATGTCTTCCATTTCCTAAAAATTGCTCCCACAGTTAATTTCTTCAAACCAAGCTGCTTACCTATTGCAGATTCAGTCTTCCCAGCCTGGTGCAGGTCTACAATTTTGTTTCTGGTGTCCTTTGACAGCTCTTTGGTCTTGGCCATAGTGGAGTTTGGAGTGTGACTGTTTGAGGTTGTGGACAGGTGTCTTTTATACTGATAACAAGTTCAAACAGGTGCCATTAATACAGGTAACGAGTGGAGGACAGAGTAGCCAGAAATCTTGCTTGTTTGTAGGTGACCAAATACTTATTTTCCACCATAATTTGCAAATAAATTCATTAAAAATCCTACAATGTGATTTTCTGGATTTTTTTTCCCTCATTTTGTCTGTCATAGTTGAAGTATACCTATGATGAAAATTGCAGGCCTCTCTCATCTTTTTAAGTGGGAGAACTTGCACAATTGGTGACTGACTAAATACTTTTTTGCCCCACTGTATGTGCTATCATTTCATTGTGTCTAGGAATTTATATCCATCCATCTCCACGATTATGTTTCTTGGGAAATGTAAATTTTGGTGATCAATATCAGAGAACGTTTTGTAATCTAATTGCTGCAAAAAAAATGAATAGCCATCAATTGGAAAGCTTCATATCCACCCTCAATAACAAACTGCAGGATTGAACGATCTAGCGACATCCCGTTAGACCTTACAGAACATCCAGGATAAACCAGACATATTTGACAGAATTTGTAAATTGTATGTTGACCATCTTCAAGAATGTTTTGTATAGTGGGTGTTTTGTTGTTGTTGTTGTTGTTGTGTTTTTGTGTTGTATGAAAAAATACATAAATACAAATAAAACACTTATTGTGGACCTGGATTGAAAGGAGTTTCACTCTTCCTCTCCTCTTCCTCTCCTCTTCATCTTCCTCTCCTCTTCCTCTCCTCTCCATCTTCCTCTCATCTTCCTCTCCCCTTCATTTTCCTCTCCTCTTCATCTTTCTCTCCTCTCCATCTTCATCTTCCTCTCATCTTACTCTCCTCTTGATCTTCATCTTCCTCTCCTCTTCATCTTCCTCTCCTCTTGATCTTCCTTTTCATCTTCCTCTCCTCTTCATCTTCTCTTCATCTTCCTCTCGTCTTCCTCTCCTCTTGATTTTCCTCTTCATCTTCCTCTCCTCTTCATCTTCCTCTCATCTTCCTCTTCATCTTCCTCTCCTCCTCCTCTCCTCATCTTCCTCTCCCCTTCATCTTCTCTTCATCCTCATCTTCCTCTCCTGTTCCTCTCCTCTTCGTTGTCTCTTCATGTTCCTCTACTCTTCATCTTCCTCTTCATCTTCCTCTCCTCTTCATCTTCCTGTCCTCTTCATCTTCCTTTCCTGAACAGAACGATGAGGTGGAGGATTCGGAGGATGAATTTGAGGAGATGAACCTGTCTCTGCTGTCGGCCCGTAACTTCCCCCGCAAGGCCAGCCAGACATCCATCTACCTCCAGGAGTGGGACATCCCCTTCAAACAGCTGGAGATCGGAGAACTCATCGGGAAAGGTAATAGAATAGAATACAAAACAATTGTATTAGTCCAACTGTTACATCTGTTCTATATTGCCACATACAATGCAGTCACAGTCATTTGAAAAGAGCACATTGTCAGCCATTGTGCAGAATCCTTGGAGCTAGATTTAAAAAAATATATAATGTAACTAGGCAAGTCAGTTCTTATTTACAATGACAGCCTACCGGGGAGCAGTGGGTTAACTGCCTTGTTCAAGGGAAGAACGACAGATTTTTACCTTGTCAGTTTGGGGATTTGATCCAGCAACCGAACTATCTAACCACTAGGCTACCTGCTGCCCTGAAGTGCCTTGCTTCAGGGTCACAATGGTGGGACATTTTAGCTGGGATCTGACACTAGTAGTCCTTTAGTTACCAATTCAGATCCAACTTGAGATTTGAACCAGCGACCCTCTGGCTACAGGTCCACCTCTTTAATCTCTAAGTTACCTTCTGTTCTCTTCAGGTCGCGTCGGGCTAGTGTTCCACGGGCGCTGGCATGGTGAGGTGGCCATCCGCCTCATCGACATCGAGCGGGACAACGAGGACCAGCTGAAGGCCTTCAAGCGGGAGGTGATGGCCTACCGTAACACTCGACATGAGAACGTAGTCCTCTTCATGGGTGTCTGCATGAGCCCCCCACATCTGGCCATCATCACCAGGTGAGCCCCCTAAACCCTCACCTGTGTGTGTGTGTGTGTGTGTGTGGTCCTGTTCATGGGTGTCTGCATGAGCCCCCCACACCTGGCCATCATCACCAGGTGAGTCCCCTAAACCCTCACCTGTGTGTGTGTGTGTGTGGTCCTGCTCATGGGTGTCTGCATGAGCCCCCCACCCCTGGCCATCTTCACCAGGTGAGTGATGATGTTTGTCATACCTGAGCTCTGTTCCAACATGGATCCCAGCCAACTGACAAACTGACTGTGGTCTTCTAATCGAACTGCATCAGTAAGCATGTCGTTGTGGGTCCTCTTCAAGTACAGGATGGGGAATTGGGTCTGACAACCCTGCCATAATTATACTGGACAGTTTAGGAACAGCAATACATTAAGTAACATCTGTGATGGTTGGTGGTAGTCCCATACCACCAGCTGGTCTCTTAGTGTAGGGAAGAAGCTCAACCCTTTTAACGTCACAGTAACCCCCTCCTTAAATTCCCCTCTCCTGTCTCTCTGATCCCACAGTGTTAACCTCCTAGAGTGGTGAAGTGGATGCTATCGCCCAATCCCTTTTTCTGAACGTTGACATCAAAATCCCTGCAAAGCTATCGTAGAGCAGTGACGCTGTGTAAAAAAAAATACAATACTCTTGTGAAGGAGCTTAGCTACATCGTATGAGTGACCCAGTCTTTGTTACCCTGGGGCCTGAGTCAGAGTCTCTCTCTCTCCAACAAGGGTGATGTTTTTGTAGATTCACTATAGATCATCATACAGCGCTCCATTCCCTTCTGGAGCACTAGTGTGTGACATGGGTGTCTCAATGAAGCCAAAGGCAGTGTCCTGGCTGTGCTGTCTGGCTGGGCTGATTTGAAGTGCACTGGGTTGAGCCAAGCCGGGTGTGTAGTGATTCGCCACAGCCCTTGCGCGTTGTCTAAAGATCTGTGCTTACACAAAGACTGGCCTTTCAGGATGCGCCGTTATAGGTTTAAAGACATGGTATTGTTTGTCATGTAACAGGACACCCACAAAAATGAACTTGATGATTAATCTCAAGTTGTTTATCTGGCAGGAGATTTCTATTAATAAAATATGAAATATTAGTGGCTAGCTAAGGACAGAAACAGACAATGTTACGGCTAATAAAATACATGTTTGCTGAGGTGAAGGCGGAATCCAAATTACCTCACGAGTAGAAGTGTATACCTGGAGGTGAAGCAGTTGTAATCATATTGTAGTTAAATCCCTGTCTAGACGTGACTAAATGTTTTGTAGTGTTCACTTTTAGGGAAATTCCTCTGTGGTGTGGTCCCTTTTTCAACAAAGGAAAGACTCCACAAAGTAACTGGTAAAAGTAACAAAACAACAATAATTCCTTTGATTCCATTTGATTCTCTCCCTGGTTTTCTATTCGTCAGTTAAACTGCTGTGTCATTGTTTCTTCAGAGGAAATTTTGAGGGTAACTAATCAAACCATTCTGAAGCCCCCTCCCCTGTTATGATAACAGATCAGTGCACAAAGTAGCAGAAATAATGTTTCACAAAAAAACTGAATCTAAAACCAGAGGATGTTACGCTTGACTTTGTATTAGTACCGTGTAAACTTCAAGAATTATGCAGTTGAGTAAATTGAAATGTGGGATGTTATAGAAACAATGCCATTCCTTCCCTTATTGCCCGAGTATCAACCCTGAATTGTCTGCATGACCCAAGATTGCAATAACCCTTTGAGCTAAAGCCTAGGCATTTACTCTGGGAGCTAACACAAGATTTTTGGCTGTCAAGCATAGTTCGGCGAACCACCAACACTCGCAAACAATAGTTCAAAAGACTGCTTTACCTTGTAAAGTCCTGAGTGCTGAGATGAGTGAGTGCATGTAATCAAAGTAAATGTCATAGCTGGCTGCATAGAGCTGCTCTTAATATGCAGTACCTGCTATAGAGTCGCGCTAGTCTTAATTATTCCACTCAGGCTTATTACCCCGGAGACCAACAGGAAAAACATGTCAAATTGAACCTGAGAGAAGACGAAATTGGCTTATACCAGGCAGGGATGAAAGGTTAGTCAGTGATGCGGACAATTCAGCAAATATTAATATTGATTGTTTGTCTTTGATTCGCCATGAGTGGCTGTGTGTGGATTGATTTGCAAGAGCACCCGCAGCGTGGAATAATCATTAGCCGTTTCCTGGCACTGCAGGTTTCTATCCATAAGGAATAATTACTCTGCTTTTCAAGGCTCTCTAGGCTCTCTGAGTGTTTTTGGTGACTTTATTGGCTTTTGCTCAGCAGAGAGAGAGCCACGAATACAACTCCATCCGTGTATTACTATCCTGATTGTATTCATCCCGACTGTTGACAACATGCACACACACACACTCACACACACACACTTGAAAGCTATGGCAGTAATTTATGTCATCCCTGGATGTTTATCGGTAGCTGAAGTTGTTGACGGTGCGTCATCAGGTGATATAAGGTCCCTATCCCGTCTCACGGAGCCAGAGCCCAGAGAGATGCTAAAAATGTCTCCTGTCACCTTACCTCGTTGTATGAATGAATATGCATGAAGCTCCAGTATCAGTTTGGCCCTCAGGCCATCTGGATGTCACCTAGCTGCGTCAATCCATCACATTCAGGGGGAGGGGAAGGCTTTGTGGTGAGAGGAGGGGGTGAGGGGCTTTGGGGTTTTAGAAGGGTTGACGGGGGAGGAGGGGGCCGAGGCTTTGGGGTGATAGAAGGGGTGACGGGGGGAGGGGCTTTGGGATGATAAAGAGGGGAGGAGGGGGAGGTGCTTTGGGGTGATAGAAGGGGGGTGTGGGGGAGGGGCTTTGGCATGATGGAAGGGGGGTGAGGGGGAGGGGCTTTGGGGTGATGGGAGGTGGGAGGCTTTGGGATGTGAGGAGATGTAATGATACTCTCTCTCAATTCAAAGGGCAAACATGTTTGCAGTGCCTAAGCAAGTGACATAGATAATGAATAAAAGTGAAATAAACAATAAAAAATAAACAGTTAACATTACACTCACAAAAGCACCAGAGGAAAAGTTTCAGCTGGACTTTCACATTATCAAAGAGATAATGTGAAGAGACTTGAAGAGCCTTTATGACCAGGTCCACCTATACAAGGCAGCAGTGCCCACCTTCGCCCGGACCCTAAAGGACATCGCCCTCAAACGCAGCCCCAACACTTTACACAAAAGCAACAAATCAATAGACACCCCGGCCAGACCAGCAAGACACTCTCCCAGACCTGCGGGACCACCCTGTGAGGTTGTATAATGAAGAGGTCTGGTCTGACACGCTCTGGAGAGAGAGAGAGAGAGAGAGAGATAGAGAGGGAGAGAGAGAGAAAGAGAGAGAGAGAGAGATAGAGAGGGAGAGAGAGAGAGAGAGAGAGAGAGAGAGAGAGAGAGCTTATCTTAATGAGCTATCTCTTTCAGTCCAGCTGAAACTTTTTGGGGTTGCCCTGTGACATTACTGTTAGATGGCAGTCAACACCTGGCTGTGATTCACCAGGAGTGGATAGATGGCAGTCAACACCTGGCTGTGATTCACCAGGAGTGGATAGATGGCAGTCAACACCTGGCTGTGATTCACCAGGAGTGGATAGATGGCAGTCAACACCTGGCTGTGAATCACCAGGAGTGGATAGATGGCAGTCAACACCTGGCTTTAGTTGTTCTCTGCTCTCATCCATCGCCTGCCCTCTGAGGCCAAACGAGAGGCCTTGGGGATAGATTGCAAACCAGTTATTCCTCCACTACAAAGCCAAATGCTCAGCTTGTGTTATTGGAGATGTAATGTAATGTGTAATATTCAATTAACAACAAAACAGAATGGATATGTCCGTACACTGGACTGATACCACCATCATTATTGAATATTAAATTAACAACAAAACAGAATGGATATGTCCGTACACTGGACTGATACCACCATCATTATTGAATATTCAATTAACAACAAAACAGAATGGATATGTCCGTACACTGGACTGATACCACCATCATTATTGAATATTAAATGAACAACAAAACAGAATGGATATGTCCGTACACTGGACTGATACCACCATCATTATTGAATATTAAATTAACAACAAAACAGAATGGATATGTCCGTACACTGGACTGATACCACCATCATTATTGAATATTAAATGAACAACAAAACAGAATGGATATGTCCGTACACTGGACTGATACCACCATCATTATTGAATATTAAATGAACAACAAAACAGAATGGATATGTCCGTACACTGGAACTGATACCACCATCATTATTGAATATTCAATTAACAACAAAACAGAATGGATATGTCCGTACACTGGAACTGATACCACCATCATTATTGAATATTAAATTAACAACAAAACAGAATGGATATGTCCGTACACTGGACTGATACCACCATCATTATTGAATATTAAATGAACAACAAAACAGAATGGATATGTCCGTACACTGGACTGATACCACCATCATTATTGAATATTAAATTAACAACAAAACAGAATGGATATGTCCGTACACTGGAACTGATACCACCATCATTATTGAATATTCAATTAACAACAAAACAGAATGGATATGTCCGTACACTGGACTGATACCACCATCATTATTGAATATTCAATTAACAACAAAACAGAATGGATATGTCCGTACACTGGACTGATACCACCATCATTATTGAATATTCAATTAACAACAAAACAGAATGGATATGTCCGTACACTGGACTGATACCACCATCATTATTGAATATTCAATTAACAACAAAACAGAATGGATATGTCCGTACACTGGAACTGATACCACCATCATTATTGAATATTCAATTAACAACAAAACAGAATGGATATGTCCGTACACTGGAACTGATACCACCATCATTATTGAATATTAAATGAACAACAAAACAGAATGGATATGTCCGTACACTGGAACTGATACCACCATCATTATTGAATATTCAATTAACAACAAAACAGAATGGATATGTCCGTACACTGGACTGATACCACCATCATTATTGAATATTCAATTAACAACAAAACAGAATGGATATGTCCGTACACTGGACTGATACCATCATCATTATTGAATATTAAATTAACAACAAAACAGAATGGATATGTCCGTACACTGGACTGATACCATCATCATTATTGAATATTAAATGAACAACAAAACAGAATGGATATGTCCGTACACTGGAACTGATACCACCATCATTATTGAATATTAAATGAACAACAAAACAGAATGGATATGTCCGTACACTGGACTGATACCACCATCATTATTGAATATTAAATTAACAACAAAACAGAATGGATATGTCCGTACACTGGAACTGATACCACCATCATTATTGAATATTAAATGAACAACAAAACAGAATGGATATGTCCGTACACTGGACTGATACCACCATCATTATTGAATATTCAATTAACAACAAAACAGAATGGATATGTCCGTACACTGGACTGATACCACCATCATTATTGAATATTCAATTAACAACAAAACAGAATGGATATGTCCGTACACTGGACTGACACCATCATCATTATTGAATATTAAACTAACAACAAAACAGAATGGATATGTCCGTACACTGGACTGATACCACCATCATTATTGAATATTAAATTAACAACAAAACAGAATGGATATGTCCGTACACTGGACTGATACCACCATCATTATTGAATATTCAATTAACAACAAAACAGAATGGATATGTCCGTACACTGGAACTGATACCACCATCATTATTGAATATTAAATGAACAACAAAACAGAATGGATATGTCCGTACACTGGACTGATACCACCATCATTATTGAATATTAAATTAACAACAAAACAGAATGGATATGTCCGTACACTGGACTGATACCACCATCATTATTGAATATTAAATTAACAACAAAACAGAATGGATATGTCCGTACACTGGAACTGATACCACCATCATTATTGAATATTCAATTAACAACAAAACAGAATGGATATGTCCGTACACTGGAACTGATACCACCATCATTATTGAATATTAAATGAACAACAAAACAGAATGGATATGTCCGTACACTGGACTGATACCACCATCATTATTGAATATTCAATTAACAACAAAACAGAATGGATATGTCCGTACACTGGAACTGATACCACCATCATTATTGAATATTCAATTAACAACAAAACAGAATGGATATGTCCGTACACTGGACTGATACCACCATCATTATTGAATATTCAATTAACAACAAAACAGAATGGATATGTCCGTACACTGGACTGATACCACCATCATTATTGAATATTCAATTAACAACAAAACAGAATGGATATGTCCGTACACTGGAACTGATACCACCATCATTATTGAATATTCAATTAACAACAAAACAGAATGGATATGTCCGTACACTGGACTGATACCACCATCATTATTGAATATTCAATTAACAACAAAACAGAATGGATATGTCCGTACACTGGAACTGATACCACCATCATTATTGAATATTCAATTAACAACAAAACAGAATGGATATGTCCGTACACTGGACTGATACCACCATCATTATTGAATATTAAATGAACAACAAAACAGAATGGATATGTCCGTACACTGGACTGATACCACCATCATTATTGAATATTAAATTAACAACAAAACAGAATGGATATGTCCGTACACTGGAACTGATACCACCATCATTATTGAATATTAAATGAACAACAAAACAGAATGGATATGTCCGTACACTGGAACTGATACCACCATCATTATTGAATATTAAATGAACGACAAAACAGAATGGATATGTCCGTACACTGGAACTGATACCACCATCATTATTGAATATTAAATGAACAACAAAACAGAATGGATATGTCCGTACACTGGACTGATACCACCATCATTATTGAATATTCAATTAACAACAAAACAGAATGGATATGTCCGTACACTGGACTGATACCACCATCATTATTGAATATTAAATTAACAACAAAACAGAATGGATATGTCCGTACACTGGACTGATACCACCATCATTATTGAATATTCAATTAACAACAAAACAGAATGGATATGTCCGTACACTGGACTGATACCACCATCATTATTGAATATTAAATGAACAACAAAACAGAATGGATATGTCCGTACACTGGACTGATACCACCATCATTATTGAATATTCAATTAACAACAAAACAGAATGGATATGTCCGTACACTGGACTGATACCACCATCATTATTGAATATTAAATTAACAACAAAACAGAATGGATATGTCCGTACACTGGACTGATACCACCATCATTATTGAATATTAAATGAACAACAAAACAGAATGGATATGTCCGTACACTGGACTGATACCACCATCATTATTGAATATTAAATGAACAACAAAACAGAATGGATATGTCCGTACACTGGACTGATACCACCATCATTATTGAATATTAAATTAACAACAAAACAGAATGGATATGTCCGTACACTGGACTGATACCATCATCATTATTGAATATTAAATGAACAACAAAACAGAATGGATATGTCCGTACACTGGACTGATACCACCATCATTATTGAATATTAAATGAACAACAAAACAGAATGGATATGTCCGTACACTGGAACTGATACCACCATCATTATTGAATATTCAATTAACAACAAAACAGAATGGATATGTCCGTACACTGGAACTGATACCACCATCATTATTGAATATTCAATTAACAACAAAACAGAATGGATATGTCCGTACACTGGAACTGATACCACCATCATTATTGAATATTCAATTAACAACAAAACAGAATGGATATGTCCGTACACTGGACTGATACCACCATCATTATTGAATATTAAATGAACAACAAAACAGAATGGATATGTCCGTACACTGGACTGACACCATCATCATTATTGAATATTAAATTAACAACAAAACAGAATGGATATGTCCGTACACTGGACTGATACCACCATCATTATTGAATATTCAATTAACAACAAAACAGAATGGATATGTCCGTACACTGGAACTGATACCACCATCATTATTGAATATTCAATTAACAACAAAACAGAATGGATATGTCCGTACACTGGACTGATACCACCATCATTATTGAATATTAAATGAACAACAAAACAGAATGGATATGTCCGTACACTGGACTGATACCACCATCATTATTGAATATTCAATTAACAACAAAACCCCCTGGGGAAAAAAAGAAAAAACATGATTTCATTAAACAATGCTTCTCTTTCTATGAAGATTAATATATTATTCTATTCTATACTATTCTACTCTACTCTCCTCTACTTTACTCTCCTCTATTCTACTCTACTCTCCTCTACTTTACTCTACTCTATTCTAGTCTACACTACTCTACACTCCTCTATTCTACTCTACTCTCCTCTACTTTACTCTCCTCTATTCTACTCTACTCTCCTCTACTTTACTCTACTCTATTCTAGTCTACACTACTCTACACTCCTCTATTCTACTCTACTCTCCTCTACTTTACTCTCCTCTATTCTACTCTACTCTCCTCTACTTTACTCTACTCTATTCTAGTCTACACTACTCTACACTCCTCTATTCTACTCTACTCTCCTCTACTTTACTCTCCTCTATTCTACTCTACTCTCCTCTACTTTACTCTACTCTATTCTAGTCTACACTACTCTACACTCCTCTATTCTACTCTACTCTCCTCTACTTTAGTCTACTCTATTCTACTCTACTCTCCTCTACTTTACTCTACTCTATTCTAGTCTACACTACTCTACACTCCTCTATTCTACTCTACTCTCCTCTACTTTACTCTACTCTATTCTACTCTACTCTCCTCTACTTTACTCTACTCTATTCTAGTCTACACTACTCTACACTCCTCTATTCTACTCTACTTTACTCTACTCTATTCTACTCTACTCTACTCTATTCTACTCTCCTCTACTTTACTCTACTCTATTCTACTCTCCTCTACTTTACTCTACTCTATTCTACTCTACACTACTCTACACGACTCTACACTATTCTACTCTACTCTACTCTACTCTATTCTACTCTCCTCTACTCTACTCTATTCTACTCTATACTACTCTACTATAATCTACTCTACACTACTCTACTCTACTCTACTCTACACTACTCTACTCTACTCTATTCTACTCTCCTCTACTTTACTCTACTCTATTCTACTCTACACTACACGACTCTACACTATTCTACTCTACTCTACTCTACTCTATTCTACTCTCCTCTACTCTACTCTATTCTACTCTACACTACTCTACTATAATCTACTCTACACTACTCTACTCTACTCTACACTACTCTACTCTACTCTACTCTACTCTACTATATTCTACTCTACTCTACTATATTCTACTCTACACTACTCTACACTACTCTATTCTACTCTATTCTACTCTACTCTACTATATTCTACTCTACACTACGCTACACTACTCTACACTACTCTATTCTACTCTACTCTACTATATTCTACTCTAAACTACTCTACTATGTTCTACACTACTCTACTCTATTCTACTCTATTCTACTCTACTCTACTATATTCTACTCTACACTACTCTACTCTACTATATTATACTCTACACTACTCTACACTACTCTACACTACTCTACACTACTCTATTCTACTCTACTCTACTATATTCTACACTACACTACCATATTCTACTCTACACTACTCTACACTACTCTATTCTACTCTATTCTACTCTACTCTACTATATTCTACTCTACACTACTCTACACTACTCTACTCTATTCTACTCTATTCTACACTACTCTACACTACTCTACACTACTTGACTCTATTCTACTCTACTCTACTTTACTATATTCTACACTACTCTACTATATTCTACTCTAAACTACTCTACTATGTTTTTCTCTACACTACTCTACACTACTCTATTCTACTCTATTCTACTCTACTCTACTATATTCTACTCTACACTACTCTACACTACTCGACTCTATTCTACTCTACTCTACTTTACTATATTCTACACTACTCTACTATATTCTACTCTAAACTACTCTACTATGTTCTACTCTATTCTACTCTCCTCTACTTTACTCTACTCTATTCTACTATATTCTACTCTACTATATTCTACTCTATTCTACTCTACACTACTCTACTATGTTCTACTCTACACTACTCTACTCTACTCTACTATATTCTACTCTACACCACTCAAATCTACTATACACCACATTACACTACTTTACACTACACTACTCTACTTTAATCTATTATTTTCTACTCTACCATACCTTACTCTATTATAATCTACTGTATTCTAATGTATGATGTGTTGTTAAGTTGTAATGTCTCTCTCTCAGCTTGTGTAAGGGAAGGACCCTGTATTCGGTGGTGAGGGATGCCAAAGTCATCCTGGATGTTAACAAGACCAGACAGATCGCCCAGGAGATGGTTAAGGTACTGTAATGTTTTTAAGACTCATTACACATTACCTTAACAACATAATCAATGTGTTGGAGACTGCCTGGATCATTCAACCAATACATTTCTTCTACAACAATATTGGTCACAAAATATGACTCTAGAATCGCAATGATTTATGTTTGTGTTGTTTTCAGGGAATGGGCTATCTTCACGCCAAGGGGATCCTACACAAGGACATGAAGTCCAAGAATGTTTTCTATGACAACGGCAAAGTGGTCATCACCGACTTCGGACTCTTCACCATATCTGGGGTTCTGCAAGCCGGCAGGTTAGTACTTACTGTTGTACTTTACATTCAAGTTCAGTAGAGTGCAGTACAGTACAGTAGATGTGCTGGGATAAGATACATAGATACATCTGTTAAAAAAAGCATAAGTAGGAAAACAAAACGAAACCAAATAGAAAGGAGTGTGTCATTATAACCCCGCCTGCTGTGGTATTTACTTTACTGCAGTGATGATTATACTCTTAGTGGTTCAAACGTCTGTATTATCTAGAAAATTATATGGATCGGTGCTAATCTCTATTTAATTTGTCTCCCTGAGAGTGATTAAAGTCTATCTCTGCTTTCTTCTGCTGCTATGCTGAAATGACTGCTCCCTGAAATGACTGCTCCCTGAAATGACTGCTTCATGAAATGACTGCTTCCTGAAATGACTGCTCCCTGAAATGACTGCTTCATGAAATGACCGATTCCTGAAATGACTGCTCCCTGAAATGACTGCTCCCTGAATTGACTGCTTCATGAAATGACTGCTCCCTGAAATGACTGCTTCCTGAAATGACTGCTCCCTGAAATGACTGCTTCCTGAAATGACTGCTCCCTGAAATGACTGCTCCCTGAAATGACTGCTCCCCGAAATGACTGCTCCATGAAATGACTGCTCCCTGAAATGACTGCTCCCTGAAATGACTGCTCCCCAAAATGACTGCTCCCCGAAATGACTGCTCCCTGAAATGACTGCTTCATGAAATGACTGCTTCCTGAAATGACTGCTCCCTGAAATGACTGCTCCCTGAAATGACTGCTCCCTGAAATGACTGCTCCCCGAAATGACTGCTCCCTGAAATGACTGCTTCATGAAATGACTGCTCCCTGAAATGACTGCTTCCTGAAATGACTGCTCCCTGAAATGACTGCTCCCTGAAATGACTGCTCCCCGAAATGACTGCTCCCCGAAATGACTGCTCCCTGAAATGCCAGCAGCCACAAGTTTCACACAGCAAAGCATCTTAATAAATCTTATGTCAATACTTATATATGGAGCAGCTTTACAGGCGTTAGCAACATGTTCAAAGGAAGTGTGTGTGTGTTTTTTTTTCTTTCAAAAAGTACTTTTTCTTAGTCTCTTTAGATTTTGATTGACATATATGGTGAGACGGCACCAACTGCTATAATTGACTGGTGATTAGGTTTGTCATGATGGATGTATTTCCATTTAATTGGCCACATCAATTAAAAATCTCCAGTAGGTATGAGATGTGTTCCTGCTATTGACTGTGAGATGATTACACGTGCTATGTACTACTAATTATTAGAATCAGCCGGCTTCCCAACGAGAGATATTGCATAGTGTGTTTTCAACAAGTTTGTACAACATAGTTGAAACGTGATGTTGCGTAGGAGTGCATTTCAACACCATGGATGGAAGAGGGTAGGAAAAGTGTATGAGATGAGTCACTGTTTATTTCAAATGAAGATGGATGGTTTTATATTGGCATTCTTAACACTCATTAAAACCTGAAGCCTCTTCTAAATAAATGCTGAAGTGTTACTGTAGACAGATATGCAATCCTGTAACATGATGCAACATGCACCTAGATCTTATACAGCCTTGTCCAGTCTATCGTTAGTTTCCAGTATAGCCAACTGCCATTTAGGTTTGCTCTGGAATCAATACTTTGTATAGTACTATAGTCTTTATACTAAACCTGGTCTCAGAGCATTTCATATTCTTCTGTACGTAAATCTGAGACCCCCCCATTTAGTATGATATGTTTTACGTTTTTTTATGGCAATTATTGATTTGTGGATGTCCATCACTCATTTTGTGTGATATGCTACGAATTACAATTCAAATTATATGTTACAAATTTGCAAAACATATGATATGTTACAAATTCTAGCTAGGTGACTAGGCAGCTAACGTTAGCTGGCTAGTTAACGTTTGCTAGGCTAGAAGTTGGGGTTAGGGTTAAGTTTAGGTTAAAGGGTTAGGGGAAGGGGAAGGATTAGCTAAAAAGGTTAAGTTTAGGGGAACGATTAGCTAACAAATTGCTAAAAAGTGGTAAGTAGTTGAAAAGTTGCCAATTAGCTAAAATGCTAAAGTTGTCCGTGATGAGATTCAAACTCACAACCTTTAGGTTGCTAGATGTTTTCATAATACACCAACCCACCCTACTCTTGTTTTTTGACTTAAGTAACCATCTGTCTAATGTAACCATACCAAACGTAACATACGGTATCATACTAATTTGAGTGTCCCGGATGTACATTTACCATGTTACGTCTAGTCAATGAGACCAGGCTGGTTGACTAGACAGAAGCAGGAGCAAAACAGAATGTGTGTATGGACACAACATCTAAAGATTCTAACAGATGAAAGAAAATGTGATTCACTCTGATCATTGTGTTAGGATTGTTTTAAGGAACTGTTGTTACTGCAATGCTGAACAGAGAAAACCTGGAAAGGTTTTTCTTTTGTATTTCCTGTTGTGCTATTTGACTTGCAGTGTACAAAAGTCTCTATGAAAATTACTGTGCACCAATGCTCACAATGGCCACACTAAGGCTTACTGTTTGTCAGGTTATCATTTGATGTTTTTGGCATCTCTCTGGACGATGAAGAAAGCCCCCCCAAAATTATTGGGAAAATCATCTAAATATGTTTTTGTTGCGGTTTTTGAGACGTCCCATCCTCCACCTGACTCCTGATTAAACCCTCATAGACGTCTGGTATTGTCGTCAATACCCAGAAGCCTCTATTTCAAAGTTGAACATCTAAATTCGTTTCTGGGAACAAATAGCTAGGTGTGAGATGGTTAATCTAACGTCAGTAGTTGTGACTTGTTTATGTTGTTGTTTATTTTCATTGGCAGGCAAGACAGCTTGCTAATAAACAGGTCTGATGGAATGACAAGACAAACATTTACCTACCGCCCCTCACTCTCAGCAGGAACGTTATGTTGTGGTGGCGGCAGGAGTGTGTGTGTGTGTCATACAAACAGGAGTGTTTCTCATTTTTACCAGGAAATGTTTGACAACCGTTCATGTAGTGTCACCCTGCCAAACACACATGAGGATATGTAGATGTCTGAAATGTCAACAGTACTGGGCCTCTGCTAACTGGCGGTTGAATAATCAGCCTGTTGTTTTCATTGAACTAGGCAAGTCACTTAAGAACAAATTCTTATTTACAATGACTGCCTAGGAACAGTGGGTTAACTGCCTTGTTCAGTGGCAGAACGACAGACCAAACCTTTCGGGTTACTGACTCAGTACTCTAACCACTAGGCTACCTTCCGCCCCTGGTTATCTCTTTTTTTTTGGTAGCAAAACTTTCTCACCTACCAAAGCCAACCCTCTGAATGATGAATTATCATTATCACCAAGAGAAAACAAACAACGCCCTGCATATTTATCTTCATCATTAAATAAGAACTACAGTGGGTAGCTAAATGAAACCATCAGTTTCATGACTCAATGTGTTGTTGTGTGCATCATGATAAAAACTAATGAATGAGTGGGCAGATAGCAGACCCTTTGGATGGATATACCCACAGTAGTGCAATGCAGTGCTGTGTATTATTGCAGCGCTGCCAGTGTCCCTGTCTATTTGACTGAGTCAGTGAGCGCTCAGGATGCATTTTGAAGTAGTTGCGAATGTCAGAAAGGTTGTGGTCGATTTGATTTGATTTATTAGGATCCCCAGTGGTGGCAGCTAGTCTTACTGGGGTTCAACACATAACGGAAAATATAATACTGACAAAAGACTTTACAATTTACATACATGAACATGTAGTGTGTTTGTGTGTGCCTCTATCAGTTCCACGTACATGTCAGTACATACACACAACAAGTAGGTGACATGGGGGAGAGGCGTTGTGTCATGAAGTGTTGCTTCATTTATTTTTTGAAAGCAGGTTTGCTGTTTACTTGCGCTATATGAGATGGAAGAGAGGTCCATGCACTCATGGCTTTGTATAATACTGTACATTTCCTTTAATTTGTTCTAAACCTGGGGACTGTGAAAAAAACCCTAGTGGCATGTCTGGTGGGGTAAATGTGTGTGTCAGTGCTCCGTTTCAGTTTACTATGCAAACAATTTGGAATTTCCAACACATTAATGTTTCTTATTAAAACAAGAAGTGATGCAGTCAGTCTTTCCTCAACTCTTAGCCAAGAGAGACTGGAATGCATAGTATTAATATTAGCCCTCTGTTCTGGGCCAGCTGCAGCTTAACTAGGTCTTTCTTTGCAGCACTTGACCATATGACTGGACAATAATCACGATAAGATAACACTAGAGCCTGCAGGACATGTTGTGTGAAGTGTGGTGTCAAAAAAGCAGGCAGGATCACTGGACAGATAGTAGCAGTTCCAGCAACTGATGCCAACCGAGTCGCGGGATCCAAACTCAAAAGGTAGCTAGCTAGTAACCAAACTTTTTCAATTTACTTTCTATCAGGTATCAAGGTAAGACCCAGAGGCAGACCGTGTCGAAGTAACAATGTTTATTACAGCCACAGGGGCAAAGGTACAGGACGGCAGGCAGGGTCAGAGTCAGGGGCAGGCAGAGTGGTCAGGTGGGCACGTACAGGGTCAGGACAGGCAAGGGTCAAAAACCCGGAGGACGAGAAAAGAGAGACTGGGGAAAAAAAGGTGCTGATACAAAAACGCTGGTTGACTTGACAAACAAGACGAACAGAGAACACAGGTATAAATACACAGGGGATCATAGGGAAGATGGGCGACACCTGGAGGGGGGTGGAGACCATCACAAAGACAGGTGAAACAGATCAGGGTGTGACACTTTCAGAACTTTCCAAAACAACAAACCGAGAGAGAGAGAGAGAAGAGAGAGAGAGAGAATGAATGAAAGAGAGAGATAAAAAGAAAGAGAATGAGAGAGAGGGGGAGAGAGAAGGGAGAATGAGAGAGAGATAGAATGAGAGTGATAGAGAGATAAGAGAGATATGGAAGAATGAGAGAGATGGAGAGATAAGAGAGAGAGAGAGATGGGAGAATGAGAGTGATAGAGAGATAAGAGAGAGATGGAAGAATGAGAGAGATGGAGAGATGAGAGAGAGAGATGGGAGAATGAGAGTGATAGAGAGATAAGAGAGAGATGGAAGAATGAGAGAGATGGAGAGATGAGAGAGAGAGATGGGAGAATGAGAGAGATAAGAGAGATGAGAGATGGGAGAGAAAGAGAGAGTGCGAGAGAGATGGGAAAGATGAGATGGTATGAACATGATGAAGAGAGAGAGATCAGGATTTAGACTTTCTAATGGGGTGTGATGTCATCCAGAAAGATGTCTCAGGGTGCGTTTGGGGTGTGAAGTCATCCAGCAGGATGTCTCAGGGTGCGTTTGGGGTGTGATGTCATCCAGCAGGATGTCTCAGGGTGCGTTTGGGGTGTGATGTCATCCAGCAGGATGTCTCAGGGTGCGTTTGGGGTGTGATGTCATCCAGCAGGATGTCTCATCGTGCGTTTGTGTAGATGGGAAAGAAAAGGACAGATTCACCCGTGACACAAAACGACGCTTTCCAGTTGTTTTAGATGTTTTCTGGTGTGTGAATGAACTACTGGAAGTGTGAATTATGAGTTTCAATTAAACAATAATACTGTATTTACACAAAAGTAGTAGAAATGTATAAACCCATACTGCTTTATCTGTATAGGGATGATATTAATTCATTCTGAACAATTAGAACAAAAAAAATGGTGGCCATTAACTTTGAGAAAACTTTGAATGACCTCACACCGTTCCGCATTCAGACTGTTGTTGACCTGTCTCTATTCTGCAGCCGTAGAGAGGACAAGCTGAGGATCCCCAGTGGATGGTTGTGTCACCTGGCCCCTGAAATAGTCTCTCAGCTCTCCCCGGAAACAGAGGAGGACAAGCTGCCTTTCTCCAAACAGTCAGACGTCTTTGCTTTCGGGTGAGTACCGCTACGTTGCAAATGGTACCCTATTCCATATGTAGTGTGCTACTCTCGACCAGGGCCCATATCTCTCTGGTTAAATGTAGTGCACTATTAGGGAATAGGATGCCAATTGGAATACACTACGTGTCCCTTGCCGCTTCTCTTTTGTTGTGAGGAGTTGTTCAGGAGCCTCTTCACTCTCTGTCTAGTTTTCATTGGATTTTCAAGCCCGATTGTATTGACTTGAATGAAATTGGATAAACTTTATCCCACTAGGGGAAATTGGGTTTGTCACTAGCAAGACAGATACTATAATGCTTATTTTATTTGTTTGTTATCCCTCTGAACCATTTACCATCTCTTTCCATCTTCTGTCTTAGCCATCTTCCTTCTCATCCATCTTCCTTCTCATCCATCTTCCGTCTCAGCCATCTTCCGTCTCAGCCATCTTCCTTCTCATCCATCTTCCTTCTCATCCATCTTCCTTCTCATCCATCTTCCGTCTCAGCCATCTTCCTTCTCATCCATCTTCCGTCTCAGCCATCTTCCTTCTCATCCATCTTCCGTCTCAGCCATCTTCCTTCTCATCCATCTTCCTTCTCATCCATCTTCCTTCTCATCCATCTTCCGTCTCAGCCATCTTCCTTCTCATCCATCTTCCTTCTCATCCATCTTCCTTCTCATCCATCTTCCGTCTCAGCCATCTTCCTTCTCATCCATCTTCCTTCTCATCCATCTTCCTTCTCAGCCATCTTCCTTCTCATCCATCTTCCTTCTCATCCATCTTCCCTCTCATCCATGTTTGGAATGGTTATAATAAAATGGTCATAATAGCTAGAATTGCTATAATAACCGAAAGCCAGGAGTTTTCCAGTCTACCTGACCTAACCAAGAAAAACTCTAGTACCATAGATATAACACTGACCCTAGTTATAACACTGTCTCTAGTTATAATACTAGTTATAACACTCAACCTAGTTATACCACTGACCCCAGTTATAACACTAGTTATAACGCTGACCCTAGTTAACACTAGTTATAACACTGACTCTAGGTATAACAATAGTTATAACACTCACCCTAGTTATAACACTGACCCCAGTTATAACACTGACCCTAGTTGTAACACTAACCCTAGTTAAAACTAGTTATGACACTGACCCCAGTTATAACACTGTCTCTAGTTATAATACTAGTTATAACACTCAACCTAGTTATACCACTGACCCTAGTTATTACACTAGTTATAACACTGACCCTAGTTATAACACTAGTTATAACACTGACCCTAGTTATAACAATAGTTATAACACTGACCCTAGTTATAACGCTAACCCTAGTTAACACTAGTTATAACACTGACCCTAGTTATAACACTGACCCTAGTTAACACTAGTTATAACACTGACCCTAGTTATAACACTGACCCTAGATATAACACTAGTTTAACACTGACCCTAGTTATAACACTAGTTATAACACTGACTCTAGTTATAACACAAGTTATAACACTGACCCTAGTTGTAACACTGACCATAGTTAACACTAGCTATAACACTGACCCTAGTTAACACTAGTTATAAAACTGACCCTAGTTATAACACTGACCCTAGTTAACACTAGTTATAACACTGACCCTAGTTAACACTAGTTATAAAACTGACCCTAGTTATAACACTGACCCTAGATATAACACTAGTTTTAACACTGACCCTAGTTATAACACTAGTTATAACACTGACCCTAGAAATAACACTAGTTATAACACTGACTCTAGTTATAACACAAGTTATAACACTGACCCTAGTTATAACACTGACCATAGTTAACACTAGTTATAACACTGACCCTAGTTATAACACTGACCCTAGTTATAACACTGACCATAGTTAACACTAGTTATAACGCTGACCCTAGTTATAACACTGACCATAGTTAACACTAGTTATAACACTGACCCTAGTTAACACTAGTTATAACACTGACCCTAGTTATAACACTGACCCCAGTTATAACACTGACCCTAGTTATAATACTAGTTATAACACTGACCCTAGAAATAACACTAGTTATAACACTGACCCTAGTTAACACTAGTGATAACACTGACTCTAGTTATAACACTAGTTATAACACTGACCCTAGTTATAACACTAGTTATAACACTGACCCTAGTTATAACACTGACCCCAGTTATAACACTGACCCTAGTTATAACACTAGTTATAACACTGACCCTAGAAATAACACTAGTTATAACACTGACCCTAGTTATAACACAAGTTTTAACATTCCTTGCCTTCTGTTTTTTATCTTCTGTGATCGTCACAGACCCCTTTGCGTGGGCGGACCCTGCACTGTTGACTCCTAACACAATTGCATTTTCAGATGTCCTCCCATATGGAGGGCCTGTCACTGGATCAGTCTGAGGGGAAGGGACGCAGTGCTCACATACACGCTCACATACACACTGGATGGGCCCCATATGGCACGCTATTCCCTATATAGTGCACTACTTTTAACCAGAGCCCTGTGGGAATAGGGTGTCATTTGGGACGCAGCCGGTGTCCATCTGGCCTGTTGGTGCCTTAGTGTTATCTAGAGGTGACCCCTAGAGCTGTTGTAC
Organism: Oncorhynchus mykiss; assembly: GCF_013265735.2. NCBI lineage: Eukaryota > Metazoa > Chordata > Actinopteri > Salmoniformes > Salmonidae > Oncorhynchus > Oncorhynchus mykiss. Next base: position 74,559,007 of record NC_048575.1, on the reverse strand, counting down.
ATATTCAGCAATTCTCCATGTGTTTTTTTTCTCTATCTTGGCCAAATGCTATTTTTATGCTTCTCATCCCTGGTTGTTGACATGACAGTGGAGAAAATGGCTGCTCATAATGCAAAGAGAGGATAGTGTGACGATGTTGATAAAGTATGCTGTATTAAATGGACCTAACAGGTTTGATGTAAAGTTAGTTCCTCAGCAGCAACCTTGTGGTCTGTCAAACTCATTGTCGGAGCGTCTATAGCTTTTCAATGTATTCCGGCAAGCACAACAGACATACATCATAGAGATGCAGGTTTAGGTATTAAACCTGGTTTGATACCCCTTGTGTGTGGACGTCTGTTGTTGTATTTTGTCATAATCTCACCGTAATAGGAAAATATTACATACACACATCCAATCTCCCTGAGCAGGTGCTCAATAGGAAAACAAATCAATTAATTGGGAAACGTGACAGTGCACAGTGAAATCTATGCTGCCGTGTCATTGATGGTATCATAATGTTACATTTCTAAACCATGGGATATTTCACACATCTGCCCCCCCCCCCCCCCAACTGATTCCCCCCTGTGCTGTGTCTATCTGCAGCACTATCTGGTACGAGTTGCATGCACGTGAGTGGCCTTATAAGAACCAGCCAGCAGAAGTTATCATCTGGCAGGCGGGCAGCGGAATGAAACCCAATCTCACACAGATCGGTATGGGCAAAGAGATATCGGTGAGTGTTGCCCATTTACAGCAAACTGTGCCACACCTGCTGACTAGTTTTCATTGAACCTTTATTTAACCAGGCAAGTCAGTTAAGAAAAAATGTCTTATTTACAATGACGGCCTACACCGGACAACGCTGGGCCAATTGTGCGTCGCCCAATGGAACTCCAGGGACTGTAGTGACACCCCTTCATTTATTATTATTATTTTTTTATCCTTTATTTTACTACGCAAGTCAGTTAAGAACAAATTCTTATTTACAATGACAGTCTTGCACTGAGATGCAGTGCCTTAGACCGTTGCGCCACTCGGGAGCAGGTAGAAGTTGCTCACTAGTTGTAGGTGAACATATAAGAAGTCCATGGGTAAAGATACTGTATATTCCTGAGTAGGGTTCTTCATAGTGTTCAGAATGAGCATCCTCATACATATCAATTTACAGGTGTTCAGAATGAGCATCCTCATACATATCAATTTACAGGTGTTCAGAATGAGCATCCTCATACATATCAATTTACAGGTGTTCAGAATGAGCATCCTCATACATATCAATTTACAGGTGTTCAGAATGAGCATCCTCATACATACCAATTTACATGTGTTCAGAATGACCATCTCATACATATCAATTTACAGGTGTTCAGAATGAGCATCCTCATACATGGAATGAGACTAAATCCTGTACACCAGTCTGGGATGTTTTTAGTTGTTTTTTTATCCTGTCCTCAATTGGCTGTTTGTTATTTGTGTTTTCTGAACCACTTCACAAAATAATATCTCTCACAGGGAAAAATACTGTTATTTGAATCCGGTGGCATTCGTCCATTTGTCCAGTTCTCCACGCAGGTCTCTTTCTCTCCTGTTTGTCCTGTGTGTGCCTGGCTCTCTAAACGGGGTCTGTTCTGGATCTCCCTCCCTAGGACATCCTGCTCTTCTGCTGGGCGTTTGAGCAAGAGGAGAGGCCCAGTTTCTCCAAGCTGGTGGATCTGCTGGAAAAGTTGCCAAAACGGAACCGCCGCCTTTCCCACCCAGGGCACTTCTGGAAGTCAGCTGAGTATGTCAAATGAGACTAAAAAACAACAAAGTAAACTTGCCTAGACTATGTATCCTCATGGTGTGTGTGTGTGTGTGTGCGTGTGCGTGCGTTTGTGTGTGCGTGCGTGCGTGTGTGTGTGTAGGTGCAGTTGACCGTGACCCTCTGAGCCTAGACTTCTCAACGTCCTCTGAACTCATATTTTGGGTTTATTGTTTAATCACATGGAAGATGTGTTATATTTCATTACTCAAATGACCTGTTCAGTTTGTTGGTTAGTTTCTTTATTCTGGAATGTATTTTTCTCAATGTCACTTGTTTTAATGAGAGTTTTTTTTGTGTCATGTCTCACTTCATTGTGTACGGAAAATGCATCAGAATGAACTAGTTTTTAGAATGAATGTAATTATGTAATGAATTGTGAAATTTACATTTTTAAGTAATTGTTTTGCCATTTCCTGTCTGTCAACTGTTTTTGTCATTTGTCAGTGTACCTCATGGTCTCTTGTGTTTGTGTTCTCCACATGTTAGTCTCAAAGCTGTATTTTAAAGTCATTATTCACTATTGAATGTGAAGACTCCACTGGTAGGAAACTGTTCTGTGCTTTGATTATTGCCTGTGAACACTGTTGAGGATGCATCCTATTCCCTACACGGACCTGTCAAAAACGTCAAAGGTAGTGCACTAGATGGGAAATAGGGTGCGAGATGTTTGAACAACAGCCTTTTTTCTCAGCTCTGGGTCATTCAGTAGAAGACCTAGACTGACTGACTAGAAATCTCTCACACTAATGTGAAAACGCTGACACTTCAAATGTATCTCATTACTTAGTAGAAATGTGCATCAACACCTTGGACAAATGCTGTCACTGAGAAGTAGGTGTATAGTGGTTACTTTGGTGTTTTAACGCAGAAAAGGAAAAAAACAAACAAAAAAGACATAGCTAGCTAAGGTCACTACCTACGTACGTTAATGATGACACAATCGATTCACTTCAGGAATTTGTCAGCCCTATAATTGATAAAGCACTTTCTGAACAGACACCATAACAGACACCATCTAGTAACATGACTCTGTCCATGACCTGGCCTTTTCTATCATATATTTCACAGCGATATTTGAAATCTAAGCAAGCTAGAGTGCAGTCAGATTGTGTCTCAGTAAGAACTGTAAAGCTACTGCCATGGGCTCTGTACAGCCATGGCTTAGATCCAGACAATCCAATCCTGTATAAAGCCCTTTCTACAACACTATATTATACAGTAAAATATGTTGGAAATGCATACAAACAAATTGCTGCTGTTTTTTTGGAGTACATCTGTCTATTTTGGAATTACTGGAAATCAGATATTGTACGTGGGTCATTTATATTTGTACTGTTTACAACTTTTAAGTGCATGAAATGGACTACAAAGGATCTGTTCTCGTTATTACGATACAAAGTTGACTCTTTCAGCTCTGCAGTAAGTATATGATCCCTGGGGTATTTTCTGATGGAACTGTTGTCAGCGTAGGATCACCAACCAATACAACAGTTAGTGAGACGATACAGCCTGCTTTGTAAAAAAAAAGGAAATGTTCAAAAGCGATGTTTAAGAGAATGATTGTAATATTATATTTGCACAGTATAATCGTGAAGAGAAATAACTAATTGTGCTGGAAAAAAAAACAAATCAACAGAAAAACCAATCAACATTTAGTGAAAAATGTACAGTGGCTAGTGAAAGTATTCACCCCCTTGGCATTATCCCTATTTTGTTGCCTTATAACCTGGAATTCAAATGGATTTCTGGGGGGTTTGTATCATTTGATTTACACAACATGCCTACCACTTTGAAGATGCAAAATATTTTTTCTTGTGAAACAAACAAGAAATTAGACAAAAAAAAATCTGAAAACTTGAGTGTGCATAACTATTCAACCCCCCCAAAGTCAATACTTTTTAGAGCCACCTTTTGCAGCAATTACAGCTGCAAGTCTCTTGGGGTATGTCTCCATAAGCTTGGCACATCTAGCCACTGGGATTTTTGCTCATTCTTCAAGGCAAAACTGCTCCAGCTCCTTCAAGTTGGATGGGTTCCGCTGGTGTACAGCAGTCTTTAAGTTATAGCACAGATTCTCAATTGGATTGAGGTCTGGGAATGGCCTAGTCAAAGCCAATACATTTAAATGTTTCCCCTTAAACCACCCGAGTGTTGCTTTAGCAGTATGCTTAGGGTCATTGTCCTGCTGGAAGGCGAACCTCCGTCCCAGTCTCAAATCTCTGGAAGACTGAAACAGGTTTTCCTCAAGAATTTCCCTGTATTTAGCACAATCCATAATTTCTTCTATTCTGACCGGTTTCCCTGTCCCTGCCGATGAAAAACCTCTCCACAGCATGATGCTGCCACCGCCATGCTTCACTGTGGGGATGGTGTTCTCGGGGTGATGTGAGGTGTTGGGTTTGCACCAGACATAGCATTTTCCTTGATGGCCAAAAAGCTCAATTTTAGTCTCATCTGACCAGAGTACCTTCTTCCATATGTTTGGGGAGTCTCCCACATGCCTTTTGGCGAACACAAAACGTGTTTGCTTATTTTTTTATTTAAGTATTGGCTTTTTTCTGGCCACTCTTTCGTAAAGCCCAGCTCTGTGGAGTGTACGGCTTAAAGTGATCCTATGGACAGATACTCCAATCTCCGCTGTGGAGCTTTGCAGCTCCTTCAGGGTTATCTTTGGTCTCTTTGTTGCCTCTGATTAATGCCCTCCTTGCCTGGTCCGTAAGTTTTGTTGGGCGGCCCTCTCTTGGCAGGTTTGTTGTGGTGCCATATTCTTTCCAATTTTTAATGATGGATTTAATGGTGCTCCGTGGTATGTTCAAAGTCTCGGATATTTTTTTATAACTCAACCCTGATCTATAGTTCTCCACAACTCTGTCCCTGACCTGTTTGGAGAGCTCATTGGTCTTCATGGTGCCACTTGCTTGTTGGTGCCCCTTGCTTAGTGGTGTTGCAGACTCTGGGGCCTTTCAGAACAAGTGTATATATACTGAGATCATGTGACACTTAGATTGCACACAGATGGACTTTATTTAACTAATTATGTGACTAATAAGGTTGCTCCAGATCTTATGTAGGGGCTTCACAGTAAAGGGGGTGAATACATATGCACACACCACTTTTCAGTTTTGATTTTTGATTTATTTTTTGAAACTAGTAATTTTTTTCATTTCACTCCACCAATTTGGACTATTTTGTGTATGTCCATTACATGAAATCAGAATAAAAATCCATTTAAATTACAGGTTGTAATGCAACAAAATAGGAAAACACCTAGGGGGATGAATACTTTTGCAAGGCACTGTAGACCTCGTTTTATCGTCAGTTGCCGTAAATCAATATTCCATGTGAACTCACTACAGCAGTTTTGGTGTACAGGATTTATTACTTTATGAATGTATGTATTGTGTTGTTGTGGTTTTGTCGTATATTTTTGTTCATTCAGATTTATTTTTCTCCATATACCTTCCTATATTACGTAAGCGTTGATGTTTATTTTCTGATTCAAGCCTTGTATTGTAGAGTATTGCTCCAAAAGCTTGTATTTATCAATGCCTTGTGGTCCATGGCTCAGTGACTGGTAGATTCATCAGAAGCTCTTTATTTGCACTCATCTTCTACGAAAAAGTATGCCAATAAAAATGTTTTCATTTTGAATGTTTTTTGTTAGTTTTTACTCATCTTTTATCTTACCCTCTTCTCTTTTATACATTTTGCACTTGTTACTTTGAAAATGTTTTACACACCCTTGCACATAACTTTATTGAAGAGCAACTTCCCCTAAAAACAAACATATATTTTAGAAAACAACCTATATGGCATCGATAGGAGCCAGAAAAATGTATTCTACTGTCAAAATTGACTACTAAAGTGTAACAAAGTTTTGTGAGACTTGTGATTGTGTCTGCATCACCACTTAAATGAAGTTTGGGTTTATTTCAATCCTGCCTACATGCCCACAGCTGGCAGCAAACAAGTAAACAAGTAAAGCACAGCTGCATGCGGCCCGATTGTAATAACTGTGGTAAATTTGACACTGAATATCCCTAAGTTGAGGACCATTGGTAAATTACACATTGTACACAATGTTAAAATTCCAATTGCTCCAAATTCCAATGACTTAAAAACCTCAAACCAACTATAAATTGTAGAAATGTATATACAAATATTGAAACCATTTCATTAAAACTAAAAGGTGTGCAACATGAAAATATTTTCTCATTGTGTAATTTATTGCGGTCCCTAACTAGCCCCAAGGATAGGCTATCCAAAATCAAACCAACTTTGCCACAGTCGCACATCAGCTGGCTGAAGCTAATTGAGGTAAGAATTTGGCTAACTCTTCTCACCTGCAAACATACAAGCGAGACACCAATATCAAACCACACCCCGAAACCAACTCCCGCTTGAATTCATTCGTGACCGCTAACATTTTTTAATAAACCATCGGCTACGATGCCAAATCAGGAAGTTCAGCCATCCTTTAAAACGGACCCTAAAGTCAGTTGCTAAGCTCAAATGAAATAGACTTATATATAATATAATATAATATAATATATATAATAATATTATATATGTATAAGATCCATAAAAATAAAAACTGAATCTGGATTAAAGGTACTGTATCAATCAGGAAAGTTTGAGTGGCATCAAATGTACTGGTGAACAATGTCATCAATCTCAACCAAGAACCCTTCAAGAGTCCTTCCCAGTGTTTAAACAGTAACACAATTCAAAACGATTAGCCTATCATCTGGTCTTTCACAGACATAACACCTTAGCTACACGGAGTGTACAAAACATTAGGAACACCTTCCTATTTTTTTATTTTTACCTTTATTTAACTAGGCAAGTCAGTTAAGAACAAATTCTTATTTTCAATGACGGCCTAGGAACAGTGGGTTAACTGACTGTTCAGGGGGCAGAACGACAGATTTGTACCTTGTCAGCTCGAGGATATGAACGCTCTAACCACTAGGCTACCCTGCCGCCCCTATTATTGAAATGTCGCCCCTTTTGCCTTCACAACAGCCTTAATTTGTCAGGCATGGACTCTACAAGGTGTCAAAAACATTCCACAGGGATCCTGGCCCATGTTGACTGCAATGCTTCAAACAGTTGTGTCAGGTTGGCTGGATGTCCTTTGGGTGGTGGACCGTTCTGGATACACACAGGAAACCCAGCAGTGTTGCAGTCCATGACACACTCAAACCAGTGCTCCTGGCACCTACTACCATAACCTGTTCAAAGTCACTTAAATATTTATTTATTTATTTATTTTACCTTTATTTAACCAGGTAGGCAAGTTGAGAACAAGTTCTCATTTACAATTGCGACCTGGCCAAGATAAAGCAAAGCAGTTCGACAGATACAACAACACAGAGTTACACATGGAGTAAAACAAACATACAGTCAATAATAAAGTATAAACAAGTCTATATACAATGTGAGCAAATGAGGTGAGAAGGGAGGTAAAGGCAAAAAAAGGCCTTGGTGGCAAGGTAAATACAATATAGCAAGTAAAACACTGGAATGGTAGTTTTGCAATGGAAGAATGTGCAAAGTAGAAATAAAAATAATGGGGTGCAAAGGAGCAAAATAAATAAATTAATTAAATACAGTTGGGAAAGAGGTAGTTGATAGGGCTAAATTATATGTGGGCTATGTACAGGTGCAGTAATCTGTGAGCTGCTCTGACAGTTGGTGCTTAAAGCTAGTGAGGGAGATAAGTGTTTCCAGTTTCAGAGATTTTTGTAGTTCGTTCCAGTCATTGGCAGCAGAGAACTGGAAAGAGAGGCGGCCAAAGAAAGAATTGGTTTTGGGGGTGACTAGAGAGATATACCTGCTGGAGCGTGTGCTACAGGTGGGAGATGCTATGGTGACCAGCGAGCTGAGATAAGGGGGGACTTTACCTAGCAGGGTCTTGTAGATGACATGGAGCCAGTGGGTTTGGCGACGAGTATGAAGCGAGGGCCAGCCAACGAGAGCGTACAGGTCGCAATGGTGGGTAGTGTATGGGGCTTTGGTGACAAAACGGATTGCACTGTGATAGACTGCATCCAGTTTGTTGAGTAGGGTATTGGAGGCTATTTTGTAAATTACATCGCCAAAGTCGAGGATTGGTAGGATGGTCAGTTTTACAAGGGTATGTTTGGCAGCATGAGTGAAGGATGCTTTGTTGCGAAATAGGAAGCCAATTCTAGATTTAACTTTGGATTGGAGATGTTTGATATGGGTCTGGAAGGAGAGTTTACAGTCTAACCAGACACCTAAGTATTTGTAGTTGTCCACGTATTCTATGTATGTATTCTATGTATTCTAAATATGTTGTCTTGCCCATTCACCCTCTGAATGGCACACATACCCAATCCTTGTCTCAAATCCATTTTTAACCTGTCTCCTCCCCTTCATCTACACTGATTGAAGTGGATGTAACAGTTGATATCAATAAGGGATCATATCTTTCACCTGGATTCACTTGGTCAATCTGTCAAATAAAGAGCAGGTATTCTTAATGCTTTGTACACTCTGTGCATATACAGTGCCTTGCGAAAGTATTCGGCCCCCTTGAACTTTGCGACCTTTTGCCACATTTCAGGCTTCAAACATTAAGATATAAAACTGTATTTTTTTGTGAAGAATCAACAACAAGTGGGACACAATCATGAAGTGGAATGACATTTATTGGATATTTCAAACTTTTTTAACAAATCAAAAACTGAAAAATTGGGTGTGCAAAATTATTCAGCCACCTTAAGTTAATACTTTGTAGCGCCACCTTTTGCTGCGATTACAGCTGTAAGTCGCTTGGGGTATGTCTCTATCAGAGCTCAGTGAGGTTGGATGGAAAGCATTTGTGAACCGCAGTTTTCAGTTCTTTCCACAGATTCTCGATTGGATTCAGGTCTGGACTTTGACTTGGCCATTCTAACACCTGGATATGTTTATTATTGAACCATTCCATTGTAGATTTTGCTTTATGTTTTGGATCATTGTCTTGTTGGAAGACAAATCTCCGTCCCAGTCTCAGGTCTTTTGCAGACTCCATCAGGTTTTCATCAGGTAGCTTGTGGCAAACTTTAAACAACACTTTTTATGGATATCTTTAAGAAATGACTTTCTTCTTGCCACTCTTCCATAAAGGCCAGATTTGTGCAATATACGACTGATTGTTGTCCTATGGACAGAGTCTCCCACCTCAGCTGTAGATCTCTGCAGTTCATCCAGAATGATCATGGGCCTCTTGGCTGCATCTCTGATCAGTCTTCTCCTTGTATGAGCTGAAAGTTTAGAGGGACAGCCAGGTCTTGGTAGATTTGCAGTGGTCTGATACTCCTTCCATTTCAATATTATCGCTTGCACAGTGCTCCTTGGGATGTTTAAAGCTTGGGAAATCTTTTTGTATCCAAATCCGGCTTTAAACTTCTTCACAACAGTATCTTGGACCTGCCTGGTGTGTTCCTTGTTCTTCATGATGCTCTCTGCGCTTTTAACGGACCTCTGAGACTATCACAGTGCAGGTGCATTTATACGGAGACTTGATTACACACAGGTGGATTGTATTTATCATTAGTCATTTAGGTCAACATTGGATCATTCAGAGATCCTCACTGAACTTCTGGAGAGAGTTTGCTGCACTGAAAGTAAAGGGGCTGAATAATTTTGCACGCCCAATTTTTCAGTTTTTGATTTGTTAAAAAAGATTGAAATATCCAATAAATGTCGTTCCACTTCATGATTGTGTCCCACTTGTTGTTGATTCTTCACAAAAAAATACAGTTTTATATATTTATGTTTGAAGCCTGAAATGTGGCAAAAGGTCGCAAAGTTCAAGGGGGCCGAATACTTTCGCAAGGCACTGTATGTGGAAAGGAGATGAGTTGGAGATAATTTACACATTCCCCAGACATGTATATTTTGTATTAAGCAAATTGGCAGCAACAGTGTGTTTGCATGGATCTCTTCAGGTCTGTAGGGACATGGAGGGTTGACTATATTCCAGTATCCTCCTTCACGTATCCCAGCATTCACACTGAATTGATCATTCTACTAATTGACACTTGCCGTCATATTTTTTATGTTTTTTTTGGCCACAGATTCCTGCATGCTCAGAGGGAGCGTTGGCACGCTGATGACACTGTCTGTGTGTGTCTGTGCGAGCCTCACTTGCTGCCTCTGCTTTACGCCTCTGTGTGTGTGTGTGTGGGGGGGGGGGGGTCAGGTGTGTGACTCACAGGCTGAGGAGGGAGAGAAGTGGGAGAGAGGGAGGATGGAAAGAGGGAAGGGAGAGATGGATGGATGGGAGCACTGGGTTCTCCAGACATTCTCTCCTGTCTTCAATCTCTCCCCCCTGTCTTCAATCTCTCCCCCCTGTCTTTAATCTCTCCCCCTGTCTTCAATCTCTCCCTCCTGTCTTCAATCTCTCCCTCCTGTCTTCAATCTCTCCCTCCTGTCTTCAATCTCTCCCCCCTGTCTTCAATCTCTCCCCCTGTCTTCAATCTCTCCCTCCTGTCTTCTATCTCTCCCCCTGTCTTCTATCTCTCCTCCCTGTCTTCAATCTCTCCCCCCTGTCTTCATTCTCTCCCTCCTGTCTTCAATCTCTCCCTCCTGTCTTCCATTTCTACCTCCACTTCTTCTGACTGCCCCCACTCAAGTGTAAAATTCACACCCTTGTCAATGTCTGAAGATACAGTATCTGTCCAAATGATGGAGTAGTTGAGGACTGAGGCAAAAAATAGTTGTCTAGTCCTACTTACTCTAAAGCAGGGCTCTCCAACCCTGTTCCTGCAGAGCTACCCTCCTGTAGGTTTTCCCTCCAACCTTGTTCCTGCAGAGCTACCCTCCTGTAGGTTTTCACTCTAACCCTGTTCCTGCAGAGCTACCCTCCTGTAGGTTTTCACTCCAACCCTGTTCCTGCAGAGCTACCCTCCTGTAGGTTATCACTCCCACCCTGTTCCTGCAGAGCTACCCTCCTGTAGGTTTTCACTCCAACCCTGTTCCTGCAGAGCTACCCTCCTGTAGGTTTTCACTCCAACCTTGTTCCTGCAGAGCTACCCTCCTGTAGGTTTTCACTCCAACCCCAGGTGTAATTAACCTGATTCAGCTTATTAACTAGCAAATTATTAGAATCAGGTGCACTAGATTAGGGTTAGAGTGAAAACCTACAGGACAGTAACTCTCCAGGAACAGGGTTGGAGTTCAAACCTACAGGACAGTAACTCTCCAGGAACAGGGTTGGAGTTTAAACCTACAGGACATTAACTCTCCAGGAACAGGGTTGGAGCTAAAACCTACAGGACAGTAACTCTCCAGGAACAGGGTTGGAGTTCAAACCTACAGGACAGTAACTCTCCAGGAACAGGGTTGGAGTTCAAACCTACAGGACAGTAACTCTCCAGGAACAGGGTTGAAGTTCAAACCTACAGGACAGTAACTCTCCAGGAACAGGATTGGAGTTCAAACCTACAGGACAGTAACTCTCCAGGAACAGGGTTGGAGTTCAAACCTACAGGACGTTAACTCTCCAGGAACAGGGTTGGAGTTTAAACCTACAGGACATTAACTCTCCAGGAACAGGGTTGGAGTTCAAACCTACAGGACAGTAACTCTCCAGGAACAGGGTTGGAGTTCAAACCTGCAGGACAGTAACTTTCCAAGAATAAGGTTGGAGAGCCCTGATCTAAAGAGTTGGTTTTCCCTGCTGAGAGATCATCTACCATCTTGAAGGCTTGAGGGGATGGTGGCAGGGGCGGGTGTGTGGAGAGGTGGAGAGAGGGGGATGGAGAGGAGGAGGGGAGGCGGAGAGGTAGAGAGAGGGGGTTGGAGAGGAGGAGGAGAGGTAGAAAGGAGGAGGGGTGGTGGGAAGGTAGAGCGAGGGGGTTGAAGAGGAGGAGGAGAGGTGGAGAGGTAGAGAGAGGGGGATGGAGAGGAGGAGTGGAGGTGGAGAGGTAGAGAGGGGGATGGAGAGGCTCAGAATGGATGGAGAGAGGGGGTTGATTAGGGAATACCAGTAACAGCTTGAATTGGAATACTAATGAATTATTTCATATTTTGATCCTTACATAATTAGCACCAATTAGCTTGTTGAAGTTTCTCCTATTCTGCAAATGAATGTACATTATTTCCTGGAAAATCCCCTCTAAACGAGGAAGATCTGGTGAAGAAATATATCCCATAGATTCTAAAATGCAGTCATTAGTGATTATATCATATCCTAGTGATCAACATTCCATTTGCAGGTTCTAATCGGGAATGTAATTGTTCTGTGAGAACAGATTTTTTGGGGAAAATACAATAATGATGTGCACTATAACCAATGACTGATGACTAAAACCTAAATGCAATAATGATGTGCACTATAACCAATGACTGACGACTTAAACCTAAACCCCCACTTTAATGAAATGTATGTTTCCTTCCTGTTGTTCTTCCTGATGTTTTCGCATGTTGTTTCACTAGAACCTTTGATCTTTCAGGATCTTCTTCTCTCTCCCCCACACCATGTATATTTTGTTTTATTCATTTTGAAATTGGCATACTGAAAAAGCTGAACACAGAGCAACCCAGGCTGCAGGTAAAGATACCTTATTTTGAATCCTGTCCTTGTTGTACCAAGGGCACCAGTAGAGGTTAGTGGTACAGTATGTGAGAATCAAACTTGGACAAAATTCTTGCATCTCGCAATGAGAGAGCAGGTCAGTGGAGATTCTAACTTTAAGAATTGGAGAAGGACAACGAAACAGATACTGTAACCTTTAGAATGGAGAAAGACAATGAAACAGATACTGTAACCTTTAGAATGGAGAAAGACAATGAAACAGATACTGTAACCTTCAGAATGGAGAAAGACAATGAAACAGATACTGTAACCTTTAGAATGATAAAGACAATGAAACAGATACTGTAACCTTTAGAATGGAGAAAGACAATGAAACAGATACTGTAACCTTTAGAATGGAGAAAGACAATGAAACAGATACTGTAACCGTTAGAATGGAGAAAGACAATGAAACAGATACTGTAACCTTTAGAATGGAGAAAGACAATGAAACAGATACTGTAACCTTTAGAATGGAGAAAGACAATGAAACAGATACTGTAACCTTTAGAATGGAGAAAGACAATGAAACAGATACTGTAACCTTCAGAATGGAGAAAGACAATGAAACAGATACTGTAACCTTTAGAATGATAAAGACAATGAAACAGATACTGTAACCTTTAGAATGGAGAAAGACAATGAAACAGATACTGTAACCTTTAGAATGGAGAAAGACAATGAAACAGATACTGTAACCGTTAGAATGGAGAAAGACAATGAAACAGATACTGTAACCTTTAGAATGGAGAAAGACAATGAAACAGATACTGTAACCTTTAGAATGGAGAAAGACAATGAAACAGATACTGTAACCTTTAGAATGGAGAAAGACAATGAAACAGATACTGTAACCTTTAGAATGGAGAAAGACAATGAAACAGATACTGTAACCTTTAGAATGGAGAAAGACAATGAAACAGATACTGTAACCTTTAGAATGGAGAAAGACAATGAAACAGATACTGTAACCTTTAGAATGGAGAAAGACAATGAAACAGATACTGTAACCTTTAGAATGGAGAAAGACAATGAAACAGATACTGTAACCTTTAGAATGATAAAGACAATGAAACAGATACTGTAACCTTTAAAATGGAGAAAGACAATGAAACAGATACTGTAACCTTTAGAATGATAAAGACAATGAAACAGATACTGTAACCTTTAGAATGGAGAAAGACAATGAAACAGATACTGTAACCTTTAGAATGGAGAAAGACAATGAAACAGATACTGTAACATTTAGAATGGAGAAAGACAATGAAACAGATACTGTAACCTTTAGAATGGAGAAAGACAATGAAACAGATACTGTAACCTTTAGAATGGAGAAAGACAATGAAACAGATACTGTAACCTTTAGAATGGAGAAAGACAATGAAACAGATACTGTAACCTTTAGAATGATAAAGACAATGAAACAGATACTGTAACCTTTAGAATGATAAAGACAATGAAACAGATACTGTAACCTTTAGAATGGAGAAAGACAATGAAACAGATACTGTAACCTTTAGAATGGAGAAAGACAATGAAACAGATACTGTAACCTTTAGAATGGAGAAAGACAATGAAACAGATACTGTAACCTTTAGAATGGAGAAAGACAATGAAACAGATACTGTAACCTTTAGAATGGAGAAAGACAATGAAACAGATACTGTAACCTTTAGAATGGAGAAAGACAATGAAACAGATACTGTAACCTTTAGAATGGAGAAAGACAATGAAACAGATACTGTAACCTTTAGAATGATAAAGACAATGAAACAGATACTGTAACCTTTAGAATGGAGAAAGACAATGAAACAGATACTGTAACCTTTAGAATGATAAAGACAATGAAACAGATACTGTAACCTTTAGAATGAAGAAAGACAATGAAACAGATACTGTAACCTTTAGAATGGAGAAAGACAATGAAACAGATACTGTAACCGTTAGAATGGAGAAAGACAATGAAACAGATACTGTAACCTTTAGAATGGAGAAAGACAATGAAACAGATACTGTAACCTTTAGAATGGAGAAAGACAATGAAACAGATACTGTAACCTTTAGACTGGAGAAAGACAATGAAACAGATACTGTAACCTTTAGAATGGAGAAAGACAATGAAACAGATACTGTAACCGTTAGAATGGAGAAAGACAATGAAACAGATACTGTAACCTTTAGAATGGAGAAAGACAATGAAACAGATACTGTAACCTTTAGAATGATAAAGACAATGAAACAGATACTGTAACCTTTAGAATGGAGAAAGACAATGAAACAGATACTGTAACCTTTAGAATGGAGAAAGACAATGAAACAGATACTGTAACCTTTAGAATGGAGAAAGACAATGAAACAGATACTGTAACCTTTAGAATGGAGAAAGACATTGAAACAGATACTGTAACCTTTAGAATGATAAAGACAATGAAACAGATACTGTAACCTTTAGAATGGAGAAAGACAATGAAACAGATACTGTAACCTTTAGAATGATAAAGACAATGAAACAGATACTGTAACCTTTAGAATGGAGAAAGACAATGAAACAGATACTGTAACCTTTAGAATTATAAAGACAATGAAACAGATACTGTAACCTTTAGAATGGAGAAAGACAATGAAACAGATACTGTAACCTTTAGAATGGAGAAAGACAATGAAACAGATACTGTAACCTTTAGAATGGAGAAAGACAATGAAACAGATACTGTAACCTTTAGAATGGAGAAAGACAATGAAACAGATACTGTAACCTTTAGAATGGAGAAAGACAATGAAACAGATACTGTAACCTTTAGAATGGAGAAAGACAATGAAACAGATACTGTAACCTTTAGAATGAGAAAGACAATAAAGCAGCACCCTTTTAAGATTGATTGGAGCAACTGCAAGGTAATGATACAAAGCTTCATTAAGATGGTATCAAGACCATGAAACACATACAGCACAGTAGCTTTAGAAACTGCCAATTTGGTGCAACATGAGCTGTCAGAGTTAGCACTAGCTCCACAGCTTCCAGAGTGTGTGGGCTTTTCTTTATTCCTCCAAACACACGGCGTACTTCACGGAAGACGGAGAGATAGAGACAAAGGGCTGGGGAGAGGACAGCGAGAAAGAGAGGGGGGAGGAGATATAGAGATAGGGAGAGAGAAAGAGAGAGGACACAGAGAGAAAGAGAAATACGGAGATGTATACCCTGAAAACTCATACGAATTTCCCGAAAATTCTTCATTTAGCTGGCAGTGTTTTGGACCAGGGCTTGCATTAATTCATGCATTAAGGTGTAAGATTTCCCTCTGGCTATCACACGTGTTCCTCAACAGCTAGGAAACACCAGTCCCCATGTCTGTCCATCTGCCAGCTAAAATAATACAGTTCTGCAACAGTCCCCATGTCTGTCCATCTGCCAACTAAAATAATACAGTTCTGCTACAGTCCCCATGTCTGTCCATCTGCCAGCTAAAATAATACAGTTCTGCTACAGTCCCCATGTCTGTCCATCTGCCAACTAAAATAATACAGTTCTGCTACAGTCCCCATGTCTGTCCATCTGCCAACTAAAAGAAAACAGTTCTGCTACAGTCCCCATGTCTGTCCATCTGCCAACTAAAATAATACAGTTCTGCTACAGTCCCCATGTCTGTCCATCTGCCAACTAAAATAATACAGTTCTGCAACAGTCCCCATGTCTGTCCATCTGCCAGCTAAAATAATACAGTTCTGCTACAGTCCCCATGTCTGTCCATCTGCCAGCTAAAATAATACAGTTCTGCAACAGTCCCCATGTCTGTCCATCTGCCAGCTAAAATAATACAGTTCTGCTACAGTCCCCATGTCTGTCCATCTGCTAGCTAAAATAATACAGTTCTGCTACAGTCCCCATGTCTGTCCATCTGCCAACTAAAATAATACAGTTCTGCTACAGTCCCCATGTCTGTCCATCTGCCAACTAAAATAGTACAGTTCTGCAACAGTCCCCATGTCTGTCCATCTGCCAGCTAAAATAATACAGTTCTGCTACAGTCCCCATGTCTGTCCATCTGCCAGCTAAAATAATACAGTTCTGCTACAGTCCCCATGTCTGTCCATCTGCCAGCTAAAATAATACAGTTCTGCTACAGTCCCCATGTCTGTCCATCTGCCAACTAAAATAATACAGTTCTGCTACAGTCCCCATGTCTGTCCATCTGCCAGCTAAAATAATACAGTTCTGCTACAGTCCCCATGTCTGTCCATCTGCCAACTAAAATAATACAGTTATGCTACAGTCCCCATGTCTGTCCATCTGCCAGCTAAAATAATACAGTTCTGCTACAGTCCCCATGTCTGTCCATCTGCCAGCTAAAATAATACAGTTCTGCTACAGTCCCCATGTCTGTCCATCTGCCAGCTAAAATAATACAGTTCTGCTACAGTCCCCATGTCTGTCCATCTGCCAACTAAAATAATACAGTTATGCTACAGTCCCCATGTCTGTCCATCTGCCAACTAAAATAGTACAGTTCTGCTACAGTCCCCATGTCTGTCCATCTGCCAGCTAAAATAATACAGTTCTGCTACAGTCCCCATGTCTGTCCATCTGCCAGCTAAAATAATACAGTTCTGCTACAGTCCCCATGTCTGTCCATCTGCCAACTAAAATAATAAAGTTCTGCTACACTTCCAGTGAGCCACTCAGAATAGCCAAGGCCTATTGTTCAGTAGGTCTCCTATAGATGTCAAACAGTGTCATGCTGTTGTTAGTCTGATCTCAACTTGTATCAGGGAGATGAGGTGCACATTAAACAGTGTCATGCTGTTCGTCTGATCTCAACTTGTATCAGGGAGATGGAGGTGCACATTAAACAGTTGGATGATAGATACTGTAAATACAATTGAAAATAACCTTTCCAGATTTAAATGATTTATCAAAAGTTGTATTTTTCTAATTTTGTAATTATGCCCGTCATGTTGTCCAAGAGGGAATTTGTGTTTGTGCATTAGAGTGTTTCTGTACGTGTTTGGATATAATTGTCTCTATTTCGTCTGGTTGTTCCTGAGGGCATTGCAAGGCTTAAGGAAGATCACTCTCTGACTTAATGTTGGTTGTTCCTTTCCCTTCCTGCTCCAGGCTGTAACTTAATTAACCATGGGACTGTGTTGTTGCGTGGTGAAGCTTGTCCCCAGCTCCCTCCACTTCTTCTCCATCACTTCCTCTTGTCCCCAGCTCCCTCCACTTCTTCTCCATCACTTCCTCTTGTCCCCAGCTCCCTCCACTTCTGCTCCATCACTTCCTCTTGTCCCCAGCTCCATCTCTCACACCCTTCAGCTTCCCCACCCCAAAGCCTACAGTGCCACCAGAAAGTATTCAAACCCCTTGACTTTTCCACTTTGTCACGTTACGGACTAATTCTAAAATGAATTCAATAGTTTTCCCCCCTCATCAATCTACACACAATACCCCATAATGAAAAAGCAAAAACTGTTTATTTTTGATTTTTGATCATTTAAAAAAAAGTTAAACTGAAATATCACATGTATTCAGACCCTTTACTCAGTACTTTGTTGAAGTACCTTTGGCAGCGATTACAGCATAGAGTCTTCTTGGGTATGAAACTACAAGCTTGGCACACCTGTATTTGGGGAGTTTCTCCCATTCTTCTCTGCAGATCCTCTCAAGCTCTGTCATGTTGGATGGGGAGCGTCGCTGCACAGCTATTTTCAGGTCTCTCCAGAGATGTTTGATCGGTCCAGGCTTTGGCTGGGCCACTCAAGGATATTCAGAGACTTGTCCCGAAGCCACTCCTGCATTGTCTTGGCTGTGTGCTTAAGGTTATTTTCCTGTGGGAACTTAAACCTTCGCCCCAGTCGGAGGTCCTGACCGCCTTGGAGCAGGTTTTCATTAAGGATCTCTCTGTACTTTGCTCAGTTAATCTTTGCCTCGATCCTAACTAGTCTCCCAGTCCCTGCCCCTGAAAAACATCCCCACAGCATGATGCTGCCACCACCATGGTTCACTGTAGGGATGGTGCCAGGTTTCCTCTAGACGTGACGCTTGACATTCAGGAAAAAAAGTCTAACCTTGGTTTCAGCAGAACAGAGAATCTTGTTTCTCATGGTTTGAGAGTCCTTTAGGTGCCTTTTGACTAACTCCAAGCAGGCTGTCATGTGCCTTTTACTGAGGAGTGGCTTCCGTCTGGCCACTCTACCATAAAGGCCTGATTGGTGGAGTGCTGCAGAGAGTGCTGCAGAGATGGTTGTCCTTCTGGAAGGTTCTCCCATCTCCACAGAGGAACTCTAGAGCTCTGTCATAGTGACCATTGGGGTCTTGGTCACCTAGCTGTCCAAGGCCCTTCTCCCACGATTGCTCAGTTTGCCCGGGCAGCCAGCTCTAGGAAGAGTCTTGGTGGTTCCAAACTTCTTACATTTAAGAAAGATGGAGCCCACTGTTTTCTTGGGGAACTTCAAAGCTGTGGACATTTTTTGGTACCCTTCCTCAGATCTGTGCATCGACACATGCACTGTGCTGTGACATGCACTGTCAAATGTGGGACCTTATATAGAAAGGTGTGTGCCTTTCCAAATCATGTCCAATCAATTGAATATACCACAAGTGGACTCCAATAAAGTTGGAGTCCACTTGAAACATATCAAGGATGATCAGTGGAAACAGGATGCACCTGAGCTCAATTTCGAGTCTCATAGCAAGGTGTCCGAATACTTATGTAAAAAGGTATTTCTGTTTCTGTTTTTTTTTAATACATTTGCAAACATTAAAAAAACAAATGTTTTCACTTTGTAATTATGGGGTATTGTAGGTAGGTAGATAGATGGGCTGTTTACAGATGGGCTATGAACAGGTGCAGTGATCTGTAAGCTGCTCTGACAGCTGGTGCTTAAAGCTAGTGAGGAAGATGTGAGTCTCCAGCTTCAGAGATTTTTGCAATTCGTTCCAGTCATGGGCAGCAGAGAACTGGAAGGAAAGGAGCAAAGGAGGAATTGGCTTTGGGGGTGACCAGTGAGATATACCTGCTGGAGCGCGTGCTATGAGTGGGTGCTGCTATGGTGACCAGTGAGCTGAGATAAGGCGGGGCTTTACCTAGCAGAGACTTGTAGATAACCTGTAGCCAGTGGGTTTGGCGACGAGTATGAAGCGAGGGCCATCCAACGAGAGCGTACAGGTCGCAATGGTGGGTAGTATATGGGGCTTTGGTGAAAAAATGAATGGCACTGTGATAGACTGCATCCAGTTTGTTGAGTAGATTGTTGGAGGCTATTTTATAGATGACATCACCGAAGTCGAGGATCGGTAGGATGGTCAGTTTTACGAGGGTATGTTTGGCCGCATGAGTGAAGGATGCTTTGTTGCGATATAGGAAGCCGATTCTAGATTTAATTTTGGATTGGAGATGCTTAATGTGAGTCTGGAAGGAGAGTTTACAATCTAACCAGGCACCCAGGTATTTGTAGTTGTCCACGTATTCTAAGTCAGAGCCGTCCAGAGTAGTGATGCTGGACGGGCGAACAGGTGCGGGCAGTGATTGATTGAATAGCATGCATTTAGTTTTACTTGCGTTTAAGAGCAGTTGGAGGCCACGGAAGGAGAGTTGTATGGCATTGAAGCTTGTCTGGAGGTTAGTTAATTAACACAGTGTCCAAAGAGGGGCCAGAAGTATACAGAATGGTGTCGTCTGCGTAGAGGTGGATCAGAGAATCACCAGCAGCAAGAGCAATAAGAGATGCTCTACAGATGGTCATCATATCAACAAGCTGTCTGTTTGAGATTTTCCACATGAGTTATTCCTGTCATGTTTGGAGAGATGATTAGAGAATGAAAGTGGGGAGATACTGCTAATTGGGATGAATTATGTGTTGGATATTGTCTACTTTTGGTGTATGTTGTTAGTGGTCGCCTGGGGCG
The DNA here is from genome assembly GCF_013265735.2 of Oncorhynchus mykiss. Lineage (NCBI taxonomy): Eukaryota > Metazoa > Chordata > Actinopteri > Salmoniformes > Salmonidae > Oncorhynchus > Oncorhynchus mykiss. Next base: position 74,538,727 of record NC_048575.1, on the reverse strand, counting down.
TCATGCACCCCCCAAATCTGAGGGGGCACAAAGTACGTGATTATGGCTGGAGGATGGTCCGGAGAGGGGCTAGGCCCCCCATCTAGAAGTTTGAGAATTTTTCAAACACCCTAAACACCTTACTCCTGCAATAGAGCCATAATCATTATGCTTAATTCTATGTCAAAATTAGGTTTCTTTTTCTGCATGTCTAAGCATAACTCTTTATCCTCCTGACTGATGGTTCTTTTTTTAAAGGAACAAAATATGCTTCTCTGCATCTTTGCTCAAATCTGGGTAAAAGATTGAAAGGAATATGAGTCTTATTCAGTACATAGTTATTGCCTGTTTTTCTAAATATCAACCTTGCCAGCAGGCACTCCGCTAAGATAATTAGACAAGCTAGCTACTCTAACTTGATTGATATTCTGAAATGGAACGGTAGATAGTTATGAAGTTGGTAGATTGGGAACCTATCTGGGCTAAAGCCAACTTCATACAATTGCTAGGTAGCTAGCAGTATTACAGAGAAACAAACAGAACAAAACAAAACAGATTTTTTTTTAACAGGACAAATAAGAGGGGGCACCTGCCCCTGCGCCCCCTATGGCCATGACACATGTGGTGCACGCATGTGTGTCTGTGTGTGCGTATGCGTGCATCGGTGGAGCCTGGTGGGAGGAGCTAGAGGAGGACGGGCTCATTTTAATGTCTGGAATGGAATTAATGGAACGGTATCAAACAAATGAAACCGATAAAAACCTTGACTCCGTTCCATGAATGCTATTCCAGCCATTACAATGAGCCCGTCCTCCTCTAGCTCCTCCCACCAGCCTCCTATGGCGTGCATTTGTCTATGTGTATTTGTGTAGGTGTGTGTAATGTGTGTGTGTGTTTATACTGTAGGTGTGTGTGTAATGAATGTGTGTGTTTATACTGTAGGTGTGTGTGTAATGTGTGTGTGTGTTTATACTGTAGGTGTGTGTGTAATGTGTGTGTTTGTACTCTAGGTTTGTGTGTAATTTGTGTGTGTATTTATACTGTTGGTGTGTGTGTGTTCGTGATCAGCTATGCAGAAAATGTGTTGCTGCTGCAGACGAAATGCCAAATACTCTCTTAACCACTCATCTCTCATTTTCACATTCAACTATTTCATTTCTCCCAGGTATACTTTTTTTTTATCCCTTACCAAATAAAAGCTTTTTTCCTCATCTGCCTTACCAAATAAAACTTTTTTCCCCTCGATGGGTTATGGATACAAAGACACCAAGGTCGCGTCCCAAACGTCACACTACTCCCTATATAGTGCAAACAAACCCTACTTACCAGTGCAATATATAGGGAGTAGTGTACCTAAGGAATAGAGTTCCATTTGGGACACAATCCAGAAATCCATGTGGAGCATTAGGATGCACTCCAGAAAGCTTTGCGTACGGGGCTGAGCATCTTTGAAATGCTGTGGTTCGGACTTATGAGTCTGTTACAGCTCATGTCATTCACTGATAATTTCCGTTAGAGCAGATTTGACTAAATAACTTAGCAGGTGTTGAAGGGAGAGGATCTGATCACAAGCACCATTTCTGATCCACTAGTTGAGTTGGAAATTAAATATTCAACCTCCCTCTTCTCTAATTTACTGCACTTAAAAAAGCATTGACAACATGCTCCTCTCCTACTCCTCTTCCTCCTACTCCTCTTCCTCCTTCTCCTCCTCCTCCTCCTACTCCTCCTTCTCTTCCTTCTCCTCTCCTCCTTATCCTCTTCCTCCTCCTTCTCTCCTCCTACTCTTCTTCCTCCTACTCCTCTCCTACTTTTCCTCTCCTCCTTCTCCTCCTCCTCCTCCTCTCCTCCTTCTCCCCTTCCTCCTTATCCTCTTCCTCCTACTCCTCTTCCTCCTTCTCCTCTCTCTGTACAGAGGTTGTGTTCTGAGGTTCCATGACAGTGTTCTGAGAGGCAATTATGGTCAGTGGACACACACAATGCCTTTCTGTCCTGTTACGCTTGAATTTTCCCATGAGCCTCCCAAATGCACTACTGTAACCAAAGCCTGGTAAGAGAAACAGGACTTCAAGAGAGAGATCAGCTCATGATCGAGAGGAGAGGAGAGGAGAGGAGAGGGAAAGAGAAAGAGAGAGCTCTACAGGGTTCTATGTCCACCAGCACACTTCATTCCCTCACGCAAGTCAGTAAAGCCTGACAACCTCTCCACAAACACGAGTCCCACCGCCTCGCCACGTCATCGTGGAAAGCGGCTTTTAGTAGAGACATACAAATGAAATTGACCCAATCTGCCACAGAGAGATACATTTATGATGCTAAGAATGGGATGATGACACCCCCCCAAATCCCAATAGAGAGATGAAGAGGTCTTATTTTTGTATGTTTCTATAGAGGCCTCAAAATAACACATAATTGGTTCATGCATAGGCTACATGCTGACTGAGGCCTGCTTTGATCTACTTCCACACCAACATAATCCCATGATTTAATCATCCAGGCCTGTAAAAAAATTCAACAATAACCTGATTATGATGCCAGAGCAGTGGGATCTCAAGAAATGTTTCGTAAAGGGGCTCTTCAGCTGTCCTTTATTGGTTCCAGATAGAACCTTTTTTTCTCAGAGGGCTCTATTTTAACAAACCTAACGCAATGGTAAATCTTTGCGCTGGCAGTAGTGCTATACGTGTGTCAGTGTGTCAGAAATCAATTTGGCATTTTCACAGCGGGAATTATGGGCACGGTGGCTGGCGGTGGTGTGAAAGGGCTGGGTTTTGATGAATAGATAAGTTGTAGGTGTGTCAAGGCTTGGCCCTTCACTGGCCAATCAGAATATGCTCCATGGCTAAATATGTGATTGCATCAAGTTGTGTATTTACAGTCTTTTATTATCAACTCCAATTCTAATGTTAGTCCATTATAAATAGCCTACAGAATCAAAATAACAAAATCTTGGCCCATCCCATATTTGCTAATATGTTGAACATGTTTGCGGTCCATATTGTTCTAAGAACATTAAAATACAGTGCCTTCAGAAAGTAATCATAACCCTTCGACATATTTATTGACTTATTCCAAACTTACAGTACAATAAAAATAAGCTATTTCTAAATAGGATCGGGTCAGGGTCGGGTCAGAATCAAGATATCCCTTTTTTGCCTAAGGCCAAGGGCTCTTTAGTGCTGGCAGTAGTGTTATAGGTTCGGGGGTGTGTTGGAAATATTTTAGCTGTTTTCACAGTGGGAATTATGGGAGCAGTAGCTGGCAGTGGAGTGAAAGGGCTGGGTTTTGATGAATGAACAAGTTGTGTGTGTGTGTGGAGGCTTACACTGGCCAATCAGAACGTGCTCCACAGCTAAATACATGGTTGCTTCAAGTCTTTTATGTATTGCGTTGTCATCAACTCCAATTAGAATATTAGTCGGTTATAGTCTAGTTCATGAATTAGCCCACCCAATATTTGCTAAAAATGTTGAACATATTTGCAGTCAACATGATTCTAATTGCATTGCTTCAATATGGAAATGCATGGTTAAACATAGGCTATAGCATTAGCACTGATATAGGGGCTAGGCCTACTGTAAATTGCATTCTGGACATGGAAATGCCAAACATACACTGTAATGGAAAAACTGTAAATTATACAGTAATTTGGGGGTATTGTCAACAGTAAAACACTCTGAAATATTTTACTGCAGCATATTGTAAATTATAGTGCATTGTGTGAAAATGTTGTGGGCAGGGCAAATAATTGCTGTATTTCGAGTGGTACTGTAATTCCACCCCACAGAAAACAGTACCATACCATATATTTGGAGAGTCAAAAACTTTTTGACCTCTACTGGGTGCATGGTATTGTTGATTCTGGCTCTTTAACATATTTTGCAACATGCCTTGTAAGAGGCTGTATTTGTTGTACCCATGGGTAAGAATGCTGTACCAATTTGACTCGTATTTTTAGTGCCCCATTAACTTTTAAAGGGGACAGATTGGAGTGGCAACCAGTCAACCTTAAACGGTTGAGCATTTAGCCATGCCCTTCTGGTCTGTTTTTCCCTGTAGTCGAAGGCAGTTTGGAAGCCTTTGTTAAGTCCTCTAGTAGTGCAAGGGATGTAAAACACCAAAAATTCATGAATATACCTGTATGATGTGTAAACATTTACCTAGCAAACAACCTGCTTGCAACAATCCCTTGTAATTACGGTAAAATACTGTGAAATACAAAACGCTCCCATCAATGAATTTCACTCATTCACTCCAACTATGGTAGCGTGTTTTCATTTTTATATTTTTAACAGTATAATATAGTCCCTTTTAGGTATTGTACTGTGTGTCATTACACATTACTTGCTTTGATTCCGTATTTATGTTACAGTATGTCACGCCCTGACCTTAGTTATCTTTGTTTTCTTTATTATTTTGGTTAGGTCAGGGTGTGACGAGGGTGGTATGTGTGTTTTTGACTTGTCTATGGGTTTTTGTATATCTATGGGGTTTTTGTATTGTCTAGGTAATGTAGGTCTATGGTGGCCTGAATTGGTTCCCAATCAGGGACAGCTGTTTATCGTTGTCTCTGACTGGGGATCCTATTTGGGTTGCCATTTTTCCATTTTGGTTTTGTGGGTTATTGTTTATGTGTAGGGTCATGTCGGCACGTTCGTGGTGTTAGTTTGGATAAGTGTTCTTCGTTAATTAAAGAAGAATGTATTCTTATCACGCTGCGCCTTGGTCTCATCATACGACGAACGTGACACAGTAGGTGTACTGTAATATAAAATATATAATTTTACCTGCCTGTAAACTACTGTCATTCACTGTAACCCCTTTACAATGTACGGTAACCCTACAATTGGCTACATTTTTGTTGTTGTAACTATGCCTATCTAGTTTTTTTGATTGGCTTCAACAGAAATATTTGTCTACACACATTGCATTAACATTTAAAAAATGCACTGCATGTTCGAGACTTGGACAATGCCCAAACACAATAAGATCAGCCTACAATCGCCATTGATATGGCCTGTTAATGACTTTACTACATGAAAGGTAAAACGAACATGCAAACAGCCTGAGCTGCAAGTGGATTCAGCACGAAGGACAGCGATCGGAATTCCTTCAATTTGACAATTAGGTCCAACAGAGGAAAGTGGAGTATGCGGTTTTTTGACAAAAGGAAAAACAATATGCAGTTTTTTTTAAAAAGAATCCCTAAACAGGCTTCCTACTGTTACTGACACCTTTCATGCAATGGGTATCGCACATGAGTCCAGACTTTTCACAGAAGCTGGACAAAAATAATGTCCAATATTAAAGGGGGATTTCGTTGACTGTTTTGCTGTCTGTCTGTTTTGCTGCTCATGATATTTTAATAAAACATTGGTGATGAATCAATAAGGCTACAAAATCAAAGCCATAACCAATCACATTACACTATGACCAGTTTTTGCCGGTCTTAAATATCTCTCTCTAGTTGAGCACTAAAATTGGCATATTGGCGCACGTTTTTCAGTACACACCTAAAATATTTCCACACCTCAGCACAAGCGAGCTGATGTTAGACAGGTAAATGACCAACCCTGGAGTTTTTACAACGAGGAAATTGCAAACGAACATGTTTGATACTTGCGCCTCCTTAGGGGACAGTAGAAAATAGAGCCCAGAGTGTATATTGATATTTATACAATGGGTTGGTCTGATCCTGAATGCTGATTGGTTAAAACTCACACAAATTATCAATGAACCTACCAGGTACCTCCCCAAAGCCTTAAACACGGGCACCCTCATAGATATCATCCTAACCAACTTCCCCTCTAAATACACCTCTGCTGTCTTCAACCAAGATCTCAGCGATCACTGCCTCATTGCCTGCATCCGTAATGGGTCAGCGGTCAAACGACCTCCTCTCATCACTGTAAAACGCTCCCTGAAACACTTCAGCGAGCAGGCCTTTCTAATCGACCTGGCCGGGGTATCCTGGAAGGATATTGACCTCATCCCGTCAGTAGAGGATGCCTGGATATTTTTTAAAAATGCCTTCCTAACCATCTTAAATAAACATGCCCCATTCAAGAAATTTAGAACCAGGAACAGATATAGCCCTTGGTTCTCCCCAGACCTGACTGCCCTTAATCAACACAAAAACGTCCTATGGCGTTCTGCATTAGCATCGAACAGCCCCCGTGATATGCAGCTGTTCAGGGAAGCTAGAAACCATTATACACAGGCAGTTAGAAAAGCCAAGGCTAGCTTTTTCAAGCAGAAATTTGCTTCTTGCAACACTAACTCAAAAAAGTTCTGGGACACTGTAAAGTCCATGGAGAATAAGAACACCTCCTCCCAGCTGCCCACTGCACTGAAGATAGGAAACACTGTCACCACTGATAAATCCACCATAATTGTAAATTTCAATAAGCATTTTTCTACTGCTGGCCATGCTTTCCACCTGGCTACTCCTACCCCTGTCAACAGCACTGCACCCCCAACAGCAACTCGCCCAAGCCTTCCCCATTTCTCCTTCTCCCAAATCCATTCAGCTGATGTTCTGAAAGAGATGCAAAATCTGGACCCCTACAAATCAGCCGGGCTAGACAATCTGGACCCTTTCTTTCTAAAATTATCTGCCGAAATTGTTGCCACCCCTATTACTAGCCTGTTCAACCTCTCTTTCGTGTCGTCTGAGATTCCCAAAGATTGGAAAGCAGCTGCGGTCATCCCCCTCTTCAAAGGGGGGGACACTCTTGACCCAAACTGCTACAGACCTATATCTATCCTACCATGCCTTTCTAAGGTCTTCGAAAGCCAAGTCAACAAACAGATTACCGACCATTTTGAATCTCACCATACCTTCTCTGCTATGCAATCTGGTTTCAGAGCTGGTCATGGGTGCACCTCAGCCACGCTCAAGGTCCTAAACGATATCTTAACCGCCATCGATAAGAAACATTACTGTGCAGCCATATTCATTGATCTGGCCAAGGCTTTCGACTTTGTCAATCACCACATCCTCATCGGCAGACTCAACAGCCTTGGTTTCTCAAATGATTGCCTCGCCTGGTTCACCAACTACTTCTCTGATAGAGTTCAGTGTGTCAAATCTGAGGGTCTGTTGTCCGGACCTCTGGCAGTCTCTATGGGGGTGCCACAGGGTTCAATTCTTGAAACGACTCTCTTCTCTGTATACATCAATGAGGTCGCTCTTGCTGCTGGTGAGTCTCTGATCCACCTCTACGCAGACGACACCATTCTGTATACTTCCGGCCCTTCTTTGGACACTGTGTTAACAACCCTCCAGGCAAGCTTCAATGCCATACAACTCTCCTTCCGTGGCCTCCAACTGCTCTTAAATACAAGTAAAACTAAATGCATGCTCTTCAACCGATCACTACCTGCACCTACCCGCCTGTCCAACATCACTACTCTGGACGGCTCTGACTTAGAATACGTGGACAACTACAAATACTTAGGTGTCTGGTTAGACTGTAAACTCTCCTTCCAGACCCATATCAAACATCTCCAATCCAAAGTTAAATCTAGAATTGGCTTCCTATTTCGCAACAAAGCATCCTTCACTCATGCTGCCAAACATACCCTTGTAAAACTGACCATCCTACCAATCCTCGACTTTGGCGATGTAATTTACAAAATAGCCTCCAATACCCTACTCAACAAACTGGATGCAGTCTATCACAGTGCAATCCGTTTTGTCACCAAAGCCCCATACACTACCCACCATTGCGACCTGTACGCTCTCGTTGGCTGGCCCTCGCTTCATACTCGTCGCCAAACCCACTGGCTCCATGTCATCTACAAGACCCTGCTAGGTAAAGTCCCCCCTTATCTCAGCTCGCTGGTCACCATAGCATCTCCCACCTGTAGCACACGCTCCAGCAGGTATATCTCTCTAGTCACCCCCAAAACCAATTCTTTCTTTGGCCGCCTCTCTTTCCAGTTCTCTGCTGCCAATGACTGGAACGAACTACAAAAATCTCTGAAACTGGAAACACTTATCTCCCTCACTAGCTTTAAGCACCAACTGTCAGAGCAGCTCACAGATTACTGCACCTGTACATAGCCCACATATAATTTAGCCCTATCAACTACCTCTTTACCAACTGTATTTAATTTATTTATTTATTTTGCTCCTTTGCACCCCATTATTTTTATTTCTACTTTGCACATTCTTCCATTGCAAAACTACCATTCCAGTGTTTTACTTGCTATATTGTATTTACCTTGCCACCAAGGCCTTTTTTTGCCTTTACCTCCCTTCTCACCTCATTTGCTCACATTGTATATAGACTTGTTTATACTTTATTATTGACTGTATGTTTGTTTTACTCCATGTGTAACTCTGTGTTGTTGTATCTGTCGAACTGCTTTGCTTTATCTTGGCCAGGTCGCAATTGTAAATGAGAACTTGTTCTCAACTTGCCTACCTGGTTAAATAAAGGTAAAATAAATAAAATAAAAAAAAGCGCATTCCAACCGGTGTCTATTCCACAAGTTACCACCGGCTAAACCTATGACATTAAAAGGCCTGTTCCATCTGACTGCGCAATCCACTGTCTCATCAGCCCAGGCAGGGAAGTTATAAACTTGATCTCCAAAATAAAAAAAACTCTGGACATGATCCCACATTTCTTTTACACTAACATTTAGTTTTCAACAGATTTGTACTTGTATAAACCTTGCTGTCTGATTCTCCAACATTTTAAACCTTGTTTCAATATTCAAATTCGATCTCGAGCTGTCAAATCAAATTTTAGTAGTCACATACACATGGTTAGCCGATGTTATTGTGAGTGTATCCAAATAACAATATCCAAATAACTGTCACTAGAAAACAGCTTAAACAAATGCAGCTACTGTTGTTATTCTGTGTGCACTGCTTGATGTGACTGTAGGTTAACCATGGTTAGTCAGCTAGCAAGCAAGGGATTAGAACGTTGCCAGCCAGTATGACAATGGAACGTTTAGAACGAACGACTGGGTTGCGTCCGTAGATACAGAACAACGAGACTGAATAACTGGGTCATGTACATAGATACCCGAACCAACAGAACGAACGACCAGCCGGCTTGGGTAGCAACCCTAGATTTGTTTCAGAACTATCTTATAGAATGATGAAATAGTATGAATAGATAACGTTTTTAGGGCCTCCCGTGTGGTGCAGTGGTCTAGGGCACTGCAGCGCTAGCTGTGCCACCAGAGTCTCTGTTGCAGCCGGCCGCGACCGGGAGGTCCGTGGGGCTACGCACAATTGGCCTAGCGTCGTCCGGGTTAGAGAGGGTTTGGCCGGTAGGGATTTCCTTGTCTCATCGTGCACCAGCGACTCCTGTGGCGGGCCGGGCGCTAACGAAGGTAGCCAGGTGCACTGTGTTTCCTCCGACACATTGGTGCGGCTGGCTTCCGGGTTGGAGGCACGCTGTGTTAAGAAGCAGTGCGGCTTGGTTGGGTTGTGTTTCGGAGGATGCATGGCTTTCGACCTTCGTCTCCCCTGAGACCGTACGGGAGTTGTAGCGATGAGACAAGATAGTATTTACTAACAATTGGATACCACGAAAAGGGGATAAAATAAAAAATAAAATAAACGTTTTTAATTAAAATATGTCAATCAGTATTTCAACATGTTGGTAACCTGTTGTATAAAAGTGATAATGCCCTCAAAGCCAGTGTTTGGAGGATATATTGGCATGGTTTGCTGGGCCTCGACTTCCTCTCGGGCCTAACAACACCTGTGCCAATATATCCTCCAAACACCGGTTTCTCTGGCATTATCACTTAAGTAGAATATCTACAGTACCCATTTCTTTGTCTGACTGTTAAAGTACAAAGAAGTACAATTTGAAGACAATGATTCAGAAGATGATTGAATGTTCATTTTTATTGACGTTTTATTGACACTTCGAATTCCATCTTGACAAAAATGTGATTTTCTGCTTATTCTTATTTAAATCTCAGTCTCTTTTCTTTTCTTGTTAGTTTCTTTTATAAATTTGAATGTCTGAAAATCTTCTCCACCTTGTCTACTGATATTCTGTGAAAGTCATTTTGAATGTTCTGTCCAAAACAGATGCCTCTGTAAACTATTAAATCAAATGCACGCATGTTCATTGTTTGATATGCCTATTCCGCATTTCTGCAGCACAAAAATCCTCCTCCTCCTCATTATCACCATTATCATCACCACCATGATGATCACCACCACCATCATTATCATCATCACCACCATTATCATCACCACCATGATGATCACCATTATCATCATCATCACCACCATTATCATCGTCATCATCATCATCATCATCATCACCACCATCATCATCATCATCACCATCACCATCATTATCATCATCATCACCACCACCATCATCACCACCATGATGATCACCATTATCATCATCATCATCACCATTATCATCACCACCATGATGATCACCACCACCACCACCATCATTATCATCATCACCACCACCACCACCACCGCCATCATTATCATCACCACCACCACCACCACCACCATCATTATCATTATCATCATCACCACCACCACCACCATCAATATCATCATCACCACCACCACCACCACCACCACCATCATTATCATCACCACCACCATCATTTTGATGCTATCCTTGCTCTTTCTGATGTTAATGTATTTGAGGGAGCCACTCTTTCTTGTTCAAAGACAGATGATGAATCTCCATTTGTACAGTGATGTTTACAAAGTTGTTTACCCTTCCAGAAATGTATAGTTTCTGCTATTCAACTGAAGGTCAATGAATTACTGAAATCTGCAGCCTCGTTATTATTACGTTTGTGTTTTGTTCTACTGTCCAGCCAATAAAAACTTTAAAACATTTTACATGGTGAAATTACTTTTCTTAAGGAATTGTTTGCGCTGATATTTGTGGCAGTCACTGTAAGAATAAAATACACACAAAAACAGTTTTTTTGGTGGCTTGGTCTTGCATCCTTCTAGAAGTATCTTTTTGCATCTTGCATCTTCTTGTCTTAAAAACCATGTCCGTTGTCTTAGCTTTTTTGACTCCCTTTTGAGAATCCTAAGGTGCAGTAAAGTATTATTTTAATGATAGACAAATACAGATTGGGATGTTCTGGCATTGTAACGATGGATCTCACTCCCTCCAGCCCACTTTACAGTATTTATGCAGTAACCATTTTCTTACGGTTGAATAAACCCACATAATGGTTCTGGGAGCTGTACCAGGTAGAATCTCCTCACAGGTTAATGCTTCCAATTTTGAGAAGGTGTTGTGCGCGTGGTGTGCAGGCAGCAGTTTAAATTGATTCTGGAACACAAGACTGATGTAGTGTTCCCTTGACTCTCTGTTCCCAGAGGTTAGGTTATGGTTGCAAAGTCTCTGAGTGTCAAAGGAAGTGGATGGAGTGTTACACAGGTGTATAATGGATACTCAGAGTCTGTCAGACAGGGTACTCTATAATGGAAACCCTGAGTCTGTCAGACAGGGTACTCTATAATGGATACTCAGAGTCTGTCAGATAGGGTACTCTATAATGGATACTCTGAGTCTGTCAGACAGGGTACTCTATAATGGAAACCCTGAGTCTTTCAGATAGGGTACTCTATAAGGGATACTCTGAGTCTGTCAGACTGGTTATTTGGCATTGGTGGATTCTAATCAGGAACAATTTTGTTTTGTTTTACCATGTGACCTGTCCAGGAAAGACTCTTGATAACAAACAACCGTAATCACATTATTTAAATTTTATTTGTATTTATTATTTCACCTTTATTTAACCAGGTAGGCAAGTTGAGAACAAGTTCTCATTTACAATTGCGACCTGGCCAAGAGAAAGCAAAGCAGTTCAACACATACAACGACACAGAGTTACACATGGAGTAAAACAAACACACAGTCAATAATACAGTATAAACAAGTCTATATACAATGTGAGCAAGTGAGGTGAGATAAGTGAGGTAAAGGCAAAAAAAGGCCATGCTGGCAAAGTAAATACAATATAGCAAGTAAAACACTGGAATGGTAGATTTGCAGTAGAAGAATGTGCAAAGTAGAAATAAAAACAATGGGGTGCAAAGGAGCAAAATAAATAAATAAAATAAATACAGTAGGGAAAGAGTTAGTTGTTTGGGCTAAATTATTAGTGGGCTATGTACAGGTGCAGTAATCTGTGAGCTGCTCTGACAGCTGGTGCTTAAAGCTAGTGAGGGAGATACGTGTTTCCAGCTTCAGAGATTTTTGTAGTTCGTTCCAGTCATTGGCAGCAGAGAACTGGAAGGAGAGGCAGCCAAAGAAAGAATTGGTTTTGGGGGTGACCAGAGAGATATACCTGCTGGAGCGCGTGCTTCAGGTGGGTGATGCTATGGTGACCAGTGAGCTGAGATAAGGGGGGACTTTACCTAGCAGAGTCTTGTAGATGACATGGAGCCAGTGGGTTTGGCGACGAGTATGAAGCGAGGGCCAGCCAACGAGAGCGTACAGGTCGCAATGGTGGGTAGTATATGGGGCTTTGGTGACAAAATGGATGGCACTGTGATAGACTGCATCCAATTTGTTGAGTAGGGTATTGGAGGCTATTTTGTAAATGACATCGCCGAAGTCGAGGATTAGTAGGATGGTCAGTTTTACAAAGGTATGTTTGGTAGCATGAGTGAAGGATGTTTTTTTGCGAAATAGGAAGCCAACTCTAGATTTAACTTTGGATTGAAGATGTTGATGTGGGTCTGGAAGGAGAGTTTACAGTCTAATCCGACACCTAGGTATTTGTAGTGATCCACGTATTCTAAGTCAGAGCCGTCCAGAGTTGTGATGTTGGGCAGGTGCAGGCAACGATCGGTTGAAGAGCATGCATTTAGTTTTACTTGTATTTAAGAGCAATTGGAGGCCACGGAAGGAGAGTTGTATGACATTGAAGCTTGCCTGGAGGGTTGTTAACACAGTTTCCAAAGAAGGGCCAGAAGTATACAGAATGGTGTCGTCTGCGTAGAGGTGGATCAGAGAATCACCAGCAGCAAGAGCGACATCATTGATGTATACAGAGAAGTCGGTCCAAGAATTGAACCCTGTGGCACCCCCATAGAGAAGCCAGAGGTCCGGACAGCAGACCCTCCGATTTGACACACTGAACTCTGTCAGAGAAGTAGTTGGTGAACCAGGCGAGGCAATCATTTGAGAAACCAAGGCTGTCGAGTCTGACGATGAGGAAAGCCTTGGCCAGATCAATGAATACGGCTGCACAGTATTGTTTCTTATCGATGGCGGTTAAGATATCGTTTTGGACCTTGAGCGTGGCCGAGGTGCACCCATGACTAGCTTTGAAACCAGATTGCATAGCAGAGAGGGTGTGGTGAGATTCGAAATGGTCGGTAATCTATTTGTTGACTTGGCTTTCGAAGACCTTAGAAAGGCAGGGTAGGATAGATATAGGTCTGTAGCAGTTTAGGTCAAGAGTGTCCCCCCCTTTGAAGAGGGGGATGACCGCAGCTGCTTTCCAATCTTTGGGAATCTCAGATGACACGAAAGAGAGGTTGAACAGGCTAGTAATAGGGGTGGCAACAATTTCGGCAGATAATTTTTAGAAAGAAAGGGTCCAGATTGTCTAGCCCGGCTGATTTGTAGGGGTCCAGATTTTGCAGCTCTTTCAGAACATCAGCTGACTGGATTTGGGAGAAGGAGAAATGGGGAAGGCTTGGGCGAGTTGCTGTGGGGGGTGCAGTGCTGTTGACCGGGGTTTGAGTTTGAGTTTGAGTTTATTTTGTATTTTTACAGGGACAGTGCACATTAATCAACGTTTCAGTAAAAGTGCCGGTTTTAGCCAGCCGGCTAATTTTCAACCGCAGTCCCTGGGCAGGTTATTAAAAACAATTACAATATAGACAATAGTAGCATAGAACAAGCAAGACATAGCATACAGACAGAGGGTAGGGGTAGCCAGGTGGAAAGCATGGCCAGCCATAGAAAAATGCTTATTGAAATTCTCAATTATAGTGGATTTATCAGTGGTGACAGTGTTTCCTATCTTCAGTGCAGTGGGCAGCTGGGAGGAGGTGTTCTTATTCTCCATGGACTTTACAGTGTCCCAGAACTTTTTTGAGTTGGTGTTGCAGGAAGCAAATTTCTGCATGAAAAAGCTAGCCTTGGCTTTTCTAACTGCCTGTGTATAATGGTTTCTAGCTTCCCTGAAAAGCTGCATATCACGGGGGCTGTTCGATGCTAATGCAGAACGCCATAGGATGTTTTTTTGTTGGTTAAGGGCAGTCAAGTCTGGGGAGAACCAAGGGCTATATCTGTTCCTGGTTCTACATTTCTTGAATGGGGCATGCTTATTTAAGATGGTTGGGAAGGCATTAAAAAAAACAGGCATCCTCTACTGACAGGATGAGATCAATATCCTTCCAGGATACCCCGGCCAGGTCGATTAGACCTAGACTCTGAGACCAAGCCCCCAAATCCCCTAGACTCTGAGACCAAGCCACCAAATCACCTAGACTCTGATACCAAGCAACACATCACCTGGACTCTGAAACCAAGCCACCAAATCACCTAGACTCTGAGTCCAAGCCACCAAATCACCTAGACTCTGAAACCAAGCAACCAAATCGCCTAGACTCTCAGACCAAGTCATCAAAACACCTAGACTCTGAGACCAAATAACCAAATCACCTAGACTCTGAGACCAAGTAACCAAAACACCTAGACTCTGAGACCAAGCTAACAAAACACCTAAACTCTGAGACCAAGCCACCAAATCACCTAGACTCTGTGGACAGTGATTCAAAGAAGAACTACAGTCTAGTTATAGACTGTCACTATGGCTCCTGTCAGGTCAAATGGGCCAAAACTCAGGGTTCTTATTATAGCTGAAATGTGATCATGTGTAGTCCCGTCCTCCTCTGTTAACATTTAACACATAACCCTGAGCGAGTGTTTCATTGTGTGTGTTGAAGCTGTGTTTTGGCTCATGAAGCTCTCTGCTGGATTTGACTTGAGGGTGCGATTAGACAACAGTAGTTTAAGCTCATGGAAGTCAGCAGACAGAATAAAAATGTACATGTTTAATCATCACAAACTCCAGATAGGTGCAGGGAAATATGTTGTTTAACAGGGTCAAACACAGTAGTACAGCTCCACTGGAGCAAGTTAGGGTTAAATGCCTTGCTCAAGGGCACATCAACAGATTTGTTCCCCTTGTCGGCTCAGGTATTCAAACCAGCAACCTTTTCGGTTAATGGCCCAATGCTCCGACCGCTAGGCTTCCTGCCGCCGAGAATAAGAGCTCTTTTGCTTTTACCAGCACTCCAAAATCCCTTGCCACCAACAGTTTGGGCATGTTATGATGGGAGGATGCGGTTTGAGGCTGATTCACTCCTATTTGAAGTCCTGTGCCCACCTGTATTTAATACCTTTAATAGTGAGGGTTGGCAGTGAGCTGGTCGTACAAGACTTATATAACCTTGAATTAAAGAGAAAACATAGAGTTAGATTGAAGAGAGGACAGAAGGTAAATTGACAACCTGCAGTTCTATGAGCTGTCATAGAGTCAAAGAGAGTGCGCTGGCCTTTATAGAACGTAGTATCCAATGAGCAGCAGGGGCATCAAAATGAAATGAATGAATCAGAAGATAAATAAAGAAAATGATGCAATCTTTCTAAATGTATACACTTTAGCTTCTTTAATTGAATTTAACATACAGTTCTGTAAGTTCCTCCCATGTATTGAGTCACCTCTCCTTTATACCTAATTGGGCAGTGGTTCCCCAATCGTATTTTTGTTAAGGAACTCAGTCCGACTTTCAACTTACTCTTGAAAGTCGTAATAATAGAATGCACAAGGTGCGATTTCAAAATTGGATAGTGCATAATCAGTTTTCAGTCATTGCATACCTTAGAGTGCTATTTATAACTTGTCAGAAATGTCCAGCTCAACTAGCCCATGTCAGCTAACAATTTTGGAGCTAGGTTTTATAGCCCATAGATTTTGGTGTAATTTTTAAGTCTCTCAAATATCACATGAATACACATTAGACATGGCAAAATGTTTAGAATTGCAATAAAATTTGCTTTAAAACTGCAACATTTTCTCTGCCCCCCCCCCCCCCCCCCCCCATGCCAAAATTGCAGGAAATAAGCTTTAAACCTGCAAAATGTTCTGGAAAAATGTGTGAACCCATGCAATTTCACAGACAGTACATGTCAAATACATCAGTGTAGGACATCAGTTGTGCTAACAAGAGAGACAGACAAGCAACAATATATTTAACTCCAGACTTAAACAAATAATTGATTTATTTCTTACTGAGAGTATTTTCAAAGGCTTGAACCCAATACCCTGACCCTGAATGACGTTGTCTGACGCAAGGACCAGGATTTCTGTGAGACCCTCCTCCCACAACGTTCTCCCTGTGTAAATCAGGTCTGCACCTTCCTACTAAGATGGATGTCACACTGGCACATGTTGTACAGCTCTCACTTTATTCTCAAGTGCTTCGTATTATTTTCAGCACTGGAGACAATCGTAAGAGATGTTAGTGGAATTTCATTTAGTTGTACTTGCCTGGCATAGCTAGTTCATTGCAATACTATTATAGTGAAGATAGTACCGTGAAGATTTATGGCATTAATATTATGAAAATGTAACTCATTCCCCCGAAATGTAACTCGGTCCCCTGAAATGTAACTCATTCCCCTGAAATGTAACTCGGTCCCCTGAAATGTAACTCATTTCCCTGAAATGTAACTCGGTCCCCTGAAATGTAACTCAGTCTCCTGAAATGTAACTCGGTCCCCTGAAATGTAACTCAGTCTCCTGAAATGTAACTCGGTTTCCTGAAATGTAACTCTCCACTAATATCTGGGGATATACAGTGGTTCACAGTCACACATACACTATATCACTCTGACCATTGCTCATTCTGTGATGATCATAACCTCTGTAATGATCTCTGTTGCTTACGATAAAAGCTGCTTAATAATATTCAAGAACTGGTGAGGCTTGGGAGTAAATTTGTTTTAAAGTGATTGTCATTACACTCTGACACTTGCATACACACAGCCCCGTGCCAGCCTCATGAATTAGTCGGAAACAACGAGGTTACAGTGCATTCGGAAAGAATTCAGACCTGTTGACTTTTTCCACATTTTGTTATGTTACAGCCCTATTCTAAAATGAATTAAATTGCTTTTTAATTTTACATTTGTCTTAATTTATCAATTTTAATGGAAATATAACATTTACATAAGTATTCAGACCCTTGACTCAGTACTTTGTTGAAGCACCTTTGACAGCGATTACAGCCTCAAGTCTTCTTGAGCTCTCTCAAGCTCTGTCAGGTTGGATGGGGACACTGCACAGCTATTTTCAGGTCTCTCCAGAGATGTTAGATTGGGTTCAAGTCCGGGCTCTGGCTGGGCCACTCAAAGACATTCAGAGACTTTCCCGAAGCCACTCCTGTGTTGTCTTGGCTGTATGCTTTGGATTGTTGTCCTGTTGGAAGGTGAACCTTAACCCCAGTCTGAGGTCCTGAGTGCTCTGGAGCAGGTTTTCTCCCAGTCCCTGTTGCTGAAAAACATCCCTGCAGCATGATGCTGCCACCACCATGAACAAACAGGAACGCACACTATACAGAGTATTTTCACTTTTGTTTTCCTTCAGGAATGTACATAGAACGGAAATGTGTACCCAAACCAAAATATCAAGAGAGATAATCAAACATTGCTTACATTACACAACTCTGTGTTGCTGGGTCATTAGAAGTTTGACTGAACTCATTTAAAGTTCCAGAAATCAATAATGTTTTTTGCCTTTCGACTCTAATATATTAGGAATCATTTGACTACACTAAAATCTGTTATTTTGTTTCATTAGTATGTGTAGAATGCTTCGTATTTAAACACTGTGCCAGTTTAATCATACATTCTAACAGACCTTATAGGTCTTATGGGGGCATTGGAAAGTATTAGTCTATCACTTGTACTACATCCTTAGTTTCCCACAGTTTCCTTTGTCAAGATCTCACACTCATTGATCCTCCACAGCTTCCAATCCACACATTAAACCCTGCTCCTCTTCACTGCAATTCATCTCCAAGCTATTGTTGTACACAAAAATGAATGCTCAATCAACTTTCTGTACCTGAAAAAAAAAATGATAAAAGCTAAATAAATGATGAGAGAACAATTTATTCAGATCCTCAGTATTCAGTCAATGTTACAATGACAAGTTTGGCTTTAGGCACCATTCTGATTGAGCTTCTGGAAGCCGAACCAGCTGGGCTGAGGCTAAGGGTTATGGTTTTAAAATAAATTATGCCAGGGTAGGGAGTGGGTTAAAGACTTCACATCTCTGTAAACACCAGGAGTTCTTGTTCCCCGGCCTCCCACCAGCTCCCTGGGGCAACTGGAGGAGAACACAAGACAGAGGGAGGCACATTATGCTATCATCCCCTAACAGCCTGTTAAGAGGCCCCCTCCATACTGCCCTTTCCACACACACACACACACACACACACACACACACATACACACACATACACACACGCACACGCACGCACGCGCGCACACACACACATATACACACACACGCGCACAACACTCACACAGGCACGCATGCACGGACACCCCCTTACAGTATCAAGTCCTTGTACCCACCATGCCATTACCCTTCAGCCTTCAGAGTGCTAAACTACTCTCTCTCTTTGCCTGTCTCTGCGGTCTCCAGTCCCCCATATGATTTTACACTCTTTTCAGCGAGAACAATCCATTTGTTTCAGGAAACCTCAAGGCCATGTAGAAGAGATGGGTGGGAGGAACTCTATCTTGAAAGTGTGAGATATACTTTACATTGTTTGTGAGGCGCTGTGGTGTCCTCTGGTGCTTTGGTCCTCCACAGTCCCATAGTTTATCACCCACGGGCTAAAAAGATGGTATGCAACCCTCATGTTTTGCATCATTTCAAATCAAATTATTTTCTACACAACCAGTGGGAAGATGCTGGTATCCACTTGCATACATAAATACCCCTCATGTGTTATCACCACTCTGCCTGCTCTTTGGAACTATAGTGCATTTCATGAAACTATTGAGGCCCTTACCTCTACTGAAGAAGTGATGGAGTGCTTTTCATTGCTTTTCCTCTAGCGCATGTATGTTGACTGTAGTAGAGCTTTGTCACATATGACAGGAATGTATCATAGAATGACCTGTGTGAAATCATCAAAAACATGTCTACAAGCATTTGTTACAGCAACAGGAGAAAAGCTTCAAGCTTTGTCCAAATACTGGTGGACTCAGCTAACAAAAGAATTGACGATTTAACCAAAGAGGTCCAGGACCCTGGAGAAAGACAAGACTTGCGAGGAACCTACATCTTCCCCAATGAGGACTTGTCTGTAGCTGTGCGCCAGAGGCGGAAAGAACTTATCCCAGCTGTGAAAGCTGCCAGAGAGCGTGGGAACATTGCTTACATCCTCTACGCCAGGCTCATTGTTCACCTCCCTCCCAAAAGCCTGGGAGGAGTGAGAGAGCCAATCTTCCGGGTCAGTAGCTTCAACCCATTATCACATACACATACACACACACATGCACACTCACTCACACACACTCACACACACACACACAGCATATATTCAGAGCCATATTCCTGTTAACTTGGAGAGGATCTCATGTCAAATGTTGTTGAAGTGTTGTGGTCACATGTTCCCCTGCTTCATCTAAGGCCTCTTCTTTGCTTGATAATGTGTGTGATGTTAACCAAGAGGACTATTTTCTGAGTGACCTGAATATAGGCTGGTTTCATCAAGCTGCCTGCTCAAGGGGTAGCTTCAAACTGTAACCAGTGCCTGTAATCTGGCTCAGGTTATCAATCAACCTACCAGAGTGTTTACAAACATTACATAATTCACGTGTATTGATCACATCTTTACAAATGCTTCACAAATCTGCTCTAAAGCTGCATCCATACCCATTGGAGGTTGTGACCATATCTAGAAAACTGAAGTTCCAAAGTCTGAGCCTAAAACTGTGTATAAGAGATCATACAAGTGGCTTTGTAGTAATTCCTATATTGAAGATGTAAAGAAGATTTGTTAGTCTGATGTGTGTAATGAGGAGCATCTAGATGCTGCACTTGACGCATTTATGACATTTGTTTCTTCCGGTTATTGATAAACATGCACCTATTAAGAAACTGACTGTTAGAACTCAGACATTTTGTATTATTCTGTACGTAAACACGAGACACATTTTTTTAGTATGGTATGTATTCATTTGTGGATGTCCATCACCCATTTCGTATGATATGTTATGAATTAAAATGTATATTGTACAGTACTAGTCAGAAGTTTGGACACACCTACTCATTCAATGGTTTTTATTTATTTTGACTATTTTCTACATTGTAGAATGATAGTGAAAACATCAAAACTATGAAATAACACATATAGAATCACGTAGTAACCAAAAAAAGTGTTAAACAAATGAAAATATATTTTATATCTGAAATCTTTCAAAGTAGCCACCATTTGCCTTGATTGACAGCTTTGCACAGTCTTGGCATTTTCTCAACCAGCTTCACCTGGAATGCTTTCCAATAGTCTTGAAGGATTTCCCACATATGCTGAGCACTCGTTGGCTGCTTTTCCTTCACTCTGCGCTCCAACTCATCCCAAACCATCTCAATTGGGTTGAGGTCAGGTGATTGTGGAGGCCAGGTCATCAAATCAAATCAAATCAAATGTATTTATATATCCCTTCGTACATCAGCTGATATCTCAAAGGGCTGTACAGAAACCCAGCCTAAAACCCCAAACAGCAAGCAATGCAGGTGTAGAAGCACGGTGGCTAACTCCCTAGAAAGGCCAAAACCTAGGAAGAAACCTAGAGAGGAACCAGGCTATGTGGGGAGGCCAAGCCTCTTCTGGCTGTGCCGGGTGGAGATTATAACAGAACATGGCCAAGATGTTCAAATGTTCATAAATGACCATTATGGCCCAATAATAATAAGGCAGAACAGTTGAAACTGGAGCAGCAGCACGGCCAGGTGGACTGGGGACAGCAAGGAGTCATCATGTCAGGTAGTCCTGAGGCATGGTCCTAGGGCTCAGGTCATCTGAGAGAGAGAGAGAAAGAGAGAATTACAGAGAGCACACTTAAATTCACACAGGACACCGAATAGGACAGGAGAAGTACTCCAGATATAACAAACTGACCCTAGCCCCCCGACACTTAAACTACTGCAGCATAAATACTGGAGGCTGAGACAGGAGGGGTCAGGAGACACTGTGGCCCCATCCGAGGACACCCCCGGACAGGGCCAAACAGGAAGGATATAACCCCACCCACTTTGCCAAAGCACAGCCCCCACACCACTAGAGGGATATCTTCAACCACCAACTTACCATCCTGAGACAAGGCCGAGTATAGCCCACAAAGATCACAAGTGACGCACCCCCACCCAGGGACGGTATGAAAGAGCCCCAGTAAGCCAGTGACTCAGCCCCTGTAATAGGGTTAGAGTCAGAGAATCCCAGTGGAAAGAGGGGAACCGGCCAGGCAGAGACAGCAAGGGCGGTTCGTTGCCCCAGAGCCTTTCCGTTCACCTTCCCACTCCTGGGCCAGACTACACTCAATCATATGACCCACTGAAGAGATGAGTCTTCAGTAAAGACTTAAAGGTTGAGACCGAAGGTTGAGATCTGATGCAGCACTGCATCACTCTGTTTCTTGGTCAAATAGCCCTTACACAGGTGTTCTGGGTCATTGTCCTGTTGAAAAACAAATTATGGTCCCACTAAGTGCAAACCAGACGGGATGGCATATCACTACTATAAGGGCACAAGGCGAGACCCAGATGCAGACATGGGGAGCAGATGGTTTGACCACAATTCAGAGACCACCATGATGACACACCAAATGTGTTTGATGGATCGCAGGAAATCAAATCAAATCAAATCTTATTTGTTTTATTTGTCACATACACATGGTTAATGCGAGTGTAGCGAAATGCTTGTGCATCAAATGTGTTTGATGGATCGCAGGAAAAGAGCAGGAATAGGCTTTTGTAGACTACGGTCCAAGCTATGTCTTCCAATGGTGCGACTGCTGTTGGCATCCAAAGATTATCAAACTTTAATAAACACTTGGAGGCAAGGATGGCAGCAGTGGTGTAGTCTACGGCGATACGGATATCACTTATTATTGATATCTACACAGCGCATTGATGTGAATCACACTGCTGCTCTCTCATTAGGCTATTTGCACTTTACGGATTGTGGTTGTTGTGGATGGCTGTTCACATTTCTAAATGTATATTTGAACCCAATAGTGGTTGAATTCCAGAAGTTTAAGCTGCCTATCAATCATTGTTTTTGAAACCAGAAGACAGCCAGTGAAAAATGCGATATTGCAACAGCTGCATAGTGCGGATCCAAGCCTATGGAATAAAAGTGGGGCTTTTATTGCTCAATCTAATTCATGCTGATTAAAAAAAGACATCCATAGACCTAATGGACACATGCTCACACTCATTGTCACGACTTCCAGGTGGCTCCTCTCCCTGTTCGGGCAGCGCTCGGCGGTCGTCGTCACCGGTCTACTAGCTGCCACCGATTCCTTTTTCTTATCTGTTGGTTTTGTCTTGATTGTTTTCACCTGTACCTTATTTGTGGTTAATTCGGGGCTATTCAAACTGCCAGGGCCTGCCTGCTTTTGTGCAGGCTTATTCCTCTCTGTCAGTGGTAGATTTTTGTTTTGCTTATACGTATTTTTGCTGTTTGTTATTTTCCCAGGTTTTGGGGGACTTAACTGTTTATTGGTCATTGTGCCTGTATGTTGGCGAGACCCAGCAGAATAAATACGTCTACAGTGGAAGCTTTGCTCTCTGTGCCTGACTCCACCCCCACCACTCCTAGCTTTCGTGACACTCATAAAACATTTGATATACTTAAAGGGGCAATTTGTAGTTGCCACATCCATTTTTCGACTTAAATTATATATATTAATGTAAGATAGAATTTAACCGTATTAACAGTCTTTTACAATCCCGTTGGCACTAATTTCAGAACCTTCTGGTCATTTTTCAAAACTCTAGACACAAAACTCAAAACGGTCATCACTTGTAACTGTCACGATCGTTGTATTGAGGAGACCAAAGCGCAGTGTGGTGTGAATGCATTAATTAATGATTGACGAAAAAAACATGAAGTACACTAAAACAAACAAACAAACTAACCAGACGAACGTGACTGCTATAGAAACTGAGTGCTAACATGCAACATAACATAGACAATAACCCACGAACCACAATACAAAACAGGCTACCTAAATATGGTAGATAATATCGTAAATCCTGGCTGGCCGACGGCTCTGGCGGCTCCTGGCTGGCCGACGGCTCTGGCGGCTCCTGGCTGGCCGACGGCTCCTGGCTGGCTGATGGCTCTGGCGGCTTCTGGCTGGCTGACGGCTCTGGCGGCTCCTGGCTGACTGGCGGCTCTGGCAGCTCCTGGCTGGTTGACGGCTCTGGCAGGTCCTGGCTGACTGACGGCTCTGGCAGCTCCTGGCTGACTGACGGCTCTGGCAGCTCCTGGCTGACTGACGACTCAGGACAGACGGGAGACTCTGGCGGCTCAGGACAGACGGGAGACTCTGGCGGCTCAGGACAGGCGGGAGACTCTGGCGGCTAAGGACAGGCGGGAGACTCTGGCGGCTCAGGACAGGCGGGAGACTCTGGCGGCTCAGGACAGGCGGGAGACTCTGGCGGCTCAGGACAGGCGGGAGACTCTGGCGGCTCAGGACAGGCGGGAGACTCTGGCGGCTCAGGACAGGCGGGAGACTCTGGCGGCTCAGGACAGGCGGGAGACTCTGGCGGCTCAGGACAGGCGGGAGACTCTGGCGGCTCAGGACAGGCGGGAGACTCTGGCGGCTCAGGACAGGCGGGAGACTCTGGCGGCTCAGGACAGGCAGGAGACTCTGGCGGCTCAGGACAGGCGGGAGACTCTGGCGGCTCAGGACAGGCGGGAGACTCTGGCGGCTCAGGACAGGCGGGAGACTCTGGCGGCTCAGGACAGACGGGAGACTCTGGCGGCTCAGGACAGACGGGAGACTCTGGCGGCTCAGGACAGACGGGAGACTCTGGCGGCTCAGGACAGACGGGAGACTCTGGCGGCTCAGGACAGACGGGAGACTCTGGCGGCTCAGGACAGACGGGAGACTCTGGCAGCGCTGGGCAGGAGGAAGGCTCTGGCAGCGCTGGGCAGGAGGAAGGCTCTGGAAGCGCTGGACAGGCAGGAGCACCTGTAGGGATGAGACGGAGAGACAGTCTGGTGCGGGGGCTGCCACCGGAGGGCTGGTGCGTGGAGGACTGTGAAGGCGTACTGGAGATCTTGAGAGCAGGGCTGGCACCATCCGCCCTGGCTGGATCCTCACCGTAGCCCGGCAGATGCGGGGAGCTGGGATATAGCGCACCGGGCTAAGCACGCGTACTGGGGACACCGTGCGCTCCACCGCATAACACAGTGCCTGACCAGTACAACGCCCGCCACGGTAAGCACGGCTCTGAGAACTGTAACGCCGAGCTGGCACAGGACGTGCAGGGCTAGGGAGGCGCACAGGAGGCTAGCACGAGTATGGAGAGCTGACCCAGGTGACATCAAATCCCCGACACGCTCCGTCGGGCGGATGTCGTGCCTCAGGCACCAACACAGCACCTCCCTCATAACTCTCTCCTCCAATCTCCCCATTAACTCCTTCACTGTCTCTGCTTCGCTCACCTCCAATACCGCCCTGTCCGGCTCTGGTTCCATCCTTGGCTCCTTACGGTAAGCAGGGGAAGTTGGCTCAGGTCTGACTCCTGACTCTGCCACACTCCCCTTGTGCTACATTTTTGGGGCTGCCTCTCGGGCTTCCAGCCGCGCTGCCGTGCTGCCTCCTCATACCGGCGCCTCTCTGCTTTCGCTGCCTCCAGCTCTGCTTTGGGGCGGCAATATTCCCCTGGCTGTGCCCAGGGTCCTTCGCCGTCCAGAATCTCCTCCCAAGTCCATGGGTCCTGCGTTCTTTGCCGCTGCTGCTGCTGGCCATTACCACGCTGCTTGGTCCATTGTTGGTGGGTTATTCTGTCACGATCGTCGTAGTGAGGAGACCAAAGCGCAGAGTGGTGTGAATACATCTTTTAACGAAAAGATGGAAAAAACAATAAGTACACTAAACAAACAAACAGAATAACAAGACGAACGTGACCGCTATTGAAACTGAGTGCTAACATGCAACATAACATAGACAATAACCCACGAACCACAATACAAAACAGGCTACCTAAATATGGTTCCCAATCAGAGACAACGACAAACACCTGCCACTGATTGAGAACCATATCAGGTCAAAACACATAGAAACAGACTAACTAGACATGCAACATAGAATGTCCACACCCTGACCAAACAAAACATAGAAACAAACAACGCAAATAATGGTCAGAGTGTGACAGTAACACAGGCTGTCCAATGTTCAAAACATTGCATTGTGCATTCATATCTTTAAAGAAACCTTGCACTTGCAGAATCATTGTTCCAAATAACTAATTGATCATGAAATAACATAGGAACATTCATTTAGATCACCCACACACAAGATACCGACAGTTTCACTGTGTAGTTGTTCGTTCAATCATTAAATATTGTAGTACAAAATATGTGATACATGTTTCATTATGGTACTACACGTAAATACATCACTGTAAAAGGACTAGTAGAGAGAATACTACAGACACAGTGGAATCACTGAACAAAATCTGAAATGTATTGATGAAATACAATAAAATCACTCATAGGTTTCTTTGAATCAAAGCAAGAATAATTAGCTACAAAAAAAGAAAAAACTACAGTAAAACATCACCTGGCTTACTGTAAAAAGCTAAACAAAGGGTTGATTACTGTACTTCTATATTTCCATCAACCCTGTCTTGTGGATTTGGCCATAGGTTCTCATCCACATCAGAATGGATGTTTTCATTAGCCAAACATCTTGGGAAGAATCTTCGGGCATGGCGGATCCAGGCCTGACACTGGTCTGCCGTGATGTCATTGCATGCGTCATCCATGGCCTGTAGAAGGGTGGCTTGTTCGTGAGGGCACCTATCATATACCTTCCACCTCCATGTTGTCACGTTCTGACCTTTATTTCCTTTGTTTTGTATTTATTTAGTATGGTCAGGGCGTGAGTTGGGTGGGCAGTCTATGTTTGTTTTTCTATGATTTGGGTATTTCTATGTTTCGGCCTAGTATGGTTCTCAATCAGAGGCAGGTGTCATTAGTTGTCTCTGATTGAGAATCAAACTTAGGTAGCCTGGGTTGCACTGTTTGTTTGTGGGTGATTGTCTATGTTGATGGCTTGTTTCAGCGCAGCTCTCATTAGCTTCACGGTTGTTATTTTGTTTACTGGTTTTGTATAGTTTTCAGTGTTCAGTACTTTCTTGATTAAAGATTTACCATGGACACTTACCACGCCGCATATTGGTCCTCTGATCCTTTTCGCCTCTCCTCTTCAGATGAAGAGGAGGACGACCGTGACACATGTGGAGAAAAATTCCTAAATTGTGTTAAGGAAAGGAGAGTATGGGGGTAAGTACAGGGTGGTAAATTGTGGATGGGCCTGAAACTATGCTTGCACCATTTGAGCATGGTGGAACCTGACATTATCCCACACAATGACATGCCATCAGCTCTACAGACCTGATTTAGCCCATCAAGGATGGTTACATTCGAACAGCGAATCATGTGGCTGCCTGCAACTCAATATATAGAGTAGAGAGCTTTAGATGTTGTTCGACCAAACATTAGAACGAGCAAGATGCGTAATCTAAGCAACTTTGACCGTGGTATGATTGTTGATGCCACACATGGTGATTCCAGCATCTCAGAAACAGCTGCCTTCCTGGGATTTTTACGCACTACAGTCTCTAGAGTTTACAGAGAATGGTGCGATAAACAAAACACATTCAGTGGGCGGCAGTTCTGTGGGAAAAACACCTTGTTAATGAGAGAGGTCAGAGGAGAATGTCCAGACTCATTCAAGCTAACAGAAAGGCCACAAATGCTCAAATAACAGCTGTTTAAAACAGTGGTGTGCAGAAGGGCATCTCCTAACGTACAACACCGTGAATAATTCAGGCTGTTGTGGAGGCACAAGGGGGTCCTACCCAGTACTAGAGAGGTGTATCTAATAAAGTGGCCGGTGAGTGTACTGTAATGTCAAATCTGAAAATATGGTCTGGAAAAGTGGTACATGGGACCATAGAAACAGTGTCTGATAAAGAATTATGATGAAATATTACATACAGAGATAATGTAGTCCAATTGGTTCATGTTCCACGGTAATTGGTGTCAATGGATCTCGTTATCCTGAAACTTTCAAGATCTAAACATGGAATATTGTTCATCAGTTTCCATAAAACTATGCATTAAGAGTAATGCAACAGTTACTTATCATTTTGAGCAGTTGTATCAATTGATAGTTAGATCATTGTAATGAAATGAAAAGACCGTCATCTCAGATGTAATGTGTGAATTGCATTTTGAAATGGTAATACTTTGATGTTAAGTTGGGTCATTTTGAACAGGTGATTTTAGTTCAATGAACAAATGATCTTAGCTTTATGTGTATTGTATCCAAGCAATTGGAAAAAGTGTAGGAGTTTTGAAAAATGTGCGTATTGATCATTGGTTTTGAGTTTTGTGTCTAGAGAAAAATGACATCAAGGTTCCGAAATGAGTGCCAAAGTGATTGCAAAAAACTGTAAGCAGTGGCTTTGCAGCGTGGCTTTATTAAGGGCAGATGGTACCACTCAAGCAGGAAGTGATTGAAATAATGACACGGAAGCAGGCCAAATGTGTCAGGCCGTGTGTTTGAGTGTCAGTGTGTATGTTTGTGTGTGTGTGTGTGTGGCCCTCTTCATGGGCACCTGCATGAGCCCCCCACTCCTGGCTATCTTCACCAGGTGAGTCCCCTAACCTGCCTGTGTGTGTGTGTGTGTGATGTTTATCACAGCGATGTATTAGACTTAACTTTATAGAAGGCAGAATAAAATAACTACTCCTGTGCTAATCACATCCCCATAGTCTTCCAGGAATTTTGTTGTGTTTGGTTTTATGACTTTTAACAGCCAGGAAGCATGAAGCAAGTTGGGTCAAAAGGCCAACGCTGATTGGCTCTGAAGTACGAAGTGCCCTTTGAACTCTGTGACTGGTGATGTCTGTATCATTATCTCAACATGTATGGAGATAACTAACCTCAAGTCCTTGGACGTGCACCTCCACGTCCCCTTTTCAAATCCAGGATTGCCCCTTTAATTGATCGGCCATAATCTCTTCTTTAATCACCTGGGCAGATAACATTGGATAAGGCAAAACCACTGGAGATCTGAGGCAATTTATACACAAATATATAGTATTTAAATTGATTAATTTATCAGATGCTATTATAAAGAGCAACATTTGAAAATAGACCCTTCGAGGGGCAGTAGGTAGCCCTGAACCAGCAAGCAGGAAAAATCTGCTGTTCTGCCCTTGAGCAAGGCAGTTAACCCCAAACAACAACTGCTCCCCGGGCGCCGATGACGTCGATGAAGACAGCCTCCCACGGCTCTCTGATTCAGAGAGGTTGGGTTAAATGCGGAAGACACATTTCAGTTGTGCAACTGACTAGGTATTCCTTTTCTTATGGAAAACAGTTTACTCCACTGTTATCTGATGGCTAAGGGCTTTATGTAGCCTATTCCAAGGGGATCCTTCAGTGGGCTATTATTGGAGGAATAGGTCCAGATAGTGGTCATATGAAAAAGCAGGGAGTGGCATTTATGTGTGTGTGACTTTGCAGTGATCTTATCTGTGCCAAGAACTTTGATGAACATAGTGTGTACAAGTGTCCTACACTGGGTAAACCTAAGCTATTAATTCATTAAATGCAGTAGTCCTGATCAATCATTTAAGATGGTGTCTGACATATGCAGGGAAAGTTAAATCAGTTTTACCTAATTTCTATCAGCATGTTTACGAAATGCTTCAGTCTGGTTTTAGACCCCATCATAGCACTGAGACTGCACTTGTGAAGGTGGTAAATGACCTTTTAATGGCATCAGACCGAGGCTCTGCATCTGTCCTCGTGCTCCTAGACCTTAGTGCTGCTTTTGATACCATCGATCACCACATTCTTTTGGAGAGATTGGAAACCCAAATTGGCCTACATGGACAAGTTATGGCCTGGTTTAGATCTTATCTGTCGGAAAGATATCAGTTTGTCTCTGTGAAGGGTTTGTCCTCTGACAAATCAACTGTACATTTTGGTGTTCCTCAAGGTTCCGTTTTAGGACCACTATTGATTTCACTATATATTTTACCTCTTTGGGATGTCAATCGAAAACATAATGTTAACTTTCACTACTATGCGGATGACACACAGCTGTACATTTCAATGAAACATGGTGAAGCCCCTAAATTGCCCTCGCTAGAAGTCTGTGTTTCAGACATAAGGAAGTGGATGGCTGCAAACGTTCTACTTTTAAACTCGGACAAAACAGAGATGCTTGTTCTAGGTCCCAAGAAACAAAGAGATCTTCTGTTGAATCTGAATATTCATCTTAATGGTTGTACAGTCGTCTCAAATAAAACTGGGAAGGACCTCTGCGTTACTCTGGACCCTGATCTCTCTTTTGACGAACATATCAAGATTGTTTAAAGGACAGCTTTTTTCCATCTACGTAACATTGCAAAAATCAGAAACTTTCTGTCCAAAAATGATGCAGAAAAATGTATCCATGCTTTTGTTACTTCTACGTTAGACTACTGCAATGCTCTACTTTCTGGCTACCCGGATAAAGCACTAAAGAAACTTCAGTTACTGCTAAATACGGCTGCTAGAATCCTGACAATAGCCCAAAAATGTGATCATATTACTCCAGTGCTGGTCTCCCTACACTGGCTTCCTGTTGAGGCAAGGGCTGATTGCAAGGTTTTACTGCTAACCTACAAAGCATTACATGGGCTTGCTCCTACCTTTCTCTCTGATTTGGTCCTGCCATACATACCTACACGTACGCTACGGTCACAGGACGCAGGCCTCCTAATTGTCCCTAGAATTTCTAAGCAAACAGCTGGAGGCAGGGCTTTCTCCTATAGAGCTCAATTTTTATGGAATGTTCTGCCTACCCATGTAAGAGACGCAGACTCTGTCTCAACCTTTAAGTCTTTACTGAAGACTCATCTCTTCAGTGGATCATATGATTGAGTGTAGTCTGGCCCAGGAGTGTGAAGGTGAACAGAAAGGCTCTGGAGCAACCAACCGCCCTGTCTCTGCCTGGTCGGTTCCCCTCTTTCCACTGGGATTCTCTGCCTCTAACCCTATTACAGGGGCTGAGTCACTGGCTTACTGGTGCTCTTTCATGCCGTCCCTAGGAGGGGTGCGTCACTTGAGTGGGAAGAGTCACTGATGTGATCTTCCTGTCTGGGTTGGCGCCCACCCTTGGGTTGTGCCGTGGTGGAGATATTTGTGGGCTATACTCGGCTTTGTCTCAGGATGGTAAGTTGGCGGTTGAAGATATCCCTCTAGTGGTGTGGGGGCTGTGCGTGGGCAAAGTGGGTGGGGTTATATCCTTCCTGTTTGGCCCTGTCCGGGGGTATCATCTGATGGGTCCACAGTGTCTCCTGACCCCTCCTGTCTCAGCCTCCAATATTTATGCTGCAGTAGTTTATGTGTCGGGGGGCTAGGGTCAGTTTGTTATATCTGGAGTACTTCTCCTGTCTTATCCGGTGTCCTGTGTGAATTTAAGTGAGCTCTCTCTAATTCTCTCTTTCTCTCTTTCTTTCTCTCTCTCGGAGGACCTGAGCCCTAGGACCATGCCTCAGGACTACCTGGCATGAAGACTCCTTGCTGTCCCC
This sequence comes from Oncorhynchus mykiss, assembly GCF_013265735.2. NCBI lineage: Eukaryota > Metazoa > Chordata > Actinopteri > Salmoniformes > Salmonidae > Oncorhynchus > Oncorhynchus mykiss. The sequence goes on along the minus strand of NC_048575.1, from coordinate 74,507,829 downwards.
AGTCCACCTGGCCGTGCTGCTGCTCCAGTTTCAACTGTTCAGCACCTAAAGGTGCTGACTTGCTGCACCCTCAACAACTACTGTGATTATTATTATTTGACCATGCTGGTCATTTATGAACATTTGAACATCTTGGCCATGTTCTGTTATAATCTCCACCCGGCACAGCCAGAAGAGGACTGGCCACCCCTCATAGCCTGGTTCCTCTCTAGGTTTCTTCCTAGGTTTTGGTTTTTCCTAGCCACCGTGCTTCTACACCTGCATTGCTTGCTGTTTGGGGTTTTAGGCTGGGTCTCTGTACATCACTTTGATATATTAGCTGATGTACGAAGGGCTATATAAATCAAATTGATTTAGATTTTTTTTTTGTTTTTATGTTAATTGTGCAACCAGAGGGGGGAAACAATTCTAGACTGCCTTTACTCCAGAAACAGAGACATGTACAAAACTCGCCCTCGCCCTCCATTTGGCAAATCTGACCTTAACTCAATCCTCCTGATATCTGCTTGCAAGCAAAAATGTAAGCGGGAAGCACCAGTGACTCGGTCTATGAGAAAGTGATCAGATGAAGCAGATGCTAAGCTACAGGACTGTTTTGCTAGCACAGACTGGAATATGTTCTGGGATTCTTCCGATCGCATTGAGGAGTACACCACATCAGCCACTGGCTTTATCAATAAGTGCATTGAGGAAGTTGTCCCCACAGTGACTGTACGTACATACCCTAACCAGAAGCCATGGATTACTGGCAACGTTCGCACTGAGCTAAAGGGTAGAGCTGCCGATTGTAAGGAGCTGGACTCTGACCCGGAAGCTTATAAGAAATCCCGCTATGCCCGCCAACGAACCATCAAACAGGCAAAGAATCAATACAGGACTAAGATTGAATGGTACTACACAGACTCTGATGCTCGTTGGATGTGGCAGGGCCTGCAAACTATTTCAGACTACAAAGGGAAGCACAGACGAGAGCTGCCCAGTGACACAAGCCTACCAAACGAGCTAAATAACTTCTATGCTCGCTTCGAGGCAAGTAACACTGAAACACGCATGAGAGCATTAGCTGTTCCAGATGACTGTGTGATCACGCTCTCCGCAGCCGATGTAAGTAAGACCTTTAAGTTCTTATGGCTACATGGGCAGTATTGAATAGCTTGGATGAAAGGTGCCCAGATATGCTCAGAGTCAACGGCCTGCTCCTCAGTCCCAGTTGCTAATATATGCATATTATTATTATTATTGGATAGAAAACAATCTGAAGTTTATAAAACTGTCTGAATGATGTCTGTGAGTATAACACAACTCATATGGCAGGCAAAAACCTGAGAAGAAATCCAAACAGGAAGTGAGAAATCTGAGGTTGGTCGATTTTCAACCCAGCCCCTATTGAATTCACAGTAGAATATGGATGAAGTTGGATGAGGCGTCTACTGTGTTGTGGGGCTGAATGGGAGCTGAATGAGCCAGGTGTCTGGCAGAGAGCCAAGGGCTGATCACGCGCAATTCACATGATAGCGACCTGAGTTCCATGGCTTCTCTACACACGAAGGAATTCTCCGGTTGGAACTTTATTGTAGATTTATGATAACAACACCCTGAAGATTGATTATCTACTTAGTTTGACAAGTTTCTTCGACCTGTAATATAACTTTTGGAAGTTTTCGTCCGACGTTCGGATGGACCTGCACGAGCGTTTGGATTTGTGTACTAAACGCGCTAACAAAAGTAGCTACTTGGACATAAATAATGGACATTATCGAACAAATCAAGCATTTATTGTTGAACTAGGATTCCTGGGAGTGCATTCTGATGAAGATCATCAAAGGTAAGGGAATATTTATAATGTGATTTCTGATTTCTGTTGACTCCAACATGGAGGATATTTGTATTTATTTGCTGAGCGCCGTCTCAGATTATTGCATGGTTTGCTTTCTCCGTAAAGTTTTTTTGAAATCTGACACAGCGGTTGCATTAAGGAGAGGTATATCGATAATTCCATGTGTATAACTTGTATTATCATCTACATGTATGATGAGTATTTCTGTTGAATTGATATGGCTATGCAAAATCCCTGGATGTTTTTGGAACTAGTGAACGTAACGCACCAATGTAAACTCAGATTTCTTTAAATAAATATGAACTTCATCAAACAAAACATACATGTATTGTGTAACATGAAGTCCTATGAGTGTCATCTGATGAAGACCATCAAAGGTTAGTGATTAATTTTTGGCTGGGTTTTTCTGTGAGTTGGTGGTTACCTAACATAATAATTTGTGGTGCTTTCGCTGTAAAACCTATTTGAAATTGGACACTGTGGTGGGATTATCAACAAGATGACCTTTAAAACGGTATAAGATACATGTATGTTTGAGGAATTTTAATTATGAGATTTCTGTTGTTTTGAATTTGGCGCCCTGCACTTTCACTGGCTGTTGTCGTATCATCCCGTTAACGGGATTGCAGCCCTAAGACGTTTTTAATAGGTCAACATTCACAAGGCCACAGGGCCAGATGGATTACCAGGACGTGTACTCCGAGCATGCGCTGACCAACTGGCAAGTGCCTTCACTGACATTTTCAACCTCTCCCTGTCTGAGTCTGTAATAGCTACATGTTTCAAGCAGATCACCATAGCCCCTGTGCCCAAAAACACTAAGGTAACCTGCTTAAATGACTACTGACCCGTAGCACTCGCGTCTGTAGCCATGAAATGCTTTGAAAGACTGGTCATGGCTCAATACCATTATCCCAGAAACACTAGACCCACTCCAATTTGCATACCACACCAACAGATCCACAGATGATGCAATCTCTATTGCAAACCACACTGCCCTTTCCCACCTGGACAAAAGGAACACCTATGTGAGAATGCTATTCATTGACTACAGCTCAACGTTCAACACCATAGTGCCCTCAAAGCTCATCACTAAGCTAAGGACCCTGGGACTAAACACCTCCCTCTGCAACTGGATCCTGGACTTCTTGACATTCTTCCCCCAGGTGGTAAGGGTAGGTAACAACACATCCGTCACGCTGATCCTCAACACGGGAGCCCCTCAGGGGTGTCTGCTCATTCCCCCTCTGTACTCCCTTTTCACTCATGACTACACATCCAGGCACGACTCCAACACAATCATTAAGTTTGCTGATGACACAACAGTGGTAGGTCTGATCACAGAGAACGACGAGACCGTGTGGTGCAAGGACAACAGCCTCTCCTTCAACGTGATCAAGACAAAGGAGATGATTGTGCACTACAGGAAAAGGACGACCGAGCACGCCCCCATTCTCATCAACGGGGCTGTAGTGGAGCAGGTTGAGAGCTTTCAAGTTCCTTGGCGTCCACATCACCAACAAACTAACATGGTCCAAGCACACCAAGACACTCGGGAAGAGGGCACGACAAAACCTATTCCCCCTCAGGAGACTCAGGATATTTGGTATGGGTCCTCAGATCCTCAAAAGGTTTTACAGCTGCACCATTGAGAGCATCCTGACCGGTTGCATTACTGCCTGGTATGCAACTGCTCTGCCTCCAACTTCAAGGCACTACAGAGGGTAGTGCGTACGGCCCAGTACATCACCGGAGCCGTAAGCTTCCTGCCATCCAGGACATCTATACAAGGCAGTGTCTACCCCCAAGCCATAAGACTACTGAACATCTAATAAAATGGCTACCCAGACTATTTGCATTGCCCCCCACTCTGTTGCTATTCTCTGTTATTATCTATGCATAGTCACTTTAATAACTCTACCTACACGTACATATTACCTCAATAACTCTGACACCGGTACCCATGCACATTGACTCTGTACCTGTACGCCCTGTAAATAGCCAGGGTATTATTATTTACTGCTGCTCTTTTATTATTTGTTTTTCTAATCGCTTACTTTTTTAAAGGTATTTTCGTAAAACTTCATTGTTGAGAGGTTGCAAGGTCGAATCCCCGAGCTGACAAGGTGAACATGTGTCGCTTTGCCCTTGAACAAGGCAGTTAACCCACTGTTCCTAAACCGTCATTGACAATAAGAATTTGTTCTTAACTGACTTGCCTAGATAAATAAAATGTCACTGTAAGGTTCACTGTTGTATTCAGTGCATGTGAGGAATACGATTTGATTTAATATGCAATCACAATTTCACAAATCGATTTCAAGGGCCATTGGCAGAATTGTGTACTTTGGTTACACTTAGCCAATCTACACTGCTTGACCAAAAGTATGTGGACACCTGCTCGTTGAACATCTCATTCCAAAATCATGGGCATTAATATGGTGTTGGTCCCTTTGCTGCTATAACAGCCTACACTCTTCTGTGAAGGCTTTCCACTAGATGCATTCATATGGAGAATGTATCTCCTTCTACACACAAGTCATGTTTTAAAATAAAGTAGACAGCAATGGGCAAATACAAATATTGTCAGTTACCAAGCATGACTCAGACACATGTATCTTTTTTTGTTTTGTTAACGACGGCTCCAGATCCACAGTCAACGCTTGCTCCTCCCGTCCACACCCATGGCCACGTAACGGGGTGGGCCTTCAGGAGTATTCAGGAGGGAGTAGTCTTGGTGATGACAGAAGAAAAATTCAGCAGACTGCCCGAAACCATTACTTTATAAATGCCCGCGCACGACCCGATCTGAGCTCGTCACAGTGTCCCTCGTGGTCCATATTTATACGGCACCCAGGCGCTCAGAGACACACAGGCATGCTTCAAGCTCTAATTTGACAGCGCGCACAGCTCGAGCGAAGCCAACAACCTGTGTGTACAGCTTCCGAGGAGGAAAACGAATAAGCACGAGAGGAGTTAATCTGACACTTTTATTTGCAACAGTTTGTTGAAGCAGTGAGCTTGTTGTTCTCAGAGGTGAGTCACTTGGATCATTCAGACCTAAAAGCACCGATTTCTCTTTTGGTGCCATACAGAAAATTACGCATTTCATGGATGCTTAGCGCTGCTGATTATGCGTCGCTGTCGTTGAGGTTGGACACATTATACACTTGATTATGGGATCGAATGTAATAACAACTGCTTAATCCTACCGTTAATTTTTATTGTCAGAAAAGGGATTTGAAAAAACATTGTAGACAGGTGGAATCACTTTCACAATATTTCTAAATGAAACGCATTAGGAAGACCCACTTGTTGCATAGAACAAACGAACATTAGGCTACAGGCCCTCTGGTGCTCATCATTTACACCATATAGGTATGTCTGTGCCCTGCAATTGAAACATCTCCCATTAGGGTTAAAACCCTATCGGCCTAAACTCTGAGACATTCTTAAACAGACAAGGGTAGTAGTGTTATGTGGCACTCATAGCTGAAAAATGGCAAGACAAACACACGCGCAAACACATGATGCTCTTGTTAATTTGATGTGATTTTAGTTTTGCTCTTCTGTAAACTATAGCCTTAGTGTTTTTATATTTCCCACAGATCAACATTATACCTATTCCTATTCGTTTTCTTTGCGAGTGAGCACACAGCAGCATTTGACTGGGGTTATTTTGATATGCGTGTGGGTGAGATAAAGATAGCATTTTTGAACGCGATAGAGGACAAGAAGTAGGAAGACAGGGAATTAAATCGGGGAAGTTGAGCCTGCTCGGTGGTTGCCCCATTGAGCAGGTAGAAAAAAATGACAATAAGAAAACTACAAAGGATTCCAATTGCCTAAAACTTACATTTTTGGTTCCTTCAAATTGTTTACGTGGTTATGTCTGACAGACAATGTTTGACATTTCTGCGTGTACTCAGATATTTAATAGTTTGGGGGCAAGTGATTTAAATCTTCAAGAGACATTCAACACTTAAACCGTTTTAAAAGTTATCCCCAATTCCTCTTTCAATTGTATTTAATAACGATGCAATTGGTGCATGTAAAATATTGTTTGCTCAAATACCTGGATTGTGTTTGTGATTGCAATAGCATATCGGATTAAACAGTAAAGATAATCGAATAACATTTACCTCAATCTAGAGATAGCCATGTACGAAATTGAAAAACATTTCTGTAATGAGCGCTGTCTATGGTGCTACATAGAGCTGTCCTTGGTACTGGACAAGATAAAAGGTATTGCACATGTTTGGTTTATAGTTTACCACCCGCATGGACATGGCATCTCACAGCAATCACGTGAATCACTTGTAGTTAGGAATTCTGCTGTATAACTAACATTGAATTGAAAATAAGAACACGATAAAAATAGTCAAAGGCTTATCTGGTTTATCAAGTTAGACTAACGTATATCATTTAAAAATCATTTGAAAAGATTTGCAACGTGTGTTTGACGTTGTATTTCGGTTTTAAAGTTTTTTCACCGAGACAGTCAATGCGCCGTGCGACACTGGTTTTCCTATTGCGACTTTAGGACTCCAGGGCATGCATGTAGTTAGCACGCTTTGCCCTTTTCCTCCAAACTTCCATTGGGTTCTGTTAGGATTATACAAGCGCTGTCACACGCGACCATATGCGACTTGGTTTCCAACTTTAACGGAGACACACAGAGGAGGTCATACTGGAGGGTGTCTACTAGTCTTTCTCTATGGTGATTCTGCCTGGTGATCCTGCCTGGGGACCAGCTGTGTATGCTGTCTATGACTCCAGCTCAGGGTTACAAAGTCACTTATAAATGTTATATTGTCAATATAAACGAGATGAGTCTTCTGGAGTTGAGGTCTTTATCTTACTCACTATTTCAATAATATATATATATATATTATGATGTTATTATATCATACCTTTATAAAAAAATATATCACAATTAATATAGCGTAAATTAGCTCATTTTGATGATGATTTGTCTACTTGACAAAATGCTTAAAGCACTTACCACCCTAGCTGAAATGACTTAAAGAGAGAGAGAGTAATTTTCAGTGTAATATCATGTCCTTTTAAAAGCATTCAATCCAGTTCTATGTTTGTCTTAGAACGTCACATCTGTAAACACGCTATCAAACAGATCACAAAATCAAGTCAATGTTCTCTTTTACTAACACATCTGAGCTTCTCTCTTCTTCTTGTCTTTCCTTCTGCTCTGTAGGCATCAAATCCCAGAGGACACACCACACACACACACCACACACACCGCCAGATATCATGCTGGAGTCTGAGCCTACTGTGTTCCAGCTGCAGCCTAACATCATCTCTGTACGTCTCTTCAAGAGGAAGTTAGGCGGGCTGGGCTTCCTGGTCAAGCAGCGCGTCTCCAAGCCACCGGTCATCGTGTCCGACCTGATCCGGGGCGGGGCGGCTGAGGAGTGCGGCCTGGTCCAGGTGGGGGACATTGTCCTGGCCGTCAACAACAAGCCTCTGGTGGACCTCAGCTACGAGCGGGCCCTGGAGACCCTGAAGAATGTGTCCCCAGAGAACCACGCCGTCCTCATTCTCAGGGGCCCTGAGGGCTTCACAACCCACCTGGAGACCACCCTGTCTGGAGACGGACGACAGAGGACCGTCAGGGTCACCCGGCCTGCCTTTCCCGCCTCCAAGTCCTACGAGCGCTGCTGTCCGTTAAGCCCCCTCAATCCAGGGAAGGGAAGTAAGGACCCACCGCAGCTGAGGGCCATCGAGAACCTGTCACCCCCCTCGGTGACTCCATCCTACAGAGAGGCCCTGCTCCAGAGGGGAGGGGTGCAGGCTCTCATCGCTGCCCAGGACCCCCTACTCCTGAACGGGGTGGAGGAGAACAACGACCTGCTGAAGGAGATTGAGCCGGTGCTGAGGCTGATCAAAAGGGAGATCAACGGAGAGGGACAGAGGACCATAGAGAGCAGGGACGCTGAGGTGCAGGTGGACAGGTGAGGTGACCCATTGATACCGAACATGTGACCTGTTGACCCCGACCATGCATAGTATACACAACTGCACATACAGATTTACTCTCTTAATTTGATCACTCTGTTGTCGCAAATAATTTTACTGTGAAGGGGGAAATGCAAATTGCAGTGTGTTAAAGTTGTAAAAAGGTTTCCAACTGTTTGTAATGTCCATTTAAATATGTCTAACTTGATTTGCCCTAACAAAAAATGTAACCCCTGCAAAAATGTCCTTTGTTATCCACATAATAATGTCCTGTTGCTACAGGATTATTGTCCTGCTGTGAGAAACTGGTCAAATGAAGATAGTACAGCTATACACAGTAGTACATAGCAAAACACACCACAAACCCACAACAACTTAACCACTAGATGGTTAGACGCTAAGTGAGAATACTCCGACAGGTTCATTATTATACATCTTTACATTGCTAGTGTTTGTGGGCATGATGAATCGTGTTTTTTCACATCAGGGAGCAGTTGGTTCAAAAGGATTCAATCTGACTCAAACATCTTATACTTATTCTCTTTGCTGTAGTGACTGTATGGTTCAGACCCACTCAGTGGTGACTGTCCTGTAGATACTGGTGACAATTTATACCTCCTGTGTACATGTATCCAATCAAAATCGGATAGAGAGAGCATGGTACACTACCTTAAAATCGATAGCGCACATTGACTACGTCAAGCCCCTGTTTACTCTGCTGACTCCCTCTAATCCTGTCATCCGCAAATGAATCATAGCTTTCTAGGAATAGTAGAAAACACGATGTAACATGCTCTTTAAGTCTACCTCAAAGCACTATCAATCTGCTACTACAGTTGATAATCATGTTGATAAGTGACCTATAGTACCATAAATTAGCTTTTAAATGCATCCTGTATTTTAGAATGTCAGACTGACTTTTCAGAGACAGGAAGGCGTCAGCTAGCTGACCAGATTTCCTTGTTAGGGCTACGATGACGTTCAGATATGGCGAAGCTCGCTCGCTAAAGAGGCTTTCCAAAGCACAGCCAATAGAGGTGAAAGATTGTAGAAAATTAAATGGCGGTATTAGGTATTGACTCAGGGCAGGCCTAAACTGTTATCTCTGGCTGTATTTGTGCACTGTCATCTTGCTAATAAGTTGATATAGCGGTTGGTGAAATAGAACAACACATGAACTAGAAGAGCTACGTATTTAGATCAAAAGTAGATCAAGTTAGTTTTCACTCTGAACTGTACTGCTTTATAATAACTGAGTCAGAGTCAATGACAGAGAAACGACTTATAATAACTGAGTCAGAGTCAATGACAGAGAAACGACTTATAATCACTACTCTTGTTATTTCTGTGTTTCTGAGTCCGTCTTCAGAATTGTGGTGATGATGAATGTGGTTGTTTAAGAAATGGAGGATATAAGTGTATGCAGTGTGACGGAAAGACGGTTGTGCGCGCTGTTACAGTAGGTGTATGTAGTAGGTGGTGGGGGGGGGGGGGGGGCAGTTTGTGTGTGAGTGTCAGTGTGTGTGAGTATGAGTGTGTGTGTTAGGGAGAGAGAGAGCCGATCGGGCAGGCGCCAGATTCCCCATTAGCTTGGACAAGCATCCATGAGAGAGAGGAGATATGTGTGTGTGGGTGTTTAATGAGCGAAGGAACGCAACAACTGAAATCTGAGGCTGTATTTTGTCACATCTCATTGGGATTCAGCCTCACACATCGTCTGACTGTATCTCTGTGTAGACATAGATGTTAGTTACATGTAGTTCTGCTTGGCCATAGATGTTAGTTACATGCAGTTCTGCTTGGACATAGATGTTAGTTACATGCAGTTCTGCTTGGACATAGATGTTAGTTACATGTAGTTCTGCTTGGACATAGATGTTAGTTACATGCAGTTCTGCTTGGACATAGATGTTAGTTACATGTAGTTCTGATTGGCCATAGATGTTAGTTACATGTAGTTCTGCTTGGCCATAGATGACACACATGCTCTTTAACCCGGGGCTGGGTTTCTACAAATCTAACATATGGTCATACAAAAGGATAATTTTAGCCATGTGATTTTTTTAAACTTTAGGACACCTTTAGGTATAAAAAAAGATATGACAGAATTATTTGATGAAACATTGAATTTGGCCTTACTGTTATTAGGGTTAGAAAATAGAAAACTGATTCATACATGGAAAAACAGATAGCCAAAAAAAATCTATCAGAAGGAAATATGTTTTGAAGTGTCTGTCTTGAGAGATATAATATTGTTGTTGTTTTTTTTAACAGTGGAACGACCCATATACCTTGGACATGATAATTCCCTTGTCACTTCCATTCGTGTTTCTGCCAGTTATCGTTTTACCTTTCAACATGTCCCGTGAAACTTGTGGGGGTCGTTGAGCAAAACGGAGAACACCATCGTGTTCATGAGAGTCTCATTGTTCCATAGCGGGGGTCATGAGAAGATACATTTTTGGGATGTCTCCTGGTCTGCCAAAAAGCACTGCAGCTATATGTGGGATTGGAAGTGATGGAGACAATTAAATTGATGGAAGCTACAAACTATCTGAAATATTAAAGCTGATCTAACCCCTGAACAGATAAATAATACAGAAACACTTTCCACCAGATGCGGAACGCTGACGTCGGTGGATGTGGTGGATTGAGCCTTAGCCTGTGCAAAAAATAATAATAATACATACCTCTAGTTTAAACAGATAGATTTTGATGTGGATTATTTTATGATGTTAATTAGATTGACGCGTGGGTGGGGGATAAGGAGAACTAACTATGTGTGCCTGCCGTTCAGGGGCCTTGGTAAGGGAAACGGCATTTCACCCCAGCTGGCGTCTGATAAGGACAGAGTGTGTGAAGACCTGTGGAGGAAGGACAACAACATGCAGACGGTGCTCCACAACCCTTACTCTGAGACAGACAAGGTAAACATTCCAATAAATGTGTGTGTGTGTGTGGTTGCAGGTGTTTATGAGTGTGTACTTGTCTTGCATGCCTTTCGAGTAAATCCACTTGTGTAAGCTTATCCTTCTATATGTGAGCGAGTGTGTTAGTAATGTATGCTTGCCCATAGTTATCTCCTAGAGTCACACTTGACATATGCTTCTAGAATCCTCCAATCTACACATTCATTTGCATGTTCCTTGTTCCTTTCTTGTTCTTGGAACTCTTAGAGATTCCTGTGACTGTGATGCGCATCCATGTGCATCTTGAGAACAAGAACAAGGCTCCCCGCTCAGGAACTCATCACCTGGGAATTAGATCCTTCCAACTTTTGGGTTGGATGGACTGGGTTAGGATGGACTGGGCTGTGTTATGATGGGCTGGGCTGTATTAGGATGGGCTGTGTTAGGATGGGCGGGGCTAAATTAGGATAGGCTGGGATAGGATGGGCGGGGCTAAATTAGGATAGGCTAGGATAGGATGGGCTGGGTTAGGATGGGCTGGGTTAGAATGGGCTGGGCTGGGTTAGGATGGGCTGGGTTAGGATGGGCTGGGTTAGAATGGGCTGGGCTGGGTTAGGATGGGCTGGGATAGGATGGGCTGGGCAGGGCTGAGTTAGGATGGGCTGGGCTGAGTTAGGATGGGCTGGGTTAGGATGGGCTGGGCTGAGTGAATTCTTTCTTAGTGAATGAGGCCGGATGGAGAGAAACCATCCAAGAGACCCTAATGAATGAGGGCAGCTGTGGTCGCAGAGGGAGATGATAAATGTTTCTCCTCTAATGTGGCCCTCTCCAAATCTTTAAGGCCTTTGAGGTCTGCTGGAATGTGTGTGTGTGCAGTGGGGATGGGGGTAATGTGTATAACGTGGGCATAGTGTGTGTATGTGTGTAGGGCCATACTGGCGCCATTGTAGGTAAATACAAAGCTGTGTTTCCGGGAAGGCCCAGAGGTGGGTGTATGAGTTTGCCCTGACTCCAGAGTCTGACTCATAGGAGAGCCCAGAGGTGGGTGTATGAGTTTGCCCTGACTCCAGAGTCTGACTCATAGGAGAGCCCAGAGGTGGGTGTATGAGTTTGCCCTGACTCCAGAGTCTGACTCATAGGAGAGCCCAAAGGTGGGTGTATGAGTTTGCCCTGACTCCAGAGTCGGACTCACAGGAGAGCCCAGAGGTGGGTGTATGTGTTTGCCCTGACTCCGGAGTCTGACTCATAGGAGAGCCCAGAGGTTGGTGTATGTGTAAAAAGTCTATGAGACAAATGTATTATTATTCTACCAAATTACTTTTGATTCCTCCAGCCATTTATTCATATTTCCTTGATAATTGAATGCGGAAGCAGGGCGTCCACCTGTTGGGGACTTCTGCAATACATCATTCTCCATCCCAAGTGGGATGAGGAGAGACAGGAGGCTACAGAACTGCCAAATAAGGAGTTGTAGAGTTTAAATTCTTATTTCATTAAGACAGAGAGGTGTTGATGACAATAGAGGAGATGTTAATGTTATTGAATAGATCCAAACCATCTACTGTATAATCTCGAGTGGCGCAGCAGTCTAAGACACTGCATCTCAGTGCAAGAGGGGTCACGGCATTACCTGGTTTGAATCCAGGCTGCATCACATCTGGCCTTGATTGGGAGTCCCCAAGTGCGGCACACAATTGGCCCAGTGTTGGCCATTATTGTAATTAAGAATTTGTTCTTAACTGACTTGACTAGTTAAATAAAGGTTCAATAAAAAATAGTCAGTAGGTGTGGTACAGTTTGCTGTAAATGGTCAACATTTTTTATTGTTATTCTCTGGGTTTTAAATGTTCTGTCACAACACTGCCAACAGGTTCAGGAGGTAGGGATCTCCTTCGAGGCAGGTTCAGGAGGTAGCGCTCTCCTTCAAGGCAGGTTGAGGAGGTAGGGATCTCCTTCGAGACAGGTTAAGGAGGTAGGACTCTCCTTCGAGGCAGGTTCAAGAGGTAGGGCTCTCTTTCGAGGCAGGTTCAGGAGGTAGGGCTCCTCTTCGAGGCAGGATCAGGAGGTAGGGCTCTCCTTCGAGGCAGGTTCAGGAGGTAGGGCTCTCCTTCGAGGCAGTTTCAGGAGGTAGGGCTCTCCTTCGAGGCAGGGCTAGGGGATAGGGATCTCCTTCAAGGCAGGTTCAGGAGGTAGGACTCTCCTTTGAGGCAGATTCAGGAGGACGCACTCTCCTTCGAGGCAGGTTGAGGAGGTAGGGCTCTCTTCCGAGGCAGGTTCAGGAGGTAGGGCTCTCCTTCGAGGCAGGATCAGGAGGTAGGGCTCTCCTTCGAGGCAGGTTCAGGAGGTATGGCTCTCCTTTGAGGCCGTTTCAGGAGATAGGGCTCTCTTCCGAGGCAGGTTCAGGAGGTAAGGCTCTTCTTTGAGGCAGGTTCAGGAGGTAGGGCTCTCCTTCAAGGCAGGGTTAGGAGACAGGGATCTCCTCCGATGCAGGTTCAGGAGATAGGGCTCTCCTTCAAAGCAGGTTCAGGAGGTAGGGCTCTCCTTCGAGGCAGGATCAGGAGGTAGGGCTCTCCTTCGAGGCAGGATCAGGAAGTAGGGGTCTCATTCGAGGCAGGTTCAGGAGATGTGGCTCTCCTTCGCTGGAGGTTCAGGAGGTATGGCTCTCCTTTGAGGCAGGTTCAGGAGGTAGGGCTCTCTTCCGAGGCAGGTTCAGGAGGTAGGGCTCTCCTGCGAGGCAGTTTCAGGAGGTAGGGCTCTCCTTCGAGACAGGTTCAGGAGATGTGGCTCTCCTTCGCTGGAGGTTCAGGAGGTATGGCTCTCCTTCAAGGCAGGTTCAGGAGGTAGGGCACTTTGAGGCAGGTTCAGGAGGTAGGGCTCTCCTTCGAGGCAGGTTCAGGAGGTAGGGCTCTTCTCTGAGGGAGGTTCAGGAGATAGGGATCTCCTTCGAGGCAGGTTCAGTAGATTGGGCTCTCCTTCGAGGCAGGTTCAAGAGGTAGGGCTCTCCTTCGAGGCAGGTTCAGGAGGTAGGGCTCTCCTTCGAGGCAGGTTCATGAGATAGGGCTCTCCTTTTCGGGAGGTTCAGGAGATATGGCTCTCCTTCACGGGAGGTTCAGGAGGTATGGCTCTCCTTCGAGGCAGGTTCAGTAGATTGGGCTCTCCTTCGAGGCAGGTTCAGGAGGTAGGGCTCTCCTTCCAGGCAGGTTCAGGAGATAGGGATCTCCTTCGAGGCAGGTTCAGGAGGTAGGGCTCTCCTTGAGGCAGGGTTAGGAGATAGGGATCTCCTTCGAGGCAGGTTCAGGAGGTAGGGCTCTCCTTCGAGGCAGGTTCAGGAGATAGGGCTCTCCTTTGAGGGAGGTTCAGGAGGTATGGCTCTCCTTCAAAGCAGGTTCAGGAAGTAGGGCTCTCTTTCAAGGCAGGTTCAGGAGGTAGGGCTCTCCTTCGAGGCAGGTTCAGGAGGTAGGGCTCTCCTTCGAGGCAGGATCAGGAAGTAGGGGTCTCATTCGAGGCAGGTTCAGGAGATGTGGCTCTCCTTCGCTGGAGGTTCAGGAGGTATGGCTCTCCTTTGAGGCAGGTTCAGGAGGTAGGGCTCTCTTCCGAGGCAGGTTCAGGAGGTAGGGCTCTCCTGCGAGGCAGTTTCAGGAGGTAGGGCTCTCCTTCGAGACAGGTTCAGGAGATGTGGCTCTCCTTCGCTGGAGGTTCAGGAGGTATGGCTCTCCTTCAAGGCAGGTTCAGGAGGTAGGGCACTTTGAGGCAGGTTCAGGAGGTAGGGCTCTCCTTCGAGGCAGGTTCAGGAGGTAGGGCTCTTCTCTGAGGGAGGTTCAGGAGATAGGGATCTCCTTCGAGGCAGGTTCAGTAGATTGGGCTCTCCTTCGAGGCAGGTTCAAGAGGTAGGGCTCTCCTTCGAGGCAGGTTCAGGAGGTAAGGCTCTTCTTTGAGGCAGGTTCAGGAGGTAGGGCTCTCCTTCAAGGCAGGGTTAGGAGACAGGGATCTCCTCCGATGCAGGTTCAGGAGATAGGGCTCTCCTTCAAAGCAGGTTCAGGAGGTAGGGCTCTCCTTCGAGGCAGGATCAGGAGGTAGGGCTCTCCTTCGAGGCAGGATCAGGAAGTAGGGGTCTCATTCGAGGCAGGTTCAGGAGATGTGGCTCTCCTTCGCTGGAGGTTCAGGAGGTATGGCTCTCCTTTGAGGCAGGTTCAGGAGGTAGGGCTCTCTTCCGAGGCAGGTTCAGGAGGTAGGGCTCTCCTGCGAGGCAGTTTCAGGAGGTAGGGCTCTCCTTCGAGACAGGTTCAGGAGATGTGGCTCTCCTTCGCTGGAGGTTCAGGAGGTATGGCTCTCCTTCAAGGCAGGTTCAGGAGGTAGGGCACTTTGAGGCAGGTTCAGGAGGTAGGGCTCTCCTTCGAGGCAGGTTCAGGAGGTAGGGCTCTTCTCTGAGGGAGGTTCAGGAGATAGGGATCTCCTTCGAGGCAGGTTCAGTAGATTGGGCTCTCCTTCGAGGCAGGTTCAAGAGGTAGGGCTCTCCTTCGAGGCAGGTTCAGGAGGTAGGGCTCTCCTTCGAGGCAGGTTCATGAGATAGGGCTCTCCTTTTCGGGAGGTTCAGGAGATATGGCTCTCCTTCACGGGAGGTTCAGGAGGTATGGCTCTCCTTCGAGGCAGGTTCAGTAGATTGGGCTCTCCTTCGAGGCAGGTTCAGGAGGTAGGGCTCTCCTTCCAGGCAGGTTCAGGAGATAGGGATCTCCTTCGAGGCAGGTTCAGGAGGTAGGGCTCTCCTTGAGGCAGGGTTAGGAGATAGGGATCTCCTTCGAGGCAGGTTCAGGAGGTAGGGCTCTCCTTCGAGGCAGGTTCAGGAGATAGGGCTCTCCTTCGCGGGAGGTTCAGGAGGTAGGGCTCTCATTCGAGGCAGGTGCAGGAGATAGGGCTCTCCTTCGTGGGAGGTTCAGGAGGTAGGGCTCTCCTTGAGGCAGGGTTAGGAGATAGGGATCTCCTTCGAGGCAGGTTCAGGAGGTAGGGCTCTCCTTCGAGTCAGGTTCAGGAGATAGGGCTCTCCTTTGAGGGAGGTTCAGGAGGTATGGCTCTCCTTCAAAGCAGGTTCAGGAAGTAGGGCTCTCTTTCAAGGCAGGTTCAGGAGGTAGGGCTCTCCTTCGAGGCAGGTTCAGGAGATATGGCTCTCCTTTGCGGGAGGTTCAGAAGGTATGGCTCTCCTTCAAGGCTGGTTCAGGAGGTAGGGCTCTTCTTCAAGGCAGAAGCAAGCTCCCAGTGCCAGGAGTTCTCTTAGATCCTTCATGCTTCTGCATAATGTTATTGAATAGATTCATAGAGTTTGACCAGTAAATTCTCTTTATTCATTTATTCATTCATATTGTTGCATTACTCTTCACCTCTAGTTATTGTTCCTTTTCTCTCTCTTTCTCTCTCTCTTTCTCTCTTTCTTTCTCTCTCTCTTTCTCTCTCGCTTTCTCTCTCTCTCTTTCTCTCTTTCTCTTTCTCGCTCTCTTTCTCTTTCTCGCTCTCTTTCTCTCTCTCTCCCTCTCTCTTTCTCTCTCCCTCCCACTCACACTTTAACGCGTTCATTTTCCTCATCTTGATTCCTCTGGCTGTTTGACTATAGCTGTATTAGGCTCTCTTTATGTTGCCTAGCTGCATAATAGGCTTTCTGTATTGGCTGACTGTTTGTATGCTGGCTGGCTGGGTGGCTGGCTGGCTGGCTGGGTGGCTGTGTGGGTGGGTGGCTGTGTTGGTGGCTGGCTGGTTGCGTGGCTGGCTGGCTGTGTTTGGCTGTGTTGTTGGCTGGTTGTGTGGCTGGCTGGCTGCATGGCTGGGTGGCTGGCTGGCTGTGTGGATGGCAGGCTGTGTGGCTGGCTGGGTGGGTGGGTGGTTACCTGGTTGGGTGGCTGGCAGGCTTGCTGGGTGGGGGGTTGGCTGGCTGGCTGTCTGGGTGGCTGGCGGGCTGGCTGACTGTCTGGGTGGCTGGCTGACTGGGTGGCTGGCGGGCTGGGTGAGCATTTCTTATGGACACAGAATTCCTCTTCTCGCTGTGAGGAATCAAATCAATTAAAACAGGTTCACCCTCCTGTTCTTGAAAATATCAATAGATTAGATAGATTTACGTTTCACACTTTTTTACTTCCATTCTGTCAGCTAGCGATACAATTCTGCCTATTGTTTGAGGCACCTTCACTGCGTGGAGAATGCATGGCTGTGTGATTGAGAGATGATGATAAGAGCTATTACAAGGTGTGGGATTGATGGAGAGGTCTGAGTACTTAAAAAAATAGAATCAATTCAATACAACAATCCGGTGCTAAATGAAGTCCGGTGCTAAATGACATTAATTCAAGCAATTATCAGTCAATAACCGCATCGTAGGCTGCGTTTACAGAGGCAGAATAATTCTTATCTTATTTCCACTAATTGGTCTTTTGACAAATCACATCAGATATTTTTCATAGCTGATCTAATTGGTCAAAAGATCAATTAGTGAATCAAAGAAAATAATTGGTCTGTCTAAAATGAGCCAAAGTAGACAAACTGAGATAGCTTACAATTAGCAACAATAATAGTGTTTCAAGATGCTGATTGCCTTTGTACCTGATGGGGGCTGTCTCTAATTGTCATTCAGATGGTACTGTAGGAGGTTGTGCAAATACTAAATAATGCTACTCTGCCTCTATCTCTGTCTCTGTGACTGTCTATATCTTACTCACTGTAACGGCTTTCTTCCTGGGAAGGAGATGCGGACCAAAACGCAGCGTGGTTATTTTAATAAGGTAACGCAACATGAACAGAATACAAAACAATAAACGTGGCAAAACCAAAACAGTCCTAACTGGTGCAGAAAACACAAAGACAGTAAACAACCACCCACCACCCACCAATCCCAACAAGACAATGACTAACACCTGCCTCTGATTGAGAACCATATCAGGCCAAACATAGAAATAGACAAACTAGACACACAACATAGAATGCCCACCCAGCTCACACCCTGACCAACACTAAAACAAGGAAAACACAAAATAACTATAGTCAGTACCCCCCCCCCCCCCTTCCCCACAGGTGCGGACTCCGACCGCACAACCTAAACCTATAGGGGAGGGTCTAGGTGGGCATCTGTCCGCGGTGCCGGCTCTGGCGCTGGACGTGGACCCCACTCCATCATAGTCTTTGTCCACCTCCTTAGCGTCCTTTGAGTGGCGAGCCTCGCCGCCGACCTTGGGCTAGTAACCCTAACAAAGGGCCCCTGGACAGAGGACTGAGGGGCAGCTCCGGACTGAGGGGCAGCTCCGGACTGAGGGGCAGCTCCGGACTGAGGGGCAGCTCCGGACTGAGGGGCAGCTCCGGACTGAGGGGCAGCTCCGGACTGAGGGGTAGCTCAGGACTGAGGGGTAGCTCAGGACTGAGAGGTAGCTCAGGACTGAGAGGTGGCTCAGGCTGGTTGACGGCTCTGGCAGCTTCTGGCTGAATGGCGGCTCTGGCAGATCCTGGCTGAATGGCGGCTCTGGCAGATCCTGGCTGACTGGCGGCTCTGGAAGATCCTGGCTGAATGGCGGCTCTGGCAGATCCTGGCTGAATGCCGGCTCTGGCAGATCCTGGCAGAATGGCAGCTCTGGCAGATCCTGACTGAATGGCAGCTCTGGCATATCCTGGTTGAATGTCAGCTCTGGCAGATCATGGCAGCTCTGGCGGATCCTGGCTGACTGGCGGCTCTGGCGGATCCTGGCTGACTGGCGGCTCTGGCGGATCCTGGCTGACTGTTTCTATCTCCGTCTCTCTGCGACTGTCTATCGCTCTGTGTGACTGTCTCTATCTCTTTCTCTGATTCTTTCCCCCTTCTCTACCTAAAGTTCTTGTATCCAACCGCCACTGTCAGGGGTGCTCGACCGCCATCTTGGTAGAAGCATTATCGGCTAGTCTACTGACTAAAGTGTATGAATTCTCCTAAACATCTGCTTCTTCCCTCTAGCCTTCAGCCCAAGGGAGGATATCCCCTAACAAGGCTCTCCAGAATGGCAGCCCATCCAAATGCCATCGCTTCATGAAGATCAAGAATGTGGAGACTGGAGTCACGTACAATGACACTCTACACCACAGCTCTAGTAAGGTACGGAACTGACTTTATTTCTCGTCTGCAGACACTGGCTTCTTCTCATCAATCAATCAGTCAATTTGTTAATCATTAACCAATTAGCCAATCAATTAATCAGTCAACGGACTGTGTGGCTTCTCATCTGTACAACAGTTGCTTCCTCTCATCAATCAATTGATTAGTCAATTAGCTAATCAATCAAACAATTAATTTAATCAAATTAGTGTGTACTTATATAGCCATTTTCTTACAAATACGGCAGATAATATATATTTTTTTATAATAATATATATTTTTTAGGAACTCCGTCGAGGTCTCAACTTACTGTTGAGAGTTAGAATATTAGAATACACAAGGTGAAATTTCAAAATTTAGTTTAGTCAAATTTAGTCACTCAATTAGCTCATGTCAGCAGTCACTCAATTAGCCCATATCAGCAGTCACTCAGTTAGCCCATATCAGCAGTCACTCAGTTAGCCCATATCAGCAGTCACTCAATTAGCCCATATCAGCAGTCACTCAGTTAGCCCATATCAGCAGTCACTCAGTTAGCCCATATCAGCTGTCACTCAGTTAGCCCATATCAGCAGTCACTCAATTAGCCCATATCAGCAGTCACTCAGTTAGCCCATGTCAGCAGTCACTCAGTTAGCCCATGTCAGCAGTCACTCAGTTAGCCCATATCAGCAGTCACTCAGTTAGCCCATATCAGCAGTCACTCAATTAGCTCATATCAGCAGTCACTCAATTAGCTCATATCAGCAGTCACTCAATTAGCCCATATCAGCAGTCACTCAATTAGCCCATATCAGCAGTCACTCAATTAGCCCATATCAGCAGTCACTCAATTAGCTCATATCAGCAGTCACTCAATTAGCTCATATCAGCAGTCACTCAATTAGCCCATATCAGCAGTCACTCAATTAGCCCATATCAGCAGTCACTCAATTAGCCCATATCAGCAGTCACTCAATTAGCCCATATCAGCAGTCACTCAATTAGCCCATATCAGCAGTCACTCAGTTAGCCCATATCAGCAGTCACTCAATTAGCCCATATCAGCAGGTTTTAGATTGGTAAGTTAGTCTAGCCAGCTATCTAAACGTGTAGTAATCATGGTTGAATTATCGACTGTGGGGGCCCCCATTGATTTTGTCAGTCACTCTCACACAGATATAATCTTAAAAACTGTAAACATTTCTCTCCAGCATATGGCAAAATGTAACTTAGGAGCCCCAAAAGGCTGGAGCCGACTGACTGCATGTGTGGGTATAGATGTGGGTATGGATGGGGGTACGGATGTGGGGATGGATGTGGGTATAGATGTGGGGATGGATTTGGGGATGGATGTGGGGATGGATGTGGGGATGGATGTGGGTACGGATGTGGGTATAGATGTGGGGATGGATGTGGGTATAGATGTGGGTATAGATGTGGGTATAGATGTGGGGATGGATGTGGGGATGGATGTGGGGATGGATGTGGGGATGGATGTGGGGATGGATGTGGGGATGGATGTGGGTATGGATGTGGGTATGGATGTGGGTACGGATGTGGGTACGGATGTGGGGATGGATGTGGGTACGGATGTGGGTACGGATGTGGGGACGGATCTGGGTACGGATGTGGGTACGGATGTGGGGATGGATGTGGGTACAGATGTGGGGATGGATGTGGGGATGCATACCCGCAAGCCACTGTGGCCCCTCATGAGTTGCCCATCTTAAGCATTTAGCCATTCATCTGCACAGATAGCTCTGCAGCCGTCGCCTGGTCTTTTAACATGAGCCTAGCTAATTATTTCAGCGACTTATCGGACGACAGCCTGCTATGCATCCCAATGAATGTGCCTCGTCTCTAATAGCACATCTTCAGATGTATAAAAAATCACAGAATTATGTTTTTCTCAGTCATATAAAGAACAGCTGCGTGGCATGAATGCCCAGAGCTTTATGTCGAGCGGAAGTATTGAGGCAAGAGTGAATCCTTTGTTTTATTTTTAACACTCTGTTCATCATCACCCTTTTTCCCCTTTCTCTCTTCCCCTCTCTCTTTCTTCCTCTTTCCATCTCTCTCTCACTTCCCCTCTCTTTCTTCCTCTTTCCATCTCTCTCTCTGTCTGTCTCTGTCTCTGTCTCTGTCTCTCTGTCTGTCTCTCTGTCTGTCTCTGTCTCTGTCTCTGTCTCTGTCTCTGTCTCTGTCTCTGTCTCTGTCTCTGTCTCTGTCTCTGTCTCTGTCTCTGTCTCTCTCTGTCTCTGTCTCTGTCTGTCTCTGTCTCTGTCTCTGTCTCTTTATCTCTCTGGGACAGTGCCAGTGCCACATGTGTTGTTGTTTTGACTGTGTACTCCAGCACTTTGAATTTGAAATGATACAATTACAATGACTTTTTAATTTAATCGTTAAGAAATTACAGCACTTTTGGTAAACAGTCCATCTTTTTAATAGAGTAAAACTATTAGGACAAATTCACTTATATGTGTGTTGAAGTTATGTTTCAGATTATTTTGTGCCCAATAGAAATTATTTTTCTTAACACTTCTACATTCATGTGGCTGCAACCATGATTACGGATAGTCCTGAATGAATCGTGAATAATGATGAGTGAGAAAGTTACAGATGCACAAATGCATCTGACAAATTTGAAAAGTCAAAACTACTTGTACTACTTTAATACACATAGAAGTGAATTTGTCCAAATACTTTTGGTCCCCTAAAATGGGGCGACTATGTACAAAAAGTGCTGTAAATTCTAAACGGTTCACTCGATGGATGAAAATACCCTCAAATAAAAATGGACAGTCTGCACTTTAAATTCATAGTCATTGTATAATGTAAAATCCAAAGTGCTGGAGTACAGAGCCAAAACAACAAAAAGTGTGTCACTGTCCCAAAACTTTAGGCGCTCACTGTATCTTCGGAAAGCATTCAGACCCATTGACCTTTAAACATTTTGTTAGACTTATTCTAAAATTCATTTAATCTTTTTAACTCTCAGACATCTTAACACAATACACGATAATGACAAAGCAAAAACATGTTTTTATAAATTTAATTGAATATTAAATTGAAATATTACATTTAAGTAAGTATTCAGACCCTTTACTCAGTACTTTGTTGAAGCATCTTTGGCACCGATTACAGCATTGAGTCTCTTTGGGTATGACGCTACAAGCTTGGCACACCTGTATTTGGGGAGTTTCTCCCATTCTTCTCTGCAGATCCTCTCAAGCTCTGTCAGGTTGGATGGGGAGCGTTGCTGCACAGCTATTTTCAGGTCTCGCCAGAGATGTCTGGGCTCTGGCTGAGCCACTCAAGGACAATCAGAGACTTGTCTCAAAGCCACTCCTGCGTTGTCTTGGCTGTGTGCTTAGGGTCGTTGTCCTGTTGAAGGTGAATCTTCGCCCCAGTCTGAGGTCCTGAGCGCTCTGGAGCAGGTTTTCATCAAGGATCTCTCTGTACTTTGCTCCGTTCATATTTCCCTTGATCCTGACGAGTGTCCCAGTCCCTGCTGCTGAAAAACATTCCCACAGCATGATGCTGCCACCACCATGCGTCACCGTAGGGATGGTGCCAGGTTTCCTCCTGACGTGACGCTTGGCAATCAGGCCAAGAGTTCAATTTTGGGTTCATCAGATCTTGTTTCTCATGGTCTGAGAGTCTTTAGGTGCCTTTTGGCAAACTCCAAGCGGGCTGTCATGTGCCTTTTACTGAGGAGTGGCTTCTGTCTGGCGACTCTACCATAAAGGCCTGATTGGTGGAGTGCTGCAGAGATGGTTGTTCTTCTGGAAGGTTCTCCCATGTCCACAGAGTAACTCTGGAGCTCTGTCAGAGTGACCATCGGGTTCCTGGTCACCTTCCTGACCAAGGCCCTTCTCCAACCTATTGCTCAGTTTGGCTGGGCGGCCAGCTCTAGGAAGAGTCTGGTGGTTCAAAACTTCTTCCATTTAAGAATTATGGAGGCCACTGTGTTCTTGGGGACCTTTAATGCTGCATAAAGTTTTTGCTACCCTTCCCCGGATCTGTGCCTCGACACAATCCTGTCTCGGAGCTCTACGGACATTTCCTTCGACCTCATGACTTGTTTTTTTTCTCTGATATGCACTGTCAACTGTGGGGCCTTATATAGACAGGTTTGTACATTTAAAAATAATGTCCAATCAACTGAATTTACCACAGGTGGCCTCCAATCAAGTTGCAGAAACATCTCAAGGATGATCAATGGAAACAATTTCACCTGAGCTCAATTTCAAGTCTCATAGCAATTGTAAAAACCTGGGGTATTGTGTGTAGATTAATGAGGATTTAATCAAAATAAATACCATTTTCGAATAAGGCTATAACGTAACAAAATGTGTAAAAAGTGAAGGGATACTTTACGAATGCACTGTATATAAACTATATATACAAAAGTATGTGGACACCCCGTCAAATGAATGGATTGGGCTATTTCAGACACACCCGTTACTGATAGGTGTGTCATGGCCATGCAATCTCCATAGACAAACTTTGGTAGTAGAATGGCCTTACTGAAGAGCTCAGTGACTTTCATCGTGGCATATTCATAGGATGCCACCTTTCCAACAAGTCAGTTTGTAAAATTTCTGCCCTGCTAGAACTGCCCCGGTTAACTGTGTCAAAGTGCTGTTATTATGAAGTGGAAATGTCTAAAAAAGCTCAGCTGCGAAATTGTAGGCCACACAAGCTCACAGAAATGGACCGCCGAGTGCTGAATCGCGTAGCGTGTAAAAATAGTTTGTCCTCGGTTGCAACACTCCCTACCGAGTTCTAAACTGCCTCTGGAAGCAACGTC
The DNA here is from genome assembly GCF_013265735.2 of Oncorhynchus mykiss. Classification (NCBI taxonomy): domain Eukaryota; kingdom Metazoa; phylum Chordata; class Actinopteri; order Salmoniformes; family Salmonidae; genus Oncorhynchus; species Oncorhynchus mykiss. The sequence goes on along the minus strand of NC_048575.1, from coordinate 74,484,217 downwards.
AGCGCAATAACTGTTTGTCAGGAACTTCATGAAATGGGTTTCCAAGGCCGAGCAGACGAACACAAGCCTAAGATCACCATGGCAATGCCTAGCATCGGCTAGAGTGGTGTAAACCTCGCCGCCATTGGACTCTGGAGCAGTGGAAACGCTTTGTCTGGAGTGATAAATCATGCTTCACCATCTGGCAGTCCGACAGACAAATCTAGACTTTGTGGATGCCAGCAGAACGCTACCTGCCCCGATGCATAGTGCCAACTGAAATGTTTGGTAGAAGAGGAATAATGGTCTGTTTTTCATGGTTCAGGCCCCTTGAAGGGAAATCTTAAAGCTTCAGCATACAAAGACATTCTAGACCATTCTGTGCTTCCAACTTTGTGGCAACAGTTTGGGTAAGGCCCTTTCCTGTTCCAACATGACAATGCCCGCGTGCACAAAGTGAGGTTCATACAGAAATGGTTTGTCGAGATCGGTGTGGAAGAACTTGACTGGCCTGCACAGAGCCCTGACCTCAACCCCATCGAACACCTTTGAGATTAATTGGAACGCCGATTGCGAACCAGGCCTAATCGCCCAACATCAGTGCCCGACCTCACTAATGCTCTTGTGGCTGAATGGAAGCAAGTTCCAGCAGCAATGTTCCAACATCTAGTGAAAATCCTTCCCAGAAGAGTGGAGGCTGTTATAGCAGCAAAGTGGGACCAACTCCATATTAAAGCCCATGATTTTGGAATGAGATGTTCGACCAGCAGTTGTCCACATACTTTTGGTCATGTAGTTTATGTGTATATATACATGTACTGTATATCCTTTTCCTCTGTCTCTGTATCTCTGTCTCTCTGTATCTCTGTCTCTCTGTATCTCTGTCTCTCTCTCTCTCTCTTTCTCTGTCTCTCTCTCTTTCTCTGTCCCCCTGCGTCCCTCTTTATCTCCCTCTCCCTCTCTCTTATCTCCCCTCGTCATTCTCATCGGCTGTTTTTGTACGTCTTGTTTACTTCTGCGACTTAAGCGAGCGTCACACTAAGGATGAGGTTGTTTGAGTACGGGAAGAGGGGGGGAAGGGATTTTTAGGGCAAGGCCTGAGTGGCTGGACAGAGTGATTGGGTGTGTGGTTCATCCAACATGACTAGACTGCCCATTTTAGCGGCAGCGTTGTTGAGTTACTGTTAAATTTCCGCTCTGTGTTCGTGCTCGGCCAAACATTTTCTGCCTTTTTTTTTCTCTCTGTCTAATTTGGCGAATGCATAGATGCGGTAAAGAGGTCAATGGAACGCAGGCTGTAGGGGATAGAAGAAAGACCCTGGATTGGCACACGTTCAACAAATTTGTTATTACAAAGTGGATATTTGTCATATACTTCATGATTGATGTATTGTAACAGGTCGACCATGTGGTTACTAAAATCCTATTTGGATATCGTTAGTTTGCTGTTTTCGCTGCATTACATTTAGAAATGTTTCCTTTTTATTGTTTAGAGGAAGTGACTGCTAAAGAATGTTCAGACACTAAATAAAGAATTCCTTTAGTGTCTCTCTCTCTGTAAAACAGAAATGCCACGGCTTGAGCGATGGGTCCCCTGGGGCTTTCTTTCTCTCGCTTATAATAAATTCCCAAGCTCTTTCTCTCTCTCTCTCTTTCTCTCTCTCTCTCTCTCTCTCTCTCTCTCTCTCTCTTTCTCTTTCTCTTTCTCTTTCTCTTTCTCTTTCTCTTTCTCTTTCTCTTTCTCTTTCTCTTTCTCTTTCTCTTTCTCTTTCTCTTTCTCTTTCTCTTTCTCTTTCTCTTTCTCTTTCTTTTTCTTTTTCTCTTTCTCTTTCTCTTTCTCTTTCTCTCTCTCTCTCTCTCTCTCTCTCAATTCAATTTCAATTTGCTTTATTGGCATGACGTAACAATGTACATATTGCCAAAGCTTATTTTGGATATTTACAATATAAAAATGAGAATCAAAATTGTCAATGGGACAACAGTAACAACAATAACCAAGTGTCAAAATAACCACAACAATAAGCATACAGTAGAGGACATGTGCTTATCACATCACTCAACTTATGGCAGGCAGCAATGTAGTGCGCTGCCAACCCACAGCTCTCTGCGTCCACCCCCAACAGGACGGGTAGCCTACTCTCATCATAGAGGTCTTTGAAACCTTGAACAAGGGTTTCAAATTTGGGGAAATGACACTCTAATTGTTTTATAGGAAATACAGCTCCGTCTCAGGTTCTGCTGTTGTGCAGCGGTTGCACAGCCTTTCCTCTACAGGGAGACAGGTTTTCTTGTGTCTACCCTTCTCAATGGCAAGGCTGTGCTCACTACTTTGTCAAGGTTTTTCTAAGGTTTTGATCAGTAACCGTGGTCAAATAGCCACGGTGTACTGTCGATTTAGGGTCAGATAGCACTGCATTTTGCTTTGTGCTTGTGTTTCCCAATAAGCAATGTAGTTTTGACTGTGTTGTACTTTGGTTTATCCTGATTGATTGGATTTTCTGGTCCTGAGGCTTCAGTGTGTTAGTAGAACAGGTTTGTGAACTCAGCCCCAGGACCAGCTAGATGAGGGGACTCTTTTCTTTGCTCAGCTCTTGGCATTGCAGGGCTTGGTAGTGATATGAGAGGGGGTCACTGTATTTTAGATGTTTCCAAAACTTAATTGCTCTTTTTTGAGTTTTTATTATTAGTGGATATTGGCCTAATTCTGCCCTGCATCCATTGTTTGTAGTTTTCCTCTGGACATGTAGGATAATCTTACAGAACTCTGCATGCAGGGTTTCAATGGGGTGTTTGTCCCATGTGATGAAATCTTGTCAAGTGGACCCCATACCTCGCTGCCATAAAGTGCAATTGGTTCAATGACATATTCAATTAGTTTTAGCCAAATTTGAATAGGTATTTCAATTTGAATTAGCTTTTTAATGGCATAGAATGCCCTGCGTGCTTTCTCTCTCACTGCCTCATTAAGGTGTCCAGTTGAGCTTATTTTTAAACCTAAGTAATTGTAGTGTGTGCAGTACTCTATATATTTTGTACCAATTAGACTTTGGTCTTATTCCCTGAGATCTGGATCTTCTCTGGAAAATCATTATTTTAGTCTTTTTGGGGTTTACTGCCAGGGCCCAGGTCTGGCAGTACTGCTCTAGCAGGTCCAGGCTCTGCTGTAGGCCATGTGCTGTGGGTGACAGTAGGCACATGTCATCTGCAAAGAGTAGGCATTTAACTTCTGAATTGTGGAGACTAACACCAGGGGCTGAGGATTTTTCGAGAATAGTGGCCAATTCGTTGATGTAAATATTGAAGAGTGTAGGGCTCAGATTGCAACCCCGACGAAGGCATTATATGGTATTATTTTGGTGGACATGTTTATCTATCAGGGTGTGTAGGGTGTAAATATGATTAGTTGTGCGATGTTTTGGTATAAATCCAATTAGGCTTTTACTCAAGACATTGTGCTTATTAAGGAAGTTTAGAACTCTTACATTTATAATACTACAGAAAACCTTCCCCAGGTTACTGTTCACACATGCCTCTGTAATTGTTGGTCAAATTTGTCTCCGTTTTTAAAGATTGGGGTTATGAGTCCTTGATTCCAGATTTCAGGGAAATAACCTACATTCAGGATCAAATTAAACAGTTTTATTATAGCCAATTCAAATTTTGCACTAGTGAGTTTGAGCATCTAATTTAGGATGCCATCAGGTCCGCATGTTTTTTTACATTTGAGAGCCTGAAGTTTCTTATAGAGCTCCTGGTCAGTAATAGTTTAGTTTCTTATAGAGCTCCTGGTCAGTAATAGTTTAGTTTCTTATAGAGCTCCTGGTCAGTAATAGTTTAGTTTCTTATAGAGCTCCTGGTCAGTAATAGTTTAGTGTCTTATAGAGCTCCTGGTCAGTAATAGTTTAGTTTCTTATAGAGCTCCTGGTCAGTAATAGTTTAGTGTCTTATAGAGCTCCTGGTCAGTAATAGTTTAGTTTCTTATAGAGCTCCTGGTCAGTAATAGTTTAGTTTCTTATAGAGCTCCTGGTCAGTAATAGTTTAGTTTCTTATAGAGCTCCTGGTCAGTAATAGTTTAGTTTCTTATAGAGCTCCTGGTCAGTAATAGTTTAGTTTCTTATAGAGCCCCTGGTCAGTAATAGTTTAGTTTCTTATAGAGCTCCTGGTCAGTAATAGTTTAGTTTCTTATAGAGCTCCTGGTCAGTAATAGTTTAGTTTCTTATAGAGCTCCTGGTCAGTAATAGTTTAGTTTCGTATAGAGCTCCTGGTCAGTAATAGTTTAGTGTCTTATAGAGCTCCTGGTTAGTAATAGTTTAGTTTCGTATAGAGCTCCTGGTCAGTAATAGTTGAGTTTCTTATAGAGCTCCTGGTCAGTAATAGTTTAGTTTCTTATAGAGCTCCTGGTCAGGAATAGTTTAGTTTCGTATAGAGCTCCTGGTCAGTAATAGTTTAGTTTCTTATAGAGCTCCTGGTCAGTAATAGTTTAGTTTCTTATAGAGCTCCTGGTCAGTAATAGTTTAGTTTCTTATAGAGCTCCTGGTCAGTAATAGTTTAGTTTCTTATAGAGCCCCTGGTCAGTAATAGTTTAGTTTCTTATAGAGCTCCTGGTCAGGAATAATTTAGTTTCTTATAGAGCCCCTGGTCAGTAATAGTTTAGTTTCTTATAGAGCTCCTGGTCAGGAATAGTTTAGTTTCTTATAGAGCTCCTGGTCAGTAATAGTTTAGTTTCTTATAGAGCTCCTGGTCAGTAATAGTTTAGTTTCTTATAGAGCTCCTGGTCAGTAATAGTTTAGTTTCTTATAGAGCTCCTGGTCAGTAATAGTTTAGTTTCTTATAGAGCCCCTGGTCAGTAATAGTTTAGTTTCTTATAGAGCTCCTGGTCAGGAATAATTTAGTTTCTTATAGAGCCCCTGGTCAGTAATAGTTTAGTTTCTTATAGAGCTCCTGGTCAGGAATAGTTTAGTTTCTTATAGAGCTCCTGGTCAGTAATAGTTTAGTTTCTTATAGAGCTCCTGGTCAGTAATAGTTTAGTTTCTTATAGAGCTCCTGGTCAGGAATAGTTTAGTTTCTTATAGAGCTCCTGGTCAGGAATAGTTTAGTTTCTTATAGAGCTCCTGGTCAGGAATAGTTTAGTTTCTTATAGAGCTCCTGGTCAGGAATAGTTTAGTTTCTTATAGAGCTCCTGGTCAGTAATAGTTTAGTTTCTTATAGAGCTCCTGGTCAGTAATAGTTTAGTTTCTTACAGAGCTCCTGGTCAGTAATAGTTTAGTTTCTTACAGAGCTCCTGGTCAGTAATAGTTTAGTTTCTTATAGAGCTCCTGGTCAGTAATAGTTTAGTTTCTTATAGAGCTCCTGGTCAGTAATAGTTTAGTTTCTTATAGAGCTCCTGGTCAGTAATAGTTTAGTTTCTTATAGAGCTCCTGGTCAGTAATAGTTTAGTTTCTTATAGAGCTCCTGGTCAGTAATAGTTTAGTTTCTTATAGAGCTCCTGGTCAGTAATAGTTTAGTTTCTTATAGAGCTCCTGGTCAGTAATAGTTGAGTTTCTTATAGAGCTCCTGGTCAGTAATAGTTTAGTTTCTTATAGAGCTCCTGGTCAGGAATAGTTTAGTTTCGTATAGAGCTCCTGGTCAGTAATAGTTTAGTTTCTTATAGAGCTCCTGGTCAGTAATAGTTTAGTTTCTTATAGAGCTCCTGGTCAGTAATAGTTTAGTTTCTTACAGAGCTCCTGGTCAGTAATAGTTTAGTTTCTTACAGAGCTCCTGGTCAGTAATAGTTTAGTTTCTTATAGAGCTCCTGGTCAGTAATAGTTTAGTTTCTTACAGAGCTCCTGGTCAGTAATAGTTTAGTTTCTTACAGAGCTCCTGGTCAGTAATTGGGGAGTCCAATGGATTTTGACTGTCCTTTATAGCTTTTTCTAATCCATTCAACATTAATGAAGGCGTAATTCACCATTATTTGGGTCTCTGTGCTTTTGGTTTGACAGTGTTCTATGTTTTTTCCTTATAATTTTACAATCTGCATCAAACCAGTTGTCATCTGTGATCTTTTTTGTTTTGTTTTGTTTTGTTTTTTATCCATTTCAAATGTGCTTCTTTTGCCGTTTGCCTGAATATATAGTTGATGTTTTTTACTGCCAGATTGATGCCTTCTTTACTGTGAGTGAATGTGCTATCCAGACAGTTATCTAAGAGTGTTGTATATGTTGGTTACTGGTTGCTTTCTGGTGTTCTTCTGTGCTGTTTTGTGCCCATCTGTATGAACTTCTGATGTTGTACAGCTTACTGGGCTGTGAATGTCTGATGTTGTACAGCTCACTGGGCTGTGAATGTCTGGTTGTTTCCATGTCTGTTCTTTTCAGAAACAACGTAATATGGCTGTGATCAGACAGAGGTGTTAGTGGCTTGACAGTGAATGAGCTGGGAGAGAAAGGGTCAATGTCTGTAATCATATAGTCTACTGTGCTGTGGCCAAGAGGTGAGCAATAGGTGAATCTCCCCAAAGAGTCCCCCCGTAAGCTACCATTGACAAAGTACAGACCCAGGCTTTGACAGAGCTACAACAGATCCCTTCCATTGTTGTTGATAGTGCTGTCTCTGTTGTTTCTATGGGGAGATGAAGACAGTTAGAAACAGTATGGCCTGTAATAAAGCTGTCCCCTTGTGTGCTCGTTAGATCAGGTAGTGTTCCTGTGCGCGCATTTGTGTCCCCATATTTGTGTCCCCACATGTGTCTCTCGCTCTCTGAGGCTGCCACTATAACTCAATGAATAATTCAGTCATTCTGGACATATCTGTTGAAAGGGGCAATCTGCAGTTCGAGCAATAACAAAGAGCTGAGGGATGGGGCTGGAGAAATGTAACCACTCTCAAATTCATAGACAGAACCATGGATGTAAGGACTGACCACCCATGACCTCGAGAGAGAGGGAGAGGGAGAGGGACAGAGGGTCAGAGAGAGAATGCACCTGCACGAGACAAAGAACACATATACTTTTCCCCTGGGGGCTGTGATGTGTGATCAGAAGTCCCCTGGGGGCTGTGATGTGTGATCAGAAGTCCCCTGGGGGCTGTGACGTGTGATCAGAAGTCCCCTGGGGGCTGTGATGTGTGATCAGAAGTCCCCTGGGGGCTGTGATGTGTGATCAGAACTGTGATTACTATAGATGGAAGCCATGTGATTCCTCAATGGCTTTTGTTCTACAAGGAAATTACATGTGATCAGAGCCTTGTGTGATGTAATGTCATCCACGTTGCCTTTCAGTTGCCGATGTGCACTGAGCGTGTGTGTTTCGGGTCTATCATGACACCAAGTCAGGGGAGCCGCAAGCCAGATGAGTCTCGGACCAAAGAAGAGCTGCTGCCGCTGGCTACTGACTTCATAGACCAGTACTACACCTCCATCAAAAGGCAGGAGAGTTGCACAAACACCCTATACTTTAGTTATTTACATACCTTTGAATGTACTTGCATGCGTCCCTCATTGCCAGCATCCTCACCAGTAGTACAAATGTAATTTGTTTGTCCTCATATACATATGATGGAAATAGTACTCTAAAAATGTGTTACTTTAAAGTACCTCTTTCTCTGTGACACTCATGCCTGGGTGCCCATAATGGTTTTTTTTATAACAAATAAAATGTATTTTATTGAGGGAAAGGTTTGGGGGAAAGGTTTGGAAACGGCTCATAATAATGTCCGGAACGGAGCCAATAGAATGGCATCAAACACCTGGAAACCATGAAAACCATGTGTTTAATGTATTTGAAAACGTTCTACTGATTCCGCTCCAGTCGTTACCACGAGCCCGTCCTCCCCAATTAAGGTACCACCAGCCTCCTGTGGCTCACACATACATATATATTCCTATACATTCAGGAAGAGCACAGCCTCCATATAATTCATTTCACAATAATAATGTATAGCTCTTTTTACTTGCACACAATATACTGTAGCTTGGTCACCCCAGCCCCAGGGGTCCACCGCGCTGCAACGCCCCAACCCAACACACCCCCACGCTTCAGGAACTTTGTGAAACATGCTTTACTGGCTTCGGGTGTACTAGGCCAGGGCCAGAATGCCAATCCACAGGACGGTGGACCCCCGGGGCCAGAGCAGCCCAGCAGCTAAGAATAGCCTAAAGAGGTTTAGAGAATGTTTTTGATGCAAAACGGACTCTAAATGCAATTGTTCTGACATGACCCTTGTGTTACCCCCGGCTCTGTCCTCCTGCCTGTGTATACTGTAACAGGTTTGGCTCGAAGGCCCACCTTGACCGGCTCGAGGAGGCGACTAAGGAGATAGAGGGTTCTGGAACGTACCAGCTGAAGGACACAGAGCTGATCTACGGAGCCAAACACGCCTGGAGGAACGCTTCCCGCTGTGTAGGACGTATCCAGTGGTCCAAACTACAGGTCAGTAACAACACTGTGTAGGACGTATCCAGTGGTCCAAACTACAGGTCAGTAACAGCACTGTGTAGGACGTATCCAGTGGTCCAAGCTACAGGTCAGTAACAACACTGTGTAGGACGTATCCAGTGGTCCAAACTACAGGTCAGTAACAACACTGTGTAGGACGCATCCAGTGGTCCAAACTACAGGTCAGTAACAACACTGTGTAGGACGCATCCAGTGGTCCAAACTACAGGTCAGTAACAGCACTGTAAGCAGTATATACAGTAGGGAGAATAAGTATTTGATACACTGCCGATTTTGCAGGTTTTCCTACTTACAAAGCATGTAGAGGTCTGTAATTTTTATCATATGTACACTTCAACTGTGATAGACGAAAATCCAGAAAATCACATTGTATGATTTTTAAGTAATTCATTTGCATTTTATTGCATGACATAAGTATTTGATACATCAGAAAAGCAGAACTTAATATTTGGTACAGAAACCTTTGTTTGCAATTACAGAGATCATACGTTTCCTGTAGTTCTTGACCAGGTTTGCACACACTGCAGCAGGGATTTTGGCCCACTCCTCCATACAGACCTTCTCCAGATCCTTCAGGTTTCGGGGCTGTCGCTGGGCAATACGGACTTTCAGCTCCCTCCAAAGATTTTCTATTGGGTTCAGGTCTGGAGACTGGCTAGGCCACTCCAGGACCTTGAGATGCTTCTTACGGAGCCACTCCTTAGTTGCCCTGGCTGTGTGTTTCAGGTCGTTGTCAAGCTGGAACACCCAGCCACGACCCATCTTCAATGCTCTTACTGAGGGAAGGAGGTTGTCGGCCATGATCTCGCGATACATGGCCCCATCCATCCTCCCCTCAATATGGTGCAGTCATCCTGTCCCCTTTGCAGAAAAGCATCCCCAAAGAATGATGTTTCCACCTCCATGCTTTACGGTTGGGATGGTGTTCTTGGGGTTGTACTCATCCTTCTTCTTCCTCCAAACACGGCAAGTGGAGTTTAGACCAAAAAGCTCTATTTTTGTCTCATCAGACCACATGACCTTCTTCCATTCCTCCTCTGGATCATCCAGATGGTCATAGGGACACTTCAGACGGGCCTGGACATTGGCTTGAGCAGGGGGACCTTGCGTGCGCTGCAGGATTTTAATCCATGACGGCGTAGTGTGTTACTAATGGTTTTCTTTGAGACTGTGGTCCCAGCTCTCTTCAGGTCATTGACCAGGTCCTGCCGTGTAGTTCTGGGCTGATCCCTCACCTTCCTCATGATCATTGATGCCCCACACGAGGTGAGATCTTGCATGGAGCCCCAGACCGAGGGAGATTGACCGTCATCTTGAACTTCTTCCATTTTCTAATAATTGCGCCAACAGTTGTTGCCTTCTCACCAAGCTGCTTGCCTATTGTCCTGTCGCCCATCCCATCCTTGTGCAGGTCTACAATTTTATCCCTGATGTCCTTACACAGCTCCCTGGTCTTGGCCATTGTGGAGAGGTTGAAGTCTGTTTGATTGAGTGTGTGGACAGGTGTCTTTTATACAGGTAACGAGTTCAAACAGGTGCAGTTAATACAGGTAATGAGTGGAGAACAGGAGGGCTTCTTAAAAAAAACTAACAGGTCTGTGAGAACCGGAATTCTTACTGGTTGGTAAGTGATCAAATACTTATGTCATGCAATAAAATGCAAATTAATTACTTAAAAATCATACAATGTGATTTTCCAGATTTCTGTTTTAGATTCCGTCTCTCACAGTTGAAGTGTACCTATGATAAAAATGACAGACCTCTACATGCTTTGTAAGTAGGAAAACCTGCAAAATCCGCAGTGTATCAAATACTTGTTCTCCCCACTGTATATATATATATTTATATATTTAAATTCTGCACTCTGACATTGCTCAATCTGATATTTCTTCATTTCTTTATTATTTTTGATTTAGTTTAGATTTGTATGTATTGTTTTGCATTGTAAGGTATACTGCAGTTAGAGCTAGGGACATAAGCAATTCGCTACACCTGCGATAACATCTGCAAAATATGTGTACGAGACCAATACAATTCGATTAGATTTTGTCCAAATTAAAGCTAATATGCCACCAGTTATGAAGAAACATCTAAAATCCACTGGAATGGAGGTACATAACACGCCTCTCGCCTCTCGTCATGATCTGTGTAATATGTCAATACATGTGACTAATTTGCACCTATCGGGTAAAGCACTGAATAGAAGGAAAGGTCAACTTTGAAAAATAAATGAATGCATTGCAGAGTGATGTATTTCACCATTTTATTTCAATAACTTATTGGCTTTTATGTCTATATATACACCCTAACGGAGGCAGGGCAGACATCCCAAAGGTTAGGAGTAAAACTATCAAATATAGGCTGAGGATGAAAGAAGTGATATCTAAGGTGAAACAAATCACACTGTAATGGAAAATAGAGTGATGCCGCATTCATTTATTTGCCTGACCATATAGCGGTAACAAGAAATGACAACATGCTTTTACTGAGGTCCTTGGATTCTTTAATATGTGTTGAATTTGAGTTGTTTCATGAGTGGTGACATGACGAAGAACTTCAGGATGAAAGATTGCACTCAATAAAACTGTGGTAGTGTTCAAAATATTGGAGTAACATTCTTTAAATACATGTTTTTGTAACAGGTATTCGATGCCAGGGACTGCACAACGGCTCACGGAATGTACAATTACATCTGCAATCACATCAAGTATGCCACTAATAAAGGAAACCTGAGGTGAGTTGGTAGTGCAAATTTAGACAAATAAAAAAGACCTCGCTAGATAAAAGAAAGCCAACCTGTTCCTTTAAAAATTGCTGTTCATTTTCTCAAATCGTTTTTGTTCGTTTCCCTGTCCCTTTTCTCAGTGTTGTCTTTCTGTCTCTTTTCTGTCTCCTCTCCTCTCTATGTTCTGCTGGTCTGTCACTCACTTCCCTTTAGTTTAGTTTCTCCATCTGGATCTCTCTGTTTTCTCTCTGTTTTCTATTTTTCTGTCACCTTGAACCTCAGTTAATCTCTTCATCTCTCACTCTCCCTCTCCATCTCTTCCTCTCCACCTCTCCCTCTCCATCTCTTCCTCTCCATCTCTTTCTCTCCACCTCTCCCTCTCCACCTCTCCCTCTCCACCTCTCCCTCTCCATCTCTCTCCCTCTCCATCTCTCTATCTTTCCATCTCTCTCTCTTTCCATCTCTCTCTCTTTCCATCTCTCCCTCTTTCCATCTCTCTCTCTTTCCATCTCTCCCTCTTTCCATCTCTCCCTCTCTTCATCTCCCCCTCTTTCCATCTCTCCCTCTTTCCCTCTCTCCCTCTTTCCATCTCTCCCTCTCTTCATCTCCCCCTCTTTCCATCTCTCCCTATCTTCATCTCTCCCTCTTTCCCTCTCGCCCTCTTTCCCTCTCGCCCTCTTTCCATCTCTCCCTCTTTCCATCTCTCCCTCTCTTCATCTCCCCCTCTTTCCATCTCTCCCTCTTTCCATCTCTCCTTCTCTTGATCTCTCCCTCTTTCCATCTCTCCCTCTTTCCATCTCTCCCTATCTTCATCTCTCCCTGTTTCCACCTCTCCCTGTTTCCACCTCTCCCTCTTTCCCTCTCGCCCTCTCTTCATCTCTCCCTGTCTTCATCTCTCCCTCTCTTCATCTCTCCCTGTCTTCATCTCTCCCTCTCTTCATCTCTCCCTGTCTTCATCTCTCCCTCTCTTCATCTCTCCCTCTCTTCATCTCTCCCTCTCTTCATCTCTCCCTGTCTTCATCTCTCCCTCTCTTCATCTCTCCCTCTCTTCATCTCTCCCTGTCTTCATCTCTCCCTCTCTTCATCTCTCCTTGTCTTCATCTCTCCCTGTCTTCATCTCTCCCTGTCTTCATCTCGCCCTCTCTTCATCTCTCCCTGTCTTCATCTCTCCCTCTCTCTCCCTCTTTCCATCTCTCCCTCTCTTCATCTCTCCCTCTTTCCCTCTCCCTCTCTCCCTCTTTCCATCTCTCCCTCTTTCCCTCTCTCCCTCTTTCCATCTCTCCCTCTTTCCATCTCCCCCTGTCTTCATCTCTCCATCTCTCCCTCTTTCCATTTCTGTCTGTCTGTCTGTCTATCTGTCTGTCTGTCTGTCGCCTCACCTCACATTCCCAAAGACCGCTGATAGTCCTTGATATCATAAATCAAAAAATATTCAGCCACTGTCAGCATGTAGCAGAAGCCTGATAGCAGATCAGTTTGTGATTTAGCCATGTCCTCTGTCAGGTTTTTGTATAGCATGACATCAAATGAGTATGGAGTTGGCTAAATCACAACTTTGCTGATCTGCAGACTGCTTCTGATTCAGCCTCCAAAAATATTGTCTATTCCCTTAACATTTAGGGGGCTTGTATTGACCATGGAACTTATCATTACCAGCACCATTCTCTTACTAACTGAGCCACACATAACCACCAGTTTCTGGTCTGTAAACAGAGCATAGTAGAGAGACTGGTGCCCAGATGCTGTATCTAACTGCCCCAGATCATACCAGCTGCTCTCCTCTCACTGTTCCGCTGGGTTATTACTGCATTGTCGGAACTAGAAGCACAAGCATTTCGCTGCACTCGCATTAACATCTGCTAGCCATGTGTATGTGACAAATAAAATTTGATTTGATTTAGATTTACAGACAGATCAGTAGAATCAACAGGTTTTCCCTGTCATGGCTTTAGCGTAGCCCAACAGGATGGGTTCAGTGGTTCAGCAGGGACGGACTAAAAGTAACCCAGCTTTAGCCCTGCCAGACTGTCCAGGCTCCCTTATCCCACAGACCCCTGGGTTAAACTGTGCTTAACCTTTAGATACTATGTGAGTAGACTTTCATTTGTTGCATTGCCATAGATAGTCTGTATACTACCGTCATTCAAATCTCTCTCTCTCGCTCTCTCGCTCTCTCGCTCTCTCGCTCTCTCGCTCTCTCGCTCTCTCGCGCTCGCTCTCTCTCGCTCGCCTCGCTCTCTCGCTCGCCTCGCTCTCTCTCTCTTGCTCTCTCTCTCTTGCTCGCCTCGCTCTCTCTCGCTCGCCTCTCTCTCTCTCGCTTTCTCGCTCGCCTCTCTCTCTCTTCTCTCTCTATCTCGCGCCCTCGCGCTCTCGCTTTCTCTCTCTCTCTCTCTCTCTCTCTCTCTCTCTCTCTCGCACTCTCTCTCGCTCCCTCTCTCTCGCACTCTCTCTCGCTCTCTCTCGTTCTCTCTCGCTCTCTCTCGCGCTCTCGCTCTCGCTCTCTCGCTCTCTCGCTCTCTTGCTGGGGGAGGGTGGCTTTATTTTGCAGGGGTGAAAGTAAGCAGAGTATTGACAAAATAGGGCGGCCCAGCGTCGTCCGGGTTTTGCCGTGGTAGGCCGTCAGTGTAAATAAGAATTTGTTCTCAACTGACTTTCCTAGTTAAATAAAGGTTAATAAATAATAACAAATAGTGGGGTTATGCCGTATTGGTTCAACATGAGCGTATCACAATAATTACTACTGTAGGCTACTACACTATTATCTATCATTACGCATGTCCCCCTAATGAAAACAGAGCAAACGGACTTGAAAACCTGTGGAATGCGCTCATAAAAATGAGGGGTGGTTTGACAATAACAGTGAAATTTTGCGAGGCAGAAACGACCAAGAAGAGCGCAGATAGTGGAGCGCAGACAGTTCAGGTCTAATGAGATGTAGGCCCAAAGAAGGACAATCACCGGATGTCATTCATTACACTTCTTAGGGTTTTGTTGGCGATGTCTCTTTCCATTCTTCAAATGACTGGTGCACAATGCACTGTATGGACGCGGGAATTATTTTAGAGTCAACAAACATTTGCAGCTTGCCAGGCCAACTGGAACCTTTTAAAGTGATTGTTTGACAATCAGATGAAAACATCATGACTGCTTATGTTCATGCCACGTTAAAAGGATACATTTCAAAAGTTAAGCGACAAATATTTGGGACCAAGTCATTGTAAGTAAGTCTCAAGTCTTAGCACTCAAGTCAAGTCCCAAGTCAAGTCCCAAGACAAGACAGGCTAGTCTGAGTCAAGTCTCAAGTCAAGACCGTCAAGTATCGAGTCAAGCCTCAAGTCTTTAATTTTGAGTTTCGAGTCCTAAATAAGTCATAATGTGCTCTTCACCAAATGTAATACCATTTCATATTTTTAACAGGAATAATAGTTAGTATATTACATTTACACAAATCATGAATGCTTTTAAAAAGAGATGTATTACTTTCCAAATAAATGTTATTTTTCCATGGAAATACATGGGTAGCCATGAGAAAGACCCTTGTTTTAGGAACATCAGGCAGGATTTAGGTTACCAACTGCCTAGCCAGGTGTAGCTCAATCTTGGGTGCAATTTTCACGTTCCCGCACTGACTGACTGTGTGGAGGCTCATTGATTTAACGTTACATTAGTCTACATGATACACCAGTAAAGTTATAAAATATATACAGTCGTATGAAAAAGTTTGGGCACCCCTGACAATTTCCATGATTTCCATTTATAAATAATTGGGTGTTTGGATCAGCAATTTCATTTTGATCTATCAAATAACTGATGGACACAGTAATATATCAGTAGTGAAATTAGGTTTATTTGATTAACAGAAAATGTGCAATATGCATCAAAACAAAAATAGACAGGTGCATAAATTTGGGCACCCCAATAGAAAAATCACATCAATATTTTGTAGAGCCTCCTTTTGCTAAATTAACGCTTCCCATAGCCTCTAATGAGTGTCTGGATTCTGGATGAAGGTATTTTGGACCATTCCTCCTTACAAAACATCTCCAGTTCAGTTAGGTTTGATGGTTGCCGAGCATGGACAGCCCGCTTCAAATCATCCCACAGATTCACAATGATATTCAGGTCTGGGGACTGGGATGGCCATTCCAGAACATTATACTTGCTCCTCTGCGTAAATACCCGGGTAGATTTTGAGCAGTGTTTTGGGTCGTTGTCTTGTTGAAATATCCAGCCCCGGCGTAACTTCAACTTTGTGACTGATTCTTCAACATTATTCCCAAGAATCTGCTGATATTGAGTGGAATCCATGCGACCCTCAACTTGAACAAGATTCCCAGTACCGGCACTGGCCACACAGCCCCACAGCATGATGGAACCCCCACCAAACTTTACTGTGGGTAGCAAGTGTTTTTCTTGGAACGCTGTGTTCTTTTGCCGCCGTGCATAACGTCCCTTGTTATGACCAAATAACTCAATCTTTGTTTCATCAGTCCACAGCACCTTATTCCAAAATCAAGCGACTCTGTTTGTGGCGTGTGTGCAGAAAAGGCTTCTTCCGCATCACCCTCCCATACAGCTTCTCCCTGTGCAAAGTGCGCTGAATTGTTGAACGGTGCACAGTGACACTATCTGCAGCAAGTTGATGTTGTAGGTCTTTGGAGGTGGTCTGTGGGCTGTTTTTGACCGTTCTCACCATCCTTCGCCTTTGCCTCTCCGATATTTTACTTGGCCTGCCACTTCTGACCTTAACAAGAACTGTGCCTGTGGTCTTCCATTTCCTCACTATGTTCCTCACAGTGGACACTGACGGCTTAAATCTCAGCGATAGCTTTATGTAGCCTTCCTCTAAACCATAATGTTGAACAATCTTTGTTTTCAGGTCATTTGAGAGTTGCTTTGAGGCCCCCATGTTGCCACTCTTCAGAGGAGAGTCAAAGAGAACAACAACTTGCAATTGGCCACCTTAAATACCTTTTCTCATGATTGGATGCACTTGTCTATGAAGTTCAAGACTTAATGAGCTCACCAAACCAATTGTATGTTCCAATTAATCAGTGCTAAGTAGTTACAGGTATTCAAATCAACAGAATGACAAGAGTGCCCATATTTTTACATAGCCTATTTTTCACATCTGATTTAATTTCATACAACTTAATATTGCTACACTAAACATCTTTGGACAATACCCCGGTATTGGCATGCCACTGTGATCATTTTCTGTGACGACAGAGTAAATTATTATGCAGCCTCAGAGTGGTGCCCAAACGTTTTCATACGACTGTAGCTGTTGGCTATATTAGCCACGACTTACCGTTCTTTGTGCAGCTTCAAATGTCAAACAAAGTTGGAAATTGTTGCACCTCCGTCTGTAATTTTCTTCCCGCATGTTTTGTAAGTTGCAATACGTTTTGTGTTGATACAGCTTCGTCTTTATATCCGAAAATAGTAATTTGGGGTGTTATCTTTCCAAGGGCTCCTTCTGAATTCACCGCCGATGTTCCTCTACACTGCCACGCACAACTTTTTCTCAGCTGGCACAATTTGTTTGGCTGCTGTCTGATTCAAACTGTAATCGGTTAAATTAAGAGTTGATGTGCTGCACACTTTTTTAGGATATCAAGTCAGGTCGAGTCATTGGGCTCAAGGCAAAGTCACGTCACGAGTCATTGGTGTTAAAGTCAATGTCGAGTTGCAAGTCATCATATTTGTGACTCGAATCCACACCTCTGCTTTATGTAGTTCTATGTTCAGGCCCAAGGAGCCTGAACATAGAATTAAGGGAAGAAATTAAATCTACTTTCACACCTGGTCATTTCAATTTTTTTCAGATCTGCCATTACCATATTTCCTCAGAGGACAGATGGCAAGCACGACTTCCGGGTGTGGAACACACAGCTGATTCGCTATGCCGGTTACAAGCAACCCGACGGTCAGATTCTGGGAGACCCAGCCAACGTAGAGTTCACTGAGGTACAGTTAAATAACATTGTGGTCACTGTTATTCAAAGTGAATTATGGTTCATAAGAGCATGGCATATGTATCCCTCATGGGATATAAAACCACAAACTATGTCTTGTCAACTATGTCTTGCCAGCTCTTGAAGCTGGCTATGTCTTGTCAGCTTCAACCCACTGAACCACTTACAGTATGAATCAATCAATCAAATTTATTTATAAAGCCCTTTTTACATCAGATGTCACAAAGTGCTATACAAAAACTCAGCCTGAACCCCCAAACAGTAAGCAATGCAGATGTAGAAGCACAGTGGCTAGGAAAGACTCCCTAGAAAGGCAGGAACCTAGGAAGAAACCTAGAGAAGAACCAGGCTCTGAGGGGTAGCCTGTCCTCTTCTGGCTGTGCCGGGTGGAGATTATAAGAGTACATGACCATTTAAGGCCAGATTGTTCTTCAAGATGTTCAAACGTTCACAGATGACCAGCAGAGTTAAATAATAATCAGTAGTTGTAGAGGGTGCAACAGATCAGCACCTCAGGAGTAAATGTCAGTTGGCTTTTCATAGCCGAGCATTCAGAGGTCAAGACAGCAGGTTGCGGTAGAGAGAAATGGGGGGAGATGGAGAGAGAGAGAGAGAGTCAAAAACAGCAGGTCCGAGAAAAGGTAGCATGTCCGGTGAACAGGTCAGG
Source organism: Oncorhynchus mykiss (assembly GCF_013265735.2). NCBI lineage: Eukaryota > Metazoa > Chordata > Actinopteri > Salmoniformes > Salmonidae > Oncorhynchus > Oncorhynchus mykiss. Next base: position 74,466,433 of record NC_048575.1, on the reverse strand, counting down.
GTCATCAGGTAAGACAGGAGAATTACATCAGATTTAACAGACTGACCCTAGCCCCCCAGCACGTAGACTATTGCAGCATAGAGACTTGAGACTGAGACAGCTGGGTCGACGATGCCCCTGGACCAGGCCAACCAGGCAGGATATATCCCTACCCACTTTGCTAAATCACAGCCCCTACACCCCTGGAGGGATATCAACAGACCACTAACTTACTACCTGAGACAAGGCTAAGTATAGCCTACGAAGATCTCCTCCACCGCACAAGCCCGAGGGGGCGCAAAACTGGACAGGAAGAGCACGTGTGTGAATCAACCCACTCAAGTGACGCACCCCTCCTAGGGACGGCATGGAAGAGCACCAATAATCCAGTGACTCAGCCCCCGTAATAAGGGGTTGACTACACACACGTGGGCCAGACTACACTCAACCATAGGACCTACTGAAGAGATGTCTTCAGTAATGACTTAAAGTCGAGACCGAGTCTACGTCTCCCACATGGATAGGCAGACCATTCCATAAAAATTTAGCTCTATAAGAGAAATCCCTGCCTCCAGCTGGAGGCCTGCATCTTGTGACCGAAGTGTACGTGCAGGTATGTACGGCAGGACCAAATCGGAGAGATAGGTGCAGGAGCAAGCCCATGTAATGCTTTGTAGGTTATCAGTAAAACCTGTCGGTTAGCAGAAATCAACCATAGCCTTAACAGGAAGCCAATCTAGAAAGGCTAGCACTGGAGTAATATGATCAATTTTTTCGGTTCTAGTCAGGATTCTAGCAGCTGTGTTTAGCACTAACTGAAGTTTATTTAGTGCTTTATCCGGGTAGCCAGAGAGTAGAGCATTGCAGTAGTCTAATCTAGAAGTGACGAACGCATGGATTCGTTTTTCTGCATCAATTTGGACAAAAAGGTTCTGATTTTTGCCATGTTACGAAGATGGAAAAAAACTGTCCTTGAAATATTATTGATATGTTCGTCAAAAGAGAGATCAGGGTCCAGAGTAACGGTCCTTCACAGATTATTTGAGACGACTGTACAAACATCAAGATGAATTGTCGGATCCAACAGCAGATCTCTTTGTTTCTTGGGACCTAGAACTAGCATCTTTGTTTTGTCCAAGTTTAAAAGTAAACATTTGCCGCCATCCACTTCCTTATGTCTGAAACACAGGCTTCCAGGCCTGTCAATTTTGTGGCTTCACCATGTTTCATCGAATTGTACAGCTGTGTGTCATCCGCATAGCAGTGAAAGTTGACATTGTGTTTCCAAATTACATCACCAAGAGGTAGGACATATAGTGAAAACAATAGTGGTCCTAAAACGGAACCTTGAGGAACGACGAAACTTACAATTGATTTGTCAGAGGACAAACCATCCAGAGAGACAAATTGATATCTTTCCGACAGATAAGATCTAAACCAGGCAAGAACTTGTCCGTGTGGACCAATTAGGGTTTTTAATCTCTCCAAAACAATGTGGTAATCGATGGTGTCAAAAGCAGCACTAAGGTCTAGGAGAACAGGGACAGATGCAGAGCCTTGGTCTGACACCAATATGAGGTTATTTACCACCTTCACGAGGGCAGTCTCAGTGCTATGATCGGGTCTAAAACCAGACTGAAGTGCTTCGTATACATTATTTGCGCAACAGCTTTTTCTAAACATTTTGAGAGGAATGGGAGATTCGATATAGGCCAATATTTTTTTTTAAATTTTACAGGTCTGTTTTTTTCAAGAGAGGCTTTATTACTGCCATTTTTATTACTGCCATCTGGCGGATAGGGAGCCATTTATTATGGTCAACATAGGAGGACCAAGCACACGAAGTAGCTCTTTCAGTTGTTTAGTTGGAATGGGGTCCAGTGTGCAGCTTGAAGGTTTAGAGGCCATGACTATTTTCATGAATGTGTCAAGAGATACAGGATTAAAAAAACGTGAGTGTCTCCATTGATCCTAGGTCCTGGCAGACTCAGGACAACTGAGCTTTGGAGAAATATGCAGATACAAAGAGGAGTCCGTAATTTGCTTTCTAATGATCATGATCTTTTCATCGAAGACACTCATAAGCTATCCTCTCTTGTTGAATGCTGGTTTTTATTTTTAGTTAGCTTTGCGACAGTATCAAAAATACATTTTGGATTGTTCTTATTCACCTCAATTAGGTTGGAAAAATAGGATGATCGAAATGCAGTGAGGGCTCTTCGATATTACATGGAACTGTCTTTCCAAGCTAGTAGGAAGACTTCCAGTTTGGTGGAGAGCCATTTCCTTTCCATTGTTCTGGAAGCTTGCTTCAGGGTTCGGATATTTTCTATATACAGTACCAGGGAGCACATTTCTTGTGACAAATGTTTTTTGGTTTTATGGGTGCGACTGCATCTATGGTATTACGCAAGGTTGAATTTAGATCCTCTGTTAGGTGGTTAACCGATTTTTGTACTCTGACGTCTTTGGGTAGGTGGAGGGAGTCTGGAAGGGCATCTACAAATCTTTGGGTTGTCCGAGAATTTATAGCACGGCTTTTGATGATCCTTGGTTGGGGTCTGAGCAGATTATTTGTTGCGATTGCAAATATAATAAGATAGTGGTCCGATAGTCCAGGATTATGAGGAAAAATATTTAGATCCACAATATTTATTCCATGGGACAAAACTAGATCCAGGGTATGACCGTGGCAATGAGTAGGTCCAGAGACATGTTGGACAAAACCCATTGAGTAGATGATGGCTCCAAAAGCCTTTTGGAGTGGGACTGTGGACTTTTCCATGTTTTCCATGTGTCCATATTAAAGTCACCAAAAATGTGAATATTATCTGCCTTGACTACAAGGTCCGTTAGGAATCCCGGGAACTCAGTGAGGAATGCTGTATACGTCCCAGGAGGCCTGTAAACAGTAGCTATAAAATGTGATTGAGTAGGCTGCATAGATTTCATGACTAGAAGCTCAAAAGACAAAAACACAGACATTTTTGTTTTTGTAAATTTAAATTTGCTGTCATAAATGTTAGCAACACCTTTGCGGGATGCGCAGGGTTATGGTCACTAGTGTAACCAGGATAGAAGCCTCATTTAACACAGTCAATTCATCAGGCTTGAGCCATGGTTCAGTCAGGCAAATCACATCAAGGTTATGATCAGTGATTAATTCATTGACTATAACTGTCTTGGAAGTGAGGGTTCTAACATTAAGTAGCCCTATTTTGAGATGTGAGATATCACAATCTCTTTCAATAATGTCAGGAATGGAGGAGGTATTTATTCCAGTGAGATTGCTAAAATGAACAACGCCATGTTTTGTTTTGCTCAACCTAGATCGAGACACAGACACGTTCTCAATGGGGATAGCTGAGCTGACTACACTGACTGTGCTAGTAGCAGACTCCACTACGCTGGCAGGCTGGCTAACAGGGTGCAGGCCAGGCAGCAGGCTATCTCATTGTGGAGCTAGAGGAGTTAGAGCCCTATCTATGTTCATAGAGAATATGAGATCACCCTTCCAGCTAGGATGGTCCGTCACTCCTCAGCAGGCCAGGCTTGGTCCTGTTTGTGGGTGAGTCCCAGATAGAGGGCCAATTATCTACATATTCTCTATTTTGGGAGGGGCAGAAAACAGTTTTCAACCAGCAATTGAGTTGTGAGACTGCTGTAGAGCTCATCATTCCCCTTAACTGGGAGGGGCCTAGAGACAATTTGTCGATGCCGACACATATTTCTAGCTGATTTACACGCTGAAGCTATGTTGCGCTTGGTTACCGCTGACTGTTTCATCCTAACATCGTTGGTACTGACGTGGATAACATTATCCCTATACTCTCTACACTCACCAGTTTTAGCCTCAGCCAACACCATCTTCAGATTAGCCTTTACATCGGTAGCCCTGCCCCCTGGGAAACAGTGTATGATCGCTGGATGATTATTTTTAGGTCTAATATTGGGGTAATGGAATCGTGAATGACTAGGGTTTTCAATTTGTCAGAGCTAATGATGGCTCAGACCCCGTAATGGGTGAAGGAGAAACCCGAGAAGGCTCGGCCTCTGACTCAGACTCGTTGCTTAATGGGGAGAACTGGTTGAAAGTGTCTGTCGGCTGAATGAGTGACACCGGTTTAGCATGGCCACAGCATTTCTATCCAGAAGCCTTGATAAAATTGTCCGGCTGTGGGAACTGTGCGGTAGGATGTATACTACTAACTGTACTTACTGGTGGCACAGACACTGTTTCCTCCTTTCCTAAACTTAAATTGCCCTGCCTAACGATTGCACCTGAAGCTGTGCAGGCAGCACGGCTATACTCACCATAAGGTGATAGTTCTCCTGTATATTATGAGAACAGCAACTGCAATTAGATGGCATCATGTTAATGTTACCACTTAGCTTTGTTGCCTGGTCAAGGTCCAGTAGAACCATGTCCAGATAAAGCTTCCAGGGTGAAAAAGCTGATTGAAAAAAGTATAGCGAGGAAACAACAAACGAAGTCGTTGGTCAATGTATAAAAATAAAAAAAATAAAGGTTTGGCAGATAGCCAAGTAGTGACAAACAGCACAACAAATGGCAACAAACAGCACAACAAACAGCACAACAAATGGCAACAAACAGCACAACAAACAGCACAACAAACAGCACAACAAACAGCACAACAAATGGCAACAAACAGCACAACAAACAGCACAACAAACAGCACAACAAATGGCAACAAACAGCACAACATACAGCACAACAAATATAACAACAAACAGCACAACAAACAGCACAACAAATGGCAACAAACAGCACAACATACAGCACAACAAATATAACAACAAACAGCACAACAAACATAACAACAAACAGCACAACAAATATAACAACAAACAGCACAACAAACAGCACAACAAACAGCGCAACAAACAGCGCAACAAACAGCACAACAAACAGCACAACAAATATAACAACAAACAGCGCAACAAACAGCACAACAAACAGCACAACAAACAGCACAACAAATATAACAACAAACAGCACAACAAACAGCAACAACAAAACAGCACAACAAACAGCGCAACAAACAGCATAACAAACAGCACAACAAATGGCAACAAACAGCACAACATACAGCACAACAAACATAACAACAAACAGCACAACAAATATAACAACAAACAGCAACAACAAAACAGCACAACAAACAGCACAACAAATATAACAACAAACAGCAACAACAAAACAGCACAACAAACAGCACAACAAATGGCAACAAATAGCACAACAAACAGCACAACAAATATAACAACAAACAGCACAACAAATGGCAACAAATAGCACAACAAACAGCACAACAAATATAACAACAAACAGCACAACAAACAGCACAACAAATGGCAACAAATAGCACAACAAACAGCACAACAAATATAACAACAAACAGCACAACAAACAGCAACAACAAAACAGCACAAAAAACAGCACAACAAACAGCGCAACAAACAGCACAACAAACAGCACAACAAATGGCAACAAACAGCACAACAAACAGCACAACAAATATAACAACAAACAGCAACAACAAAACAGCACAACAAACAGCACAACAAATATAACAACAAACAGCACAACAAAACAGCACAACAAACAGCGCAACAAATAGCACAACAAACAGCACAACAAATGGCAACAAACAGCATAACAAACAGCACAACAAATGGCAACAAACAGCACAACATACAGCACAACAAACATAACAACAAACAGCACAACAAATATAACAACAAACAGCACAACAAACAGCAACAACAAAACAGCACAACAAACAGCACAACAAATGGCAACAAATAGCACAACAAACAGCACAACAAATATAACAACAAACAGCACAACAAACAGCACAACAAATGGCAGCAAATAGCACAACAAACAGCACAACAAATATAACAACAAACAGCACAACAAACAGCAACAACAAAACAGCACAACAAACAGCACAACAAACAGCGCAACAAACAGCACAACAAACAGCACAACAAATGGCAACAAACAGCACAACAAACAGCACAACAAATGGCAACAAACAGCACAACATACAGCACAACAAACATAACAACAAACAGCACAACAAATATAACAACAAACAGCAACAACAAACAGCACAACAAACAGCACAACAAATATAACAACAAACAGCAACAACAAAACAGCACAACAAACAGCACAACAAATGGCAACAAATAGCACAACAAACAGCACAACAAATATAACAACAAACAGCACAACAAACAGCAACAACAAAACAGCACAACAAACAGCACAACAAACAGCGCAACAAACAGCACAACAAACAGCACAACAAATGGCAACAAACAGCACAACAAACAGCACAACAAATATAACAACAAACAGCAACAACAAAACAGCACAACAAACAGCACAACAAATATAACAACAAACAGCACAACAAACAGCACAACAAATGGCAACAAATAGCACAACAAACAGCACAACAAATATAACAACAAACAGCACAACAAAACAGCAACAACAAAACAGCACAACAAACAGCACAACAAACAGCACAACAAACAGCACAACAAACAGCACAACAAACAGCGCAACAAACAGCATAACAAACATAACAACAAACAGTACAACAAACAGCAACCATAAAACAGCACAACAAATAGCAAAACAACAGCACAACAAACAACACAACAAAAAGCACAACAAACAGCAATAAACAGCACAACAGCATGGAGACAAGTCCGGAAGTCGATAACAAAACCTGGAAGTGTTCAATGTCTTTATATAGCATGTCTCTGAGCAAGGCTAAAACTCTGACAAAACAGATTCTGGAGTGGAAACCACTAAACAGGATTCATGAGTCTACTTGAGTGAATCCATGTTAAAATGTAATGAAATGTGTTGGTTTGGGTCTGTAGATCTGTATCCAGCAGGGCTGGAAGCCTCCCAAGGGCCGTTTCGACGTGCTGCCTCTCCTGCTGCAGTCCAACGGAAACGACCCAGAGCTGTTTGAGATACCTCAAGACCTCATTCTAGAGGTGCAGATCACACACCCCAAGTGAGTGAGACAAGACACACACATGCCACATGCACCCCCCCCCCCACCGAACACACACACAAAACACACATCCCAAGTGAATGAGACAACACACATCACAGTGGGCAGATTTGTCATCACAGTGGGCAGATTTGTCATCACAGTGGGCATATATGCCATCACAGTGACGAGATTGGTCAGCACAGTGGGCAGATATACCTTCACAGTGGGCAGATTTGTTATCACAGTGGGCAGATTTGTTATCACAGTGGGCAGATATGTCATCACAGTGGGCAGATATGTCATCACAGTGGGCAGATATGTCATCACAGTGAGAAGATATACCTTCACAGTGGGCAGATATATCATCCCAGTGGGCAGATATGTCATCACAGTGACGAGATTTGTCATCATAGTGGGCAGATTTGTCATCACAGTGGGCAGATATGCCATCACAGTGACGAGATTGGTCAGCACAGCACAGATATACCATCACAGTGGGCAGATTTGTTATCACAGTGGGCAGATATGTCATCACAGTGGGCAGATTTGTTATCACAGTGGGCAGATATGTCATCACAGTGAGGAGATATACCTTCACAGTGGGCAGATATGTCATCACAGGGGGTAGATATGTCATCGCAATGGGCAGATTTGTCATCACAGTGGGCAGATATGTCATCACAGTGGGCAGATATGTCATCACAGTGAGCAGATGTGTCATCACAGTGGGCAGATATGTCATCACAGTGAGCAGATGTGTCATCACAGTGGGCAGATGTGTCATCACAGTGGGCAGATATGTCATCACAGTGAGCAGATGTGTCATCACAGTGGGCAGATATGTCATCACAGTGGGCAGATGTGTCATCACAGTGGGCAGATATGTCATCACAGTGAGCAGATATGTCATCACAGTGGGCAGATATGTCATCACAGTGGGCAGATATGTCATCACAGTGGGCAGATATGTCATCACAGTGAGCAGATATGTCATCACAGTGGGCAGATATGTCATCACAGTGGGCAGATATGTCATCACAGTGGGCAGATGTGTCATCACAGTGGGCAGATATGTAATCACAGTGGGCAGATATGTCATCACAGTGGGCAGATATGTTATCACAGAAGAATTCTAACATCTAACATCTCTTGGAGAAATCCTTAACTTCTTTGTACCTACAAACTGTATTTTCTTTCCATGACGTACTATACAAATGTCAATGTCAGAATATAAACTTGTCACTAGTCTCTTCCAATGGCTTTTCACCAAGATAAGAAAGTGTGCTTTTACATGTATTCAGAATGTAAACAACAGCAGCAGTCAGCTACAGTTCAAGCTATGTATAATATATCCTCTCAACCATCTCTATATACCTTGAATGCTAGCTTATTCATTTGAATCAACAAGTCAAGTTATAAGTCACATTCTCCATCTTTCCTCCATACCTTGAATGCTAATAATTTGAATCAATGTCTTTGCTCCCCCGTCCTTGCAGGTATGATTGGTTCAAGGACCTGAATCTGAAGTGGTACAGTCTGCCTGCTGTATCTAGCATGCTGCTAGAGGTGGGGGGGCTGGAATTCACTGCTTGTCCCTTCAGTGGCTGGTACATGGGCACCGAGATCGGCGTCAGGGACTTCTGTGACAGCTCTCGCTACAACATCCTGGAGGTTTTAAGATCACTTATAAAGCATTCATATGCATTTCTAAACGTTTATAAGCACCCCTTCGGTGGCAGTTACATGGGCACGGAGATATGCGCCAGGGACCTCTGTGACAGCTGCAATGGTTAAATGCACTATTTGGACATATTCTAATTTTACCATGAGGTATAAAGGGATGTTACCTATGTTATGTGTGGGGTTTGTAATGGGAATTCACACAATAGTTGTGAGTGGATGTTTTACCATAATATTTTACTAGGATATTTACTAGAATCTATCATATGCATTACTATAATATTTTACTAGGATATTTACTAGAATCTATCATAGGCATTACTATAATCTTTTACTAGGATATTCACTAGAATCTATCATATGCATTACTATAATCTTTTACTAGGATATTCACTAGAATCTATCATATGCATTACTATAATCTTTTACTAGGATATTCACTAGAATCTATCATATGCATTACTATAATCTTTTACTAGGATATTCACTAGAATCTATCATATGCATTACTATAATCTTTTACTAGGATATTCACTAGAATCTATCATATGCTTTACCATAATCTGGTGTGTTTTTTTTATACTATACGCCTGTAATACTTTATTTTATTTTATTTAACCTTAACCAGGAAAAGCCCATTGAGACCCAGAGTCTCTTTTTCAAGGGAGACCTGGCCAAAAAGGCAGCAACAATCAGTACATTACAGAATGAAAACATACAACAATAGAATACAACAACATGATCCAGCCTAAAAAAAAAGCATTTTTCACTCCTCCCTAACAGAGTCTCCCGTCAATATTTTAAATCCATTCAGTGGCACTAACATATCTAGATGAAGCATGGATTGTAGACTATTCCATGCCTCTGTTGCACAAGAAGAGAAGGCAGTCTTGCATAATACTATGAATGTCCTGGGGACTTTAAGTGGCAACCACCTAGCAGACCGGGTACGGTAACTGCTGGTGGTGAAGGAGACCGAACTACAGAGGTAAAGAGGGAGTTTACCCAAAATGATATAAAGTGAGGTCAAGAGGAAGTTTTACGCATATAAAGTGAAGTCCAACCTACCATTTGGTACAATGTGCAATGGTGGGTGAGTGACTTGGCATTTGTAATAAAGCACAAGGATGCATGATTAACAGGGTCCAGTCTGTAAGACAGAGGAGGTTGCATGCATATACAAGACACCATAATCAATTACAGAGAGAAAAGTGGCCTGAACAAGCTTCTTTCTAGCCATAAGATGGAAGTAAGCCTTATTACGAAAATAAAAACCCAATTTCAATGTAAGCTTTGTCACAAGATTATCCACATGAACTTTAAAGGACAACTTGTCATCCAACCAAATATCTAGGTATTTATAGGATGACACTTTTTCAATGGATAAGCCAATGCTAACGTTCTCTGGCAGAGTTCTAGCTCTGGTAAAGGTCATGAATTGTGTCTGAAGGGAGTGTCTGAAAAGCAGTCTGGAGCTCTTCAACAGCCTGAACCAGAGAAGGAGCACATGAATATATTACTTTGTCATCTGCATAGAGATGTAACTTTGCTGGTTGCATCCCATTACTACAAATTGAGAACAACACAGGAGCTAAAATGGAACCCTGGGGCACACCTCTATTAATCTCAAGATAGCTAGACTTTTGATTGTCAGTATATACACATTGTGTTCTGTCAGAAAGGTAGTTCCTAAAGCAATTTACTGTCCCTTCACTGAGACCAATGTTTCTGAGTCTAGCTAGCAACAATTCATGGTCAACTGAATCAAAGGCCTTTGATAAACCCACAAACAGAGCAGCACAGTGTTGCTTTTTATCAAGTGCATTTATGATGTAATTTACCACTGCCATAGCTGCAGTTGTGGTGCTGTGCCCCGATCTAAAGCCAGACTGAACCCCGCTCAGTATGTTATTTTCAATTAAGACGTTTTTTAACTGTGAGATCACTAGGGATTCATATACTTTGGCCAGGATAGGGAGTTTAGAGATAGGACGATAGTTATTAGCATCTGAGGGATCTACACCCTTTAGCAGTGGGAGGACAGAAGCTGATTTCCAAATGCTGGGTATGGAATTGATCAAGAGACTCAAGTTGAAAATGTGAGCCACAGGTTCAGTAATAATACCAGCTGCTATCTTTAAGAGGTAGGGGTCCAGGTTCTCTGGACCTGCAGACTTTTTAGTGTCTATTGCCTTTAGTGCTTTACAGACCTCAGTATAAGAAACAGACTCAACAATAAAATGGTTCACATGAGGGCCTATAGCATAGTTGACTGTAACAGAGTTTACATTAGAGTCCTGGGCCCCACCATTATCAAAGACTGAACCAGCAGATACGAAGTGCTTGATTAAAAGAAAACTACAATATTGACTTTATCCTTCACTTCATTAGAATCCATCATTAAATGGTCAGGAAGGCCAGAGGAGACATTATAACCTAACACTGATTTGATTAGCTTCCAGAACTTGGTAGGGTTGTTTAGGTTCTCTGTCACTGCATTTAGATAGTCATCTGATTTGGACTTCCTGGTCAATCCTGTGCATTTGTTTCTTAGCGCTCTGAAGGAGGCCCAGTCAACAGGAGCATTTGTATGTCTAGCTTGAGCCCAAGAGATATTTCTCTTTCTAATTAATTCTGCCAAGTTATCTGAAAACCAGGGATTGTCCCTTCCACTTGATTCTACATTTCTTCACAAGGGCATGCTTATCACAAATCGACACAAATTTCCTATAAAATAGGCCCAGACAGTGTCAACATCGGGAATCAGACTTACTCTGTCAATATTACGGTACAGATCATGTAAGAACCCTTAATCAAACTGTCTAAAATGTCTTTTAAAAATATAACGGGGTTTGGCTTTGGTCGTTTTTGTATTTCTAACACAAGCAATTCCACAGTGATCACTGACATCATTACAGAATATCCCAGTCGATGTGTATTTGTGAGGGATATTTGTTAGCATAATGTCCAATGGCGTTGATTTGTTAGGAGCTCTGGGATTCGGTCTTGTAGGCACATTAATTAATTGAGCAAGATTCAGAGTCACACAGTTCTTGTAAAGAGTCCGAAACAGATGTAAGCATGTCCCAGTTCAAATCTCCTAAAATAATGAATTCAGAGTCATTTAACTTGTGCAGGACATCAGAAAGAGAGTTTAGTGCGTCTCCCGAAGCCGAGGGCGGTCTGTAGCAGCCGAGGGCGGTCTGTAGCAGCCGAGGGCGGTCTGTAGCAGCCGAGGGCGGTCTGTAGCAGCCGAGGGCGGTCTGTAGCAGCCGACTACAGTGATGTGGGAGTCCTTATATACGTTCACTTTAACCGCAAGCAATTCAAAATGTTTGACTTTGGTAATCGAGAGAATTTCAGAGGCGTTAAACTCGGATTTCACTTAAATTGCAACCCCTCCTCCTTTACTCATCCGATCCGTTCTAGAAACGGTGTACCCATCAATAAAAATCTAGTTATTTGACACAGATTTCTTTGGCCAAGTTTCTGATAAAACCATTATGTCTGTATTTGTTGTTTTGGCCCATATTCTACCAGTGTGGCAGATGAGTCTGCTCTCATGACCACATGCATACAGGCTAACATTCTTCACTTAAATTCTCAACATTCATGAGTTTCCAAATCACATCAAAATAGATGTTTTCTATTTTTTTAAGCATACATTTTTTTGTTTTCCTGAAAACAGCAAGTCAAAATCAAATCAAATATTATTGGTTGAATACACATATTTAAAATTTGATTTGATTTGAATTTGACTTGCTGTTTCCAGGAAAACAGTCTATTTTGATGTTTAAACAAATAGAAACATCTATTTTGATGATGTAGAATCTACATTTGAGACAGTCTTTTCTACAGAAGGAAAATTATCCTGCAGCAACAGGAAATGTGAATTATTATGTGGATTATAATTATTGGACATTTTTGTAGGGGTTGATACATTTTTCGTAAGGGAAAATCAAGTCTGAAATGTCAAAGTGTAAATTACAAACTTCAGAAGTCTTTTAAAACCTTAAATACACTACAGGTTTAAAATCTCCTGCAACAGGGTGATCAAATTAAGATCCTACATCTGTATTGCTGGTCGGATGAAGAGGATATTTTTTGCTGTAGCTATGGTGATGAATTAATGATGAATGTGTTTTATGTCACAAACAGTAGTATCATGATGTCTAGAACATGTCAAGCTTAGAGGCTGTAGATATAATAAGTATGTCTCTGGTTGTGCTGATTTCATTCAGCTAATGTATTAGCATAGCCATTAAGGTGATGATGTGTTGTTATGTTTTCAGAGTTCCCATGCTTAGAAAGTCACTTTAGTTGTTTTCTCAGTCATTTCCCCTCATCTTGTATTCCCATCTCAAGCATCATGCGCCCTGCTGCTAAATGCAGCTTTATCCATGAACAAAATTGTTATGATATACTTTATGTGACATTTTCTTATTTTAATGCAGAACAAAAGGCACTTCTAAAACGGTTGTTTTTTATTGTTCTAAAATGTCTCCATTATGTATTTCGGCCATTTTATACTGACTGCAACCAATCACCTGTGGTTTTATACTGACTGCAACCAATCACCTGTGGTTTTATACTGACTGCAACCAATCACCTGTCACTCTGTCACTCACAGGACAGTTTGTCACTCACAGGACAGTTTGCCAACCCCTCAGTTTGGGAACCACTGATTTAAGTACCTTGCACATCCACAGATTTTTCACCTAGTCAGCTCGGGTTACTGGTCCAATGCTCTTAACCACTAGGCTACCTGCCACCTATGTAGCTTTATGAACAACAGCACTTAGCTGACAATTATTCTTATCACAACAAGGTTACTTGAATGATAAAGAGAAATATTTATCTCATATGTAGCAGGTAATATATTAGCAATAAGATAAGAAGAATAAAATGTTACCCTGATTGTTTATCTTCAATGTATCTTTATACACAACAGGTATTGTTATTAAAGCATGGTATGTTACTGTCCAATAGGAAGTGGCCAATCTGATGGCCCTGGACACCAGGAAGACTTCTTCTCTATGGAAGGACAAGGCACTGGTGGAGATCAACATAGCAGTCCTCTACAGTTTCCAGGTGTGGGTTTATCTGCTGGCCATGTAAATATCTAAAGGTTACTGGGGTGCTGGAATTGATTATTTACAGGGCTTGCATTTCATACACTATATATACAAAAGTATGTGGACACGCCTTCAAATTAGTGGATTCGGCTATTTCAGCCACACCCATTGCTGACAGGTGTATGAAATCGAGCACACAGCCATGCAATCTCCATAGACAAACATTGGCAGTGGAATAGCCTTATTGAAGAGCTCAGTGACACTGTCATAGGATGCCACCTTTCCACAAGTCAGTTTGTCAAATTTCTGCCCTGCTAGAGCTGCCCCGGTCAACTGTAAGTGCTGTAACGCTACAGTATACAATGCCATTATAGATAATTATGCGCTTCCAACTTTGTGGCATCAGTTTGGAGAAGGCCGTTTCCTGTTTCAGCATGACAAAGCAAGATCCATACAGACATTATTTGTTGAGATCAGTGTGGAAGAACTTGACTGGCCTGAGTTCTGACCTCAACTCCATAGAACACCTTTGGGATTAATTGGAACGCCAACTGCGAGCCAGGCTTAATCGCCCAACAACAGTGCCCAACCTCACTAATGCTCTTGTGTCTGGATGGAAGCAAGTCCCTGCAGCAATGTTCCAACATCTAGTTGAAAGCCTTCCCAGAAGAGTGGAGGCTGTTATGGCAGCAAAGGGGGGGGGGGGAAACAACTCCATATTAATGCCCATGATTTTGATACTATATTGAATGATTTTCTAGGATGGTCCTTGCTGTAGACAAACTAGTATTATGCTTTATATATGAAACATGTATTTTTATGAAGTCAGAAATATGTTTAAATTATTTGTAATTATGGGTGCTTGAAAGAGATTTAATTTATACCTTGACAAACTAAATATAATCCTGAAATAACTAAGGTAAATGAACTGAATGAATGAAATGAATTCCCCTTCATGATTTGATTCGTGTTATCTGTTCTCAGTCATCTAAGGTAACTATAGTGGATCACCACTCTGCCACAGAGTCCTTTATGAAGCACATGGAGAATGAGATCAGGGTGCGGGGGGGCTGCCCAGGGGACTGGGTCTGGATTGTACCCCCCATGTCTGGAAGCATCACCCCGGTGTTCCACCAGGAGATGCTCAACTATCGCCTCACACCATCTTTCGAATACCAGGTAAATCAAATCAAATCAAAGTTTATTGGTCGCATATACAGAGTAGAATGTCTTGTGTTACTAGCTCCAACAGGGCAGTAGAATGTCTTGTGTTACTAGCTCCAACAGGGCAGTAGAATGTCTTGTGTTACTAGTTCCAACAGGGCAGTAGAATGTCTTGTCTTACTAGCTCCAGCAGGGCAGTAGAATGTCTTGTGTTACTAGCTCCAACAGGGCAGTAGAATGTCTTGTCTTACTAGCTCCAACAGGGCAGTATAATGTCTTGTGTTACTAGCTCCAGCAGGGCAGTAGAATGTCTTGTGTTACTAGCTCCAACAGGGCAGTAGAATGTCTTGTCTTACTAGCTCCAACAGGGCAGTATAATGTCTTGTGTTACTAGCTCCAACAGGGCAGTAGAATGTCTTGTCTTACTAGCTCCAACCGGGCAGTAGACTGTGTTGTGTTACTAGCTCCAACAGGGCAGTAGAATGTCTTGTGTTGTTAGCTCCAGCTGGGCAGTAGAATTTCTTACAAATACATAAATTATCAAAAATCTAAACAAGAAATCAGGATATGACAGAACAAATCCAATTAACAGGGGTATACAGTATATATTAGGGTGAGCATGTGTCAGAATCTAGAATATAAATATGTGGTGTGTATAGTGTGTTATTTGGAAATAAAATGGAATGTATAGTAGTAGGTATATTAGGATGAGCTATTCTATTTAACTTTTATTTAACGAGGCAAGTCAGTTAAGAACACATTCTTATTTACAATGACGGCCTAGGAACAGTGGGTTAATTGCCTTGTTCAGGGGCAGAATGACAGATTTTTACCAGATTTTTACCAGCTCGAGGATTCGATCTAGCAACCTTTCGGTTGGCCCAATGCTCTAACCACTAGGCTACCTGCCGCCCCATGTGGAGAATACAGCTATGTGGAGAATACAGTATATACATGTACACAGTGAGTAAACAACAGTATAGGACCAGTATATGAGGTGACCAGCCTTCAAAGACTATACACATGGAGCATTAGTCTCAAGGTACAGGGTAAGTACCGGGCATGTAGCCAGCTAGTGATGTCTGTTCAACAGTCTGATGGCCTGGAGATGGAAATTGTTTATCAGTCTCTCTGTCCCAGCTTTGATGTACCTGTACAGACCGTTTTTTTTACGTTGAGGGAGAGGTTATTTTCCTGGCACTACTCTGCCAGGGCTCTAACCTCCTCCCTGTTGGCTGTCTCATCGTTGTTAATAATCAGGCCTACCACTGTCGTGTCGTCAACAAACGTGATGGTTGAGTTGGAGTCATGCGTAGCCTCGCAGTCATGGGTGAACAGGGACTACAGTAGAGGGCTGAGCGCACAACCCTGGGGAGCCCCGCATTGAAGATCAGCATAGTGGACGTGTTGTTGCCTACCCTCACCCACCTGGGGTCAGCCTGGCAGTCTAGAAACCAATTGTACAGGGAGTTCAGGCCCTGAAGGTGATATTGTCCTTGACCATTCTCTCAATGCATGTCATGATGACAGAGGTTTCTGTTACCTTACCTTGCTTGGGTACAGAGACAATGGTGGACTTCTTCAACCAAGTGGGGACAACAGACTACGATAGGGAGAGGTTGAATATGTCCGGAAACACTACAGCCAACTGGTCTGCGCATGCTCTTGGTATGCTGTCTTGGACAGCAGCCTTGCGAGGGTTAACAAGTTTGAAAGTACTACTCACGCTGGCTACATAGATATGGAGCCCACAGTTCATGTGAGCGGTGGGGGCCCACGACAACGGCTCTGTGTGGTTTTCCTCGAAGCGGGCGAAAAAGGTGTTTATTTTGTCTGGGAGTGAGTGTCTGCGACGTAGCTGGTTTTCCCTTTATAATCCGTGATTGTCTGCCATCTGTGTCTCGTGTCTGAGCCGTTGAATAGTGACTCCACTTTGTCCTTGTAATGTCTTTTTGCCTCTTTTGATTGACTTGTGTTCCCAGTCACCCTACCGGGGATAAATGCGGTGGTTCGGGGAAGAAGGAGAGTTTGTGTCGTCATAGTCAAATTCTTTCAAATACTTTAGTTGTGCTTTATTTAAATTGCCCGGTAAAATTAAGTCAAAACATAACCGTATGTACAGTATGTATCTCCTTTGAATGTACAGTAACATCATCCACTGAGTTGTATGTTGAGCCTAATGTGACGAGCTTCTCTTACCACTATAGGCTGACCCATGGAATCACCACGTGTGGAAAGTCAACAATGGGACACCCACCAAGAAAAGAGCCATCGGCTTCAAGAAACTGGCCAAGTGAGTACAGAGATAGAGAGGTCCTGTCATTAGGCCTTAGGGCAGCATTATGCTTCACCTAGATTGGGGTTAGAGTTCTCCATTGCAGTCCTGCTTGCTGTTTATGTATACGGAAGTACACACTTTAAGTGCACACTTGTTTCCTAAATCTCCATTTGGCACTGATAAAGACCTGCTATTAAATACAGCATGTTAATGATATTATAGAACTACTACTAAATACAGCTTGTTAATGATATTATATAACTACTACTAAATACAGCTTGTTAATGATATTATAGAATTGCTACTAAATACAGCATGTTAATGATATTATAGAACTACTACTACAGCGTGTTAATGATATTATAGAACTACTACTAAATACAGCATGTTAATGATATTATATAACTACTACTACTACAGCATGTTAATGATATTATAGAACTACTACTAAATACAGCATGTTAATGATATTATATAACTACTACTACTACAGCATGTTAATGATATTATAGAACTACTACTAAATACAGCATGTTAATGATATTATAGAACTACTACTAAATACAGCATGTTAATGATATTATAGAACTACTACTACTACAGCGTGTTAATGATATTATAGAACTACTACTAAATACAGCATGTTAATTATATTATAGAACTACTACTAAATACAGCTTGTTAATGATATTATAGAACTACTACTAAATACAGCTTGTTAATGATATTATAGAACTACTACTACAGCATGTTAATGATATTATAGAACTACTACTACTACAGCTTGTTAATGATATTATAGAACTACTACTACTACAGCATGTTAATGATATTATAGAACTACTACTACAGCATGTTAATGATATTATAGAACTACTACTACTACAGCTTGTTAATGATATTATAGAACTACTACTACTACAGCATGTTAATGATATTATAGAACTACTACTACAGCATGTTAATGATATTATAGAACTACTACTACTACAGCTTGTTAATGATATTATAGAACTACTACTACTACAGCATGTTAATGATATTATAGAACTACTACTAAATACAGCTTGTTAATGATATTATAGAACTACTACTACAGCATGTTAATGATATTATAGAACTACTACTACTACAGCTTGTTAATGATATTATAGAACTACTACTACTACAGCTTGTTAATGATATTATAGAACTACTACTACTACAGCATGTTAATGATATTATAGAACTACTACTACAGCATGTTAATGATATTATAGAACTACTACTACTACAGCTTGTTAATGATATTATAGAACTACTACTACTACAGCATGTTAATGATATTATAGAACTACTACTACTACAGCATGTTAATGATATTATAGAACTACTACTACAGCTTGTTAATGATATTATAGAACTACTACTACTACAGCATGTTAATGATATTATAGAACTACTACTACAGCATGTTAATGATATTATAGAACTACTACTACAGCATGTTAATGATATTATAGAACTACTACTACTACAGCTTGTTAATGATATTATAGAACTACTACTACTACAGCATGTTAATGATATTATAGAACTACTACTACAGCATGTTAATGATATTATAGAACTACTACTAAATACAGCATGTTAATGATATTATAGAACTACTACTACTACAGCTTGTTAATGATATTATAGAACTACTACTACTACAGCATGTTAATGATATTATAGAACTACTACTACAGCATGTTAATGATATTATATAACTACTACTAAATACAGCATGTTAATGATATTATAGAACTACTACTACTACAGCATGTTAATGATATTATAGAACTACTACTACAGCATGTTAATGATATTATATAACTACTACTACAGCATGTTAATGATATTATATAACTACTACTAAATACAGCTTGTTAATGATATTATAGAACTACTACTAAATACAGCATGTTAATGATATTATAGAACTACTACTACTACAGCTTGTTAATGATATTATAGAACTACTACTACTACAGCATGTTAATGATATTATAGAACTACTACTAAATACAGCTTGTTAATGATATTATAGAACTACTACTACAGCATGTTAATGATATTATAGAACTACTACTAAATACAGCATGTTAATGATATTATAGAACTACTACTACAGCGTGTTAATGATATTATATAACTGCTACTAAATACAGCATGTTAATGATATTATAGAACTATTACTAAATACAGCTTGTTAATGATATTATAGAACTACTACTAAATACAGCTTGTTAATGATATTATAGAACTACTACTACTACAGCGTGTTAATGATATTATATAACTACTACTAAATACAGCATGTTAATGATATTATATAACTACTACTACTACAGCGTGTTAATGATATTATATAACTGCTACTACAGCATGTTAATGATATTATAGAACTATTACTAAATACAGCATGTTAATGATATTATATAACTACTACTAAATACAGCTTGTTAATGATATTATAGAACTACTACTACTACAGCGTGTTAATGATATTATATAACTGCTACTAAATACAGCATGTTAATGATATTATATAACTACTACTACAGCATGTTAATGATATTATAGAACTACTACTAAATACAGCTTGTTAATGATATTATATAACTGCTACTAAATACAGCATGTTAATGATATTATATAACTACTACTACAGCATGTTAATGATATTATAGAACTACTACTAAATACAGCTTGTTAATGATATTATATAACTACTACTAAATACAGCTTGTTAATGATATTATAGAACTACTACTACAGCATGTTAATGATATTATAGAACTACTACTAAATACAGCATGTTAATGATATTATATAACTACTACTACTACAGCGTGTTAATGATATTATATAACTGCTACTACAGCATGTTAATGATATTATTGAACTATTACTAAATACAGCATGTTAATGATATTATATAACTACTACTAAATACAGCTTGTTAATGATATTATAGAACTACTACTACTACAGCGTGTTAATGATATTATATAACTGCTACTAAATACAGCATGTTAATGATATTATATAACTACTACTACAGCATGTTAATGATGTTATAGAACTACTACTAAATACAGCTTGTTAATGATATTATATAACTACTACTAAATACAGCTTGTTAATGATATTATAGAACTACTACTACAGCATGTTAATGATATTATAGAACTACTACTAAATACAGCATGTTAATGATATTATATAACTACTACTAAATACAGCATGTTAATGATATTATATAACTACTACTACAGCATGTTAATGATATTATAGAACTACTACTACAGCGTGTTAATGATATTATATAACTGCTACTAAATACAGCATGTTAATGATATTATAGAACTATTACTAAATACAGCTTGTTAATGATATTATAGAACTACTACTA
The DNA here is from genome assembly GCF_013265735.2 of Oncorhynchus mykiss. Taxonomy (NCBI): domain Eukaryota; kingdom Metazoa; phylum Chordata; class Actinopteri; order Salmoniformes; family Salmonidae; genus Oncorhynchus; species Oncorhynchus mykiss. The sequence goes on along the minus strand of NC_048575.1, from coordinate 74,445,769 downwards.
AATACAGCTTGTTAATGATATTATAGAACTACTACTACTACAGCGTGTTAATGATATTATATAACTACTACTAAATACAGCATGTTAATGATATTATATAACTACTACTACTACAGCGTGTTAATGATATTATATAACTGCTACTACAGCATGTTAATGATATTATAGAACTATTACTAAATACAGCATGTTAATGATATTATATAACTACTACTAAATACAGCTTGTTAATGATATTATAGAACTACTACTACTACAGCGTGTTAATGATATTATATAACTGCTACTAAATACAGCATGTTAATGATATTATATAACTACTACTACAGCATGTTAATGATATTATAGAACTACTACTAAATACAGCTTGTTAATGATATTATATAACTGCTACTAAATACAGCATGTTAATGATATTATATAACTACTACTACAGCATGTTAATGATATTATAGAACTACTACTAAATACAGCTTGTTAATGATATTATATAACTACTACTAAATACAGCTTGTTAATGATATTATAGAACTACTACTACAGCATGTTAATGATATTATAGAACTACTACTAAATACAGCATGTTAATGATATTATATAACTACTACTACTACAGCGTGTTAATGATATTATATAACTGCTACTACAGCATGTTAATGATATTATTGAACTATTACTAAATACAGCATGTTAATGATATTATATAACTACTACTAAATACAGCTTGTTAATGATATTATAGAACTACTACTACTACAGCGTGTTAATGATATTATATAACTGCTACTAAATACAGCATGTTAATGATATTATATAACTACTACTACAGCATGTTAATGATGTTATAGAACTACTACTAAATACAGCTTGTTAATGATATTATATAACTACTACTAAATACAGCTTGTTAATGATATTATAGAACTACTACTACAGCATGTTAATGATATTATAGAACTACTACTAAATACAGCATGTTAATGATATTATATAACTACTACTAAATACAGCATGTTAATGATATTATATAACTACTACTACAGCATGTTAATGATATTATAGAACTACTACAAAATACAGCTTGTTAATGATATTATATAACTACTACTAAATACAGCTTGTTAATGATATTATATAACTACTACTAAATACAGCTTGTTAATGATATTATATAACTACTACTAAATACAGCTTGTTAATGATATTATAGAACTACTACTAAATACAGCATGTTAATGATATTATATAACTACTACTAAATACAGCTTGTTAATGATATTATATAACTACTACTAAATACAGCTTGTTAATGATATTATATAACTACTACTAAATACAGCTTGTTAATGATATTATAGAACTACTACTAAATACAGCATGTTAATGATATTATAGAACTACTACTACTACAGCGTGTTAATGATATTATATAACTACTACTAAATACAGCTTGTTAATGATATTATAGAACTACTACTAAATACAGCATGTTAATGATATTATAGAACTACTACTACTACAGCATGTTACTGATATTATAGAACTACTACTAAATACAGTGTGTTAATGATATTATATAACTACTACTACTACAGCATGTTAATGATATTATAGAACTACTACTAAATACAGCATGTTAATGATATTATAGAACTACTACTAAATACAGCATGTTAATGATATTATAGAACTACTACTAAATACAGCATGTTAATGATATTATATAACTACTACTAAATACAGCTTGTTAATGATATTATATAACTACTACTAAATACAGCTTGTTAATGATATTATATAACTTCTACTAAATACAGCTTGTTAATGATATTATAGAACTACTACTAAATACAGCATGTTAATGATATTATAGAACTACTACTACTACAGCTTGTTAATGATATTATAGAACTACTACTAAATACAGCATGTTAATGATATTATAGAACTGCTACTAAATACAGCATGTTAATGATATTATATAACTACTACTACTACAGCATGTTAATGATATTATATAACTACTACTACAGCATGTTAATGATATTATATAACTACTACTACAGCATGTTAATGATATTATAGAACTACTACTAAATACAGCATGTTAATGATATTATATAACTGCTACTAAATACAGCATGTTAATGATATTATATAACTACTACTACAGCATGTTAATGATATTATAGAACTACTACTAAATACAGCTTGTTAATAATATTATAGAACTACTACTAAATACAGCTTGTTAATGATATTATATAACTACTACTACAGCATGTTAATGATATTATATAACTACTACTAAATACAGCTTGTTAATGATATTATAGAACTACTACTAAATACAGCTTGTTAATGATATTATATAACTACTACTAAATACAGCATGTTAATGATATTATATAACTACTACTACAGTGTGTTAATGATATTATATAACTACTACTAAATACAGCATGTTAATGATATTATAGAACTACTACTAAATACAGCATGTTAATGATATTATATAACTACTACTACAGCATGTTAATGATATTATAGAACTACTACTAAATACAGCTTGTTAATAATATTATAGAACTACTACTAAATACAGCTTGTTAATGATATTATATAACTACTACTACAGCATGTTAATGATATTATATAACTACTACTAAATACAGCTTGTTAATGATATTATAGAACTACTACTAAATACAGCTTGTTAATGATATTATATAACTACTACTAAATACAGCATGTTAATGATATTATATAACTACTACTACAGTGTGTTAATGATATTATATAACTACTACTAAATACAGCATGTTAATGATATTATAGAACTACTACTAAATACAGCATGTTAATGATATTATATAACTACTACTAAATACAGCATGTTAATGATATTATATAACTACTACTAAATACAGCATGTTAATGATATTATATAACTACTACTACAGTGTGTTAATGATATTATATAACTACTACTAAATACAGCATGTTAATGATATTATAGAACTACTACTAAATACAGCATTTTAATGATATTATATAACTACTACTACAGCATGTTAATGATATTATAGAACTACTACTAAATACAGCATGTTAATGATATTATAGAACTACTACTAAATACAGCATGTTAATGATATTATATAACTACTACTACAGCATGTTAATGATATTATAGAACTACTACTAAATACAGCTTGTTAATGATATTATAGAACTACTACTAAATACAGCTTGTTAATGATATTATATAACTACTACTAAATACAGCATGTTAATGATATTATAGAACTACTACTAAATACAGCATGTTAATGATATTATATAACTACTACTAAATACAGCTTGTTAATGATATTATAGAACTACTACTACTACAGCATGTTAATGATATTATAGAACTACTACTAAATACAGCATGTTAATGATATTATAGAACTACTACTAAATACAGCATGTTGATGATATTATATAACTACTACTAAATACAGCTTGTTAATGGTATTATAGAACTACTACTAAATACAGCGTGTTAATGATATTATAGGGCGGCCTGCTGGTCGCGTCATTTCCATTTATCCTCCGTTTGCTCTTCCTCTTCTTTGTTGTGTCTCCATGAATGAGATGAGATGAGGTAGTGGTGCAGACAGGGAGGTAGCTCATCTACTCATGTCATCACGAGGATGTGACAAGCTAGGTCATCACGAGGATACGACAGGCTAGGTCATCACGAGGATACGACAGGCTAGGTCATCACGAGGATGTGACAAGCTAGGTCATCACGAGGATACGACAGGCTAGGTCATCACGAGGATACGATAGGCTAGGTCATCACAAGGATACGACAGGCTAGGTCATCACGAGGATGTGACAAGCTAGGTCATCACGAGGATACGATAGGCTAGGTCATCACGAGGATGTGACAAGCTAGGTCATCACGAGGATACGATAGGCTAGGTCATCACGAGGATATGACAGGCTAGGTCATCACGAGGATACGACAGGCTAGGTCATCACGAGGATACGACAGGCTAGGTCATCGCGAGCATACGACAGGCTAGGTCATCGCGAGGATACGACAAGCTAGGTCATCATGATTACCATCTGCTGTTTAGGCATGACGTGCAGCACTGTCTGTCTGTCTGTCTGCTCAAGCAAACCACCTGAGCGTGGAGGGTAAGCTAGTAAACTACAGTAGTTATCTGAGTTTAGAAAAATTTAGAGAGAGTGAAGGTGGAAGAGAGAAGGAGGAAGGGAAAGAGAGGTTGAAAGGGGTAAGGGGGAAAGAGGGAAGGGGTAAAGGGTAAAGGAGGGAAGGGGAAGAGAGATGGGGGAAGAGGTAAGCGAAAGGGGTGAAGGGGAAGAGGGAAGGGGTGAGGGGAAGAGGGAAGGGGTGAGGGGAAGAGGGAAGGGGTGAGGGGAAGAGGGAAGGGGGAAAGGGGGAAGGGGAAGAGGGAAGGGGGAAGAGGTAAGAGGAAGGGGTGAGGGGGAAGAGAGAAGGGGGAAGAGGGAAGGGGTGAGGGGAAATGGGAAGAGGTGAGGGGGAAGAGAGAAGGGGGAAGAGGTAAGAGGAAGGGGCAAGGGGGAAGGGGTGAGGGGAAATGTGAAGAGGTGAGGGGGAAGAGAGAAGGGGGGAAGGTGGAAGGGGTAAAAGGTAATGGGTAAAGGGTTAAGGGTTCGTGGTTACAAGGTCTGCTGTGCCTTTGATCACTGGTGCCTGTGATTTATCCTTTTTTTGGTTACACTATATAAAAGCTTTCATGAATTAACCATTTTAAATGTTTATATATATATATATAGACGTTTTATTATGTTATGAATTATACATGTCCTCTCTATCTGTCTGTGTTTGTGTGCAGGGCTGTGAAGTTCTCAGCCAAGCTAATGGGCCAAGCCATGGCTAAGAGGGTCAAAGCTACTATACTATTTGCCACCGAGACTGGAAAATCTCAAGACTATGCAAGAACCCTGTGTGAGATCTTCAAGCATGCCTTTGACGCAAAGGTAACCTTTATATAACTACCACACAAATTGAATATGAATTGATGTGCCATGTCTATTTTTTGATGTTATCTTGATTCTAACATGAAAAAGCTGGCTTCAAAAACATCCCCCTGAACCCTGTGTGAGATTTTCAAGCATTTCTTTGACGCAAAGGTAAACCACACAACTTGAATATGACTTCATGCGTCATGTCTTTTTTTGGGATGTTATTGTGAATGGAAGACAACGCTTTAAAAAAACAATCCCCCCTCACTGACAAAGCTGAGGCCCCGCAGATTTGAAAAAGCGAGCAGACGGTTTCACACCAACATGGCGAGGTTACACGGAAATGTATATTTTGTCACATTCCGATTCCCTCTCATGCAGCAAAGTGCCATGGGCCACAGCGGAAGAATCAACCCATCCAAGCGTTAAGCTGTAGTTTAAGATAAAATCTTTAAAAACCGCAGGCTGTGTAAATGTGTTTGTCAAAATAGAAAAATATGCGGCTCTACTGCTCTCAATCATCTAGTGTCCCCCTCCAGGACATGACATCTTCTGTTTTTACTGCTTCCTTTTTAAAGTAATCAATCAGACGAGAGGGACCATCTTGTTGTAGTTGAGTCAGACAGGCAGATGCAGAGCAGATGGATGACAGGGTGTTTCCTCTCTTCCTCTTCCCGTCATCTTGTCCATTCTCTCATTCTTTCTTTCTCTCAGCACGATGGCCCGTAGCAACTAAGGCTGCTGGAGTCAGAGATATCTGGGTGTATCGCAGCACATGATCAGCTCGTTAAGACAAGGACGTAGTGTTCATTTGATACCTCACTGCTGCCCTATGGTCTCTGGATTCATGACCGCGTTTCTTCCTTGTGGTCTTAGTCAGAGGAGGAAAAACATCCCCACAGCATGATGCTTCCACCACCATGCTTCACAGTAGGGATGATGCCAGGTTTCCTCCAGACGTAACGCTTGGCATTCAGGCCTAAGAGTTCAATCTTGGTTTCATCAGAACAGAGAACCTTGTTTCTAATGTTCTGAGAATCCTTTAGGGGCCTTTTGGCAAACTCCAAGCAGGCTTTCATGTGCTTTTACTGAGGAGTGGCTTCCGTCTGGCCACTCTACCATAAAGGCCTGATTGGTGGAGTGCTGCAGAGATGGGAGAACCTTCCAGAAGGACAACCATCTCCAGAGAGGAACTCTGAACTTCCATGACCAAGGCCCTTTTCCCCCGATTACTCAGTCGGGCCGGGCGGTCAGTTCTAGAAAGAGTCTTGGTGGTTTCCAAACTTTTTCCATTTAATAATGATGGAAGCCAATGTGTCCTTGGGGACCTTCAATGCTGCAGACATTTTTTGGTACCCTTCCCCAGATCTGTGCCTCAACACAATGCTGTCTCCGAACTCTACGGACAATTCCTTCAACCTCATGACTTGGTTTTTGCTCTGACATGCATGGGACCTTATATAGGCAGATGTGTGCCTTTCCGAGTCATGTCCAATCAATTGAATTTACCACAGTTGGACTCCAATCAAGTTGTAGAAACATCTCAACGATGATCATTGGAAACAGGATGCACCTGAGCTCAATTTCAAGTCTCATAGCAAAGTGTCTGAATACTTACAGTACCAGTCCAAAGTTTGGACACACCTACTCATTCAAGGGTTTTTCTTTATTTTTACTTTTTTCTACATTGTAGAATAATAGTGAAGACATAACACATCATGTAGTAAGCCAAAAAGTGTTAAACAAATCAAAATCTTTTTCATATTTGAGATTCTTCAAAGTAGCCACCCTTTGTCTTGATGACAGCTTTGTACACTCTTGGCATTCTCTCAACCAGCTTCATGTGAAATGCTTTTCTAACAGTCTTGAAGGAGTTCCCACATATGCTGAGCACTTGTTGCCTGCTTTCCTTCACTCTGCGCTCCAACTCATCCCAAACCATTGGGTTGAGGTCGGGTGATTGTGGAGGCCAGGTCATGTGATGCAGCATACTATATCCCTCTCCTTGGTCAAATAGCCCTTACACAGCCTGGAGGTGTGTTTTGGGTAATTGTCCTGTTTAAAAACAAGCAATAGTCCCACTAAGTGCAAACCAGATGGGATGGCGTATTGCTGCAGAATGCCGTGTTAGTTATGCTGGTTAAGTGTGTCTTGAATTCTAAATTAATCACTGACAATGTCACCAGCAAAGCTCCTCCACGCATCACACCTCCTCTTCCATGCTTCACGGTGGGAACCACACATGCGGAGGTCATTCGTTGACCTACTCTGCATTTCACAAAGACACAAATTTGGACTCATCAGACCAAATGACAGATTTCCAATAGTCTAATGTCCATTGCTTGTGTTTATTGGCCCACGGAAGTCTTTTCTTATTGGTGTCCTTTAATAGTGGTTTCTTTGCAGCAATTCAACAATGAAGGCCTGATTCACACAGTCTACTCTGAACAGTTGATGTTGAGATGTGTCTGTTACTTGAACTCTGAAGCATTTATTTGGGCTGCAATTTCTGAGGCTGGTAAATCGAATGAACTTATCCTCCACAGCAGAGGTAACTCTGGGTCTTCCTTTCCTGTGGCGGTCCTCATGAGAGCCAGTTTCATCATAGCGCTTGATGGTTTTTGCGACTGCACTCAAAGAAACTTTTAAAGTTCTTGACATTTTCCGTATTGACTGACCTTCATGTCTTAAAGTAAAGATGGACTGTTGTTTCCCTTTGCTTATTTTAGCTTTTCTTGCCATTATATGGACTTGGTCTTTTAGCAATTAGGGCTGTCTTCTATATACCACCCCTACCTTGTCACAACATTAGTGACTACCTCATGAAGCTGGTTGAGAGAATGCCAATAGTGTGCAAAGCTGTCATCAAGGCAAAGGGTGGCTACTTTGAAGAATCTCAAATATAACATATATTTGTTTAACCCTTTTTTGGTTACTACATTATTCCATATGTGTTATTTCATAGTTTTGATGAGTATTATTAGTAAAAAATATAAAGAAGAACCCTTGAATGAGTAGGTGTGTCCAAACTTTTGGTTGATACTGTATTTAAATAAGATACTGTTTTCACTTTGTCATTATGAGGTATGGTGTAGATTGTTGAGGATTTTTATTTATTTAAAACATTTTAGAATAATGCTGTAACATAATTTTCTGGGGAAAAAGTCAAGGGGTCTGAATACTTTCCGAAGGCACTATATGACTGTTATTGTTTTGTGTTTGTTTTCACTTCATGTCAAAATGTCTCTGGTTCACACACATTAAGTGAATGTATGAAATGTGGGCAGCTTTATTGACACACATGTTCCACTACTACAGGTGATGTCAATGGATGAATATGACATGGTGGATCTGGAGCATGAAACACTGGTGTTGGCCGTGACCAGTACATTTGGCAACGGAGATCCACCCGAAAATGGAGAGGTAGGATTGGCCAGTACAGTGTGTTAGTTTGTGTGTGTACCTGCACGTGTGTGCATGCGTGCGGTTGAGTGTGTTTAACTGCGTGTGTGTGTTTGATTCCCACAGCAGTGTGCAGCGTGTACCATGTATATGTTGTTTAACCTGCAGGCGATAGACTATTGACCATCTTCCTGTTTGTGTAGAAATTTGGAGCTGCCTTGATGGAAATGAGACATCCTACATCCAACACAGAGGACAGAAAGTGAGTTCAACCATCTGGGCCCATTCAACCAGAGACTGCTGACTTGGACACATCCCAAATGGCACCCTATTCCCTATATAGTGCACTACTTTTGACCAGGGTTACATGGAGTGGGTAGTGTACTATATAAGGAATAGGGAGCCATATGGGATGTAATCATGGCTACAGTAAAGGTCACAGACATCCTCATACAGATGGACAGCATTACTCAACACTTGAGATGTTTTTTTGGGGGAGTGAGTGTACTATCTCCTGTCCTTATGCCCTTGAGTAACATACTTAACCCCTAAAATTGCTCCACAGATTCTACACTGCGGCAGGTCTTGTACTCCTCCCAAAATGATGCGTTGTGTCTTGTCTGAAGTCGTTGGGGGGACAGCAGAAGAAAATATTTCTGTCTCTGCAATGGACTAGTGAAGTAGTATTATATACTGAGTGTACATCTTATCCCTGTATCTGCCTCTCTGTCAGGAGTTACAAGGTCCGTTTCAACAGCGTGTCGTCCTACTCAGACACCCGCAAATCCTCCAGCGACGAACCCGAGCCCAGGGTCAACTTCGAGAGCACCGGACCCCTCGCCAACGTCAGGTACAGTAAGCTAGCCCAACTTTATGATTGGCCGATGTGGGTTGAAGTGCAATCTGATTGTCAAAAAATATTGGTGTGGTTAAATTCTAATATATTTTTCGCATTGTGCTGAAACAGATTTTAACAGGTTAAGAAAAACCGACAGACTTGTGAGCATAGATGATAGCCAAGCTACGACAGGGAGACAAAGCCCTGAAGAGAACCCAAAGACGTCTTGGACTGCTTATTAAACCTGGGTTTTGATGGCTGCACGGGGGTGGAAATGTCTCCTTTTTACTAACACAGACAGGGGCCATCTGGTGCAAGATAACATAGAAAACATCAGACGAAGTGATAACTCATTCCTTTATACTGCCTGTCTGTATAGTGTTCTAAGAGGACAGAGGAGGAAGAAATAAGCTCTTTTGAGCAATTCCCTTGTATGGTTGTCTGAATCAAATCAATTTAAACTCTGAGTGTGTGTGTGCCTGTGTGCATCTCTCTTTCACTTTTTCAATCTTTCACTCTTTCTCTCTCTCTCTCTCTCGCGCTCTCGCTCTCTCTCTCTTTCTCTCTCTCTCTCTCTCTTTTTCCAGGTTCTCAGTGTTTGGCCTTGGCTCCAGGGCATACCCACACTTCTGTGCTTTTGCCCACGCTGTGGACACGCTGTTCGAGGAGCTGGGGGGGGAGCGCATCCTACGCATGGGGGAGGGAGATGAGCTGTGTGGCCAGGAGGAGTCCTTCAGAAACTGGGCCAAGAAGGTTTTCAAGGTGGGGTGACTGGGGAGTCCTGGGCCAAGACAGTTTTCAAGGAGGTGTAACTGGGGAGTCCTGGGCCAAGAAGGTTTTCTAAGTGGGGTGACTGGGGGGAGTCCTGTACCAAGAAGGTTTTCTAGGTGGGGTGACTGGGGGGAGTCCTGTACCAAGAAGGTTTTCAAGGTCGGGTGACTGGGGGGAGTCCTGTACCAAGAAGGTTTTCTAGGTGGGGTGACTGGGGTGGAGTCCTGTACCAAGAAGGTTTTCAAGGTCGGGTGACTGGGGATGCCTGGGCCAAGAAGGTTTTCTAGGTGGGGTGACTGGGGGGAGTCCTTGTGGGGCACGGAACACACTCACTCACACGCATGAAGGCCTACACGTCCGCGTGCACACAGGCATGCACACACAGAAATCAGCTCTTTTGAGCAATTCCTTTGTGTGGTTGTCTGAATGAAATCAAATCAATAGCGGTAATGGTCTTAATAATGGGCTCCACAGAACAATACTTTCTGGCACACCTGGTGTGATGTATGACGTGCCTACAGGTGTCTGCATGGTCTGTAGAGTTATGTTCAGTAGTAAATTAGGAACAACCCCCCACACTCTGACAGCCTGTGGATTCATGCATTCTTTGTTGAGCTAATGCTTCAGGCAGGCAGACCTTGACAGTGGGGATGATGATCTTATGTTTATGTGCAGACCAGGAGGTTCATTTAGTGCATTATTCATCTTTATAAAACGCTCAAAATGCATCTGTAAAAAGCCTATCAGCTGTGAAAGATAGAGTTCCGAATGTGGTCTAAAATGTGCTGTTAAACAAGCAAAGCTTTGAATACCTGTCCTTATAAACGCCTGTGGTTGTGTCTGTTTGTCAAGGCTGCCTGTGATGTGTTCTGCATCGGTGATGTGAACATCGAGAAGGCACATGATTCTTTGATCAGTAACGATCGTAGCTGGAAGAAGAGCAGGTTCCGCCTCACATACACAGCTGAGGCCCCTGCCCTAACTCAAGGTATAAAGGTTTCATTCAAAGCTCTGTCACACTTTAAACAAAACATAGCTTTAAAAAATATACATCATCTTATGAAGCCTTTATAAACCCTTTATAAGGCCTATGTACTTCATAAATCATTCATAAGCAAGTGTCATGATATTTAAAGGGTGGAAAAAGGAGTCTATGTATCTGATCAAGTGAATTTGTTACAGTACAGTATAGAATAGCTCAAATGCTTTCATTTATGAACTTTTGTGAATGTGTCTTTCAACAGCATTATACAGCATCCACAAGAAGAAGGTCTATGGAGCCAAGATCATACAGAGTGAAAACCTCCAGAGTTCGACATCCAAGTGGGTAGATTTTGTTCTCACAGTATTCTATAGCTAGCTCAATAAGTATGTTTTATGATTTTACTCTAGCCTCGCTTGATATGAGATGCTATAATCCCCAAACCCCCAAACTCTAACCCCAAACACTAACCCCAAACACTAACCCTAAACTGTAACCCCAAACTCTAACCCCAAACTCTAACCACAAAATGTACAATGTTTACAAACTCTAACCCCAAAACTCTAACCACAAAATGTACAATGTTTACAAACTCTAACCCCAAAACTCTAACCCCAAACTGTACAATGTTTACAAACTGTAACGACCAAATCTAACCCCAAACTCTAACCACAAACTGTACAATGTTTACAAACTGTAACTACAAACTCTAACCCCAAACACTAACCCTAAACTCTAACCCTGAACTCTAATCCCAAACTCTAGCCCCAAACTCTAACCCCAAACTCTAACCCCAAACTCTAACCCCAAACTGTAATTATAAACTGTAATTATAAACTGTAACTACAAACTGTAACTACAAACTCTAACCCCAAACTCTAACCCCAAACTGTAACTACACTCTAACCCCAAACTCTAACCACAAACTGTACAATGTTTACAAACTCTAACCCCAAACTCTAACCCTAAACTCTAACCCTAAACTCTAACCCCAAACTCTAACCCCAAACTCTAACCTCAAACTCTAGCCACAAACTTTAACCCCAAACTCTAACCCCAAACTGTAATTACAAACTCTAACCCCAAACTCTAACCCTAAACTGTAACTACAAACTCTAACCCCAAACTGTAACTACAAACTCTAGCCACAAACTTTAACCCAAAACTTTAACCCAAAACTCTAACCCCAAACTCTAACCCCAAACTGTAATTATAAACTCTAACCCCAAACTCTAACCCTAAACTGTAACTACAAACTCTAACCTCAAACTCTAGCCATAAACTCTAACCCAAAACTCTAACCCCAAACTGTAATTACAAACTCTACCCCCAAACTCTACCCCCAAACTCTAATCCCAAACTCTAATCCCAAACTGTAATTACAAACTCTAACTGCAAACTGTAACTACAAACTCTAACCCTAAACTCTAACCCAAAACTCTAACCCCAAACTCTAACCCCAAACTGTAATTACAAACTCTAACCCCAAACTCTAGCCACAAACTGTACACTGTTTACAAACTCTAATCCCAAACTCTAATCCCAAACTCTAATCCCAAACTGTACCCCCAAACTCTAGTCCCAAACTCTAGCTCCAGAATTCTAGCCACAAACTCTAACTACAAACTCTAACCCCAAACTCTAGTCACAAACTATAACCACAAACTATAACTACAAACTCTAACCCCAAACTCTAACCACAAACTGTAACCCCAAACTGTAACCCAAAACTCTAACCACAAACTCTAGCCACAAACTCTAACACCGAACTCTAGTCACAAACTGTAACCACAACTGTAACCACAAACTGTAACCACCAACTGTAACCACAGTTCTGAATCCCCTAGCAGTCGCTCCACCATATTTGTTAGACTCCACACAAATAACGAGGACAGACTGGCGTACCAGCCCGGCGACCATCTGGGCATCTTCCCTGGCAACCATGAGGACCTGATTACGGCCCTCATTGAGAAACTAGAGGACGGTCCACCTGTCAATCAAATCGTTAAGGTGGAGTTCCTGGAAGAGAGGAACACAGCACTGGGTTAGTAGAACTCTATGTTATGTATATAACCTGTATTTAGGAAGCCCTCCATGCTCTTCATTCAATATTAGACAATAAAGAACAAAAAGAGTTTGATATTGGATATGCAGGTCTTATTAGGAGGATTTATGGGGGTTTACATTATGCACAGTGTACAGTATACTTGACTATTTAATGCTCAAATATTTAATTTTTTAAAAGCAGTGCTTAACATTTTACACTGGCATTCACAAGTCGTGTAGGCTACTCATACATCATGCTATTGTGGTGTTATATTATTGATGCACAAGAATAAATACTGAACTTGTTCTAAGGGGGTGGAAGGAAGCCTATCGGTTAAGAGCGTTAGGCCAGTAACTGAAACGTCACTGGTTTGAATCCCAAAGCCAACTAGGTGAAGAAAAAAACAACAGTTGATATGCCCTTGAGCAAGGCACTCAACCATAATTGCTCCTGTATGTCGCTCTTGATAAGAGTGTCCATCAAATGTACTTTTGTGCTTGTTTTCTCCATCTGAAGGTGTGATCAGTAACTGGCTGGAGGAACCTCGGTTCCCCCCTTGCACCATCTACCAGGCCTTCCAGTACTTCCTGGATATCACCACGCCCCCCAGCCCAGTCCTGCTACAGCAGTTTGCCTCCCTGGCCACTAACGACAAGCAGAGGAAGAAGCTAGAGACCCTCAGTAAGGTAATGAACGGTTCTAACCATATAGTCTGTATGTTTCACCATATGTACAGATGTAGGATCTTAATTTGACTCATATTGTCACAGCAAAATAATCCTGCAGCAACAGGATTTGAATGTCTAGTCCATAATGTTGTTTGATCGGTGGTTAGGCTATTAGCTGGCTAAAAGTAGACTACATGAAAAGTGCAATACTATTAATATAACCGTGGGTTTTTGTGGGTTTTCAGTGAATTTATATAAATCACAAAGCAATAAAAGAGTGGTCAAATGAAGATCCTATGTACCTTATATCCTTGAGTGTTACTCAGTATGTTAAAAGGTCCACCAGTCGATCCTCCAGAGTCAAGGGGTCGCTTTTGCAATGTACTCCTACAATCTGCAATGTTCATTTGATCCCTCTGTTATCGCAGATCATTTTCCTGAACAGCAGAAAATGCTTTAAAAGGCTCCTAAAGTTTGTAATCAGAGTCATCATGCCCATAGGGGGGCACAGGGGCATGTGTCCCCTCATATTTGTCCTGTTTAAAAAATAAATAACAAATCTGTAATACTACAAGCTACCTAGCAATTTTATGAAGTTGGCTTTAGCCCAGATAGGTTCCCAATCTCCTAACCTTATAACTAGCTAGCAAGAGTAGCTAGCTTGTCTAATTATCTTAGCTGGAATGTCTGCTGGCAACGTTAGAATATAGAAAAGCAAGCAATAACTAAATGTACTGAATAAGATTCACATTCCTTTCAATATTTTACCCAGATTTTAGCACAGATGCAGAGAAGCAGACAGCTCGAGGTATGCTTTAATATGCCGAAAAATGTACTTTAGATATATATATATATATATATATATATATATATATATATATATATATATATATATATATATATATATATATATATACACACACATAAAATTAAGCATAATGATTATGGCTTTAGATTGCAGGAATAAGGTGTTTCAGGTATTTGAAAAATTCAAAATTCTCAAATTTATGGACAAGGGGCATAGCCCCCCCCCCCCTCCAGACCACCCCAAGCCATCCTACATACTTTGTGCCCCCTCAGATTTTTGGTGTGAATGATACTCCTGGTTGTAATTCCCAGTTTAAAATGTCAGACTTGACTTGATTGGCTCGAAAGAAAAATGTATCAACACCTACAAAAATGTAAATTAAAGCTAGAATCCTTAATTAAAACAATAACAAAGGGGTCACCCTGCTTCTGTTTTGGTAAAAAGCTGAGAGAGGGCCTGAAGAAATGTAACCACTCTCAACTTCATAGAGACGGGTATGGATGCGAGGACTGACTATCTATGATATCAAAATCATAGTGTTAACCATGGCCTATAGTCAATCTGTATTGCTGAAGTGTTAGAAATGTTAAGATATTTTCCTCATTTCCTATTGAACATTGAAATGTAAAGGTAATCACGCTGGAAAGCTGAATATCCGTTATACGGATTGAATAGAGCCTAATGATTTGAAGCTATACTGTGTTTACATTGTTACAAACATTGGAGTAAACAAGCTTATATTTTGGGTTCTGAAATGGTTAGACAGTGAGCTCATGAGGCATTTATTTGTAAGGTCCCACAGTTGATAGTGCATGTCAGAGCAAAAAACCAAGCCATGAGGTTGAAGGAATTGTCCGTAGAGCTCTGAGACAGGATTGCGTCGAGGCACAGATATGGGAAAGGGTACCAAAAAATGTCTGCAGCATTGAAGGTCCCCAAGAATAAAGTGGAAACCTTCCAGATGGACACCCATCTCTGCAGCACTCCACCAATCAGGCTTTTATGGTAGAGTGGCCAGATGGAAGCCACTCCTCAGTAAAAGGCACATGACAGCCCACTTGGAGTTTGCTAAAAGGCCCCTAAAGACTCTCAGACCATGAGAAACAAGATTCTCTGGTCTGATGAAAACAAGATTGAACTCTTTGGCCTGAATGCCAAGCGTAACGTCTGGAGGAAACCTGGCACCATCCCTACAGTGAACCATGGTTGTGGCAGATTCATGCTGTGGGGATGTTTTTCAGTGGCAGGGACTGAGAGACTAGTCAGGATTGAGGGAAAGATGAACGGAGGGAAGTACAGAGAGATCCATGATGACAACCTGCTCCAGAGCGCTCAGGATCTCAGACTGGGACGAAGATTAACCTTTCAACAAGATATCAATCCAATGTCTCTGAATGTCCTTGAGCGGCCCAGCCAGAGTCCGGACTTGAACATCTCTGGAGAGACCAGAAAATAGCTGTGCAGAAATGCTCCCCATCCAACCTGACAGAGCTTGAGAGGATCTGCAGAGAAGAATGGGAGAAACTCCCTAAATACATGTGTGCCAAGCTTGTAGCGCCACACCCAAGAAGACTTGAGGCTGTAATTGCTGCCTAAGGCGCTTCAACAAAGTATTGAGTAAAGGGTCTGAATAGTTTTTTAAAAAACTGTTATTGTTTTGTCATTATGGAGTAGATTGTGTGTAGATTTACCTGCTGTGGGAAACTGGTCAAATTAGACACTTCAGTTTTATCTGAAGAAATTCAGTGCTAGGAAGACCCTGGTACATTGCATTTTTGTAGGTCCATTGTGATTTTATGTTTAATAATGCATAGATTCCACAGGATAGAATAACACAATATGTTTATATTTGAAGTAGCAGACACTTTTAACTCGAAGTGACTTACTGTACAGTGAGTGCATTTCACTATGTGTGACCCCAGTGGGAATTGAACCCACAACTTTGGTATTGGTAGCACTGTGCTTTAACCAACCCATGACTCTGTTGTTACTAGCACTATACTTTAACCAACCCATGACTCTGTTGTTACTAGCACTATGCTTTAACCAACCCATGACTCTGTTGTTACTAGCACTGTGCTTTAACCAACCCATGACTCTGTTGTTACTAGCACTATACTTTAACCAACCCATGACTCTGTTGTTACTAGCACTATGCTTTAACCAACCCATGACTCTGGTGTTACCGGCACTATGCTTTAACCAACCCATGACTCTGTTGTTACTAGCACTATGCTTTAACCAACCCATGACTCTGGTGTTACCGGCACTATGCTTTAACCAACCCATGACTCTGGTGTTACTAGCACTATACTTTAACCAACCCATGACTCTGGTGTTACTAGCTCTATGCTTTAACCAACCCATGACTCTGGTGTTACCAGCACTTAGCTTTAACCAACCCATGACTCTGGTGTTACCAGCACTATGCTTTAACCAACCCATGACTCTGGTGTTACCAGCACTATACTTTAACCAACCCATGACTCTGTTGTTACTAGCACTATACTTTAACCAACCCATGACTCTGGTGTTACTAGCACTATACTTTAACCAACCCATGACTCTGTTGTTACTAGCACTATACTTTAACCAACCCATGACTCTGTTGTTACTAGCACTATGCTTTAACCAACCCATGACTCTGGTGTTACTAGCACTATACTTTAACCAACCCATGACTCTGGTGTTACCGGCACTATGCTTTAACCAACCCATGACTCTGTTGTTACTAGCACTATGCTTTAACCAACCCATGACTCTGGTGTTACCGGCACTATGCTTTAACCAACCCATGACTCTGTTGTTACTAGCACTATGCTTTAACCAACCCATGACTCTGGTGTTACCGGCACTATGCTTTAACCAACCCATGACTCTGTTGTTACTAGCACTATGCTTTAACCAACCCATGACTCTGGTGTTACCGGCACTATGCTTTAACCAACCCATGACTCTGTTGTTACTAGCACTATACTTTAACCAACCCATGACTCTGGTGTTACTAGCACTATGCTTTAACCAACCCATGACTCTGGTGTTACCAGCACTTAGCTTTAACCAACCCATGACTCTGGTGTTACCAGCACTATGCTTTAACCAACCCATGACTCTGGTGTTACCAGCACTATACTTTAACCAACCCATGACTCTGTTGTTACTAGCACTATACTTTAACCAACCCATGACTCTGGTGTTACTAGCACTATACTTTAACCAACCCATGACTCTGTTGTTACTAGCACTATGCTTTAACCAACCCATGACTCTGGTGTTACTAGCACTATACTTTAACCAACCCATGACTCTGGTGTTACCAGCACTATGCTTTAACCAACACATGGCTCTGGTGTTACCAGCACTATGCTTTAACCAACCCATGACTCTGGTGTTACCAGCACTATGCTTTAACCAACCCATGACTCTGGTGTTACCAGCACTATGCTTTAACCAACCCATGACTCTGGTGTTACTAGCACTATGCTTTAACCAACCCATGACTCTGGTGTTACTAGCACTATACTTTAACCAACTGAGCCACAAAGGACTGCTGAGGTAATTAATTTGATTAGTATTCATTAGATCCTTCAAGCGTTTTCATTATGCCTTTTGTCACAGACAGTGAGCACAGTAAACAGAGGTACAAATACTTGTTGGGAAGGTGGAAATAAAAGCATCATCTTGGTTTTTACAACTTGCTTTATTGTCTTGCGAATTCTTCAACCCCAAAATGTAAACTTTTTGAATGTCTCCCTGTTGAATGCGTTCTTCTTGTCAACACAGTAGCTGTGAATTTCCACTTTATCGCAAAACGGAGGCACCCTGTGCTCAAGGCACAATTGACCCGTGTATTCAATATGTTTACCACAAAAAGACATGAATGCCTTCCTCTACGTGATTGAAAACCATTTTGAAGCACTTTGCGCTTGTTGAAAATAACCTTAGAGTAGACAAGTTTTAGCTTGCACAGACGCCATAGAATTTAAGCCCTGCGCCCGGTAACCCTCAGAAACATTTTCTCCCCATACAGAGACTCCCACAGTTCAAAAACGTCAATTTTGGTGAATGTCTTAAAACATTATGTTGGTCAGGCCAGGTGAGTGAGTGCCTCACTCTTTGTGGTTCAACTCACTCTAAAAAAACTAAAGAGGAAAAAAAGAGAAACATTGAAATAAAAAACAGACATCAAGCCACAGTGGGATCTTCAGCTACCTGCTATCCTTGCTATTTTTCTTCGTCCCAGTTGACCTGCGTGACTCCCAGTGTCTGTGGCTTACACAAGGTACTCAGGCTCCGGCTGTTCTTCAACCTGCATTGTTGGTTAAGGGCTTGTCAGTAAGCATTTCACTGTAAGGTCTACACCTGTTCTATTTGGCGCATGTGACAAATAACATTTCATTTGATTTGAAGTTTAGATAATGACTGAAGCCGGAAAGCCCAAAATATGTCAAAAGTCAATCATACATAATGTCATCATCACATCAGGAGATTGTTGTGAGTTGTCTGACTGAAATATGTGTCTCACCTCTTATCTTCTCCACCAGGTGGGGAGTTGGAGAAACAATCTTAATAACTAATTTTCTCTGAAGCAATACATTTTCTTTAGCATGGCTCCTTATATATTGAATGCACATTACATTAACATGCCTCTTCTTCACCTCTCTCCTTTCCTTTCCTACTTCTCTCCTCTCCTCCTCCTCTCCTTTCCTACTCTCCTCTCCAACTCCTCTCCTCAACCTCTCTACTCTCCTCTCCTTTTCTACTCCTCTCCTCCACCTTTCTCCTCTCCTCCACCTCTCTCCCCTCCTTTCCTTTCCTATTTCTCTCTTCTCCTTTTCTACTCCTCTCCTCCAACTTTCTCCTCTCCTACTCCTCTCCTCCACCTCTCTCCCCTCCTTTCCTTTCCTATTTCTCTCTTCTCCTTTTCTACTCCTCTCCTCCAACTTTCTCCTCTCCTACTCCTCTCCTCCACCTCTCTCCCCGCCTTTCCTTTACTATTTATCTCCTCTCCTTTCCTACTCTTCTCCTCTACCTCTCTCCTTTTCTACTCCTCTCCTCCATCTCTCTCCTCTCCACCTCTCTCCTCTCCTTTCCTACTCCTCTCCTCTCAGGGCTTGCAGGAGTATGAGAAGTGGAAGTGGTATAACAACCCAACCATGGTGGAGGTGTTGGATGAGTTTCCCTCCATCCAAATGCCCTCTACCCTGCTGTTAACCCAGCTACCCCTGCTCCAGCCCAGATACTATTCTATCAGCTCCTCACCAGACGTCCACCCAGGGGAGATTCACCTCACCGTAGCCGTAGTGTCATACAAAACCAGGGGTAAGGGCTGGGCACTAGACTGTGTTGGGTTTACGGTAGCAGGAGGAAGTTCCCTCATAGACACTGATCTAGTCAGTTTTACATGTTCCTAGTCTAATCAGTGTGGTTATGGCATGAGGCTCTACAACACTAGAGGTAAGGGCTGTCGCTAGGTTACGTGGTGTTTACAAGTGTAAAGTTACCCTTAGACACTAATCTCAGGTTGTTTCCCCTACATATGGTAAAGGTTATGATTTCTCAGAGATGCATTGTATGTGTGCACAATATGATGTGATGTGTGTGAAGCTGAGTAGAGAGGCTGAGAGAGGTGGAGGAGAGGAGTTGGAGAGGAGAGTAGGAAAGGAGAGGAGGAGAGGAGACAAATGCCCTTAGCCCTGGGAACTGCATTATGTGTCCTCTTCTTCAGTGTTAGTTTGGAGAGGAGGAGGTATGCCGGTGAAGTGGATGATGGGTAATTATCTCATTTCAGATGGAGAGGGCCCGATCCACCATGGAGTATGTTCATCATGGCTCAACAGAATAGAGGCAGAAGAAATGGTCCCCTGTTTTGTCAGAGGGTATAACATTGTACTTCTTTTTGTGTTTGTGTGTTGTTGTTGTTGCATGATTGCTTTACTCTTATGGAATGAATAATGTCATTTTCTATGATTGTAAGTGGTGGTTTGGACTATAACAAACGTCAACATTGATTGTCATATGGTGTGTAATTCATATGTGCTGACTCAGCTCTATGTCAGTGCAGGTCACAACACTGCACATGATTATACCATATGATTCATATCCAACATTGACTCATATATGGTGTACTCTACAATCATTGACTAAAATGGTTGTTTCTTCTGTTACTTTTTCATTTCTGATAACTAGAATCAAAGCATTTTTCTTAATCAGAAATGACAATTGAAGGCATACCATAAAACATTTAAAATAATACATGTACCAAATGATTGTAGAACGCAACATAAAGGCTGCGAATCAAGACATTTTAAGATAAAGAAAAATGCTTTGATTCTAGTTGATTCTAGTTATTAGAAATGAAAATGTCTTGATTCGCAGCCTTTATGGTGCGTTCTACAATCATTTGGTACATGTATTATTTTAAATGTTTTATGGTATGCCTTCAATTGTCCTTTCTGATGGAAAAGATGCTTTGAATCTAGTGCTCTTAATTAAAAATGTCTTGATCAAATGTCTGATTCTAGTGCGCCTACGTTCCGATTGCCAAAGGACCACAGAGCTCCGTGTATCCTAGTCGGTCCAGGCACTGGGATCGCCCCCTTCAGAAGCTTCTGGGAGCAGAAACTATTTGACTACGAACACAAGGGTTTGTGTACAAAAAAGGAAAAGCATTCACACACTTGATCCTAATTCTTGCGTGTGGGAATTATTCGATAATGACTTTTAATAAAAATGTCAAATTAACCACACACTGTGCAGCCAGTATCACTTGTGCTTATTCAACATTACAGACAGAACTTCATAAAATAAACACTGTAGTCTTTAGATGACTCTAAAACATGTATAGTTCAGTGAAAAGTGAAGTAATGTGTTGTTTGCTTCCGTAGGGATCAAATCCTGCCCCATGATCCTGGTGTTTGGATGTCGTCAGTCCCAGATAGACCACATCTACAAGGAGGAGACAATCCAGGCTAAGAACAAGGACGTGTTCAAAGAGCTGTACACAGCCTACTCCAGAGAGCCTGGCAGACCTAAGGTACTGTTAACCTTAGTCCCATTCTGAGTTTAAACGTGACAATGTGTCTTTGGCCGTAAAGACACAGCAACATAGACAGAGGCCATGTGGGAGATAAGAAAGTGGATTTCTAAATAAAACGTATGGATGTCTCTATCCCTGTGTTTGTCTTTTCGCTTGACGCCACATGAGGCTGCTGAGGGGCTCATAATGATGTTTCGGAACGGAGTAGATGGAATGGAATAAAACACCTGGAAACCATGTGGTTGATGTATTTGATATCATTCCACCAACTCCGCTCCAGTCATTACCCCGAGCCTGTTCCCCCCAATTAAGGTGCCACCATCCTCCTGTGCTTGACTCCCACTGTTACGTTCTTCCGGTTGTAAAATACTGTCCTCACAAACGCCACAATGTATGTAGGATTCTAAACAAACCCAATCCTCCATCACTACAATCTGTTTGTTGCCTTCCACTCTCTTTGACCCTATAGTTCTCTCTACAATCTGTTTGTTGCCTTCCACTCTCTTTGACCCTGTAGTTCTCTCTACAATCTGTTTGTTGCCTTCCACTCTCTTTGACCCTGTAGTTCTCTCTACAATCTGTTTGTTGCCTTCCACTCTCTTTGACTCTGTAGTTCTCTCTACAATCTGTTTGTTGCCTTCCACTCTCTTTGACCCTGTAGTTCTCTCTACAATCTGTTTGTTGCCTCCCACTCTCTTTGACCCTGTAGTTCTCTCCATCTGATTGATTAAATCCCTCTTTCTCCTGTCGCTCTCTGACACAGACATATGTGCAGGATGTGCTTTGTGAGCAGCTGTCAGAGACTGTGTACCAGTGCCTGAAGGAAGAGGGAGGACACATCTACGTGTGTGGGGACGTTGGTATGGCCGGGGACGTCCTCAAGACCGTCCAGCAGATCATCAAACTGCAGGGAAACATGACGCTGGAGGACGCTGGGTTCTACATCAGCAAACTCAGAGTATGACAATAGGCTTTGCTATCCTGAACACTAAACTAACTAACTAAGTAATCTAGCTGACTGACTGAACGACTGACTGACTGACTGAAACATAAAGTACAGAGTAAATGTAAGTCATGTGATTTGGACATTGGCAGATTACACCTTCTTATGGACGGTTTTCAGAATATGACAGACACATTCAGACACGTTCAGGATTTGTTTGGTGGGATTCAAATAAGGTTGTTACATTACCGACTCAAAGAAAGAGAAACCAGAAACGCACGTTTCAAAGAATTGAATAAGTAAAATGGGTAAAGACCACCAGACAACCAACTGTACAGACTATCAATACTGTACATGAAAGACTGGAATCGAAGATCCACATGAGCAGAATGGCTGGATCACTATTGACTTAACAGAAGAGGGGTATATAATCAAACTCATTTTTAAATGATAATGATCAACTAAGAAACGGTTTTATCCAAGCTCTGGCTATTGAAAACATGTTTCAAGACAATGCTGGACCGTACTGTACATGGCACTGCACTGTATCTGTCTTTCCCCTCTGTCCCCACCGATCCCACTGTATCTGTCTTTCCCCTCTGTCCCCACCGATCCCACTGTATCTGTCTTTCCCCTCTGTCCCCACCGATCCCACTGTATCTGTCTTTCCTCTCTGTCCCCACCGATCCCACTGTATCTGTCTTTCCCCTCTGTCCCCACCGATCCCACTGTATCCATCTTTCCTCTCTGTCCCCACCGATCCCACTGTATCTGTCTTTCCCCTCTGTCCCCACCGATCCCACTGTATCTGTCTTTCCTCTCTGTCCCCACCGATCCCACTGTATCCATCTTTCCCCTCTGTCCCCACCGATCCCACTGTATCTGTCTTTCCCCTCTGTCCCCACCGATCCCACTGTATCTGTCTTTCCCCTCTGTCCCCACCGATCCCACTGTATCTGTCTTTCCCCTCTGTCCCCACTGATCCCACTGTATCTGTCTTTCCCCTCTGTCCCCACCGATCCCACTGTATCTGTCTTTCCTCTCTGTCCCCACCGATCCCACTGTATCTGTCTTTCCCCTCTGTCCCCACTGATCCCACTGTATCTGTCTTTCCCCTCTGTCCCCACAGATCCCACTGTATCTGTCTTTCCCCTCTGTCCCCACCGATCCCACTGTATCTGTCTTTCCTCTCTGTCCCCACCGATCCCACTGTATCTGTCTTTCCCCTCTGTCCCCACCGATCCCACTGTATCCATCTTTCCCCTCTGTCCCCACCGATCCCACTGTATCTGTCTTTCCCCTCTGTCCCCACCGATCCCACTGTATCTGTCTTTCCTCTCTGTCCCCACCGATCCCACTGTATCCATCTTTCCCCTCTGTCCCCACCGATCCCACTGTATCTGTCTTTCCCCTCTGTCCCCACCGATCCCACTGTATCTGTCTTTCCCCTCTGTCCCCACCGATCCCACTGTATCTGTCTTTCCCCTCTGTCCCCACTGATCCCACTGTATCTGTCTTTCCCCTCTGTCCCCACCGATCCCACTGTATCTGTCTTTCCTCTCTGTCCCCACCGATCCCACTGTATCTGTCTTTCCCCTCTGTCCCCACTGATCCCACTGTATCTGTCTTTCCCCTCTGTCCCCACAGATCCCACTGTATCTGTCTTTCCCCTCTGTCCCCACCGATCCCACTGTATCTGTCTTTCCTCTCTGTCCCCACCGATCCCACTGTATCTGTCTTTCCCCTCTGTCCCCACCGATCCCACTGTATCCATCTTTCCCCTCTGTCCCCACCGATCCCACTGTATCTGTCTTTCCCCTCTGTCCCCACCGATCCCACTGTATCCATCTTTCCCCTCTGTCCCCACCGATCCCACTGTATCTGTCTTTCCCCTCTGTCCCCACCGATCCCACTGTATCCATCTTTCCCCTCTGTCCCCACCGATCCCACTGTATCTGTCTTTCCCCTCTGTCCCCACTGATCCCACTGTATCCATCTTTCCCCTCTGTCCCCACTGATCCCACTGTATCCATCTTTCCCCTCTGTCCCCACCGATCCCACTGTATCTGTCTTTCCCCTCTGTCCCCACCGATCCCACTGTATCCGTCTTTCCCCTCTGTCCCCACCGATCCCACTGTATCTGTCTTTCCCCTCTGTCCCCACCGATCCCACTGTATCTGTCTTTCCCCTCTGTCCCCACCGATCCCACTGTATCTGTCTTTCCTCTCTGTCCCCACCGATCCCACTGTATCTGTCTTTCCCCTCTGTCCCCACCGATCCCACTGTATCTGTCTTTCCCCTCTGTCCCCACAGATCCCACTGTATCTGTCTTTCCCCTCTGTCCCCACTGATCCCACTGTATCTGTCTTTCCTCTCTGTCCCCACCGATCCCACTGTATCTGTCTTTCCCCTCTGTCCCCACCGATCCCACTGTATCTGTCTTTCCTCTCTGTCCCCACCGATCCCACTGTATCTGTCTTTCCTCTCTGTCCCCACCGATCCCACTGTATCTGTCTTTCCCCTCTGTCCCCACCGATCCCACTGTATCCGTCTTTCCCCTCTGTCCCCACCGATCCCACTGTATCCATCTTTCCTCTCTGTCCCCACCGATCCCACTGTATCTGTCTTTCCCCTCTGTCCCCACCGATCCCACTGTATCTGTCTTTCCCCTCTGTCCCCACTGATCCCACTGTATCTGTCTTTCCCCTCTGTCCCCACCGATCCCACTGTATCTGTCTTTCCTCTCTGTCCCCACCGATCCCACTGTATCCATCTTTCCCCTCTGTCCCCACCGATCCCACTGTATCCATCTTTCCCCTCTGTCCCCACCGATCCCACTGTATCTGTCTTTCCCCTCTGTCCCCACCGATCCCACTGTATCCATCTTTCCTCTCTGTCCCCACCGATCCCACTGTATCTGTCTTTCCTCTCTGTCCCCACCGATCCCACTGTATCCATCTTTCCCCTCTGTCCCCACTGATCCCACTGTATCTGTCTTTCCCCTCTGTCCCCACCGATCCCACTGTATCTGTCTTTCCCCTCTGTCCCCACCGATCCCACTGTGTCCATCTTTCCCCTCTGTCCCCACCGATCCCACTGTATCCATCTTTCCCCTCTGTCCCCACTGATCCCACTGTATCCATCTTTCCCCTCTGTCCCCACTGATCCCACTGTATCTGTCTTTCCCCTCTGTCCCCACTGATCCCACTGTGTCCATCTTTCCCCTCTGTCCCCACCGATCCCACTGTATCCATCTTTCCCCTCTGTCCCCACTGATCCCACTGTATCTGTCTTTCCCCTCTGTCCCCACCGATCCCACTGTATCTGTCTTTCCCCTCTGTCCCCACCGATCCCACTGTATCTGTCTTTCTCCTCTGTCCCCACCGATCCCACTGTATCCATCTTTCCCCTCTGTCCCCACCGATCCCACTGTATCCATCTTTCCTCTCTGTCCCCACCGATCCCACTGTATCCATCTTTCCCCTCTGTCCCCACCGATCCCACTGTATCCATCTTTCCCCTCTGTCCCCACCGATCCCACTGTATCCATCTTTCCCCTCTGTCCCCACCGATCCCACTGTATCTGTCTTTCCCCTCTGTCCCCACCGATCCCACTGTATCTGTCTTTCTCCTCTGTCCCCACCGATCCCACTGTATCTGTCTTTCCCCTCTGTCCCCACCGATCCCACTGTATCCATCTTTCATCGCTGTCCCCACCGATCCCACTGTATCTGTCTTTCCTCTCTGTCACCACCGATCCCACTGTATCCATCTTTCCTCGCTGTCCCCACCGATCCCACTGTATCTGTCTTTCCTCTCTGTCCCCACCGATCCCACTGTATCCATCTTTCCTCGCTGTCCCCACCGATCCCACTGTATCTGTCTTTCCTCTCTGTCCCCACCGATCCCACTGTATCCATCTTTCCTCTCTGTCCCCACCGATCCCACTGTATCCATCTTTCCTCTCTGTCCCCACCGATCCCACTGTATCCATCTTTCCTCTCTGTCCCCACCGATCCCACTGTATCTGTCTTTCCCCTCTGTCCCCACCGATCCCACTGTATCCATCTTTCCTCTCTGTCCCCACCGATCCCACTGTATCTGTCTTTCCTCTCTGTCCCCACCGATCCCACTGTATCTGTCTTTCCTCTCTGTCCCCACCGATCCCACTGTATCTGTCTTTCCTCTCTGTCCCCACCGATCCCACTGTATCCATCTTTCCTCTCTGTCCCCACCGATCCCACTGTATCCATCTTTCCCCTCTGTCCCCACCGATCCCACTGTATCTGTCTTTCCTCTCTGTCCCCACCGATCCCACTGTATCTGTCTTTCCTCTCTGTCCCCACCGATCCCACTGTATCCATCTTTCCTCTCTGTCCCCACCGATCCCACTGTATCCATCTTTCCCCTCTGTCCCCACCGATCCCACTGTATCTGTCTTTCCCCTCTGTCCCCACCGATCCCACTGTATCTGTCTTTCCCCTCTGTCCCCACCGATCCCACTGTATCTGTCTTTCCCCTCTGTCCCCACCGATCCCACTGTATATGTCTTTCCCCTCTGTCCCCACCGATCCCACTGTATCCATCTTTCCCCTCTGTCCCCACCGATCCCACTGTATCTGTCTTTCCCCTCTGTCCCCACCGATCCCACTGTATCTGTCTTTCCCCTCTGTCCCCACCGATCCCACTGTATCTGTCTTTCCCCTCTGTCCCCACCGATCCCACTGTATATGTCTTTCCCCTCTGTCCCCACCGATCCCACTGTATCCATCTTTCCCCTCTGTCCCCACCGATCCCACTGTATCTGTCTTTCCCCTCTGTCCCCACCGATCCCACTGTATCTGTCTTTCCCTTCTGTCCCCACCGATCCCACTGTATCTGTCTTTCCTCTCTGTCCCCCCCGATCCCACTGTATCCATCTTTCCTCGCTGTCCCCACCGATCCCACTGTATCCATCTTTCCTCTCTGTCCCCACCGATCCCACTGTATCTGTCTTTCCCCTCTGTCCCCACCGATCCCACTGTATCTGTCTTTCCCCTCTGTCCCCACCGATCCCACTGTATCCATCTTTCCTCGCTGTCCCCACCGATCCCACTGTATCCATCTTTCCTCTCTGTCCCCACCGATCCCACTGTATCTGTCTTTCCCCTCTGTCCCCACCGATCCCACTGTATCTGTCTTTCCCCTCTGTCCCCACCGATCCCACTGTATCTGTCTTTCCCCTCTGTCCCCACCGATCCCACTGTATCCATCTTTCCTCGCTGTCCCCACCGATCCCACTGTATCCATCTTTCCCCTCTGTCCCCACCGATCCCACTGTATCTGTCTTTCCCCTCTGTCCCCACTGATCCCACTGTATCTGTCTTTCCCCTCTGTCCCCACCGATCCCACTGTATCCATCTTTCCTCGCTGTCCCCACCGATCCCACTGTATCTGTCCTTCCCCTCTGTCCCCACCGATCCCACTGTATCCATCTTTCCCCTCTGTCCCCACCGATCCCACTGTATCCATCTTTCCCCTCTGTCCCCACCGATCCCACTGTATCTGTCTTTCCCCTCTGTCCCCACCGATCCCACTGTATCCATCTTTCCCCTCTGTCCCCACCGATCCCACTGTATCTGTCTTTCTCCTCTGTCCCCACCGATCCCACTGTATCTATCTTTCCCCTCTGTCCCCACCGATCCCACTGTATCTGTCTTTCCCCTCTGTCCCCACCGATCCCACTGTATCCATCTTTCCTCACTGTCCCCACCGATCCCACTGTATCTGTCTTTCTCCTCTGTCCCCACCGATCCCACTGTATCTGTCTTTCCCCTCTGTCCCCACCGATCCCACTGTATCTGTCTTTCCCCTCTGTCCCCACTGATCCCACTGTATCTGTCTTTCCCCTCTGTCCCCACCGATCCCACTGTATCCATCTTTCCTCGCTGTCCCCACCGATCCCACTGTATCCATCTTTCCCCTCTGTCCCCACCGATCCCACTGTATCCATCTTTCCCCTCTGTCCCGACCGATCCCACTGTATCCATCTTTCCCCTCTGTCCCCTCCGATCCCACTGTATCCATCTTTCCCCTCTGTCCCCACTGATCCCACTGTATCTGTCTTTCCCCTCTGTCCCCACCGATCCCACTGTATCTGTCCTTCCCCTCTGTCCCCACCGATCCCACTGTATCCATCTTTCCCCTCTGTCCCCACCGATCCCACTGTATCCATCTTTCCCCTCTGTCCCCACCGATCCCACTGTATCTGTCTTTCCCCTCTGTCCCCACCGATCCCACTGTATCCATCTTTCCCCTCTGTCCCCACCGATCCCACTGTATCTGTCTTTCCTCTCTGTCCCCACCGATCCCACTGTATCCATCTTTCCTCTCTGTCCCCACCGATCCCACTGTATCTGTCTTTCCCCTCTGTCCCCACCGATCCCACTGTATCCATCTTTCCTCTCTGTCCCCACCGATCCCACTGTGTCCATCTTTCCCCTCTGTCCCCACCGATCCCACTGTATCTGTCTTTCCCCTCTGTCCCCACCGATCCCACTGTATCCATCTTTCCTCTCTGTCCCCACCGATCCCACTGTATCCATCTTTCCTCGCTGTCCCCACCGATCCCACTGTATCCATCTTTCCTCGCTGTCCCCACCGATCCCACTGTATCTGTCTTTCCTCTCTGTCCCCACTGATCCCACTGTATCTGTCTTTCTCCTCTGTCCCCACCGATCCCACTGTATCCATCTTTCCCCTCTGTCCCCACTGATCCCACTGTATCCATCTTTCCTCGCTGTCCCCACCGATCCCACTGTATCTGTCTTTCCCCTCTGTCCCCACTGATCCCACTGTATCTGTCTTTCCCCTCTGTCTCCATCGATCCCACTGTATCCATCTTTCCCCTCTGTCCCCACCGATCCCACTGTATCTGTCTTTCTCCTCTGTCCCCACCGATCCCACTGTATCTATCTTTCCCCTCTGTCCCCACCGATCCCACTGTATCTGTCTTTCCCCTCTGTCCCCACCGATCCCACTGTATCCATCTTTCCTCACTGTCCCCACCGATCCCACTGTATCTGTCTTTCCCCTCTGTCCCCACCGATCCCACTGTATCTGTCTTTCTCCTCTGTCCCCACCGATCCCACTGTATCTGTCTTTCCTCTCTGTCCCCACCGATCCCACTGTATCTGTCTTTCCCCTCTGTCCCCACCGATCCCACTGTATCTGTCTTTCTCCTCTGTCCCCACCGATCCCACTGTATCTGTCTTTCCCCTCTGTCCCCACCGATCCCACTGTATCTGTCTTTCCTCTCTGTCCCCACCGATCCCACTGTATCTGTCTTTCCTCTCTGTCCCCACCGATCCCACTGTATCTGTCTTTCCCCTCTGTCCCCACCGATCCCACTGTATCTGTCTTTCCTCTCTGTCCCCACCGATCCCACTGTATCCATCTTTCCTCTCTGTCCCCACCGATCCCACTGTATCTGTCTTTCCCCTCTGTCCCCACCGATCCCACTGTATCCATCTTTCCTCTCTGTCCCCACCGATCCCACTGTGTCCATCTTTCCCCTCTGTCCCCACCGATCCCACTGTATCTGTCTTTCCCCTCTGTCCCCACCGATCCCACTGTATCCATCTTTCCTCTCTGTCCCCACCGATCCCACTGTATCCATCTTTCCTCGCTGTCCCCACCGATCCCACTGTATCCATCTTTCCTCGCTGTCCCCACCGATCCCACTGTATCTGTCTTTCCTCTCTGTCCCCACTGATCCCACTGTATCTGTCTTTCTCCTCTGTCCCCACCGATCCCACTGTATCCATCTTTCCCCTCTGTCCCCACTGATCCCACTGTATCCATCTTTCCTCGCTGTCCCCACCGATCCCACTGTATCTGTCTTTCCCCTCTGTCCCCACTGATCCCACTGTATCTGTCTTTCCCCTCTGTCTCCACCGATCCCACTGTATCCATCTTTCCCCTCTGTCCCCACCGATCCCACTGTATCTGTCTTTCTCCTCTGTCCCCACCGATCCCACTGTATCTATCTTTCCCCTCTGTCCCCACCGATCCCACTGTATCTGTCTTTCCCCTCTGTCCCCACCGATCCCACTGTATCCATCTTTCCTCACTGTCCCCACCGATCCCACTGTATCTGTCTTTCCCCTCTGTCCCCACCGATCCCACTGTATCTGTCTTTCTCCTCTGTCCCCACCGATCCCACTGTATCTGTCTTTCCTCTCTGTCCCCACCGATCCCACTGTATCTGTCTTTCCCCTCTGTCCCCACCGATCCCACTGTATCTGTCTTTCTCCTCTGTCCCCACCGATCCCACTGTATCTGTCTTTCCCCTCTGTCCCCACCGATCCCACTGTATCTGTCTTTCCTCTCTGTCCCCACCGATCCCACTGTATCTGTCTTTCCTCTCTATCCCCACCGATCCCACTGTATCTGTCTTTCCTCTCTGTCCCCACCGATCCCACTGTATCTGTCTTTCCTCTCTGTCCCCACCGATCCCACTGTATCTGTCTTTCCCCTCTGTCCCCACCGATCCCACTGTATCCATCTTTCCCCTCTGTCCCCACCGATCCCACTGTATCTGTCTTTCCCCTCTGTCCCCACCGATCCCACTGTATCTGTCTTTCCCCTCTGTCCCCACCGATCCCACTGTATCTGTCTTTCCCCTCTGTCCCCACCGATCCCACTGTATCTGTCTTTCCCCTCTGTCCCCACCGATCCCACTGTATCTGTCTTTCCTCTCTGTCCCCACCGATCCCACTGTATCTGTCTTTCCTCTCTGTCCCCACCGATCCCACTGTATCCATCTTTCCCCTCTGTCCCCACCGATCCCACTGTATCCATCTTTCCCCTCTGTCCCCACCGATCCCACTGTATCTGTCTTTCCCCTCTGTCCCCACCGATCCCACTGTATCTGTCTTTCCCCTCTGTCCCCACCGATCCCACTGTATCTGTCTTTCCCCTCTGTCCCCACCGATCCCACTGTATCTGTCTTTCCCCTCTGTCCCCACCGATCCCACTGTATCCGTCTTTCCTCTCTGTCCCCACCGATCCCACTGTATCTGTCTTTCCCCTCTGTCCCCACCGATCCCACTGTATCCGTCTTTCCTCTCTGTCCCCACCGATCCCACTGTATCCGTCTTTCCCCTCTGTCCCCACCGATCCCACTGTATCCATCTTTCCTCTCTGTCCCCACCGATCCCACTGTATCTGTCTTTCCCCTCTGTCCCCACCGATCCCACTGTATCTGTCTTTCCCCTCTGTCCCCACCGATCCCACTGTATCTGTCTTTCCCCTCTGTCCCCACCGATCCCACTGTATCTGTCTTTCCCCTCTGTCCCCACCGATCCCACTGTATCCATCTTTCCTCTCTGTCCCCACCGATCCCACTGTATCTGTCTTTCCCCTCTGTCCCCACCGATCCCACTGTATCCGTCTTTCCTCTCTGTCCCCACCGATCCCACTGTATCCGTCTTTCCCCTCTGTCCCCACCGATCCCACTGTATCCATCTTTCCTCTCTGTCCCCACCGATCCCACTGTATCCATCTTTCCTCTCTGTCCCCACCGATCCCACTGTATCCATCTTTCCCCTCTGTCCCCACCGATCCCACTGTATCTGTCTTTCCTCTCTGTCCCCACCGATCCCACTGTATCCATCTTTCCCCTCTGTCCCCACCGATCCCACTGTATCCATCTTTCCCCTCTGTCCCCACCGATCCCACTGTATCTGTCTTTCCTCTCTGTCCCCACCGATCCCACTGTATCCATCTTTCCTCTCTGTCCCCACCGATCCCACTGTATCTGTCTTTCCCCTCTGTCCCCACTGATCCCACTGTATCTGTCTTTCCCCTCTGTCCCCACCGATCCCACTGTATCCATCTTTCCCCTCTGTCCCCACCGATCCCACTGTATCCGTCTTTCCTCTCTGTCCCCACCGATCCCACTGTATCTGTCTTTCCTCTCTGTCCCCACCGATCCCACTGTATCTGTCTTTCCCCTCTGTCCCCACCGATCCCACTGTATCTGTCTTTCCCCTCTGTCCCCACCGATCCGAGTGTATCCATCTTTCCTCGCTGTCCCCACCGATCCCACTGTATCTGTCTTTCCCCTCTGTCACCACCGATCCCACTGTGTCCATCTTTCCCCTCTGTCCCCACCGATCCCACTGTATCTGTCTTTCCCCTCTGTCCCCACCGATCCCACTGTATCTGTCTTTCCTCTCTGTCCCCACCGATCCCACTGTATCCATCTTTCCTCTCTGTCCCCACCGATCCCACTGTATCTGTCTTTCCCCTCTGTCCCCACTGATCCCACTGTATCTGTCTTTCCCCTCTGTCCCCACCGATCCCACTGTATCCATCTTTCCCCTCTGTCCCCACCGATCCCACTGTATCTGCCTTTTCTCTCTGTCCCCACCGATCCCACTGTATCTGTCTTTCCCCTCTGTCCCCACCGATCCCACTGTATCTGTCTTTCCCCTCTGTCCCCACCGATCCCACTGTATCTGTCTTTCCCCTCTGTCCCCACCGATCCCACTGTATCCATCTTTCCTCTCTGTCCCCACCGATCCCACTGTATCTGTCTTTCCCCTCTGTCCCCACCGATCCCACTGTATCCGTCTTTCCTCTCTGTCCCCACCGATCCCACTGTATCCGTCTTTCCCCTCTGTCCCCACCGATCCCACTGTATCCATCTTTCCTCTCTGTCCCCACCGATCCCACTGTATCCATCTTTCCTCTCTGTCCCCACCGATCCCACTGTATCCATCTTTCCTCTCTGTCCCCACCGATCCCACTGTATCCATCTTTCCCCTCTGTCCCCACCGATCCCACTGTATCTGTCTTTCCTCTCTGTCCCCACCGATCCCACTGTATCCATCTTTCCCCTCTGTCCCCACCGATCCCACTGTATCCATCTTTCCCCTCTGTCCCCACCGATCCCACTGTATCTGTCTTTCCTCTCTGTCCCCACCGATCCCACTGTATCCATCTTTCCTCTCTGTCCCCACCGATCCCACTGTATCTGTCTTTCCCCTCTGTCCCCACTGATCCCACTGTATCT
Organism: Oncorhynchus mykiss; assembly: GCF_013265735.2. Classification (NCBI taxonomy): domain Eukaryota; kingdom Metazoa; phylum Chordata; class Actinopteri; order Salmoniformes; family Salmonidae; genus Oncorhynchus; species Oncorhynchus mykiss. The sequence goes on along the minus strand of NC_048575.1, from coordinate 74,412,205 downwards.
GTCTTTCCCCTCTGTCCCCACCGATCCCACTGTATCCATCTTTCCCCTCTGTCCCCACCGATCCCACTGTATCCGTCTTTCCTCTCTGTCCCCACCGATCCCACTGTATCTGTCTTTCCTCTCTGTCCCCACCGATCCCACTGTATCTGTCTTTCCCCTCTGTCCCCACCGATCCCACTGTATCTGTCTTTCCCCTCTGTCCCCACCGATCCGAGTGTATCCATCTTTCCTCGCTGTCCCCACCGATCCCACTGTATCTGTCTTTCCCCTCTGTCACCACCGATCCCACTGTGTCCATCTTTCCCCTCTGTCCCCACCGATCCCACTGTATCTGTCTTTCCCCTCTGTCCCCACCGATCCCACTGTATCCATCTTTCCTCTCTGTCCCCACTGATCCCACTGTATCTGCCTTTTCTCTCTGTCCCCACCGATCCCACTGTATCTGTCTTTCCCCTCTGTCCCCACCGATCCCACTGTATCCGTCTTTCTCCTCTGTCCCCACCGATCCCACTGTATCTATTTGATCTTCCTGTACTCATCTAACCTCACTTCTTCTATGGCGTAATCCTGTGGCCATTTTATTACACACACGCCTTATCTTCTCTCCTCGCAGGACGAAAACCGCTATCACGAGGACATCTTCGGTGTCACGCTGCGAACGTACGAGGTCACCAACCGGCTGCGTTCGGAATCCATCGCCTACATTGAGGAAAGCAAAAAGGACTCTGACGAGTGAGTCTTGAGTTTACCCCCGCAACTTTCACTGTGTTCCCCTGTTCTTCTTTCACAGCCACCAACTGTCCCCGGGACATCTCTGCTGTTTTTACATACTGTGCCATACTGGTGGGAGGGACCTGCAGGCTGTAGATACACTGGAGATGCAGTCTCTGGTCTGGTTTATGACTGTTTTCAAAATGCAGAATGGGTAACCATAGAAACCAGTTTAAAAGGGATCCAACTCAACCAACCGGATCACAGTGTATACAAGTGGCTCTGTTGTGTTTTCCGTTCACTCCGTATATTTATAATTCCATTCCATTGTTTCGTAAAGGGGCAATCTTCCATTGGTACAGTCATTTTTTGCACTATTAAATGAATGAAATACACCCATTGATTCTTGTAGAATATAACTTAAAAATGCCTCGAGCTTAGTTCCACTGTCGTATCCCATCAGAACCAAAAATACAAGCTTGTTTTACTCCATCGTTTGTAAACAATGTAATTGTAAGCAAACACTGTTTAGCCTCAAAACATGGTTCAAACCATCATGTTTATATCATGGATGGGCAGTCCTTGCTCTGTCTAGGAATTTAAAGTGGTTACATTTCTCTAGTCCCATCCCTCTGCTTTTGACCGAAACAGTGGAGGGTGGCATTTTGTTGTTGTTTGAACTGCGGTTTGCGCCTTAAGATAATAGCCTCCTTTTTAAACATTTGTCAAATGAATTAAGAAATAAGTCTGGTTTGCACAATGCCTCATTAAAAATCGGCATAGTAATGTATGTGATCAAAGGCCTTGTTACAGAGTGAGCTGGATGAGTAACACCTCTGTCTGTCTCTCTCTTCCTTCTCCTCCTCTCTGTCAGGGTGTTCTGCTAGTAGAACCGTAAGTGGGGTTCTGGAGCTTTCTGATGTGGACCAATCAGTACGCCGCAGGGGGGGCGGGGAAACGAGTGACAGACACTACAGCTGATCGAGAATACTGTGCCAAGTTTTGTACTGTAAAAAATGTTTGTTCTTTTTATATACCAGTTCAGCTTCATCATGGTCTCTGCAATTAGTCTGTAGCAAGGTTGGAAATATTTAGTTTTTTTAGAATTTTGAGATGCGTTTTTTTGTTTATTCCGAAATGGATTACTTTCTGATTTCATTATGCATAATAATGTGTACCTAGTATTATACCAGCCTCTTTGTTGATGCATGAGCAAGATGAGAATATTGGTACATAAATATACTGTTAGCTATTTAATGTTAGAATCAAACCCTTTTGCTAAAGTTTTATATTTGCAGGACTACTTATGGTGAACAAGGTCACAATGCTTTGATTGGAGATTCAGCCTAAGTTCCATTCCCAACCAACTGAATCTAATGCATTTCAACATATACTGTACAAGGCTGAAATGTTGTCAGTCTGAGCTGGTCTACCCTGTTTTGGTGTGTATTCTTTTTATTGAGAGCGAGAGAAAGAAAAAAATACATAAATGCGTGCAGTGAAGAACTATGAACCAGATTTTCTTGACAGTCCATCAAAATGCATTTGTTTCTCTGTCTCTCCGCCTGGCTGTCAGAGTAGCAGCGTTTTCTCCCTATTTTGTGGTCTGATTTCCAACAGGAACTGCATTCAAATGTGGACGAAAGCCATTGCAATGTTTGAAATGTCATCCCGTGGGAGAGCCTATGCATGTGTATCTTCTGTATACATTCATAGCCAATATTTAACAATTACACACAAAAACCAATGCTTATAATCTAGAGGGCTCTGCATCTTCTAAATGGCATACAATATTATCAAGGGGGGAAAAAATCTATGGCACATATCTCTGGCTGCCTTCCTATTTATTCGCTAAGACCAAATACTGAGGTATTGGGGTGCTGTCTGATAGCTTTGAAATAACTTCATATATGGTACATATTTCCAGTGGTAACTGAGTGAGGAAAGGAGTCATGATTTTAAGTGAATCAAGAGGTTGGGTTGCTTTACTTTGCTTGCTGTCCTTGACCAACCATTACCAGAGACGGAAAAGGAAGTGAGACATACAACTCACTCCTTTTTTCTGGTTCTTATACGGTCAATGAACTGCTAATTCATTGGTGCCTATGGGAGAGCCACCACTTAATCAGACCGTTACTGTGAAAGAAAAATGATATGATAAATGGCCTAAGTGGGACATCTTCATTTAACCATGTAACCAGAGTTAAATATGTCTACATGTACAGTAACTATCAATGTAGAGGAACCCCTGTTTGTGCATAGTGTCTTTCTTATCCCCATGTTATCAGATCTGGAATAAATAGCAGGAATCTCAAATGGGAGAAATTTTGAATAGCGGATCTTGAATAGCTAGTTTGGAGCGATTAACCGACCTTTCCAATTTTGTGGGGTTATTAAACAACTAATTGACCGATGTCTGTTTAATTACTTGAATTCCATTTAGTTTTGTTTGTTTTGTGAGCCCACCACGCCAATTCAAAACTTTCACGAGAGAAATCTGAGAAATCAAGTCAAGAACTACACTGAACAAAAATATAAATGCAACATGTTAAGTGTTGATCCCATGAGCTGATATTAAAGATCCCAGAAATGTTCCACACTCACAAAATGCTTATTTCTCTCAAATGTTGTGCACAAATTTGTTTACATCCCTGTTGGTGAGCGTCTCTCCTTTGCCAAGATAATAATTTTTTCTCTCTCTCTCTCTCTCTCTCTCTCTCTCTCTCTCTCGATCTCTCTCTCTCACTCTCTCTCTCTCTCTCTCTCTCTCTCTCTCTCGATCTCTCTCTCTCTCACTCTCTCTCATTGCATTTTAAAGATCAAGAAATGAATAATTAGATCATTGCTTTTTGGTTGTTGTCATGGCAATCCAACTAAGTCGAGTTTACTTCATTGTAAAAGAAGGTTGAGGATGATATTTTAATAAAAATTAAATGTATGATATTCATCCTTTGTCAAAGTACTGTGTTTACCTTAATTTTCCCACTTTAGGCAAAAGGTAATTAAACAGCCTTTTCAATGCGCATTATGTGAAGGCCATTTAGCAGAGCTGATCTGAGTAATCCTGTTTACATTCTAAACATGCCATTGACATTTGGTTGTGATAAAGAAAATATCTCCAATGGTCACCAACTCTGCAGTTACTTGTGTTTTTTCTTTTCTTTCTTCCTTTTATTTCTTAGCTTCTTGTGCTTGCCTGCTCTCTTTCTTTAGCGTTTCCTTTGTTTGCAAATTAAAATGGCCGCAAGCATGATTGAAACGTAATGGATTTCTGTTATCTGAGTCTCTCTGCTACTTACTGGCGCATATAGATTAAGCTTTTAACGGAAAACATTCTGTTTTTATTTAGGGAGAATTAGGCGACTCTGTTCATTGTTCCTATTGCTGAATGTCTTTGTTCCTCCCAAGAACTACAAGTACTTTTGCTTTTTGTTTTTAAGCGTCTTTGAGATTATTTGTAAAATAAAGCGCTATATAAAATGAATATTTTAAAATAATGAATAAATATTATTATTATTTGTTTACTTAGGTTTTTGGGGGATTTGGAATGAGGGCCGCTAAAACTCTGTGATGTAAAATGTGCAACAACAAAAAAATATACAGTACCAGTCAAAAGTTTGGACACACCTACTCATTCTAGGGTTTTTGTATTTTTACTGTTTTCTACATTGAAGAATAGTGAAAACTATGATATAACACATATGGAATATATATATATATATATATATATATATATATATATTAGTCAGTTGGTTTGTGACAGGGTAGGGGTGGTATACAGAAGATAGCCCTATTTGGTAAAAGACCAAGTCCATATTATGGCAAGAACAGCTCAAATAAGCAAAGAGAAATGACAGTCCATCATTACTTTAAGACATGAAGGTCAGTCAATACGGAAAATGTCAAGAACTTTGAAAGTTTCTTTGAGTGCAGTCGCAAAACCATCAAGCGCAATGATGAAACTCGCTCTCATGAGGACCAACACAGGAATGGAAGACCCAGAGTTACCTCTGCTGCAGAGGATACGTTCATTAGAGTTACCAGCCTCAGAAATTGCAACCCAAATAAATGCTTCACAGAGTTCAAGTAACAGACACATCTCAACATCAACTGTTCAGAGGAGACAGCGTGAATCAGGCCTTCATGGTCAAATTGCTTCTAAAGGACACCAATAAGAAGAAGAGACTTGCTTGGGCCAAGAAACACAAGCAATGGACATTAGACCAGTGGATATCTGTCCTTTGGTCTAATGAGTCCAAATTTGAGATTTTTAGTTCCAACCTCCGTGTCATTGTGAGACGCAGAGTAGGTGAACAGATGATCTCTGCATGTGTGGTTCCCACCGTGAAGCATGGAGGAGGAGGTGTGATGATGTAGGGTGCTTGCTGGTGACACTGTCAGTGACTTATTAAGAATTCAAGGCACACTTCATCAGCATGTTTACCACAGCATTCTGCAGCAATATGCCATCCCATCTGGTTTGGAGAGTGATGGAGCGTAATGGAGTGCTGCATCAGATGATCTGGCTTTCACAATCACCCGACCTCAACCCACTTGAGATGGTTTGGGATGAGTTTGACCGCAGAGGGAAGAAAAAGTGCTCAGCATAGACTGTTGGAAAATAATTCCTCATGAAGCTTGTTGAGAGAATGCCAAGAGTGTGCAAAGCTGTCATCAAGGAAAAGGGAGGTTAATTTGAAGAATCTAAAATACAAAATATATTTTGACTTGTTTAACAATTGTTTGGTTACTACATGATTCCATATGTGTTATTTCATAGTGTTGATGTCTTCACTGTTATTCTAAAATGTAGAAAATAATTAAAAAATAAAGAAAAACCCTTGAATGAGTTGGTGTGTCCAAATGTTTGACTGGTACTGTATGTGAATATAGTCTATATATAATATATACAAATAAGAAAAATATTAAACTGAACTATTTGAACCAACTTTTTCTAAGAATGTATTTTGTTTATTTAAATTAATATTATTTGTCTTTTCTGCTTGGTGGAAAGAAGAACACATAAGAAAACAAGCCAGGTTCATGGTCTCCCTGATATCCTTTACGTTGGAGAAAAACAGCAGCACTATATGAATGCATGATGTTCTGTAGCTACTGCTCTATGTCCTCTTGTAAAAAATCTCTGCCTACTTAACAGCACTGTGTCAACGACTACGACTAATGTGACTCATTCCATCCATCCACAGTGTGATGGGACGGACGGTCAATGTGCTTAAGGGGTTTCTGTGTTTGTATTGCTGCTGCTGAATTCCAACAACCCAAACAGCCTCTGCTATGACCCTTAGTGTGGAATTTATCAACCTTGACGGTTTGCATTTTAATGCATACTGCAAGGGCCTTGGCATTTACTTAATAAAACAAAACGTACAGTATGTCAATCATGTGTTTGTTGTCTTTTCTTGTGTGTTTAAACTGTCATGGGATTTTAAATGAGTGGGACGTGGGTAGTGGACTTTAAGGTCAATGTGGATTGTTGTTGATGAGTGTTGCCTGCACTTTTCAAAGATCCAAAAGCTATGGGAGATGTACTGTATACACTTCACATGTCCTGTGTCTTTCCTGTATTGAACTGATTAGAGTTACTGCAAACAAGCCAGCTCTGTGCACTTCCTGCTCTTGTTGTCATTCTCAAAGCCTTCACAACAGGGTAGGGACTCAGAGGTACAATTCAGGCACTGAGATACAATGTGTAGGCGGTGGCACTCAGCTACAGATACAACCCAGCACCATGGAAATCTAACAACAAAGTAAATCAGCCAAACATTAAACCAGCCCCCGTGTCCTCACCCTCCTGTGGATAAGTGGGTGTGCGCCAGAGCGAAAAGCCTACAGCTTCCTAATTAGCATGCCAGTCAAAAGTTTTATGAGGTTGACCTTCCTATTGAGCAAGATACACTACATGATCAAAAGTATGTGGAAACCTGCTCATCGAACATCACATTCCAAAATCATGGGCATTAATATGGAGTTGGTCCCCCCTTTGCTGTTATAACAGACTGCACTGTTGGAACATTGCTGAGGGGACTTGCTTACGGTCAGCCACAAGAGCATTAGTGAGGTTGAGCACTGATGTTGGGCGATTAGGCCTGGCTCACAGTCGGCGTGCTAATTCGTCCCAAAGGTGTTCGATGGGGTTGAGGTCAGGGCTCTGTGCAAAGTTCTAGAATGTCATTGTGTGCTGTAGCGTTAAAATTTCCCTTCACTGGAACTAAGGGGCTCTAACCATGAAAAACAGTCCCAGACCATTATTCCTCCACCAAACTTTACAGTTGGCGCTATGCATTTAGGCAGGTAGCATTCTCCTGGCAGCCATCAAACCCAGATTTGTCTGTTGGTCTGCCAGAGGATGAAGTGTGATTCATCACTCCAGAGAACGCGTTTCCACTGCTCCAGAGTCCAATGGCGGCAAGCTTTACAACACTCCAGCTGACGCTTGACATTGCACATGGCTTGTGTGCGGCTGCTCGGCCATGAAAACCCCTTTCATGAAGCTCCTGACGAACAGTTATTGTGCTGACGTTGGAATGCATTTCAATCAGTTTGGAACTCGGTAGTGAGTCTTGCAACTGAGGACAGACGGTCCCGCTCTGTGAGCTTGTGTGGCCAACCACTTCGTGGCTGAGCCGTTGTTGCTACACACAATAACAGCACTTACAGTTGACCGGGGCAGCTCTTGCCGGGCAGAAAATTGACGAACTGACTTGTTGGAAAGGTGGCAACCTGTGACGGTGCCACATTGAAAGTCACTGAACTCTTCAGTAAGACAATTATCCTGCTAATGTTTGTCTATGGAGAGTGCATGGTTGTGTGGTCGATTTTTTACACCTTTCAGCAAAGGGTGTGGCTGAAATAGCCGAATCCACTAATTTGAAGCCCACATACTTTTGAATATATAATGTAGGTTGGGGAAGCAGTCAGTGGAGCACAGGAGAAAGCTAAGAAGCCCCCTGCACTGATTTCATCATCAGTCACTTTATCATTCTAAACAACATTGAACCTACATCATCAGCACACAAAAAAACACACTCAGATATAGCTTAACTATCTGTTTGTAAGTTTAAAAGGAAACAGAAAAAGGTAGAAAATAATCTCTTTGGGTAAGAAAAATAGATTGTGGTAGAACCATTGTGGTGGAACCGTGGTAGTTGGGAAGAAGTTGGCCAAAGAGTCCCTGCTGCCGTCCGTACTGGAAGATGATGACGCGGAGACAGAGCGAGAGAGAGCGAGTGAGAGCGAGCAGCTGCGTGGGATAGGGAGCCCGACCACCCAGCAGACCTAGGACAGCTCTCAGTAGGGAAACCATCGACAGGCAGGCAGGTGGGCAGATAGACAGACTTAAGAGATTGTTGGAAAGGATCTTTATACAGTCCGGTAAAATAGTAAGCACTGTTGATATGTTCATTGTTGTGGATATCCACCACCACAAGCAAGTCACTGATATCTCCCTCTGGTTAAAAAGCAACCTGTGTACTCTTATCTACTTGATTACTTTGATAACAATGCATATGGAATCATTTAGTAACCAAACAAGTGTTAAACAAGTGAAAATATATTTTTGATTTTAGATTCTTCAAAGTAACCACCCTTTGCCTTCATGACAGCTTTGCACGCTCTTGAAATTCTCTCAACCAGCTTCATGAGGAATGCGCTCTCAACAGCCTTGAAGGCGTTCCGATGCTGAGCACTTGTTGGCTGCTTTTGCTTCACTCTGTGGTCCAACTCATCCCAAACTATCTCAAATGGGTTGAGGTCGGGTGATTATGGAGGCCAGGTCATCTGATGCAGCACTCAAGCACTCTCCTTCTTGTTCAAATAGCCCTTACACAGCCTGGAGGTGTGTTTTGGGCCATTGTCCTGTTGAAAAACAAATGATAGTCCCACTAAAGGCAAACCAGATGGGATGGCATATTGCTGCAGAATACTGTGGTAGTCATGCTGGTTAAGTGTGCCTTGAATTCTAAATAAATCACAGACAGTGTCACCATCAAAGCACCCCCACACCATCACACCTCCACCTCTATGCTTCATTGTGGGAACCACACATGCGGAGATCATCTGTTCACCTACTCTGCGTCTCACAAAGACACAGCAGTTGGAACCAAAAATCTAAAATTTGGATTCATCAGACCAGTGTTGCTTGGCCCAAGCAAGTCTCTTCTTCTTATTGGTGTATTTTATTTGTGGTTTCTTTGCAGCAATTCGACCATGAAGGCCTGATTCACACAGTCTCCTCTGAACAGTTGATGTTGAGATGCGTCTGTTACTTGAACTCTGTGAAGCAGTTATTTGGGTTACAATTTCTGAGGCTGGTAACTCTAATGAACTTATCCTCTGCAGCAGAGTTAACTCTGGGTCTTCATTTCCTGTGGTGGTCTTCATGAGAGCCAGTTTCATCGTAGCGCTTGATTTTTTGTTTTTCTTGGTTTTTGCGACTGCACTTGAAGAAACTTTCAAAGTTCTTGAAATGTTCCCGTATTCCTACCACAAACTCTGAACATTTTCATCTGGATCTTCGCAACTAGCTAACCGCAATCCCGGGTGACCACTCCTGGCTATCGTTTCCATCCCGGAGCAAGCACCAATTAGCCTGAAGCTAGCCCAGGCAGGGTTTTGTGCTAGCACCGAAGCCCACTCCCGTGCTACAATATTCTGAACCCTTCTACTGCCGGTATGGGGCACGGAACCCCGGCAATCGTCATAATCTGCCCGAAGATTCCAACAGGCCCCTCGGGCACGACGTCCGCTGAAGGCCCATTCTGCTAACAGCGGCCTACTAGCTACCTAGAGCTACTTGGAACCCTACTAATTCCACAACTGATCTATCGACGTCACCGCACAAGGAGGCAAAAACAGACTTACCCCCATCTGCTAACTGCCAGCTTGCTTGCCTCGGTCTGCTAACTGCTAGCTTGCCTGCTCCACACACCTCCACAGTCACATTTCAGCAGTGTAACATTTCTTAGATCCTTCATCTGTCTCCCCCCTACCCTGCAGCAGGACAGTGACCCGGTCAGCGTCCGGTCGCCACTCCAGCCCAGAGGGGGATGTGACAGAGGGCTGGGAGAAGGGAGGATGAGGGGGAGGAAGAGGAGGAAGAAGAGGGCAGTGGAAGTGGTGTCGATGAAGACTGACAGGAGAGGGGAAGGGTTGCAGATGACAACTATAACACTGACTTGGAGCTGGGAGGCAGGTGGTTGCGTCGTTACATGAAATCAGTCCTTTTTGCATCCCTTTAATATTTTAAATAGAAATTGTGCAACAATATTGGATTTTAAAAGCGTGTTATATTAAATGAAGAACCCTTTATTACAGACCAGATGGAAAATTCAACAAATCAGATTTTTGTATGAATAAAGATTTGCTAAAGTGCCATAATTCAGCATTTTGACATCTCCCTCTGTGCCTTCTCTCAAATCAAATCAAATTTTATTACACTTGTTAAGCAGATGTTATTGTGGGTGTAGTGGAATGCTTGTGCTTCTAGCTCCGACAATGCAGTAATATCTAAGTAATAGTAATAATGTCTAAGTAATATCTAACAGTTTCACAACATATACCCAAAACACACGTAAATCTAAGTAAGGAATGGATTGTTTTTTTGGTCCATTAAAATAACATCAAATTGATCAGAAATACAGTGTAGACATTGTTAATGTTGTAAATGACTATTGTAGCTGGAAACGGCTGATTTGTAATGGAATATCGACATAGGCGTACCGAGACCCGTTATTTTTTACATTTATTTTATTTGATCTTTATTTAACCATCTGTGACCTGGCCAAGATATAGCAAAGCAGTGTGACACAAACAATACAGTGACACGTGGAATAAACAAAAGTACAGTCAATAACACAATAGAAAAGTCTATATACAGTGTGTGCAAATGGAGTAAGGCAATAAATAAGCCATAGTAGCGAAGTAATTACAATTTAGCAAATTAACACTGGAGTGATAGATGTGCAGATGAGGATGTGCAAGTAGAGATACTGGGGTGCAAAAGAGCAAAAAAGTAAATAAAAACAATATGGGGATGGGGTAGGTAGTTGGATGGGCTTATTACAGATGGGCTGTATACAGCTGCAGCGATCAGCTGCTCAGATACCTGATGCTTAAAGTTAGTGAGGGAGATATAAGTCTCCAGCTTCAGTTATTTTTGCAATTTGTTCCAGTCATTGGCAGCAGAGAACTGGAAGGAAAGGCGGCCAAAGTAGGAATGACCAGTGAGATATACCTGCTGGAGCGACCAGTGAGCTGAGATAAGAGGGAGATTTACCTAGAAAAGACTTATAGATGACCTGGTGCCAGTGGGTCTGGCGACGAATATGTAGCAAGGGCCAGCCGACGGGAGCATACAGGTCGCAGTGGTGGGTGGTATATGGGGCTTTGGTGACAAAACGGATGGCACTGTGATCAACTGCATCCAGTTTTCTGAGTTGAGTGTTGGAAGCTATTTTGTAAATGACAAAGTCGAGGATCGGTAAGATATTCAGTTTTATGAGGGTATGTTTGGCAGCGTGAGTAAAGGATTGGAGATGCTTAATATGAGTCTGGAATGAGAGTTTACAGTCTAGCCAGATACCTAGGTATTTGTAGTTGTCCACATATTCTAGGTCAGAACCGTCCAGAGTAGTGATGCTAGTCGGACTGGCGGGTGCGGGCAGCGATCGGTTGAAGAGCATGCATTTAGTTTTACTAGTGTTTAAGAGCAGTTGGAGGCCACGGAGGGAGTGTTGTATGGCATTGAAGCTCGTTTGGAGGTTAGTTAGCACAGTGTCCAAAGAAGAGCCAGATGTATACAGAATGGTGTCGTCTGCTTAGAGATGGATCAAGGAATCACCTGCAGGATGAGCGACATTGTTGATATATACAGAGAAAATAGTCAGCCCGAGAATTGAACCCTGTGGTACCCCCATAGAGACTTCCAGAGGTCCGGACAACAGGCCCTCCGATTTGACACACTTAACTCTATCTGAGAAGTAGCTGGTGAAACAGGCGAGGCAGTCATTTGAGAAACCAAGGCTGTCGAGTCTGCCAATAAGAATACAGTGATTGACAGAGTCGAAAGCCTTGGCCAGGTTGATGAAGACAGCTGCACAGTATTGTCTTTTATCCATGGCGGTTATGTCATCGTTTAGTACATTGAGCGTGGCTGAAGTGAGCCGTGACCAGATCAGAAAAAAGATTGCATAGCGGAGAAGGTACGGTGAGATTCAAAGTGGTCATTGATCTGTTTGCTAACTTGGCTTTCAAAGACTTTAGAAAGGCCGGGCAGGATGGATATAGGTATGTAGCAGTTTGGGTCTAGAGTGTCACCCCCCTTGAAGAGGGGGATGGCCGCGGTAGCTTTCCAATATTTAGGAATCTCAGACGATACGAAAGAGAGGTTGAACAAACTGGTAATAGGGGTTGCAACAATGGCATTCTACAGGATGCTACAGGATGCAAATTTCTGTTCGAAGAGGAGGTGTTGTTTCCTACCTTCACCACCTGGAGGCGACCCGTCAGGAAGTCAGGACCCAGTTTCACAAGGCAGGGTTCAGACCCAGGGCCTCGAGCTTAATGATGGATTGGGAATCACATAGGGCGGTGCGCAACAGGCCCAGCATCGTCCTGGTTGGGGTTTGGCCTGGGTAGGCCATCAAGAATTTGTTCTTAACTGACTGGCCTATTTAAATAACGGTTCAATTAAATATAAAAATAAATATCCTAAGATTATCATTTATTTAATGTGATTCAATTTAAGATTAAAAAAACCTGTCCCTCATTTTAAGGTCAACTCTGTTACGTGAACTAAACTTTCATTTTTTTTTTTTTACATTTCATTCATTTTAAACTATTTTTTAATTTTTATTCAAAAGGGACATTGAACATCTGATAGTCAAATCATAGTACGAAAGCACATGAGGTTCTTCTTTTTTGGGCCATTTTCTGGTGTTTTGTGGTGGAAAACTGAGTGGGTCAAGCATAACACGTCAACCCTGTTACCCATAGATAGACAGTCTAGAAATGTCTTAACAATTTTTTAAAAATGCATTCAATCAATTGCCACTCCCTGTTGTGAACAACAAGCTTCCATTCCTCTGGTCACAAGCACATGGCTGATGGCTGATGAAATCGTCTTTCCTGTTATGGTCAACCCTGCTACTTTATTTGTCACGTAATAGGCACTTTTTGAAGGGGATGGGAAAACACGTTTTTTATTAAGTTGAGCAAGTGCTCCTTGTGACAGAATGTTAAAATTGCATGAAATAAACACCACCCAAAAGGGACTCATTTTGTGGAACGAAACAGGTAGCACATTGTAGTGCTGTGAGTTCTTATTAAAATGGAGAATGAGAGAGAGAGTTGGGTGAATCACACGTTCTGATAAAGGGCATCAGAGTCGGAGAGCTAAGGGGCAGAGTGTGTGGTTTGTCACTCTCGGTCTCTCGTCTCGGGGAAAAGAAATGGCTGATGTGAGTCATGCGTTTGTCATTAACCGTTTCATCTCTGATAGATCGATCTTCTGACATTCACATGCTCTTTCTGTTTTCTCTCTCTAGGAAGCATCATCATTAACACTTTCACTTCTCTCTCTCTCCTCTCTCCCTTCCCTTCCCTCTCCTCCCCTCCCCACCTCCTCCCCCTCCTCTTCCTCTCTGCTTTTCCTCCTGATAAAAATGCAGAAACAAACACCCACACACACTCCTCAAATTTTATTTGTGACCTGCACCGAATACAACAGTGAAATTATTACTTACGAGCCCTTAATTAATTATTACTTACAAGCCCTTAACAGACAATGCAAAATACCTAAAAAAGTAAGAGACAAGAATAACTAATTATTAAAGAGCAGCAGTAAATAACAATAGCGGGGCTATATACAGGGGTACCGTACCGGTACAGAGTCAATGTGCGGGGGCAACGGTGTCAATGTAATTGAGGTAATATGTACATGTAGGTAGAGTTATTAAAGTAATTTTGTATAGATAATAACAGAAAGTCGAAAGCAGAATTTCGTGCCAATAGCCTGGGTAGCAATTTGATTAGCTGTTCAGGAGTCTTATGGCTTGGGGGTAGAAGATATTTAGGAGCCTCTTGGACCTAGACTTGGCGCTCTGGTACCGCTTGCCATGCGGTAACAGAGAGAACAGTCTATGACTAGGGTGGCTGGAGTCTTTGACAATTTATAGGGCCATTCCTCTGACACCTCCTGGTATACTCCACACCAGCATAGGTCTATGGTGGTATGTAGACAGCTATGAAAAATACAGATGAAAACTCTCTAGGTAGATAGTGTCTACAGCTTATCATGAGATACTTTACCTCAGGCGAGAAAAACCTCGAGACTTCCTTAGATATCGTACACCAGCTGTTGTTTACATAAACATAAGATATTACAGTTTTTAATATCCCGTTGGTAGGATAAACATGCTTTCAGTTAGTCCCATTTCTTTTCATGCGACTGAAAGTTAGCTAGCAGGACTGAAGGCATTGGCAGATTTTCCACTCGTCGCCTGATCCTCTCAAGGCACCCTGATCTCTTTCTGAAAAAATCTGTGTTTCCTCCAGCGAATAACAGGGATCTGGGCCGGGTCGGGTGTCCGTATTATATCCCTCCCGTCTGACTCAATGACGAAGAACTCTTCGTCCAGTTTGAGTTGAGCAATCGCAGTTCTGATGTCCAGAAGTTATTTTCGGTCATAAGAAACGGTAGCAGCAACATTATTTAGAAAACAAGTTACGTGCAACGCAATAAAACAAACAAAATAGCATGGTTGGTTAAGAGCCGATAAGACAGCAGTTTTCCCCTCCGGCGCCATTCTCAACAGATTCCTGTTGTGCATCTTAATGACTTTATGTAGGCATTGTATCAAGGCTTCTTTCACCATAAGTAAAGTTCATCTGGTACATGAATGAGCTATTACCCAGTATCCACTACCAAGTCCCCAGACGTGGTGAAATGAACCGCAAGGGACTTTAATGACCAAAGTCACATTGACAGCTAGGCCATCTCAGAGGGATATGCAGAAATGCCAAGTCCTTTTACTCACTGTTTTGATAGTGAGGGGCTCTGATGGTGAAACAAGTGTGGCCGGGTCAGACCTGTGTCCAACTACTATTTGAAATCGTTCAAATAGTTTGAGAGTTTGCTTTAGCCTGTCTGAAGTGCCCAGTGGATGGGAATTGCAGTGTTGGGCCTATTCTATTGGTTCCATTGCATCAGCCAAGTTCTATCAAGTCCAGCTGAAGTATTTTAAAGGATTTCAAACAGTATTTGAACCCAAGTCTTGAGTCTGCTTGGTTCTGTTGTAGATGTGAGGGAGGTATGTGACCCAACGGGCCAGACTGGGTACAGGGAGGCGTGTAGAATATTCAATGTGGTCCCTGTAATCTATTTTCTGGCCATGATGCACCACGGTCTAAGACCAGACCAGGCCAGTGCCCTGTTTGAATAATGTAAAAATGTTCCCTTCCACGGTCTCTCCCTCATGCTCCCTTGGGTCTCCTCCTCGAATAAGCTTTGAGAGGGAAGCAACGAATTGAGGAAACAAGCAAAGTAAGGATTTGACAGCTATTAAGTCTTCAGACACAGTTTCAAATCAAATCTTATTAGTCACATACACATATTTAGCAGATGTTATTGCAGGTGTAGTGAAATGCTTGTGTTCCGAACTCCAACAGTGCAGTAGTATCTAACAATTCACAACAATACATACAAATCTAAAAGACGAGCAATGTCGGAGTGGCACTGACTATAATACAAACCGGGTGGTAGCCGGCTAGTGATGGCTATTTAACAGTTTGATGGCCTTGAGATAGAAGCTGTTTATCCGTCTCTCGGTTGCAGCTTTGATGCACCTGTACTGACCTCGCCTTCTGGATGATAGCGGGGTGATCAGGCAGTGGCTCGGGTGGTTGTTGTCCTTGATGATCTTTTTGGCCTCCCTGTAACATTGGTGCAGTCGGTGTCCTGTAGGCCAGGCAGTGTGCCCCTATTAATGCGTTGGGCAGACCGCACAACCCTCTGGAGAGCCCTACGGTTGGGGGCCGTGCAGTTTCTGTACCAGGCAGTGATACATCCTATAGGATGTTCTCAATTGTGCATCTGTAGAAGTTTGTGAGTGCTTTTGGTGAAAAGCCGAATTTCTTCAGCCTCCTGAGGTTGAACGCTGTCTGTGTGGGTGGACTAATTCAGTTTGTCCGTGATGTGTACGCAGAGGAACTTAAAACTTACTACCCTCTCCACTACTGTCCCGTCGATGTGGATAGGGGGGTGCTCCCTCTGCTGTTTCCCGAAGTCCACAATCATCTCCTTCGTTTTGTTGATGTTGAGTGTGAGGTTATTTTCCTGCATGGCTTTATTATGTGTGCCTGCGTCGGCTACACAGGCTACAGAACATCTCTATTTATTCAGGCAATGTCCACGTTATTCTCACATATTTTATAATAATTTGAATATCAGTGCATTGGCAAGGCCTACAATTATTTATTTTTTTCCTTTCTGCATATTAGGCCCTATATGTACAATTATATAAAGTGTATAACATTGAGTTTCCGTTGTCTGGTTGAACTCTGCTTAAAGGATGCATAGTCCTAGTCCTACGATGTTGTATTTGCATATATTTACTTTTTCCCCCTCTAAGTACACATGTGGAACTGCATAAAAATCATTTTTATTTTAGTTTCAAACCATTTTCAAACATTGATTCCTATGTCACACATTGGCCCCATTATTTATAGAAAGACCCATATGGTGTACCGCCCAAGCCTAATAAGAGGTCCTTCAATAAAAACAAGGTCATTCTGCCATCCTTACGATGGGTGAGGTGCATTCCTAATAGGAAATAAAACAGACAGACAGACACCTGCTCTCACGGCCCACTTGCTTCATTCGAGAGCACATCCTTCTCTCTTCATGAAAAAAGAGAGGTAGAAAAACAAACAAAATAATCTCACTTTGTGTGAAATATGTTCTACAGGGCACCAAAGTGCCGGTGGTTCCCTTGGTAACCAACGCTTCCCTGCTGAAGCTCAACCTCAGAGATAATTGGATGGAAGGGGTGGGCGGGGCCA
The DNA here is from genome assembly GCF_013265735.2 of Oncorhynchus mykiss. Lineage (NCBI taxonomy): Eukaryota > Metazoa > Chordata > Actinopteri > Salmoniformes > Salmonidae > Oncorhynchus > Oncorhynchus mykiss. The sequence goes on along the minus strand of NC_048575.1, from coordinate 74,395,417 downwards.
CCATGTTAAAGGAGAACTGTTACATCACAGGGGGTGCTCTTCCAACCTCCGCTCCGGGGCCTCAGGGGGCTCAGGGGGGCGGGGGTGCAACCCACACACACCTGTGTGCCACCCTCACCCTCACCCCCTGCCACCCTGGTTGTGCCTCGACACCTACAGTGGGGCCCTATTTAAAATTGTCAGTGTCTAGCTAGCGCCACACACAGTTCATGATCCAGGGGAGAGGAGTGAGAGGAGAGCGAGTGTTGTTATTTTTACATAAAGGACCCTGGTTGGCCCTTAAGGGTCTACCTGCTGACGTTCATTCCCTCAGCAGTCGATATGTCAGATTGTTCCACCGCTGAGTGTATCATTATATTCACCGTCACAATTCCAATTGTCCTTATTGCACAACTAATAACTGTCACTCCCAATGCCTTAATGACACTGCTATTAGAATAATAGGTTAACCGATGACAAGGAGAGGATAGAAAATGATCCACTGTGGGATATACACATAGATATCTGCTAAATTCAGATCACGTTAGGTCTTTACCATTGCATTAAGGAGCTCCATTTTCCCTAGGAACATCAAGACTGGAAGAGACAAAACAGAATGCTCAGTGTGTTCCTCTGCCAGAGGTTGACCTGGGGGAGAACAGACTGGGGAAGCATGGTACCCGATCCCTTTCCATTATGCTTCTGGAGGACACCCTCCTGGTCTCGCCTCTCCAGGAACCAGCTGCCTGACAGGGATGCACAGCACCTGGCCCAAGACCTGACCTCCAACACCAAGCTGGAGACACTAGCTCTTAGTCACAACACCATGGGAGATGCAGCCGGTAGGGTTTGGATACATTGTGTGTGTGTGTGTGTGTGTGTGTGTGTGTGTGTGTGTGTGTGTGTGTGTGTGTGTGTGTGTGTGTGTGTGTGTGTGTGTCTGGTTAAGTGTTGTGTTAAGAAGCAGTGCAGCTTGGTTGGATTGTGTTTCAGAGGATGCACGGCTCTCGACCTTTGCCTCTCCCAAGATTGTACGGGAGTTGCAGCGATGAGACAAGACTGTAATTACCAATTGGGGAGAAAAAAGGGTAAAAAAGCAAGATTATGTGTTCGAGTCTCACAGTTATAAAGAAATGACTGTTATAAAGAAGACTGGATTACAGTCTCCACTCCACAGTCACCTCTGGTTTACACTTGCAAAAGTATTCATCCCCCTTGGTATTTTTCCTATTTTGTTGCATTACAACCTGTAATTGAAATCGATTTTTATTTGGATTTCATGTAATGGACATACACAACATAGTCCAAATTGGTGAAGTGAAATGGAAAAAATAACTTGTTTCAAAAAATGTCAAATTAAAAATTTCTTGAAAAGTGGTGCATGCATATGTATTCACCACCTTTGCTATGAAGCCCCTAAATAAGATCTGGTGCAAACAATTACCTTCAGAAGTCACATAATTAGTTAAATAAAGTTCACGTGTGTGCAATCTAAGAGTCACATGATCTCAGTACATATACACCTGTTCTGAAAGGCCCCAGAGTCTGCAACACCACCAAGCAAGCGGCACCATGAAGACCAAGGAGCACTCCAAACAGGTCAGGGACAAAGTTCTGGAGAAGTACAGATCAGGGTTGGGTTATAAAAAAATATCTGAAACTTTGAACATCCCACAAAGCACCATTAAATCCATTATTAAAAAAATTAAAGAATATGGCACCACAACAAACTTGCCAAGAGAGGGCTGCCACCAAACCTCACGGACCAGGCAAGGAGGGCATTAAATCAGAGAGGCAACAAAGAGACCAAAGATAACTCTGAAAGAGCTGCAAAGCTCCACAGCGGATATTGGAGTATCTGTTCATAGGACCACTTTAAGCCGTACACTCCACCGAGCTGGGCTTTACAGAAGGGTGACCAGAAAAAAGCCATTGCTTGAAGGAAAAAAATATGCAAACACATTTGGTGTTTGCCAAAAGGCATGTGGGAGACTCCCCAAACATTTGAAAGAAAGTACTCTGGTCAGATGAGACTAAAATTCAGCTTTTTGGTCATCAAGGAAAACGCTATGTCTGGTGCAAACCCAACACCTCTCATCACCCCGAGAACACCCTCCCCACAGTGAAGCATGGTGGTGGCGTTCCAGAAGGATAACCATCTCTGCAGTACTCCACCTGCCGCCATCACTTCGGTGAAGCATGGTGGTGGCAGCGTCATGCTGTGGGGATGTTTTTCATCAGCAGGGACTGTGAAACTGGTCAGAATTGAAAGAATGATGGATGGTGCTAAATACAGGGAAATTATTGAGGGAAACCTGTTTCCGTCTTCCAGAGGTTTGAGACTGAGATGGAGGTTCACCTTCCAGCAGGACAATGACCCTAAGCATACTGCTAAAGCAACACTCAAGTGCTTTAAGGGGAAACATTTAAATGTCTTTGAATGGCCTAGTCAAAGCCCAGACCTTAATCCAATTGAGAATCTGTGGTATGATTTAAAGATTTCTGTACACCAGTGGAACCCATCCAACTTGATTTTTTTTCTTGAAGAATGGGCAAAAATCCCAGTGGCTAGATGTGCCAAGCTTATAGAGACATACCCCAAGAGACTTGCAACTTTAATTGCTGCAAAAGGTGGCTCTACAAAGTATTGACTTTGGGGGGGTGAATAGTTATGCACGCTCAAGTTCTCTGTTTTTTATCCGATTTCTTGTTTGTTTCACAATTAAAATATTTGGCATCTTCAAAGTGGTAGGCATGTTGTGCAAATCAAATGACTGTCACATCCTGACCTTAGTTCCTTTTTTATGTCTCTATTTTGGTTTGGTGAGGGCGTGAGTTGGGGTGGGCATTCTATGTTTTTCATTCTATGTTTTGTTCTGTGTGTTGTATTTCTATGTGTTTGGCCTGGTATGGTTTCCAATCAGAGGCAGCTGTCAATCGTTGTCTCTGATTGAGAACCATACTTAGGTACTCTGTTCCTACCTGTGTTTGTAGGTAGTTGTTTTCTGTTTTTGTATTCTGTACCAGACAGAACTGTTTCGGTTTCTTTCATTCTCTTTTTGTTGTTTTTTCATTCAGTGTTCAATTCATAAATAAAGATGAACACGTATCACGCTGCACCTTGGTCCTCACCTTCTTCAACCCACGACAGTCCTTACAATGACAGAAACCCCCCAAAAATAAATTTTAATTCCAGGTTTTCAGGCAACAAAAAAGGAAAAATGCCAAGGAGGGTGAATACTTTCGCAAGCCACTATAGTTCCCAGCACTTTGGCTATTAAATGAACAGATGTCATCTGTTATAACTCACCCTGCACAACAAAAGTGAATCTCTTAAATTTCAAGGTCTCAATTTCCTAATCAATCCCTCAATGTGAGCGTGTTTCTCAGCATTAATAATATCTGTTTCAGACAACTGAAATACTGCAGTCAGTGATGATCATTGAGTGTATAAAACACACGCATACACACACATACACACACACACACTAGTAGTGACATTTTGATGCAGAGCAGGCAGCCACAGACCACAGCTTCTGTAGTAGATTGTGGCATTCAAAGGTCAAGAAATCTCCTTCATTAAAAGTCTACTCAATTAGGACGTGAATGAGATTTGTGACATAAACCCTCTGGTGCTGATGAGAGTGAATGACAAACCAGATGGTGCAGCTTCAGACAAGATCCCATAATTGAAACAGAGACAATTGCTTCATTTAAGTAGGGGGAAAGGAACCATCTCCATGGTAATGTTATATTTGAGCTTGTTGGTTGTACCTGCACCAAAACTCCAGTATTTTTCCTTCATAGCTTGTTCTCCATCTTTGTTCTAAATAGGGAGCAAAAAGGGTGTTTTATTATGGCTCTTTCTCACCCCTCTGCAGCAGACAGATGGTGAGCAATGTGTTTGGAACATCGTATCACAATAAAACCACAGAACCAAATCGTGAGAATTGCAATACATATCGTATCGGTACCTAAGTATCTTATCGTGAGGTCCCTGGCAATTCCCCGCCCTAATGATTAACTGTATCAATCAAGATATACTGACATTTTATTGGTTTACATTCACTGTTATTACCTTTCTTCAATGCCACATTAGGTAAATCGAGAGCCATCACTATCTATAACGGTTAATACCATGTTTTGGAAGGAGTTCTAATCATTGTGATGGAAATGTTTTCACTGAGGGTATTGCTCTCTATTGTGTTTCTTCTCAATTAGTCTACAGTGCCTCTTCTCGTCTGCAAATTGGAATTGGACTGGTCAAACCCAAAACGCTGGTTGACTTGAACAAGACAAACTGGCACAGACAGACAGAAAACACAGGTATAAATACCCTGGGGATAAGTGGGAAAGATGGGCGACACCTGGAGTGGGGTCGGAGACAAGCACAAGGACAGGTGAAACAGATCGGGGCGTGACAGTTTTAGTTTAGAAAACAATCTTTCCGCAGAAGAGACAGTTACAGGGATGGTTAAACACGGCTTGATTGCCATAGCAACATCAGGGAAACTGGGCAGAAGGGAGTGGTGATTCAAATACAGCAATTCTGCAACATCTTTAATTGAGCCTCTCATTCTCCTTAATTGCTGGCCTCAGCACATTACAGAAAGAAAGCTCTGGGGGACAGGTCGTCTGGATACTGGACAGCCAATAAATTGGCAGATGCAAACAGATTATTACCTTTAGCGGACAACAGTACTTGAGGGCTCAAACAAAAAAATCAGTTTGCGATTTCGTTCATACTAGTGAACCGACATTTGAGATGTGTGGTAGCAAAATCAACAGTCGGTATATCTCTGATATATCTTGGCATGCATCATTCAAGACTAAGTTTAAATTGTGTGCAGCGCAATGGACATAATGCACAATGTCTCAGAAAAGAATGTCTGGGTAGCTACTATGGGCCAGTCACATACTGTAGCTACTATGGGCCAGTCACATACTGTAGCTACTATGGGCCAGTCTCATACTGTAGCTACTATGGTCCAGTCACATACTGTAGCTACTATGGGCCAGTCACATACTGTAGCTACTATGGGCCTCCACATAGAACAAAAGAGAGCGAATACTTCAGGAGAACTGCTCGATGTATAATTTATAAAAAGTCTATAGTAAATAGCAGCTAAATATAGCTACACTGCACAATATAGCTACACTGCACAATGAAACAACCTCCAGTGAGCTAGTGTTATTTTTTTATTTGTTTTATTTAACTAGGCAAGTCAGTTAAGAACAAATTGTTACTTACAATGACGGCCTAGGAACAGTGGGTTAACTGCCATGTTCAGGGGCAGAACGACCTTGTCAGCTCGGAGATTTGATCTAGCAACCTTTCGGTTACTGGCCCAATGCTCTAACCACTAGGCTACCTGCCGCCAAGGTTGACTGACTGTATTACTTGACATTAATAGACTGGTTTAACGCAAAACAACTTTCTATCCAAGCTGGGAGAGTATGCAAGGACTTCTCATGTCATGCATGTTCAGGTAGGCTATACAGGACAGTTGTAAATTGTTTTCAAATAAATTGGTAGCTGATTAGTATGCTATTGCATCAAAAATGTATTTTACAATCTGCATTATTTAAATGTCGAACTTTAATTACTAAACAAGTAATTATATTATTGTCGCCAACCAGCAGTCTAAATGACAGCATTGCGACACTGTGTATAGCTTCATGAAATGTTTGGCTTAACATGAGAAAATTATGACCAAATAGGCATTCCAATGAACATTTATCCATTAGCTAAAGAAAAGCTATAGGCTACATCCCCTGGCACCACAGAAAGTATATCCTCGATTCGATAGGCAGCCGCATACACATTTCAACACCTTGGACAGCTGTGAGTGGCTGTCTGGTTGACATATTCAATTTATTTCATTCTTTCTTAGGAATGGGGGCCAGAGAAACTGTGTTACGCCAGTGCACCTAGTCCTCACCGTTTGAACGCCAGAGGCCAAGGAAAGCACAATGATAATTGTTAACCCATTTATATTGATTTCTCTGATCTTGTTTAAATGATTGATTAGGTGATCTAAATCGGTCTCATAATGGTCTGGGGAAGGATGGAGCTTTAGGAGAGGCTCTATGAGAAAACAACACTCAAGATGACATCAATATAAGGTTTTTTGCCTGTTATGCTTATACACTTTTCTCAACTAACATTCAGAGTTATTAAACAGATGCTCCTAATAAAGACAGCATAGTAAAACAGAAAGGTTTGGATTTAAACTCATGACTTTATTTGCAGAAATTTTGTTGCAAAACTTTAAAAGACCTATGCCATCACTTCAGAATGTAAGAACATTATTTGAAAGGCAACAGTTTTATTTTGCTTTTATTTTGCTTGCCTCAAACCCTAAACACGTATTATTGTCTCTCCCCCACAGTAACAATCGGGTAACCCCTGAAGGTGCGATCCGCTAAAAAATAAAATAAAAAGTAACTCAATAAAATAACAATAACGAGGCTATAAACAGGGGGTACCGGTACCGAGTCAATGTGCAGGGGTACAGGTTAGTCGGGGTAAGATGTACATGTAGGTAGGGGTAAAGTGACTATGCATAGATAATAAACAGCGAGAAGCAGCAGTGTAAAAACAAAGGAGGGGGAGTGTCAATGTAAATAGTCTGGGTGGCCATTTGATGAATTGTTCTGCAGTCTTATGGCTTGGGGGTAAAGGTGCCTTTTGGACCTAGACTTGGCGTTCCGGTACCACTTGCCGTGTGGTAGCAGAGAGAACAGTCTATTACTTGGGTGACTGGAGTCTTTTTTTGGGTATTCCTCTGACACCGCCTAGTATATACAGTACCAGTAAAAAGTTTGGACACACCTACTCATTCAAGGTTTTTCTTTATTTTTACTACTTTCTACATTGTAGAATAATAGTTAAGACATCAAAATGATGAAATAACACATGGAATCATGTAGTAACCAAAAATATTTGAGATTCTTCAAAGTAGCCACCATTTTCCTTGATGATGGCTTTGCACACTCTAGGCATTACTTGGTTGTCAAAACATCAAATGGTTTGCATGATACTTATTCTGCCACTCTAATTTTTTACCCAACTTGCTAACACTGACAGCAAAGCTAGTAAAGCTGTTGCATTATACTTACGTCACTGTTTGTTTACCCCTAGTTTTTTTACCGGTACGCTGGCTGGCTAGCGAGAGAAGTTAATCTCGATCTATTTCGCTGGTCTAAGATATGCCACGTAACTACTGTACACTGAACAAAAATATAAACACAACATGTAAAGTGCTGATCCCATGTTTCATGTTCTGAAATAGAAGATCCCAGAAATTCATGTTTCATGAACTGAAATAAAAGATCCAAGAAATGTTTCATACACATAAAAGCTTAATTCTCTCAAATGTTGTGCACAAATGTGTTTACATCTCTGTTAGTGGGCATTTCTCCTTTACCCAAATAATCCATCCACCTGACAGGTGTGGCATATCAAGAAGCTGATTAAATAGCATGATCATTACACAGGTGCACAATGCTGGGGACAAGAAAAGGCCACTGTAAAATGTGCAGTTGTGTCACGCAACACAATGCCACAGATATCTTTTGAAGGAGCAAGCAATTGGCATGCTGACTGCAGGAATGTCCACCAGAGCGGTTGTCAAATAATTACATGTTAATTTCTCTACCATAAGCCACCTCCAACGTTGTTTTTGAGAATTTTGCAGTATGTCCAACCTGCCGCAGACAACATGCCCAGGACCTCCGGCTTCGTGATCAGTGGGATCATCTGAGACCAGCCACCCGGACAGCTGAGGGTTTGCACAACCAAAGAATTTCTGCACAAATTGTCAGAAACCGTCTCAGGGAAGCTCAACTCCATGCTTGTCGTCCTCACCAGGGTCTTGACCTGACTGCAGTTAAGCATCGTAACTGACTTCAGTGGACAAATGCTCACCTTCGATGGCCACTGGCACACTGGAGAAGTGTGCTCTTCACAGATGAATTTCGGTTTCAACTGTATGAGGCAGATTTGCTGATGTCAACATTGTGAACGGTGGGGTTATGGTATAGGCAGGCATACGCTACGGACAATGAGCACAATTGCATTTATCGATATCAATTTTAATGCACAGAGGTACAGTGACAAGATCCTGGAGGCCAATGTCATGCCAGTCATCAGCCTCCATCACCTCATGTTTCAGCATGATAACGTACGGTCTCATGTTGCAAGGATCTGTTCATAATTCCTGGAAGCTGAAAATGTCCCAGTTCTTCCATGGCCTGCATACTCACCAGACATGTCACACTTGGAGCATGTTTGGGATGCTCTGGAGTGACCTGTACGACAGCATGTTCCAGTACCTGCCAATATTTAGCATCTTCGCATAGCCATTAAAGAGGAGTGGGACAACATCCCACAAGCCACAATCAGCAGCCTAATCAATTCTATGCGAAGGAGATGTGTCACGCTGCATGAAGGAAATGGTGAAGGAAATTCTGACTGGTTTTCTGATCCATGCCCCTAACTTTATTTTAAGGTACCTGTGACCAACAGATGCACATGTGTTTAATTTTTATTTCATTTATTTCACCTTTATTTAACCAGGTAGGCCACTTGAGAACAAGTTTTAATTTACAACTGCGACCTGGCCAAGATAAAGCAAAGCAGTGCAACAAAAACAACAACACAGAGTTACACATAAACAAACGTACAGTCAATAACACAAAAGAAAAGAAAAATAGAAAAATCTAGGTACAGTGTGTGCAAATGTAGAAGAGTAGGGAGCTGGGCAATAAGTAGGCCCTAGAGGTGAACATAATTACAATTTAGCATTAGTACTGGAGTGATAGATGTGCAAGTAAAGATACTGGGGTGCAAAAGAGCAAGAGGGTAAGTAACAATATGGGGATGATGTAGACGGGTGTGCTATTTACAGATTGGCTGTGTACAGGTACAGTGATCGGTAAGCTTCTCAGACAGCTGATGCTTAAAGTTAGAGAGGGAGACATAAGACTCCAGCTTCAAAGATTTTTGAAATTCGTTCCAGTCATTGGCAGCAGAGAACTGGAAGGAAAGACAGCCAAAGGAAGAGTTGGCTTTGGGGATGACCCGCGCAATATACCTGCTGGTATTGAACCCTGTGGCAACCCCATAGAGACTGCCAGAGGTCCGGACATCAGGCCCTCCGATTTGACACACTGAACTCTATCCGAGAAGTAGTTGGTGAACCAGGCGAGGCAGTCATTCTAGAAGCCAAGGCTATTGAGTCTGCCGATAAGAATGCGGTGATTGACAGAGTTGAAAGCCTTGGCCAGGTCGATGAAGACGGCTGCACAGTACTGTCTTCTATCGATGCCGGTTATGATATCGTTTAGGACCTTGAGCGTGGCTGAGGTGCACCCATGACCATCTCGGAAACCAGATTGCATAATGGAGAAGGTACGGTGGGATTCGATATGGTCGGTGATCTGTTTGTTAACTTGACTTTCTAAGATTTTAGAAAGGCTGGGCAGGATGGATATAGGTCTATAACAGTTTGGGTCTAGAGTGTCTCGCCCTTTGAAGAGGGAGATGACCGCGGCAGCTTTCCAATCTTTAGGGATCTCAGACGATACGAAAAAGAGTTTAGTAATTGGTTGCAGCAATTTCGGTTGATCATTTTAGAAAGAGGGTCTAGATTGTATAGCCCAGCTGATTTGTAGGGATCCAGATTTTGCAGTTCTTTCAGAACATCAGCTGTCTGGATTTGGGTTAAGGAGAAGCATGGGGGGGGGTCAAGTTGCTGCAGGGGGTGCTGAGATTCTGGCCAGCGTAGGGGTAGCCAGGTGGAAAGCATGACCAGCCATGGAAAAATGCTTAATGGAATGATTGATTATCGTAGATTTATCGGTGGTGTCAGTGTTTCCTATCCTCAGTGCAGTGGGCAGCTGGGAGGAGGTGCTCTTATTCTCCATGGACTTTACAGTGTCCCAAAACTTTTGGAAATTAGTGCTACAGCTGGCCTTAGCTTTCCTAACTGACTGAGTATATTGGTTCCTGACTTCCCTGAAAAGTTGCATATCGCGGGGGCTATTCAATGCTAATGCAGAACGGGCAGTCAATTCTGTGGTGAACCAAGGTCTATATCTGTTCTTAGTTCTCCATTTTTTGAATGGGGCATGCTTATTTAAGGAAAGCACTTTTGAAGAACAACCAGGCATCCTCTACTGACGGGATGAGGTCAATATCCTTCCAGGATACCCGGGCCAGGTCGATTAGAAAGGCCTGCTTGCGGAAGTGTTGTAAGGAGTGTTTGACAGTGATGAGGGGTGGTTGTTTGACCGCGGACCCAGTACGCACACAGGCAATGAGGCAGTGATCACTGAGATCCTGGTTGAAGACAGCAGAGGTGTATTTAGAGGGCAGGTTGGTCAGAATGATATCTAAGAGGGTGCCCATGGTTACGGATTTAAGGTTGTACCTGGTAGGTTTCTTGATGATTTGTGTGAGATTGAGGGCATCTCAAATCAAATCAAATGTTATTTGTCACATACACATGGTTAGCAGATGTTAATACGATTGTAGAGAAATGCTTGTGCTTCTAGTTCCGATAATGCAGTACTAACCAACGAGTAATCTAACTAACAATTCCACAACTACTACCTTATACACACAAGTGTAAAGGGATAAAGAATATGTACATAAAGATATATGAATGAGTGATGGTACAGAATGGCATAGGCAAGATGCAGTAGATGGTATAGAGTACAGTATATACATATGAGATGAGTAATGTAGGGTATGTAAACATAAAAGTGGCATAGTTTAAAGTGGCTAGTGATACATGTATTACATAAAGATGACAAGATGCAGTAGATGATATAGAGTACAGTATATACATATACATATGAGATGAGTAATGTAGGGTATGTAAACATTATATTAAGTGGCATTGTTTAAAGTGGCTAGTGATACATTGTTTGCATCAATTTCCATTATTAAAGTGGCTGGAGTTGAGTCAGTATGGCCTTGAGATAGAAGCTGTTTTTCAGTCTCTCGGTCCCTGCTTTGATGCACCTGTACTGACCTCGCATTCTGGATGATAGTGGGGTGAACAGGCAGTGGCTCGGGTGGTTGTTGTCCTTGATGATCTTTATGGCCTTCCTGTGACATCGGGTGGTGTAGGTGTCCTGAAGGGCAGGTAGTTTGTCCCCGGTGATGCGTTGTGCAGACCTCACTACCCTCTGGAAAACCTTACGGTTGTGGGCAGAGCGGTGATACAGCCCTTTGTTTTGTTGACGTTGAGTGTGAAGTTATTCTCCTGACACCACACTCCGAGGGCCCTCACCTCCTCCCTGTAGGCCGTCTCGTCGTTGTTGGTAATCAAGCCTACCACTGTAGTGTCGTTCCTCAAACTTGATGATTTAGTTGGAGGCGTGCATGGCCACGCAGTCGTGGGTGAACAGGGAGTACAGGAGAGGGCTCAGAACGCACCCTGTGGGGCCCCAGTGTTGAGGATCAGCGGGGTGGAGATGTTGTTACCTACCCTCACCACCTGGGGGCGGCCCTTCAGGAAGTCCAGTACCCAGTTGCACAGGGCGGGGTCGAGACCCAGTGTCTCGAGCTTGATGACGATTTTGGAGGGTACTATGGTGTTAAATGCTGAGCTGTAGTCAATGAACAGCATTCTCACATAGGTATTCCTCTTGTCCAGATGGGTTAGGGCAGTGTGCAGTGTAGTTGCGATGGAGGTGATATGGTCCTTGACTAGTCTTTCAAAGCACCTCATGATGACGGAAGTGAGTGCTAGTAGTCGTTTAGCTCAGTTACCTTCACTTTCTTGGGAACAGGAACAATGGTGGCCCTCTTGAAGCATGTGGGAACAACAGACTGGGATAAGGATTGATTGAATATGTCCTTAAACACACCAGCCAGCTGGTCTGAGCATGCTCTGAGGACGGCCTGAGGATGCCGTCTGGGCCTGCAGCCTTGCGAGGGTTAACACGTTTAAATGTTTTACTCACGTCGGCTGCAGTGAAGGAGAGTCCGCAGGTTTTGGTAGCGGGCCGTGTCAGTGACACTGTATTGTCCTCAAAGCGAGCAAAGAAGTTATTTAGTCTGTCTGGGAGCAAGACATCCTGGTCTGCGACGAGGCTAGTTTTCTTTTTGTAATCCGTGATTGACTGTAGACCCTGCCACATACCTCTTGTGTCTGAGCCGTTGAATTGCGACTCTACTTTGTCTCTATACAGACACTTAGCTTGTTTGATTGCCTTGCGGAGGGAATAACTACACTGTTTGTATTCAGTCACGTTTCCTGTCACCTTGCCCTGGTTAAAAGCAGTGGTTTGCGCTTTCAGTTTCACGCGAATGCTGCCATCAATCCACGGTTTCTGGTTTGGGGATGTTTTAATCGTTGCTGTGGGTATAACATTGCTGATGCACTTTCTAATGAGCTCGTTCACCGAATCAGCGTATTTGTCAATGTTGTTGTTGGACGCAATGCGGAACATATCCCAATCCACGTGATCGAAGCAGTCTTGAAGCGTGGAATCAGATTGGTCGGACCAGCGTTGAACAGACCTGAGCGCGGGAGCTTCTTGTTTTAGTCTCTGTCTGTAGGCTGGAAGCAACAAAATGGAGTCGTGGTCAGCTTTTCCGAAAGGAGGGAGGGGGAGGGCCTTATATGCGTCGCGGAAGTTAGAATAACAATGATCCAGGGTTTTACTAGCCCTGGTTGCGCATTCGATATGCTGATAGAATTTAAGGAGTCTTGTTTTCAGATTAGCCTTGTTAAAATCCCCAGCTACAATGAATGCAGCCTCGGGATTGTTGGTTTCCAGTTTACATAGAGTCAAATAAAGTTTGTTCAGGTCCATCGATGTGTCTGCTTGGGGGGGAATATATACGGCTGTGATTATAATCTAAGAGAATTCCCTTGGTAGATAATGCGGTCGACATTTGATTGTGAGGAATTCTAAGTCAGGTGAACAGAAAGACTTGAGTTCCTGTATGTTGTTATGATCACACCACATCTCGTTTATCATTAGGCATACCCCCCCACCCCGCCCCTCTTCTTACCAGAAAGATGCTTGTTTCTGTCGGCGCGATGCGTGAAGAAACCCGCTGGCTGCACGAACTCCGATAGCGCCTCTCGAGTAGGCCATGTTTCCGTGAAGCAAAGAACGTGACAGTCTCTTATGTCTCTCTGGAATCTAGCTTAGATTGTAGGATGGCCGGGGTGTTAAGCATGTCCCAGTTCAGGTCACCTAACAGTACGAACTCTGAACATAGATGGGGGGGCGATCAATTCACATATGGTGTCCAGGGCACAACTGGGGGCCGAGTGGGGTCTATAACAAGCGGCAACGGTGAGAAACTTGTTTCTGGAAAGGTGAATTTTTAAAAGTAGATGCTCAAATTGTTTGGGCACAGACCTGGATAGTATGACAGAACTCTGCAGGCTTTCTCTGCAGTAGATTGCAACTTCGCCCCCATTGGCAGCTTTATCTTATTGGAAAATGTTATAGTTAGAGATGGAAATTTCAGGATTTTTGGTGGCCTTCCTAAGCCATGATTCAGACACGGCTAGGACATCCGGGTTGGCAGAGTGTGCTAAAGCAGTGATTAAAACAAATTTAGGCTTCTAATGTTAACCTATTGCGACGAGCAAACCCGTATCCAGGAGCGTAATCATAGCCTCAAATGCATTAGCATAACGCAGCGGACATAAATACGCAAAAAATCGCAAATGAAATGAAATAAATATATTCAAACACAAGCTTAGCCTTTTGTTAACAACACTGTCATCTCAGATTTTCAAAATATGCGTTACAGCCAACGCTAGACAAGCATTTGTGTAAGTTTATCATGGCATAATGCTATGCTAGGCTCTGCTGGCAGCAGGCAACATTTTCACGAAAATAAGAAAAGCAACCAAATTAAATAATTTACCTTTGAAGAACTTCAGATGCTTTCACTCAGGAGACTCCCAGTTAGATAGCAAATGTTCCTTTTTTTCCAAAAATATTATTTTTGTAGGCGAAATAGCTCCCGTTTCTTCATCATGCTTGGATTAGAAATCGACCGGAAAATGCTGCAACTATAACGCCAAACTTTTTTCAAAATTTGCTCCATAATATCGACAGAAACACGGCAAACGTTGTTTAGGATCCATCCTCAAGGTGTTTGTAACATATATATTTGATAATATATCCGTTGAGGCAATTGGTTTCTCATAAGAAGCGATTGGAAAAATGGCTACCTCAGTATTTTACGCGAGATTTTCTGCGGGAGACACCATGTGACCACATGCTATATATGGTCCCTTACAGCCATTCTTCAATTGAAATGCCTAAAAGGACGTCACAATGCTGTAGACACCTTGGGGAAAACTCATTCGTAGCTCATTCACAGCCATATAAGGAGTCATTGGCATGAGGCGGTTTCAAAAAATGCGGCACTTCCTGGTTGAATTTTTATCTGGGTTTCGCCTGTAACATCAGTTCTGTGGCACTCACAGACAATATCTTTGCAGTTTTGGAAACGTCAGAGTGTTTTCTTTCCAAAGCTGTCAATTATATGCATAGTCAAGCATCTTTTCGTGACAAAATATCTTGTTTAAAACGGGAACGTTTTTCATCCAAAAATTTTAATAGCGCCCCCTAATGCATAACTGCATGCATGAAACCAATGCTTTTACGGTTACGGAAGTCAACAAATGAAAGCGCCTGTGGAATGGGAGTGATGCTGGGGGCTGCAGGGCCTGGGTTGACCTCTACATCACCAGAGGAACAAAGGAGGAGTAGGATAAGAGTACGGCTAAAGGCTAAAAGAACTGGTCGTCTAGTGCATTCGGAACAGAGAGTAAAAGGAGCAGGTTCCTGGCCGCGGAAGAATAGAGTCAAGGCATAATGTACAGACAAGGTTATGGTAGGATGTGAGTATAGTGGAGGTAAGCCTAAGCATTCAGTGACGATGAGAGAGGTTTTGTCTCTAGAGGCACCATTTAAGCCAGGTGCGGTCACCGCATGTGTGGGGGGTCAAACATAAGGGCTAGCTAAGGCATATTGAGCAGGGCTGGAGGCTCTACAGTGAAATAAGACAGGAATTACTAACCAAAACAGCAATAGACAAGGCATTTTGACATTAGGGAGAGACATGTGTAGCCGAGTGATCATAGGGTCCAGTGAGTAGCTAGGCGAGCTGGAGGCACGGCAATTCAGACAGCTAGCAGGCCGCGGCTAGCAGCAGGCTAGCAGATGGGCCTCAGGGGAACGTCGCAATGGGAGAGTCTGTTGAATCCCCCTTGGACGGTTATGTCGACAGACCAGTTGTGATGGATCAGCGGGGCTCCCGCTCTTGGCAGCAAAAGGTCCAGGCCAACTGGCAGAAGAGGTATTGAAGCCCAGGAATTATCTGAGGGATTTCTTCGGCTAGCCGGGAGAAGGGCCTAGCTCAAGGCTAGCTCTAGCCTAACTGGTGCTTGCTTCAGGACAGAAACCCCATCAGACATTTACATTGCACCCCGACAATACCAACAATACCACCCAATACAAAGCACCCCTACATAATGCTGCCATCCCCATGGTGTTCTTCGGCTTGCAAGCCTCCCCCTTTTTCCTCCAAACATAACAATAGTCATTATGGCCAAACAGTTCCATTTTTGTTTCATCAGACCAGAGGACATTTCTCCAAATAGTACGATCTTTGTCCCCAAGTGCAGTTGCAAACCGTAGTCTGACTTTATGGCGGTTTTGGAGCAGTGGCTTCTTCCTTGCTGAGCGGTCTTTCAGGTTATGTCGACTCGTTATACTGTGGATATAGATACTTCTGTACTTGTTTCCTCCAGCATCTTCACAGGGTCCTTTGCTGTTGTTCTGGGATTGATTTGCACTTTTCGCACCAAAGCACGTTCATCTCTAGGAGACAGAATGCGTCTCCTTCCTGAGCGGTATGACTGCTGCGTGGTCCCATGGTGTTTATACTTGCATACTATTGTTTGTACAAATGAACGTGGTTCCTTCAGGTGTTTGGAAATTGCTCCCAAGGATGAACCAGACTTGTGGAAGTCTACAATTTATTTTCTGAGGTCTTGGCTGATATATTTTGATTTTCCCATGATGTCAAGCAAAAAGGAAGTGTTTGAAGGTAGGACTTGAAATACATCCACAGATACACCTCAAATTGACTCAAATTATGTAATTTAGCCTATCAGAAGCTTCTAAAGCCATGACATAATTTTCTGGAATTTTCCAAGCTTTTTAAAGGCACAGTCAACTTAGTGTATGTAAACTTCTGACCCACTGGAATGGTGATAAAGTGAATTTTAAGTAAAATAATCTGTCTGTAAACAATTGTTGGAAAAATGACGTGTGTCAAAGTAGATGTCCTAACTGACTTGTCAAAACTATAATTTGTTAACGAGAAATTTGTGGAGTGTTTGAAAAACAAGTTTTAATGACTCCAACCTAAGTGTATGTAAACTTCCAACTTCAACTGTACTTTGAGGAATCTCCAGGTTTGCATGAATATCCAAATGCAGAAGAATATTAAAGCTGGTATTTGGACAGATACACTAGTCCTAACTACAAGCTAACTAGCAAGTTTTATGAAATACACATAGCTAGCTAGATACAAACAAGAGTTAGCGACATACTGGTGATGAAGTGCTTCGAACACAGATAAATGTATCAAGCAACCGGAGCCCACAGCTTTCTATCATCATCGCGGCATAATAGCCTGAAATCATGAGGTTCTTCCAAACTGGTTCTTGGGCAGTTGATGAATCTTAATTTGCTGTTCTTTTTCTCCTACTAGGTCTTTCCTATCTGCTTCAGACATAGCAGAGGAAACAAGGAAAGACCCAGTGCTTTCCAAAGTCTTGGACTTAACATTAGGCGGTTGGCCAACCTTCGTAAATGACGATAACCTTCGTCCATTCATCGACAAGAAAGACCAGTTGTCCACTGATCAAGGGTGTGTTCTGTGGGGATCAAGGGTGGTGGTACCTCACAAATTCCAGAGGAGTCTGTTATCTGACCTGCATGAGGGACATCCAGGGATCACTCGAATGAAAGCACTCGCTCGCAGTTATCTGTGGTGGCCTGGACTGGATCAGGACATTCAACAGCATGTAGGCCACTGCTCACCTTGTGAAGCTGTTCGCAACAAGCCTGCTGCTGCACCTCTTCATCCATGGTCCTGGGCTGCTACACCTTGGGAACGCATCCATGTGGATTAGCTGAAATTGACAAGCAACATTTCCTTGTTGTCGTCGATGTCCATTCCAAGTGGATGGAAGTGTTCCCTACTCAACTGACCACAGCTGAGAAGACCATCAATCTTCTCGGACACCTGTTTGCATCCTTTGGACTAGTCAAGGAGCTCGTATCGGACAATGGCCCTCCGTTCACTTCAAACGATTTTGAAATGTTTCTCAAGAACAACGGAGTAAGGCACATCCTGTCACCACCTTACCATCTGGCATCAAACGGAGCAGCGGAGAGAGCCGTGCAAACCTTTAAGAAGGCCTGGACTAGACTCGAGGTTCAGTCTGTGCCCACCCACCAAAGGCTTCCCCGGTTCCTGTTTACTTACCATAACACACCACACACAGTAACGGAATGTACACCAGCTGAACTGTTTCTGAAACGCCAACCACGTACCCACATGACATTGTTGAAACCAGACTTGTCAAGCACTGTGGCAAAGCACCAGCTACAGCAGAAGAAAGCTCATGACAGACACTCAAAGACTGTCAGAGAATTCAAAGAGGAAGAGAGGGTGATGGTACGTGATTTCAGACACCCCAAGCGCCTGTGGAACTCAGGTGTGATCTTGCAACGCAGAGGACCTTTGACTTACCAAGTCCAAATTGGTCATGCCAGGTCAACGTTCATGTGGATCATCTGCTACGGTTCAACGCCCCAGCAGAGACATGCCGAGAGAACAAGAACAATAACGACCCCCAGGACTATTCTCCTGACTATGGACGTACGGGAGAGACAGAGCCTGACCTTCCACCCGAACCTGGCCCACCACAGGAAGCCCAGGAGGAGCGAAGATATCCTATTCGACAGCGAAGGGCACCTCAAAAGCTTGACCTGTGAGTTGAGCTGGTTAAGGAGGTAACAGACAGTAAAACAAACAAACACTTTATTATGTCCTAGATAAAAGGAAAGGAAAAGGACATTACCTGGGTTAGTTATTAGGACACAAACTCCATCTTCGGGGCAGAATAATCCCCTGGATTTGTGCTGGGCTCTGAAAAGTCTGCTTCAACCCAGTAGTTGAAAAATGTTTAAGAATGCATTGTTCAGATATTGCATTAGTAGTTACCTAACATATTTACCTTGTTCTCTGGGAGTTAAACACTATGGGGGAGGAGTGTAGTATCTGGGATCTACATCTGTTTATATTAGTTACTGTGCTGTTACTAAGCAGTAATGCATTACGGCAGTGTTACGTTACTACACCTAATAGGAAATGCACATGCGCACTGGGGTGCCGGGAACTGTAAACAGGATTTTAGAAATCACATTCACATAAGTTTTCAGTCCGTTTGCTATGAGACTCGAAATTGAGCTCAGGTGCATCCTTTTTTCCATTCATCATGCTTAAGATGTTTCTACAAATTCAATTGAATGGACATGATTGGGAAAGGCACACAGCTGTCTCTATAAGGTCCCACAGTTGACAATGCATGTCAAAGCAAAAACCAAGCCATGAGGTCGAAGGCATTGTCCGTGTTGAGGAAAAGATCTGGGGTAGGGTACCAAAAAATGTCACCCGTCCAAACGGAGCAAACGTGGGAGAAGGGCTGTGGTCAGGGAGGTGACCAAGAACCCGAAGGTCCCTCTGACAGAGCTCCAGAGTTCCTCTTTGGAGATGGGAGAACCTTCCAGAAGGATAACCATCTCTGCAGCACTCCACCTGCCACCATCACTTTGGTGATAGCATGGTGGTGGCGGCATCATGCTGTGAGAATGTTTTTCAGAGACAGGGACTGGGAGACTAGTCAGGGTCGAGGGGAAGATGAACAGAGCAAAGTACAGAGAGATCCTTGATGACAACCTATTCCAGAGCGGGGCTAGAGCGAAATTTCAAAAAGTGAAGGGGTCTTGTAACGGAAAGCAAGTCGGAAAGCAAGTGCAGGCGGTAAGTTTAATAATAAACGGAACGTCAAACAATATAACAAACACGATTAGCATAAAGACATGAAACACATAAACAATACTGACTGGGGAAAGAACCTAAGGGAGTGACAGTTATAGGGGAGGTAATAAGTGATGTAATGGAGTCCAGGTGTGTCTGATGATGACGTGCAGGTGCGCGTAATGATTGATGCCAGGACCGGTGGTTAGTTTACCGGTGACATCGAATGCTGGAGGGGAGGACCAGGAGTAGACATGACAGGTAGGATTACTTTCCAAACGCACTGTAAATTCCACACAACATCTGTTAATGCTAAAAAAAAAGGTCAATTTTTTTTATTTTTTAGGTATGTTGTAGTTTGTTGATTCAGACGTGGAAGTATGTTAAAAACGACCTACCAAGCATATACACAATGTTTATAGAATGATACAACATTTTATTATAATACTAATACATCCATTGTCGGGTTATGAGTAAAGTAGACAATTTAACATAGAAGTAACGAGAGTACCCTATGCCTGTACCCTACTCGGGGGCGTGATCACGTTAAGCCCTGCCTTGCGTATCTATAAGGCAAAACAGAAGGGGTTGGCATAGATTGTTGACAACATGTAAACTATATTTTGTCTCCAATGTTTATTGAAAACATAAAAACATTTTCACAATGGGTACTAGTCTCTCAAATCCATTGTTAGAGTTGTTTGTTAGCTAGCTAGCGAATTTGAGACATATTAACATTGACATGAAATCAGTCAAAACACCTAAAAAAGAATGAAACCTTTATTTAACTAGGCAAGTCAGTTAAGAACAAATTATTATTTACAATGACGGCCTACCCTGGCCAAACCCTAAACCGGACGATGCTGGGCCAATTGTGTGCCGCCCTATTGGACTCCCAATCACAGCTGGTTGACTATTGTCCAAAATAATGAAAAAACGGAGCAAAGTAGCGTACAGTGCTGAGAATGTTATTTCTTATCTTTTAGGAGTAACGGTTTGTTAATGAAGAGCAGCTGATTGGTTGAAGAATCCATTTGAGATATCCAAACTGGTGGAGAGAGTACTGGGTAAAGTGAAGGCTGTGAGGATCACGAGAGGAGGGCTTGTTTAGATTTTTTTTGTACTTCTGAGGATCAGAAGGAATGTGTGTTGCGTCTTATCCGATTTGAGAAGTTTGACGTGTCGGTTGTGTCTCTTTGGAACATGACACCCCCCAAGGGGGTAATATCTGGCGTCTCGTGGGAAGTGGATGTTGCAGAGATGAAAAATATTAAAGGAGTGATTGATGCACATCGCATGAATTGTGTGGTGAATGAAGAAAAAGTGAAGGGCATAAGTTATTTCGTTTTTTGATATGGAGTCTCTCCCTACTCAAGTGCAGTTGGGGTATATTAACTACAGAGTCAGAGCATTTATCCCAAGACCAATGCAGTGTGATCACTGTAAAGCTTTTGGACATGTTTCAAGTGTTTGCAGAAAGTTGAAGCCAAGTTGTGGAAAAGATTGTTTCATGTGTTATAAGTGATGAATATGTGACATGTTGTAATTGTGGTGGGAACCATGAAGACACATCTTTGGAATGCCCGACAAGGCTGAAAAAGAATGAGGTGGCCAAAGTCAGGGTTGTCCTGCTGCCTTTCACCAGCAGGACCCAGATATGTTATAAAGGTTAAATAAAAAATTAAATAAATATGTTAAAGGTTAAGAAGGTGGACTTTGTGGCCTTTATAGCTATGGTGATTAGTGGCACTGCCAAAGTGGAGAGGAAGTCCAGGAAAATAGATATTGTGTATGCGGCTCCTGGCTGGATCTGAAAGACTTCTTCGCAGAGGAGTTGCATGGAGTATTGTCACAAGCCATACCACCCTCTCAGGCTCTTGATATGGAGATTTGAAAGAAGAAATTAGTGGGAGTTTTGTTTTTGTCAATGTACTATTTTTATTTGGGTGGATTAAGTTTGTTTTCCCTATCACATATGAATTGAATTTTTACCTTGTTTTTTCAACCCTGTCCAGTTGGAGGGGGCAATACAGTTTTTTGGGGGTTTGTAGTCTGCCATAAAGCCCACACAAGAACAAGATGAAACGAGTCACTTACGATTCCTCACATGGCAGTTTCTTGTCATAGTTGGTAGCTATCTGGCCATCCAGAATCATAACTCACAGACTTCTGCCACATTGAAGTGTGCGCATCGTTTTTATGAAGTTGTCAGCTAACTTATGACAACAGGCACAACTCTGATATAAAGTAGTTTATTTTTACCAAGTTGTCGCTATTCCACTTATATCATTTGATTCGTAACAACCTAACCATTACGAAACTTCTATTCAATCAAATTAGCCTCACGTAGCAAACTAACAATTACATTTTTGGTTGACCAAATTCGATACTCATTGACTTCCATACAAAAAATCCTCACTTCGTGGATTTATTTTCGTGGACAGATTTTGGGCAGAGTAAAACCTCTCGCTTCGCCTTTTCCTCTCTGACTACAGTTAACAGTCAGATACTTATCCTTGGTTAAATATTAAACTACTGATTCTGTTTAGCTCTCGTCATAACGGCACTACACAGGCCGTACATATAAAGCTTCACACAAACGAGGGAAAGGTTTCCATTCAGTGTCTGGGGAAGATGGCGGCGACGTGTTCAATATTGCCCAAGGGCCAACTACTGTACAGGAATGCTGTCAAGCTGCAGGTCGCAAGGTAAAGTGAAAACGTTGGAAGTTTTAATTGCTAACATTTACTCGCATCTTTGATCAACAGAGAACGTGCTTAACTTAATCTTACACAGCGCAATTAAATACTTTGAGAATGTGAACCCTAATTATGTGAACTAGGTCGCTTTGAATCGTAGAGTAATTATATAAGGGACGATATATCCAACAATGTCTGCCTGCTAAATGTGTGCGTTATCTGCAAATGTTGGTCAAATTATGAAGGTTCAACGATTGAAAGGAGGAAACATCCTGATTAATGATGAAAAAGTTGCACTTACTGAGTCTACTAGCCTACTTTAATAATTTGCTGGGCACCTGAACTTTGACCCATTTCAAATGGGATCAACTGTGGTGTTATCACTTTTCCAATGCTGACACAATGTAACTAAACCCTATGACAACATGGCAACTGAATAAAACAAAAAACAACTACTCTATCCTTTCCTCTGACTGCAAATTCAAGTCAGCATGCAAAATTCCATATTCTATATTTTAAGCAATAATGCCCGATAAAGTGTGGTATATGGCCAATATACCATGGCTAAGGGCTGTTCCCCGCACGACTCAACATGGAGTGCCTGGATACAGCCCTTAGCTGTAGTATATTGGTCATATATCACAACCCCTGAGGTGCCTTATTGCAATTATAAACTGTTTACCAATGTAATTAGAGCAGTAAAAGTGTTTTGTCATACCCATGGTATATGGTCTGATATATCACAGCTGTCAGCCAATCAATATTCAGGGCTTGAACCAGCCAGTTTATAATGTCTTGTTATAATGTCTGTTATAAATGCTATATTTATTATTGCCAGCAGCATACCACCCTGCATACCACTGCTGGCTTGCTTCTGAAGCTAGGCAGGGTTGGGCCTGGTCAGTTCCTGGATGGGAGACCAGATGCTGCTGGAAGTGGTGTAGGAGGCACTCTTTCCTCTGGTCTAAAAAAATATCCCAATGCCCCAGGGCAGTGATTGGGGACACTGCCCTGTGTAGGGTGCCGTCTTTCGGATGAGACGTTAAACGGGTGTCCTGACTCTCTGAGGTCATTAAAGATCCCATGACACTTATTGTAAGAGTAGGAGTGTTAACCCCGGTGTCCTGGCTAAATTCCCAATCTGGTCCTCAAATCATCACGGTCACCTAATAATCCTCAGTTTACAATTTTCTAATTTTCTCCCCTGTAACTAATCCCCAGGTTGTTGTTGCAAATGAGAACATGTTCTCAGTCAACTTACCTGGTAAAATAACTGATAAATAAATAAATATTGGCCATATACCACTCCACTTCTGGCTTTATTGCTTTAATATACCACTGCTGTCAGCCAATCAGCATTCAGGGCTTGAACCACCCAGTTTATAATCCCACTTTTAAAGTGATCTACTGCTAGCCTACACTCAGCTTTTAACTGCTTTGCCAGCTTTTGCATTTCCATTCAATCCATCTGATTTGAGTCAGTGACACCAGAGCAGATGATCTGTAGGCCTGTCAGACTGCTTGGTCAATAACTTGATTCAACCAAGTTCTTCTGAGCCACTACTAATGGACAAATACATGACACTCTTGGATTTAAAATGGTAACACATCTTCACAAGTAATATTGGAAATCTTCTATGCAATATCCAAGGCAGGTTCTTGTAAATAAACACATGAGTAATGCTGTTCTCATTCAACTGACCATACTAACATAAATGGCTATTGATCACGCTCATACCCAGGGTGTAGGCTACTCATCATAGCGTGATAACTGCAGTGCCACCAGTGGACTCATTTAGATTTCATGGCCTATACTGATCAGACATGTTTCTATTGTATATCAATGCCAAGTTGCCTGATCCTGCAAAAACTCTAAATTATTTTGATTCTTTAAATTTGATTCTTGTGTAGGAGGTTTTCAGACAAAGGATGGTTCCAGTCTATGTTTGTGCACGAAGTGGAGGCAAGGAAAGATGCCCACTCCAACCTGCTGTCGAAGAGTGAGACCAGCGACCTCTACAAAATTCAGTGTATGTAATAATATATTATATCCTAGCTGCATCAACACATCTATATTATCTTCTGCAGGAGGGGTTGAGGTGTAATAATAAACTAAATGTGAGACAAATGCAGAAAATGATGTTGAATTGGATTAATTTGCTTTGTTTTTATCAATTTTATCGATTTTATCAATCCGTCTCTTTGGAAAACAGTGAAAGGATCATCATAATTTAAGGCATATTATTGCACCAAGGGACCTACAGGAAGATGGATGCAGATCTGTGGCTAAATGAAGTGAGAATGTGTAATTACATGGTATCATAACAATGCCATTATGTGTTTTGTTGTGACAAAAATGTAATTAGAAATGTCTAGTTCTCATCACATACTTTAACTTTGGATAGTTTGTCCTTTGACTTGTCTATAACTTTAGCCTGACCATTATAATCAGCAGGGAAATTGGGTTAGAAAGACCATTAAAACCAGCAGGGAAATTGGGTAGGAGGACGATGATCCAAAAATAGTTTATTTGCAGAAGGAATAACGCATTAGTCTAATAATATGACTGATGCTGCTCAGTATGTTATATGATATTTCCCTTTTTTTTTGCCTAATGTCCACCCACCGATATTCAGACTAGCTTATTCTGTCCCTTTCTCTCTCAGTTCACAATGTCAAGCCAGAGTGTCTGGAGGCGTACAACAATCTAGAGTGAGTTCATCTTTATTTTTTAGTTTTGCTCACATGTGCTGTAAATACTAACTGACAGTCTCCTCTTTTGGTCATTCACAGTAGATGTTTACTAGATATCTGTGAGTAGGACTGCACAATCGATGAAAATGCAGACAGATACAGTATCTGTGATATTGTGTCTTTATACGTTTCCATGAATTCAGGGCTGAGGTGCAGCACAAACTCCACTTAGACCAGGACTATCCCTGTGATGTTGTGGGGAGCTGGAATACTTGGTATGGTGACCAAGACCAAGCAGGTAAGTGGCAGAGACATCGGTGCATAACAACAGTGTCACAAAACCCTAATCGACTGTTATCTAATATGATCTGTTGATGTATTCTTATGTTCTCTGTTAACCCTGATCTAATGTTATCACATACCTTTTCCGTGAAGATAGGCCTCTTGTACAATGATGTCACTCACCAGAAGCATCTAGCTGATCGAGGTAAACAGTTTGGCCAATACATCACTGACCTCTGCTGTCTGTTTGTTGCAGTGCACCTTTGGCGGTATACAGGAGGCTACCCAGCATTGACTGAATGCTTGACCAAATTGAACAACAATAAGGTAGGCTGTGTAAACTATATGTTTTTAGCATTTTAAAAGCAATTAGAAATGATGTTCTGGACAAATCAGTACCACAACAGATCATTCAAAATGTATATCAAGTTATGTCAAATATTTGTAAATCTGATATTGTTATATACAGTTGAAGTCGGAAGTTTACATGCGCTTAGGTTGGAGTCATTAAAACTCGATTTTCAACCACTCCACACATTTCTTGTTAACAAACTATAGTTTTGGCAAGTCGGTTAGGACATCTACTTTGTGCATGACACAAGTAATTTTTCCAACAATTGTTTACAGGCAGATTATTTCACTTATAATTAACTGTATCACAATTCCAGTGGGTCAGAGGTTTACATACACTAAGTTGACTGTGCCTTTAAACTGCTTGGAAAAATCCAGAAAATGATGTCATGGCTTTAGAAGCTTTTGCTATTCTAATTGACATAATTTGAGTCAATTGGAGGTGTACCTTGGGATGTATTTCAAGGCCTACCTTCAAACTCTGTGCCTCTTTGCTTGACATCATGTGAAAATCAAAATAAATCAGCCAAGACCTCAGAAAATAAATTGTTGACCTCCACGAGTCTAGTTCATCTTTGGGAGCAATTTCCAAACGCCTGAAGGTACCACATCCATCTGTACAAACAATAGTACGCAAGGATAAACACCATGGGACCACATAGCCGTCATACCGCTCAGGAAGGAAACGCATTCTGTCTGCTAGAGATGAACGTACTTTGGCGCGAAAAGTGCAAATCAATTCCAGAACAACAGCATAGGACATTGTGAAGATGCTGGAGGAAACAGGTACAGAAGTATCTATAAAACGAGTCCTATATTGACATAACCTGAAAGGCCGCTCAGCAAGGAAGAAGCCACTGCTCCAAAACAGCCATAAAAAAAAGCCAGGCTACAGTTTGTAACTGCACATGGGGACAAAGATCGTACTTTTTTGGAGAAATGTCCTCTGGTCTGATGAAACAAAAATGAAAATGTTTGGCCATAATGACCATCGTTATGTTTGGAGGCTTGCAAGCCGAAGAACACCATCCCAACCGTGAAGCACGGCGGTGGCTACATCATGTTGTGGGGGTGCTTTGCTGCAGGAGGGACTGGTGCACTTCAGAAAAAGGATGACATCATGAGGAGGGAAATTATGTGTATATATTGAAGCAACATCTCAAGACATCAGTCAGGAAGTTAAGGCTTGGTCGCAAATGGGTCTTCCAAATGGACAATGACCCCCAGCATACTTACAAAGTTGTGTCAAAATGGCTTAAGGACAACAAAGTCAAGATATTGGAGTGGCCATCACAAAGCCCTGACCTCAATTCTATAGAGAATTTGTGGGCAGACCTGAAAAAGCGTGTGCGGGCAAGGAGGCCTACAAACCTCACTCAGTTACACAAGCACAGTAAGGAGGTATGTGACAATTCACCCAACTTATTGTGGGAGGCTTGTGGAAGGCTACCCGAAACATTTGACCCAAGTTAAACAATTTAAAGGCAATGCTACCAAATATGAATTGAGTATGTAAACTTCTTGTCCACTGGGAATGTGATGAAAAAAATAAAAGCAGAAAAAAATAATTCTCTCTACTATTATTCTGACATTTCACATTCTTATAATAAAGTGGTGATCCTAACTGACCTAAGACAGGGAATTTTTACTAGGATTAAATGTCAGGACTAAACTGAGTTTAAATGTATTTGGCTAAGGTGTATGTAAACTTCCGAATTCAACTGTATAAATATCAGAGTATCCTCATTGTTTTGGGGGGAAAGCATGGCTCTACTACTCGCTGACGTGAAACAACTATTCTTCTTTAGTTTACTAATTCATGAATTTCAAACAACATGAAACTGTTTTAAAGGAGTATCTGCACTTCAGGATGGAAAGGAGTAAAATGCTGGTCTCACGGCGGAACCAGCTTCTTCTAGAGTTCAGTTTCTGGAACGAGCCAACACCCAGAAATGGACCCAACATTTACGAGATGCGCTCATACAAACTCAAGGTAAGACACTGATTGGGACTAGAAACATGCAAACTGTGGTCATACAAACTTAAAGGGATACTTCAGGATTTTAGCAATGAGGCCCGTTATCTACTTCCCCAGAGTCCAATGACCTTGTGGATACCATTTTTATATATCTCCATTCAGTTTTAAGGAAGTCGTCAATTTACGTTAGCGCAATTGCCAACTAGCGGTAACGCAATGACTGGACGTCTATGGGAACAGCTAGCATGCAGACTTCCAGTCATTGCTCTAATGCTAGTTAGCATTTGTTCGCAAAACTACCTCTTAACTTCCTTCGTACTGGACGCAGATACAAAAAATAGGTACCCACAAGCTAATCTGACGCTGGGGAGGTAGATAATTGGGGAGGTAGACTTCATTGCCAAAATCCTGAACTATCCCTTTAAGATAAGTCTTGCAATGACCTAGACATACAAATTGCGCTCATAGAAACTCAAGGTAAGATACTGCTGTGAGGACACCCAGAGATATACAAACAGTGGCCCTACAGAACACAATGGACATCATGTACCTAAGATAAACGTCTAATCTCAAACACAACCAACATGTCTGGCTCGACTGTATCTAATCAGTATGTGGGCCTACGTCACGCTGCATTGTGTACAGAACTGTATGTTTTGATTGCAGCACCTGCATCTCTAGGAATATGGTATGTAAATGGGATGCTGTTGCATTCTGTAGGTGAAGGACACGGGTGGTTATGAAGTTAAACGTTTCCTGTCTTCATACTTCAGTGTAATTATCTCCAGTAGCTAGATTTCCATCTAATTAGCGAAAGATTTTCATGCGAATATTCTAGAATCTGCATAAAGAAAGTATGTGCATTTTTCCACCAATGGCATGTTTCCAGCAAATGGACTTGTTGAGGGTAACAATCAGTATGTGATGATGTAGTGCACACAAAATGTACTTTTTCGCTTATGTTTTCATGTTTTGTTTTATTTTACCTTTATTTAACTAGGCAAGTCAGTTAAGAGCAAATTCTTATTTTCAATGATGGCCTAGGAACAGAGGGTTAATTGCCTTGTTCAGGGGCAGAAAGTCATATTTTTACCTTGTCAGCTCAGGGATTCGATCTTGCAACCTTTCGGTTACTAGTCCAACGCTCTAACCACTGTACCGAATAAAAATCTATGTGTTCAATGTGTTTCCATTGCATTTTCAACTCTACCGATTAGTTTTATCACAGAAACGGTTGCATTAAATAGCAAATGTGCCTACTCTGGTCTTGCAACCTGCGCAATAGCTAACAGCTCTTAGATATAGTGCATGCAAGGCTGTGTGGGTTGTCTAGTCTACAATCAGTGGAGGCAGCTGAGGGGCGGAAGGCTCATAATAATGGCTGGAATGGAGCAAATCAAATGTTATTTGTCACATGTGCTGAATACAACAGGTGTAGTAGACCTTACAGTGAAATGCTTACTTACATAACCAACAGTGCAGTTTTAAGAAGAAAAAAAAGATGAAAATACAGATAAAGACTAAAAAATATATATTATAATTATATACGATTTTTTTTTTTACAATATCAATATTACAAATAATTAACTAGCAACAGTAGCGAGGCTATACACATGGGATTCTGGTACAGAGTTAATGTGCAGGGGCACCAGTTAGCCGAGGTAATTGAGGTACAGTGGGGCAAAAAAGTATTTAGTCAGCCACCAATTGTGCAAGTTCTCCCACTTAAAAAGATGAGAGAGGCCTGTAATTTTCATCATATGTACACTTCAACTATGACAGACAATTTTTTTTTTAAATCCAGAAAATCACACTGTAGGATTTTTAATGAGTTTATTTGCAAATTATGGTGGAAAATAAGTATTTGGTCAATAACAAAAGTTTATCTCAATACTTTTTTATATACCCTTTGTTGGCAATGACAGAGGTCAAACGTTTTCTGTAAGTCTTCACAAGGTTTTCACACACTGTTGCTGGTATTTTGGCCCATTCCTCCATGCAGATCTCGTCTAGAGCAGTGATGTTTTGGGGCTGTTGCTGGGCAATACGGACTTTCAACTCCCTCCAAAGATTTTCTATGGGGTTGAGATCTGGAGACTGCCTAGACCACTCCAGGACCTTGAAATGCTTCTTACGAAGCCACTCCTTCGTTGCCTGGGCGGTGTGTTTGGGATCATTGTCATGCTGAAAGACCCAGCCACGTTTCATCTCCAATGCTCTTGCTGATGGAAGGAGGTTTTCACTCAAAATCTCACGATACATGGCTCCATTCATTCTTTCCTTTACACGGATCAGTCGTCCTGGTCCCTTTGTAGAAAATGAGCCCCAAAGCATGATGTTTCCACCCCCATGCTTCACAGTAGGTATGGTGTTCTTTGGATGCAACTCAGCATTCTTTGTCCTCCAAACACGACGAGTTTAGTTTTTACCAAAAAGTTATATTTTGGTTTGATTTGACCATATGACATTCTCCCAATCTTCTTCTGGATCATCCAAATGCTCTCTAGCAAACTTCAGACGGGCCTGGACATGTACTGGCTTAAGCAGGGGGACACGTCTGGGACTGCAGGATTTGAGTCCCTGGCGGCGTAGTGTGTTACTGATGGTAGGCTTTGTTACTTTGGTCCCAGCTCTCTGCAGGTCATTCACTAGGTCCCCCCGTGTGGTTCTGGGATTTTTGCTCACCGTTCTTGTGATCATTTTGACCCCACGGGGTGAGATCTTGCGTGGAGCCCCAGATCGAGGGAGATTATCAGTGTTCTTGTATGTCTTCCATTTCCTAATAATTGCTCCCACAGTTGATTTCTTCAAACCAAGCTGCTTACCTATTGCAGATGTAGTCTTCCCAGCCTGGTGCAGGTCTACAATTTTGTTTCTGGTGTCCTTTGACAGCTCTTTGGTCTTGGCCATAGTGGAGTTTGGAGTGTGACTGTTTAAGGTTGTGGACAGGTGTCTTTTATACTGATAACAAGTTCAAACAGGTGCCATTAATACAGGTAATGAGTGGAGGACAGAGGCGCCTCTTAAAGAAGAAGTTACAGGTTTGTGAGAGCCAGAAATCTTGCTTGTTTGTAGGCGACCAAATACTTATTTTCCACCATAATTTGCAAATAAATTCATTAAAAATCCTACAATGTGATTTTCTGGATTTTTTTTCCATTTTGTCTGTCATAGTTGAAGTGTACCTATGATGGCCTCTCTCATCTTTTTAAGTGGTAGAACTTGCACAATTGGTGGCTGACTAAATACTTTTTTACCCCACTGTAACTCGCTTAGCCTACCCCTACCACTGAACTAAAGGGTAGAGCTGACGCTTTCAAGGAGCGGGACTCTAACCCAGGAGCTTATAAGAAATACCTCTATGCCCTCCTATGAACCATCAAACAGGCAAAGCGTTAATACAGGACTAAGATCGAATCATACTAAACCTGCTCTGACACTCGTCGGATGTGGCAGGGCTTGCAAACTATTAGACTACAAAGGGAAGCACAGCCATGAGCTGCCCAGTGACACGAGCCTACCAGACGAGCTAAATAACCTCAATGCTCGCTTCGAAGCAAGTAACACTGAAACATGCATGAGAGCATCAGCTGTTCCAAACGACTGTGTGATCAAGCTCTCTGCAGCTGATGTGAGTAAGACCTTTAAATAGGTCAACATTCAGAAGGCCGCAGGGCCAGGTGTATTACCAGGACGTCTAGCCCGAGCATGCATTGACCAACTGGCAAATGTCTTCACTTATCACGTTTGATGGTAAGACCCAGGTGCAGACAATGTCGAAATAACAAAAGTTTATTACTCGAACAGGGGCAGGCAAAAGGACAGGTAAAGGGCAGAAAGGTGGGGCAAAGGTACAGGACGGCAGACAGGCTCAGGGTCAGGGCAGGCAGAAAGGACAAACTGGGAAAACTAGAAAACAGGAATATGGACAAGGCAGGAGCAAGGGGAAAATGCTGGTAGGTTTGAGGAACAAAATGAACTGGCAACAGACAAACAGAGAATACAGGTATAAATACACAGGGGATAATGGGGAAGATGGGTGACACCTGGAGGGGGGTGCAGACAAGCACAAAGACAGGTGAAACAAATCAGGGTGTGACAACACCCACCTCTCTAGGGATGCCACCTGAAGTCCTACCTTGGCGCATACCTGGTTGAGCGGGGTGCCAGCGCTGGAACTCGAGATGAGGCCTGGGTCCTGGACGTCACTTGCGGAGACCCAGCACCCATCCTCCGGACCATAACCCTCCCAGTCAACCAGTTACTGGAATCCCCTGCCCCGAGGTCAAACCTTCAGGATACGTCTCACCATGTATGCCGGTCGGCCGTCGATGAAACGGGGGAGAGGGGTGGGCCTGGAAACAGGAGACAAGGGGCAGTCAGACATGGTTTTAACTCTAGACACAGAAAGGGTAGGAAAAATACGGAGGGTACGGGGGAACAGAGGACGAACAGCAGAGGGGCTAATGATCTTGGAGCAGGGGGGAAAGGTCTCGGCTTCCGGGGCTGTAGCCGCAGCAATATTGCGACGTACCAGTGCCTCAGGCCTGACCTTCTTGGATACCAGTCGGTGCTGTGGAAGCGAAGTTGCCAGAGCCTTACTGAACCCCTCCCGGAGGTCCTGGTACTCTGCGTAGCTGGCGGAGAGGTCCGGGGCAATTTCCAAGCCCCAGGAAGACATCCCGGGGCAGGCAGAGCTGATTTCAGGCAATGAGTGTGGCAGGACAGGCTCCAGCCCACAATGGCACCAGTAGCCCAGTCAATGGAGGGATTGTGTCGTTGGAGCCAAGAGAATCCCAATACCACGGAACCTGCGGAGACTCAACCAGCAGAAATTGGATCGTCTCGCTGTGGTTTCCCCGACACTCGTAGGTTGACGTGGGTGGTCGGGTGGGTGACCCGGCCTATAGAGCAACTGTCCAGCGCTCTAACACCCATGGGAATCGAGAGGGGTTGTGTGGGGATGCCCAGCTCGGACGCCAGGGTAACGTCCATGAGACTCACGTCGGCCCCCCGAGTCGATGAATACCTGGAGAGACTTGGACTGGTCACCCCACCGCAGGTTGGCACGGAGAGGGGTGCGAGCAAGGGGAGACAGAAAAGGATCTTTAAGGCCCACCAGTGTACTCGCTCCAACAAATGAGCTAGGTCTGTTGAAGGGACAGGTAGACACATAATGACCGGCAGTATCGCAATACTGACAACTCTGGGTCTCAAATCTGCATACGCTTTTGGCTGGAGACGGCCTAGCCCTGCCGAGCTGCATTGGCTCGGGAAGAGATGAATCGGCAGTCTCGGGAGGCTCTTGGGGGGACTCGGGTAAGCTCGGATCCTCTCGGGGACATAGACGCCGGAGTTCATCAGATACAAGGTGGAATCCTTGAGTGAGCGATTGGGACTGTAATCAGACCTCTTCTCCATCCTACGTTCCCGTAGCCGATCATCGGTCCGGATGGTTAAAGCGATGAGTGAGTCAAGATCTGTTGGTAGTTCTCGGGCTGCCAGCTCATCCTTTACCTCCTCCGATAATCCGTGCAGGAATGTGTCGAACAGCGCTTTCGGGTTCCATGTACCCTCCGCTGCTAGCGTACGGAACTCCACCACATGCATAGTCTGCCAAACTGAGGGTGTCCTGCCGAAGCTTGAGTAACTTCCGGGCAGCCTCTCTCCCGGACACTAAGCCTCAAACTTTTCTCACCTCCGCAACGAATACCTCCAGACTGAGGCAGAAGGCGGATTGTTGCTCCCACACCGCCGTGGCCCAGGCGAGTGCCCTCCCGAACATTAGCGTAATAATGTACACTATCTTTGAGTGGTCTGAGGGTAACGAAGAAGGCTGCAGCTCGAAAACGAGGGAGCATTGGGAGAGAAAAGCCCTGAGGGTTCTGGTATCTCCATCGTAGCGCTTCGGGGAGGTAAGCGGGGTTCCTGGGAAACCGGGGTGATTGCACTGCTACCAGCCAGGTTACTGACTGGCTGGGAGGTAACCGTCGTGGTAGGCTGCCTGGTAGGCAACCCACGGAATTGCTCCCGCAATGCGTCCAATGCTAGGTTGTGACATTCGGCAACGTCCTGGAACCCTTACATCAGAACATGAAGCAACTCCTCATGTCTACTATTCATTAACTACAGCTCAACGTTCAACACCATAGTGCCTTCAAAACTCATCACTAAGCTAAGGACCCTGGGACTAAACACCTTCCTCTGCAACTGGATCCTGGACTTCCTGACGGGCCGCCCCTAGGTGGTAAGGGTAGGTAACAACACATCCGCCACACTGATCCTCAACACGGGGGCCCCTCAGGGGTGTGTGCTCAGTCCCCTCCTGTACTCCCTGTTAACTCATGACTGCACGGCCAGGCACAACTCTAACACCATCATTAAGTTTGCAGATGACACAACAATGGTAGGCCTGATCACCAACAACGATGAGACAGCCTATAAGGAGGAGGTGAGGGACCTGACCATGTGTTGCAAGGAAAACAACCTCTCCCTCAACGTGATCAAGACAAAGGAGATGATTGTGGACTACAGGAGAAGGAGGGCACGCCCCCATTCTCATCAACGGGGCTGTAGTGGAGCAGGTTGAGAGCTTCAACTTCCTTGGTGTCCACATCAACAACAAACTAGAATGGTCCAAACACACTAAGACAGGTGTTGAAGAGGGTACAACAAAGCCTATGCTTATTTACAGTCGTAGCCTAAAGTTTTGAGAATGACACAAATATTAATTTCCACAAAGTTTGCTGCTTCAGTGTCTTTAGATATTTTTGTCAGATGTTACTATGGAATACTGAAGTATAATTACAAGCATTTCATAAGTTTCAAAGTATTTTATTGACAATTACATGAAGTTGATGCAAAGAGTCAATATTTGCAGTGTTGACCCTTCTTTTTCAAGACTTCTTCAATCCGCCATGGCATGCTGTCAATTAACCTCTGGGCCCCATCCTGACTGATGGCAGCCCATTCTTGCATAATCAATGCTTGGAGTTTGTCAAAATTTGTGGGGTTTTGTTTGTCCACCCGCCTCTTGAGGATTGACCACAAGTTCTCAATGGGATTAAGGTCTGGGGAGTTTCCTGGCCATGGACCCAAAATATCGATGTTTTTGTTCCCTGGGCCACTTAGTTGTCACTTTTGCCTTATGGCAAGGTGCTCCATCATGCTGGAAATGTTATTGTTCGTCACCAAACTGTTCCTGGACGGTTGGGAGAAGTTGCTCTCGGAGGATGTGTTGGTACCATTCTTTATTCATGGCTGTGTTCTTAGGCAAAATTGTGAGTTTGCCCACTCCCTTGGCTGAGAAGCAACCCCACACATGAATGGTTTCAGGATGCTTTACTGTTGGCATGACACAGGACTGATGGTAGCGCTCACCTTGTCTTCTCCGGAAAAGCTTTTTTCCGGATGCCCCAAACAATCGGAAAGCGGATTCATCAGAGAAAATGACTTTACCCCAGTCCTCAGCAGTCCAACCCCTTTACCTTTTGCGAATATCAGTCTGTCTCTTATGTTTTTCCTGGAGAGAAGTGGCTTCTTTGCTGCCCTTCTTGACACCAGGCCATCCTCCAAAAGTCTTCGACTCACTGTGCGTGCAGATGCACTCACATCTGCCTGCTGCCAATCCTGAGCAAGCTCTGTACTGGTGGTGCCCCGATCCCGCAGCAGAATCAACTTTAGGAGACGGTCCTGGCGCTTGCCGGACTTTGTTGGGCGCCCTGAAGCCTTCTTCACAACAATAGAACCGCTCTCCTTGAAGTTCTTGATGATCCAATAAATGGTTGCAATCTTACTGGCAGCAATATCCTTGCCTGTGAAGCCCTTTTTGTGCAAAGCAATGATGACGGCACGTGTTTCCTTGCAAGTAACCATGGTTGACAGAGGAAGAACAATTATTCCAAGCACCAACCTCCTTTTGAAGCTTCCAGTCTGTTATTCGAACTCAATCAGCATGACAGAGTGATCTCCAGGCTTGTCCTCGTCAATACTCACACTTGTGTTAACGAGAGAATCACTGACATGATGTTAGCTGGTCCTTTTGTGGCAGGGCTGAAATGCAGTGGAACTTTTTTGGGGGGGATTCAGTTAATTTGCATGGCAAAGTTAATTTGCATGGCATGGATCACTCTTCATAACATTCTGGAGTATATGCAAATTGCTATTATACAAACTGAGGCAGCAGACTTTGTGAAAATTAATATTTGTGTCATTCTCAAAACTTTTGGCCACGACTGTATATGTAAGTAGAGGTAAAGTGAATATGCATGGATAATAAACAGAGTAGCTTCAGCGTAAAAATGGAAACCATGTGTTTGATGTATGTGATAGAATTCCACTTATTCCGCTTTAGACATTAACATGTGCCCGTCCTCCCCAATTAAGATGCCACCAACATCCTGTAGTCTACATGATGAGATTATTATGGAAAATAGCGAGAATATTTTTATTTGTCAAAAGGCAGTCAAACATCGATCATCATGTCATCAAAGTAAGACCCTCGATATTTGTTAGAAAGCAGTGTCAAGCTCATCGCCGTACACTTTCACCACCATGTGAAGTTCATCATTACTTAGTTCATCTGTAGCCTAATAAACCGTTTTCCAAGTCATGGTGGGAGGACCACACATTATATCATTGCTTGACTCTAAGTTTACTTCAATATGATGGTTATTATGTAAATATTTGTGCATCAAAGCGTTTCCACAGCCATTTCCCGCGTAATTAATTTTAACGACACAAAAAGATCCCACCATGTCGAACTAACATTATCTGTCGACATTTATGCATTGATGTCGTGAGAGGCGTGATCATTTTTTTTAATACGATATGACTTTACTTGCATAAAAACTGGATGGAAATGTGGTTAAAGACATTGTTTTCTTTTTCTCAACCAACTTTTAGCCTGGAACGATGATTGAATGGGGGAATCATTGGTAAGACTTCTCATGAGACTGCAATATGTACATTGTTTGAAAGAAATGTGCATGTACCATATGCATCTAAGTTGCATGTCATTTTTTGTAAATAATTAATGCAGAAATAAAGCTGGTAATAGGTCATATCAGTAAATGTTTCAGTAGAATGTCAAATATGTCCAATATTGACTGTATTCATTACCTATCTTGATAGGGCGAGGGCGATCAAACATCGACAGGAGAACAATGAGGCAGTTGGAGGGTTCTTCTCTCAGATAGGAGACCTGTATGAAGTTCATCATCTGTGGGGTGAGTCGGCTGATGATACCCGTATGCAAAACATTGACACTATTTTATCAAATGAAGCCAAACAATGCTGTGTGTTTGTGACAGACAGTTTACTACTATCAATACACACACTATGGTGCAACACGTTGGATTATTGTTTATTCTGTATGTCAATGTCTCTTGTACCTGCCCCTATTTGTATATTATGAATACATGCATACTAAATCATTTGTTCCATCTACAGCCTATAAAGACCTTCAATCCAGAGAAGAGACAAGAAACTCTGCCTGGCAGAAGGAGGGATGGGATTCTAGTGTCTATTATACAGGTAGGAAAGAATACACACAAAAGAAACACATAGACATCAATCAAAACCTCTCTGGCAATGCATTGTGCTTTTTGTCTTCAACTGTGAGAGATTCTTCAAAATAATCAGGTTTTTCAATTGCATCAAACTCAGTATCCCACTAGGTTTGTAAGTCTAAATGAATTGTCTTGTGGGCTGTCGGATCAGACTCACTGAAGTACATCCGTGAATACTGATCATTTCAAATCATTTAATGAAAACCCTGTATTACTCCGTCTTGACACAAAATATAGGCTGCTGTCTTTTTTTCAGTGTTTCCCAACTTCGTTCCTCGGTTACCCCCAATAGTACCGTGGACAAACTCATCCAGGGCTTGATGATTAGTTGACAAGTTGAATCAGGTGTGCTTGTCTGGGGCTACAATAAAAATGTGTACAGTTGAGGGTACTCACGGATTGGAGTTGAGAAAAATGGTTTTAGATGTTTGATGTTGAGCTCTAACCTCTCTCTCTGTCACATCTCCTCTCCTAGTGCCTTTGATCAGGAGCATGGAGTCTAGGATTATGATTCCTACAAAGAGTTCACCTCTGCAATAACCAGATTCAGTCAAGATACCGTTCTGGAAGACCAAAGCGAGAACAGATTATGGGCATTTTTCCATCGTGTCTCTCTGTCTTTTTCTCTTTTGTTGTAGGTGCAGACAACTTGTCATGTAAAGCTTGAATCTATGAACTGTGGTATATGGAACCTTTTGATGAAAACTAATGTTTTGATGCACTGGCAAGCCCTCAGTTTGAAGACTGCATTCAAAATAGAATCCAGTTTCCATTTTTGCTACCATGGTGAATAGGGGAGAGATTTTATTTCACCTAAATTGATAGATAAATTATATTTCGGGTGAATTATGTGCCAGACAAGGGAAAGGAAATCTTCAATAACTTCAATAAGGTATGAAGTAGCTATGAAACTATGAATTAATAGCTATGATAGGGAAATGAACTAGTTGCTACTGTATTATCATTATGCATCTTGAGTGTGTGAACATACAGGAGTAAGAAATGCCTACTCAGTGGATATGTAGAAGCATATGCCATATCTCAGGTATAAGAAACCTATAGGTCAATGTGAGCTAATGTGAGTCTCTTCCTTTGTCAACCATCGACCAGAAGTAAATCAATAGACATAAGTAGATGCATCTTTGAAATGAGAAACATGAACACTGGATTATTAAATGCTATGTGATCTTTTTCTATGTCTCATTGATTGTGTTTTATCTTCTTGTGTGATAGTGTCATGTTAATCTATTGAATTTAATATTATTTGACCTGGAAATGTATTAAGTGAATGGAAATATGTTTTTGCAGTGGTGGTATTGCAGACCCCAAGTTACAAACACTGTTCTAGAATTGTTCATATTTTTCTGTATAGGTGTGATAATTAGGCTATGGGTATCAGATATTGTTATATCAGAATATGTTATTATACACTCCCCTTCGTATTTATTTGGACAGTGAAGCTAAAACTTTTAATTTGGACAAATTCATGTGTGTAGCTTTAAGAGCAGGGGGCGTGTTATTATATGATGCCTTTTATTTGAATATACAGTAGTGGAGTCAGATTGCGTCTGATGTTTTTCTCTTTATCTGTGACTGACTAATGCAAGACATACAGTTAAATAACTATGCAGCAAGCGTCTAGTCCTCAGGAATGAACATAACACACTCAAAACGTTAATTTAGGAACCTTTTATTGGATCGTTCCTGTAAATAGTCAAGCATTCATTCAAACCAACTAAGGGATTGCGCTATTCAGAACCATGGATTTGCACATTCTGGATCACAGACTGCGAGTGACCAGCATTTGCAAAAATGGTCTGGTCAATTTCACTCACCCCCTCATCAAACTAATTTTCCTGCGGAACAGAGCAAGGTAAGGTTGTTTGCATGACGAGATTATTTTAGCTAATTTAAAACAGTCAGCGATCCTAAAACCAGCAACAACAACAACAAAAAAGCAGTTCGCACTCGCTGATAGCAGACATGCTTGCTAGCTAACGTTTGCTAGTTTGTTAATCCTGTCTCACATTCATCTGCTATGTAAATGTCATGATATACTGTAGTTAGCGACGCTATCCCGTTCAATTAAGGCCGTAATTGTGCATGTCATGCTATGTCGATGTAGCCAGCTGCACCCCTAAACAATGATTAAAACGTG
Source organism: Oncorhynchus mykiss (assembly GCF_013265735.2). Lineage (NCBI taxonomy): Eukaryota > Metazoa > Chordata > Actinopteri > Salmoniformes > Salmonidae > Oncorhynchus > Oncorhynchus mykiss. The sequence continues at coordinate 74,356,596 of NC_048575.1, read as the reverse complement.
GACCAGAGGTAACCAGACAATTTAATGTGGTGCACTGTTTATTGTACTTGCCGTCAATGAATGAGCACACCAGTCCAAAATGTAGTAGTGTTTAATTTTTCTATACTAATATCAGTCTTTCATTTGCTGAAACAGTAGCTCAGTAAATGTTTAGCTATTATTTTGAAGAGTGATCATTAGAAAACCTAAAGTATGTTTAGTTGTTATAGGCCTATTGGTAACTATGCCAACAAACAAAACACGTATTCAGTGTTCAGATACAGGTGGTCTTTGGGCAGAGCAATTGTCTAGTCAACCCCACCTCACTTTCACTGTTTTCTATTCAGGTACTTGTCTGTTCTTACATGATATTATGATGATGAAAGCACTTTCCTTTCAATGGGACCTAATCACTTCCCCAAGACTTGTCATGGCAAAGGCAGCTCTCTGGAAATTCATCTTTAAAGAGCCTGAATATAAAGCTTTTAAAGTGTCTGGAACGGATGGTGGCTGCAGTGGCAATTTTTAGTTAATCCCTGGAAATCCTGCCTTTGTTATGTAATTGTTTATGACTCGGCCTGTCCTGCATATGCATCAGCCGGAAGAAAGGATTAAACATCTAGCAGTAACTATACAGGCTAGCAGTATATTGTATAGTAGTAGCCTATATAATTGTAGGCCTATGAATTCAGAGGTGGAAAGGAGGCTCAACATACACAGTAGGCCTACATAGTTTGGGAAGAAATGCCATCCATGCCAAGTTGGAGAAGGCTGTTTTTAAAAGGTGATTTTTATAGCCTAGACCCCACTTTGTGTTCTGCGAAGTCTAAGCAGCTCTACTGGCAGTCTTCAAGGACTTGCTTATCATAAAGGTTTCACAGATCAATCCAGTAACATCAGTCTACCAGCTCAGGCGCCATACTCGTCTGACAAGCGTCACTGATGATAGAATTGGCCTTGACCCTCACCCACCCCCCCCCCCCCCCGACACTTCCTTTAGATGTGTAGAGACATGTACACACTGGATATATTGCTCAATGATAGCTTCTAAAGGTGTTAGTCACCCAAAGAGTTCCTCAGCTTCTCCCTCCAGTGAGTCATTAGTAGGTTATTCATTGTACCTGCTGGCTTATGGTCAGCTACTAGGGTTGAATCCAAAGAAAAGTCAGAATGAAGTAGAATTGCCCTGTCATGCAGTAACAGCTTAGGGACTTAGGCTGTTAACCTACATGGGTTTTGTCTCCCTTTGTTGTTGCTTTGTAGTTATGTCATATTCTGTTGTGTCCTGGTTGTTTTCCTGTTTTGGAGTAAGGATCAGGCCATGTGGAAAAATAATGGTTTAGACTGAATTGTTTTGAGTTACCATGAATGCATTTGGGGAACATAACAACAACCCTAATATAAACAATGTTTATTTTTTTTATTTTTTTTTTAGACCGCTTCACAATATAATTGGTTTTAGACTACAGATCTCCCTCTTGTAGGGCTCTGCAATAAATTAGAGTATAGGGCACAAAATCACTCAAAAGCAAACAACCATAGAAGGAATTTTCAGGATAGGCTACCTAACCAGTCAGCACAGTATAGTAGCAAGCAGATCTTGTAAGCTGTTTTTTCTTGTTTACAGCTCTGTCTGACAGTTTCTTCAGTAGCATAATTCTCATTCCGCAACAATCTATTGTAGAATATCTGTGTGAGTGTGTTATTGAATCTTAAGTAGCCTACTCTAGTGTTCAGCAATAACCAGCTGGTAATGGTAACTTTATTGATCATCGCTCTCTCTCACCAAGTTTCTGTTTCTTCTTGGCAGTGTTATTCTTCTGCTGAAATAAGCACCGTCAGCCTTCATGATAAGGGTTTGAAGGAAAGGTTAAGGAGAAGGATTATCTCTCTCCCAGCTGAATTTAGTGTCTGCTACAGTGTTAATCTCTAAGGCTGTGGTGGTGGTCAGGGATGCACACTCATACTGTATAATGTTAGTCAGTAGCCTATGTTGCTGCCTGCCCCCTGACCTCTGCAGCTTGCTGACGAGAGAGCATGGGTCGCAACTCTGAGCCAAAATTAATGTGGATTTCTTTTCTCCATTTGCCTTCTACAGTAGGCAGTCAAGGGCCCTTGGTTAGCAGCAGGGGGAGAGCTGGGTAAACTTCATCCATTGTTCATTCAAAGACACTCTGTGAAAGTGGAACGCCCATTAGGTCAGCCTCTAGCCAATCGCAAGTTTAGACACATACACCATGTTCATCCAGAGTTGGTGGGAGATGGTTCATAACACAGAACGCCATCACGGCTCACAACCCTCACCTTTCCTCTGATGGAACGCCAGTTCTCTCCTCTGTATTGGTAAAGAACATCATTTTGAGTGCCATGTTTTTCAAGTCTCTCTCTTTCACTTGCTCTCTTGCCCTCACACCACAAAATAAATAAATTGTTTGTCACCAATCATAAATGTGCTGACTGTGCCTTTGTTGCATCATGGAGACACATGAGAATGGAATGGATGTTGACTTTTATTATCTAAGGCTGGAATAAAGAATTAGAATGTTAATGTAGAAGCTTTTTTAGAAAATCTAGAATGACTAGCACAGAAACAGGAAACTATCCTAACCCAGCAACAGCGTCACGTGGATAGGAAGTTAAATACCCAGCTCCAAACCATCAATTAGGCTACACTCTCCCTTTGGTAAAAAAAATATGATCATTAATAAGCTTTTAAATGTTTGCAGCCTTAACAAAGCAGATTGAGGGTTGCTACCTGTTAGCACCTTCCTCTCCCCCTTCTTCTAGCAGGCTTTACAATAACAAGTCGGAAATCTAGCAGTAAATTCCGAGGTTGAGAATGAAGCAAACTTTCACTGGCCTTGTTCGTGCTCTGATGGGCGCTGGGCTACCTAGCAGTATGTTGCTGTAGAGCCGGACAGGGTGAGAGGTCAACAGGAAGGGCTGACTGTGAGGTGACAGTAGACAATGGTCTGCTGAGTTAGCTCGCTGCCTTGCTTGCTCTACAGACGGCTGGGTGGAGCTATGTATTTTGTCCCCTCTCACTGGTTGCGTCCGAAATGGCTCCCTATTCCCTACTGTATGATGTGCAGTACACTACTCTGTAGGGAATAGGGTGCCATTTCGGATGCACACCTCTCTTTGGATTGATTGCCCTGTCTCATGAAACCAGCGGATTACGTTTTGCTGAGTAGGACCCCGTACAGGATTCTAGTGTTATACAGATGGGAGGGATAGCCATGGGGGGGGGGACATTTTCTAATGACAGCAGAGAGGGATGTTGCTGTCTGTTGCTGAGGCAGAATAACAGTGAAGGGGAAGGTGTTGCACTGTTTAATCATCCAGAAGATTGGTCTGACTCTAACTCTGCATCCGTGACAACGACCATAGGAGTTGACTATACAAGTCTACAGAACCAACTGATCTGGGGCCAGGCTATTTCCTCTTCGGTTTTGCAGCAACCTTGCAAGGGAGAGAGGCGTGGTCTTGAATGAGCCACATACTGTATGTTTATGCTGAATGGACTTCCTGTTCTTTCACTCCTCTCCTGCAAAACTTCTACTTTGTATTATGCATAGTCCTCGTGAACCGCTCTCTTCTGCTGGCCAGGGGGCAGTCTGCCACAAAGACAACATTGTGGACAGAGTGTCTCCAAAACTCCTCTGTCTCTCTCTGAGACCAAAGTATTTTGGGTTCAGGCCTGAAATAATGAAGCCAGTCGGGAGTCCCCCGCTTACCCCAATGTACCCAGTGTTCCCCACTGCTAGGCAGCACAGCATTGGGCCTAATGAATGGGGCCCTCGAAAGAAGGACCATCCTGCCGTCCCATCTCAGAACGGCCGGGTTTGGCTCTGCTCTGTCTAGGATTAAAAAACACAGTGGGTGATTGAAGCAAAGCAGAGCCTTGTTCGATTGGGTGCACACATTGTGAGCAGACCAGGCATGCTGGGGGAATATTGGCACAGTGAAGACTAGAGTTTGGTGCTTGGCCAGAGGGCACTAGGTTTAAATCATCCCCAACACACACACACCATCGCCATACTACACAGTAACACTCATAGTGGCAGCATGTTTTAGTTTGTTCTGAAAATGGTGATCTAATCTTCTCTCTCCCTTTCTCTCAGATGCAAGTTCTTCAGTCTGACAGAGACCCCAGAGAACTACACGGTTGTCCTGGATGAAGAGGGATTTAAAGGTAAATGACTCCTCCTTGGTATCAACCAGAGATGCACCACTTAACAAACCTCCACCCCCAGCCTATTCTCAGTCACACTCCCTTAACATCCTGAAGTCAACAACTTCAACGTCACATGTTTTTTTTATGGCCGATACTCTTTGGAGGTATTTTATTCCCAATGTCTGTATCTCACAGATGTAGTTGACATTACAGGCACATATTGCCTCCAGGCCTTCTCTATCTTTCTGTCTATTTTAAGAGGTGAAAGCTGGTGCAGAGAATCCACAAGGGGCTGCTTCTGACAAATGATTCCAACCAGAACAGTTCCCCTTTTGAAGGGGAATAGATAGAGAGAAGCAGAGCCTTGCAACACAATTAGACCCAACCAAATCATGAGAAAACAAAAAGATAATTACTTAACTATTTGCACATCATTACAACACTATGTAGCCATGTCATTTGAAATGTCGTTATGCTTTTGGATCTTTTGGAAGTGTAATGTTTACTGTTGAGAGGGAGATCAGAGTCCTGGCACTGCTGTGAATGAATACCATTAGTTTCCCAGCCTGGAAGGGTTGTTTTTCTTCATCCCCTGAAGTAATTGAAGTTCACTTCACACATTTTTAATTCAAACCAGGCGCATCCCTGAGAACACTGAATTGTTGCATGACAGTGCTCTTCTTATGTGGAATGAAATAGGCTCTATAGCAACTAATATAAAAACACATTGCTATATAAGATTAAATAACATAGCAACCAAATACACTGAACAAAAATATAAAGTGTTGGTCACATATTTCATGAGCTGAAATAAAAGATACCAGAAATGTTCCAAACACACAAAAAGCTTAATTCTGTCATTGTGTGCACAAATGTGTTTACATCCCTGTTAGTGAGCATTTCTCCTTTGCCAAGATAATCCATCTATCTGACAGGTGTAACGTATAAAGATCAGTACACAATTCCTGGAAGCTGAAAATGTCCCAGTTCTTCCACGGCCTGCTTACTCACCAGACATGTCACCAATTGAGCTTGTTTGGGATGCTCTGGATCGACATGTACGACAGCGTGTTCCAGTTCCCGACAATATCCAGCAACTTCGCACAGCCATTGAAGAGGAGTGGCACAACATTCCACAGGCCACCATCAACCAACCGCCTGATCAACTCTAAGCAAAGGAGATTTGTCATGCTGCATGAGGCAAATGGTGGTCACACCAGATACTGACTCCTATCCCTACTTTTTTTTGGTATCTGTGACCAACCGATGCATATCTGTATTCCCAGTCATGTGAAATCCATAGATTAGGGCTTAATGAATGTATTTAAATTGACTGATCTCCTTATATGAACTGTAACTCAGTAAAATCTTTGAAATTGTTCCAGGTTGCGTTTTATTTAAATTTATTTCGGTAAACAAACAATGATTTGTTAAATCCAGTACAATGCATCTGCTAGTGCACAATCACCTTTTGAAATACACATCTCAGTATACAACCCAATATCCGAGTGCACTTTCCTCCCAGTTCCTATACTTCCTGTATAAATCAAATATTACATTAAAAGTTTGAGAGCTCACACCTGCTTCCCAAGTAGCTATCTGCTGTTGATGGCCTGTTTGGGGAAGGGGTGAGGACTGATCAGTGTCCTGTCTGGGTCAGTTATGGCCCTCTAGACCCTGTAGGGAATAGGACCTGGTTGAACCCTCCTTGACCCCTTCTCAGACCATAAACACACACACGCTGTTAAGAAGTGGCTTACTCTCCTCAAATCTTAGACTTACTTTAGATCAGTCCCTGGGGGCACTTCATCCTACTCCCAACATACTGTAGGGACCATAGTGGGGATGGTGGAGAGTGGATGATGCCATTATTTACCCCCCCCCCCCCCGAAGGAAGTGGATGGCAGTGGGGATGGGGTCCAATCAGAGGAAATTACTTAAAATAGCTGTGTAGACATAAGGTCAGGTTTGGAAAGTAGCAACTTAAACAAATTCTAACATTTAAGGGGTGGATCAGCTTAATATCACGGAAAGAATATCGGTTCCATCAATGTAATTGTCTGCATCGTTTCCAATCCCCAATATATTTCTTTGGTAAATATGTATATATCCATACACGCATGCATACATATACACATATATACATACACAAACCTATATAGACATACATATACACATATATACATACACATACCTATATAGACATACATATACACATATATACATACACATACCTATATAGACATACATATACACATATATACATACACATACCTATATAGACATACATATACACATATACACATACCTATATAGACATACATATACACATATATACATACACATACCTATATAGATATACATACTTTTTTAAAGAATATACCTTTATTATTATTCCCCGCAAACCCTTCCACCGATCCCCCAATTGGAGTAAACTAATAAACACTTCGGCTTTTACCTTCAATCCATACATCTTATACACACTCTACAGACACAGTCTACTTTACAATAGTTCTCTCTTGTTTGTTTTTAGTCCTTCCTCTATTTCTGATGTCCATCCAGTTTGATTTCTGTTTGTAACTGTGATATTTCACAAAAGTTCTGATCCTATATACATTTTACAGACCCCGTATGTTTTACATGTTTTATCTTGTTATTAGTCCCACCCTTCAGCTCCATTCAACCTCTCCTCTCACCTCTCAACATCATCCATTTTGGATTTCTATTTGCCATATATTTTTCAACTGTGCTGTGATGCTTCACAAACGAATTGAACTTTTCTATTCTCATAGCTTCTACCGATTGTAAATTAAAAATAAACATTTTTGCTAAAATAATTATGATATTAATGATTGATTGACTATGATTTTTCAAATCACCCAGTATTGCTATCTGCATCGTTAGTTCTAGTCAAATGTTACAATTCTTCAGCCATTCCTGGACCTGTGACCAAAAATGAACTACATATGGACAGTACCAAATGAATGATCTAATGACTCTGCCTACTCACAGCAAAATCTGCAGAGATGGGAAGATTGTATCCCCCATATATATAACATTCTATTGGTTGCAAGATTTTTGTATAGTAATTTATATTGAAAAATTTGAAGTTTTGCATCCGGCGTTGTTTTGCGTATCAATTCATAAACCATGTGCCATGGAATGGGTACATCCAAAATCTCTTCCCAACTATTTTGCAATTTATATGGCACAGCTGTCAGTTTTTTGGTCCTTAAATTAAATTGGTATATGTTTTTATTTATCACACTTTTCTTTAACCATTTATGTTCTTTAATACAGGGCCGACATACAAGTTCTTTACTTTTTTGTGCTGCAATTAATTGGTTGTAATTTTGGCTAGAGCAGACAGATGTCTGTGTTAGCTGCATGTGTGACATAACTCCACCAGTCCTATTTATGATATCATTCACTAAAATTATACCTTTTTTAAACATTTCTTTGAAAAATCGTTTTTTTAATCAATTAGTATATTTGAATTTAACCACAATATTTGTTGTATTATTTGTTCTGTCTTTTCAGGTGGATTTAAAGTGAAATTGCAACCTGTTTAAAAAAGAAAGATATTTTGGAGATTATTTCCTTTTCAAACAACCGAAAGTGGGCCGGTGTAATCTGAATAAAGGGGAAAAGGCCATTCTTGAACATAGAATGAGACATTCTTACCAATTTACTAGAAAACCAGTTTGGATTTAAGTTTAACTTTTGTATGATTGATGCCTTTAGTGAGAGGTCTAATGCTTTTATATTTAATCATTTCTGCCCTCTGAATTCATATTTGTTATATAATTAGGCCTTTTTAATTTAATCTGGCTTGCCGTTCCAAATAAAATTGAATATTTTATGTTCATATAATTTAAAAAGCAGGAAAGTAACAACTTTGCATTGGGCCTGTATGTACGATTGCTTTTAGAAAGAAGGCCTAACTTTACTGTGGGTTTTCTGTTCAATACAGTATAGACCACTAGTGGATAGTCTTTGTTTGAGTGAAGTGGTGTGTGTGTGTGTTCTGACATTACCTAACCCCCCCCCCCCCTCTCCCCCCTGCAGAGCTGCAGCCCTCGGAGCATCTACTGGTCGAAAGTTCCGTGTGGCTGCCACTCAACGTGGTCTCCAACGGCAACTCTTCCAGCAGCTCGCAGGCAGTGGGCGTGACCAAAATCGCTAAGTCTGTCATCGCCCCATTGGCCCAGCAGCACGTGTCAGTCTTCATGCTCTCGACCTATCAGACGGACTTCATCCTGGTGAGTCCCCTGTCTCTGTGACCCCTCCAGTTATTACCTGCTGGGGCTTATTGGGTTGTCTGATGTGATTCTTTATCATTGTTTTTCAACATAATAGGTCTACATTTCTCTCTGAACATTCTGTAACGTTACTCCCTCCTAAACGTGCCACTGGTATCCAACCATTACAACAGTTGCTAAGCAATAGCCATAGGCGTCATGCCCATAGGGGGCACAAGGGCACAGATTTGTCCTAATGTTTCAGATTTTAAAGGAATTACTGAACTTCCTTTTTAAGCCCACGTTTTATCATTATTTATTTAAAAAAAAGAGGAGGGGGCACACTCACTGGACCAAGTAAAGTGTACCCCCCCCCCCCCAGTAAGTGGTCCCTTCCAAGGTGCGCCACAGAGCAAAGACACACAGCGTTTGATCTGCCTATAGCTGCCTGTGATGTGCAGGACTCTCAGGAGGTATGCTTGTAAATTAATTTGATCAAGCTATGTAGCCTACTGATTCCTTCTTGATGAGTAAATCATTTATTTTTTATTTTTTATTGGTTCTCTCTAATACCTCATAACTAGCTACCAAGCCATTTTAGGCTATTAATCAAGTTTGAGTAGCTTGTCTAATTATCTTAGCTGGCATGCCTGCTGACAAGATTGCTAGACTTTAGAAAAGCCAAGCAATAACTATATACTGAATAAGACTCGCATTCCTTTCAATCTTTTACCCGGATTTTAGCAGAGATGCAGATAAGCATATTTGGTTCCTTTAAAAAATAACCATCAGTCAGGAGGATACAGACAGCTCAAGAGGTATGCTTAAATATGCAGAAAAATAAACAGACTTTTTACATAGAATTAAGCATAATGATTATGGCTCTATTGCATGAATAAGCTGTTTCAGGTGTTTGAAAAAATGCTAAGTTCTCAAACTCAAATCTGCCATCCTCACTTACTTTGTGTCCCCTCAAATCCTTGTCAAAAAAGAGCATTTCCCACAATGGTGGGAGCAGTGGGTCAAAGTGTTGCATGTTACGGAAGACGCCGATGATAAGTTGTGATGAAGTAGGTATAGCTTTGCAAAGCAGTTGCATTTGTCCCACTCCAAACGTAAGATAAATGTTATAAGTACAAATATGCCACTAGTCCATTTGAAGTAATAGAAGTGACTACAATGTAGCTTTTAAAAAATTCTCTCTCTCAATGTCACTGACTGTCAGCCCGCATGTTGTCCGCTTACTGTAGGTGAGGGAGAGGGACCTGGTTGTAGTTATTAATAGTGTCTTACTGTAGGTGAGGGAGAAGAACCTGGTTGTTGTTATTAATACTGTCTTACTGTAGGTGAGGGAGAAGGACCTGGTTGTTGTTATTAATACTGTCTTACTGTAGGTGAGGGAGAAGGACCTGGTTGTAGTTATTAATAGTGTCTTACTGTAGGTGAGGGAGAAGGACCTGGTTGTAGTTATTAATAGTGTCTTACTGTAGGTGAGGGAGAAGGACCTGGTTGTAGTTATTAATACTGTCTTACTGTAGGTGAGGGAGAAGGACCTGGCTGTCGTTATTAATACTGTCTTACTGTAGGTGAGGGAGAAGGACCTGGTTGTAGTTATTAATACTGTCTTACTGTAGGTGAGGGAGAAGGACCTGGTTGTAGTTATTAATAGTGTCTTACTGTAGGTGAGGGAGAAGGACCTGGTTGTAGTTATTAATAGTGTCTTACTGTAGGTGAGGGAGAAGGACCTGGCTGTCGTTATTAATACTGTCTTACTGTAGGTGAGGGAGAAGGACCTGGTTGTAGTTATTAATAGTATCTTACTGTAGGTGAGGGAGAAGGACCTGGCTGTAGTTATTAATACTGTCTTACTGTAGGTGAGGGAGAAGGACCTGGCTGTCGTTATTAATACTGTCTTACTGTAGGTGAGGGAGAAGGACCTGGTTGTTATTAATACTGTCTTACTGTAGGTGAGGGAGAAGGGCCTGGTTGTAGTTATTAATACTGTCTTACTGTAGGTGGGGGAGAAGGACCTGGTTGTAGTTATTAATACTGTCTTACTGTAGGTGAGGGAGAAGGACCTGGCTGTTGTTATTAATACTGTCTTACTGTAGGTGAGGGAGAAGAACCTGGCTGTCGTTATTAATACTGTCTTACTGTAGGTGAGGGAGAAGGACCTGGTTGTTATTAATACTGTCTTACTGTAGGTGAGGGAGAAGGGCCTGGTTGTAGTTATTAATACTGTCTTACTGTAGGTGAGGGAGAAGGACCTGGTTGTAGTTATTAATACTGTCTTACTGTAGGTGAGGGAGAAGGACCTGGCTGTCGTTATTAATACTGTCTTACTGTAGGTGAGGGAGAAGAACCTGGCTGTCGTTATTAATACTGTCTTACTGTAGGTGAGGGAGAAGGACCTGGCTGTCGTTATTAATACTGTCTTACTGTAGGTGAGGGAGAAGGGCCTGGTTGTAGTTATTAATACTGTCTTACTGTAGGTGAGGGAGAAGGACCTGGCTGTCGTTATTAATACTGTCTTACTGTAGGTGAGGGAGAAGGACCTGGTTGTTGTTATTAATACTGTCTTACTGTAGGTGAGGGAGAAGGACCTGGTTGTAGTTATTAATACTGTCTTACTGTAGGTGAGGGAGAAGGACCTGGCTGTCGTTATTAATACTGTCTTACTGTAGGTGAGGGAGAAGAACCTGGTTGTTGTTATTAATACTGTCTTACTGTAGGTGAGGGAGAAGGACCTGGTTGTAGTTATTAATAGTGTCTTACTGTAGGTGAGGGAGAAGAACCTGGTTGTTGTTATTAATACTGTCTTACTGTAGGTGAGGGAGAAGGACCTGGTTGTAGTTATTAATAGTGTCTTACTGTAGGTGAGGGAGAAGGACCTGGTTGTAGTTATTAATAGTGTCTTACTGTAGGTGAGGGAGAAGGACCTGGTTGTAGTTATTAATACTGTCTTACTGTAGGTGAGGGAGAAGGACCTGGCTGTCGTTATTAATACTGTCTTACTGTAGGTGAGGGAGAAGGACCTGGTTGTAGTTATTAATACTGTCTTACTGTAGGTGAGGGAGAAGGACCTGGTTGTAGTTATTAATAGTGTCTTACTGTAGGTGAGGGAGAAGGACCTGGCTGTCGTTATTAATACTGTCTTACTGTAGGTGAGGGAGAAGGACCTGGTTGTAGTTATTAATAGTGTCTTACTGTAGGTGAGGGAGAAGGACCTGGCTGTAGTTATTAATACTGTCTTACTGTAGGTGAGGGAGAAGGACCTGGCTGTCGTTATTAATACTGTCTTACTGTAGGTGAGGGAGAAGGACCTGGTTGTTATTAATACTGTCTTACTGTAGGTGAGGGAGAAGGGCCTGGTTGTAGTTATTAATACTGTCTTACTGTAGGTGGGGGAGAAGGACCTGGTTGTAGTTATTAATACTGTCTTACTGTAGGTGAGGGAGAAGGACCTGGCTGTTGTTATTAATACTGTCTTACTGTAGGTGAGGGAGAAGAACCTGGCTGTCGTTATTAATACTGTCTTACTGTAGGTGAGGGAGAAGGACCTGGTTGTTATTAATACTGTCTTACTGTAGGTGAGGGAGAAGGGCCTGGTTGTAGTTATTAATACTGTCTTACTGTAGGTGAGGGAGAAGGACCTGGTTGTAGTTATTAATACTGTCTTACTGTAGGTGAGGGAGAAGGACCTGGCTGTCGTTATTAATACTGTCTTACTGTAGGTGAGGGAGAAGAACCTGGCTGTCGTTATTAATACTGTCTTACTGTAGGTGAGGGAGAAGGACCTGGCTGTCGTTATTAATACTGTCTTACTGTAGGTGAGGGAGAAGGGCCTGGTTGTAGTTATTAATACTGTCTTACTGTAGGTGAGGGAGAAGGACCTGGCTGTCGTTATTAATACTGTCTTACTGTAGGTGAGGGAGAAGGACCTGGTTGTTTTTATTAATACTGTCTTACTGTAGGTGAGGGAGAAGGACCTGGTTGTAGTTATTAATACTGTCTTACTGTAGGTGAGGGAGAAGGACCTGGCTGTCGTTATTAATACTGTCTTACTGTAGGTGAGGGAGAAGAACCTGGCTGTCGTTATTAATACTGTCTTACTGTAGGTGGGGGAGAAGGACCTGGTTGTAGTTATTAATACTGTCTTACTGTAGGTGAGGGAGAAGGACCTGGCTGTCGTTATTAATACTGTCTTACTGTAGGTGAGGGAGAAGAACCTGGCTGTCGTTATTAATACTGTCTTACTGTAGGTGAGGGAGAAGGACCTGGTTGTTATTAATACTGTCTTACTGTAGGTGAGGGAGAAGGGCCTGGTTGTAGTTATTAATACTGTCTTACTGTAGGTGAGGGAGAAGGACCTGGTTGTAGTTATTAATACTGTCTTACTGTAGGTGAGGGAGAAGGACCTGGCTGTCGTTATTAATACTGTCTTACTGTAGGTGAGGGAGAAGAACCTGGCTGTCGTTATTAATACTGTCTTACTGTAGGTGAGGGAGAAGGACCTGGCTGTCGTTATTAATACTGTCTTACTGTAGGTGAGGGAGAAGGGCCTGGTTGTAGTTATTAATACTGTCTTACTGTAGGTGAGGGAGAAGGACCTGGCTGTCGTTATTAATACTGTCTTACTGTAGGTGAGGGAGAAGGACCTGGTTGTAGTTATTAATACTGTCTTACTGTAGGTGAGGGAGAAGGACCTGGTTGTAGTTATTAATACTGTCTTACTGTAGGTGAGGGAGAAGGACCTGGTTGTAGTTATTAATACTGTCTTACTGTAGGTGAGGGAGAAGGACCTGGCTGTCGTTATTAATACTGTCTTACTGTAGGTGAGGGAGAAGAACCTGGCTGTCGTTATTAATACTGTCTTACTGTAGGTGAGGGAGAAGAACCTGGCTGTCGTTATTAATACTGTCTTACTGTAGGTGAGGGAGAAGGACCTGGCTGTCGTTATTAATACTGTCTTACTGTAGGTGAGGGAGAAGAATCTGGCTGTCGTTATTAATACTGTCTTACTGTAGGTGAGGGAGAAGAACCTGGCTGTCGTTATTAATACTGTCTTACTGTAGGTGAGGGAGAAGGACCTGGTTGTAGTTATTAATACTGTCTTACTGTAGGTGAGGGAGAAGAACCTGGCTGTCGTTATTAATACTGTCTTACTGTAGGTGAGGGAGAAGGACCTGGCTGTAGTTATTAATACTGTCTTACTGTAGGTGAGGGAGAAGAACCTGGCTGTCGTTATTAATACTGTCTTACTGTAGGTGAGGGAGAAGGACCTGGCTGTCGTTATTAACACTCTGGAGGAAGAGTTCAACATCTACAGAGAGGTGGGGGGAGAGTACTCTGCTGTTCTCAGCCAACATGTCCACAATGGCTTCCAGAAGAACGGCAAAGAAGGTACGTCGCAGCAGAGAGAGGGGAGGGGAGGGGGGGTGAGACCGAATGTATTGGAGGGTCACAGAAAGGGACAGACATAGAGAAACGATATTATCAGTCTGTGCTCTTTTTTTGAAGGGAACTATGGGTAACAGAATAGCCATGTTTTACAATAGAATCCCCCCACATGATAAAGTGAAGACATGCTTGTACTCTATAACACTACTTCTCACTGTCCCAGTGCTACAGGTTATTTCAGGTTGGGTTCAGGTTCTATACTATTATTCCCCTTCTGTTTCATATCCAGCCCCCCAGCTGACAGTGCACCCTTTGCTGATACCCCAGAACCAGTTCTGTGTGATGAGTCTGGACCCAGACACTCTGCCTGCCATCGCAACAACACTCATCGACGTTCTCTTCTACTCCAACAGGTGAGCTCTGCTCCGCGCAAAACCCTTTTTGACCCTTTTGTTGCCTTACCAGTTCAAGTCAAGATGGCTGCCGTGTGAAATCCTTACTTAGGGTAATGGTTCTGCCATATTTTTGTAAAAAAAAAACAAGTTGTTTTAAGACGGTCTTATTCTGAGTCTGTGGTGTAAAATGATTTTCTTCCTCAGTCCTAAAGAGGGCGCTCTTCCCAGCCAGGACCTGGACTGTATCAAGTTCTTTTCCTTCTCTCTGATCGATGGCTACGTCTCTCTGGTCATGGACACAGAGGCACAAAGACAGTAAGACTCATCTCCTCTCACCTCTCTTACATCTGAGCTGATTTAAAGTTTCACTTTGTGGGTGGCCTATCGGTTAGAGCGTTGGGCCAGTAACCAAAAGATTGCTAATTAGAATCCTTGAGGCAAGACGCTAAAAAATCTCTGTGCCCTTCAGCAAAGCACTTAACCCTAATTGCTCCAGGGTCCCCATTGATAATGGCTGACCCTGGCCGTGACCCCACTCTCTGAGGGTCTTAAGATATGCAAAACCAAACTCCCCCATCTCAATTTCACACATGCGTATAATACACACAAGAAATAGGACATATAAGCACCCACCTAATTATTATTTTAAATATTTTTTTCTTAGCAGTCAAACTTCCGACGTGTTCACGTCATGTGACATGCACACGTCATTGCAATAGTATTTGGAAGATGAATACACAACGCAGAGTTTGAGAGGACAAAAAATTCAATGGTCAATAGCTAATTGACCAATGGTCAATAGCTAATTGTAAGTAGAATTTGGGTTTCAGTTCAACATCTGTGGAATGTCACTCCTGAACTCAGAGCAACGTGTTCTACGTGGGCCACGTTTTCATTGGTCTGTACATTGAGTCTGGAGTGGGATACTTGTTATTTGGCCATTGGCCAAGTTGTCCTGCAAGGACTTCTGATTGGTCAACCCCAGGCTAGGGTGGGGGGTTATAAGTGGCATCCTGTCCTTTGTTCTGGGGGGAAATGCTGAGGACATGGGGAGACTGAACATCTGACTCCCAGCGTAACATTTTGATTTGTCCTCTCTGAATAAACCTATTCTTCTCCCCCTTGATTTGCTTTGGAGTTTGTTTTATTGAAGGATAGATGTACATTGCTAACATCATTTAGACGTTGTTTACACGTGACACTTACTTGTTATGTGTTTATTTATTTCACCTTTATTTAACCAGGTGTCAGTTTACTATTTCATATCAGACAATGAACATGAAATGTCCATCTTATACAATGAAAAAAATCTTATAAGACTATGCTTAGCATGACTGTAAAATAGTACATTTAGCTAAAATAGACATATCACAAAGAACAGTAACAACTTATTTTATGGTATATAAAAAAAAAGATTAGGCTAGTTAATATGCAGCCGGCACTCCTGGATCTAGGCCTAAAGTGCCATCGCATTCAGTATTCAGACTCTTTTTTTGTTATTATTCCACATTTTGTTACATTACAGCCTCATTCTAAAATGGATTACTTAAAAAAATAAATAAATAAATTGAGGAACATGCTTAATTTGATCCATTTTAGAATAAGGCTGTAATGTAACAATGTGGGAAAAGGGAAGGGGTCTGAATACTTTCCAAATACACTGTATTTCAAAAATAAAAATGGACAGTGCCCAGTGCGGAAAGTTGATTAGGCCAATTTACTAAAAGCTTTGTTGGAGCCATTTTTAAGTAGGGTAGTCTTACCTGTTTGACAGACCCAATTATGCTATATTGGTCGTTATTTCCTCCAATAGGGAGTCTCCCCAGATCTTTTCAAGGTCCCCCGTAACCCCAGTTTACCTGACAGCGCAGCAGCTTTTCTCCAGTTTACCTGACAGCGCAGCAGCTTTTTTCCAGTTTACCTGACAGCGCAGCAGCTTTTCTCCAGTTTACCTGACAGCGCAGCAGCTTTTCTCCAGTTTACCTGACAGCGCAGCAGCTTTTCTCCAGTTTACCTGACAGCGCAGCAGCTTTTCTCCAGTTTACCTGACAGCGCAGCAGCTTTTCTCCAGTTTACCTGACAGCGCAGCAGCTTTTCTCCAGTTAACCTGACAGCGCAGCAGCTTTTCTCCAGTTTACCTGACAGTGCAGCAGCTTTTCTCCAGTTTACCTGACAGCGTAGCAGCTTTTCTCCAGTTTACCTGACAGTGCAGCAGCTTTTCTCCAGTTAACCTGACAGTGCAGCAGCTTTTCTCCAGTTTACCTGACAGCGCAGCAGCTTTTCTCCAGTTTACCTGACAGCGTAGCAGCTTTTCTCCAGTTAACCTGACAGCGTAGCAGCTTTTCTCCAGTTTACCTGACAGCGCAGCAGCTTTTCTCCAGTTTACCTGACAGTGCAGCAGCTTTTCTCCAGTTTACCTGACAGTGCAGCAGCTTTTCTCCAGTTTACCTGACAGTGCAGCAGCTTTTCTCCAGTTAACCTGACAGTGCAGCAGCTTTTCTCCAGTTTACCTGACAGCGCAGCAGCTTTTCTCCAGTTTACCTGACAGCGTAGCAGCTTTTCTCCAGTTAACCTGACAGCGTAGCAGCTTTTCTCCAGTTTACCTGACAGCGCAGCAGCTTTTCTCCAGTTTACCTGACAGCGCAGCAGCTTTTCTCCAGTTTACCTGACAGCGCAGCAGCTTTTCTCCAGTTTACCTGACAGCGCAGCAGCTTTTCTCCAGTTTACCTGACAGCGCAGCAGCTTTTCTCCAGTTTACCTGACAGTGCAGCAGCTTTTCTCCAGTTTACCTGACAGAGCAGCAGCTTTTCTCCAGTTTACCTGACAGCGCAGCAGCTTTTCTCCAGTTTACCTGACAGCGTAGCAGCTTTTCTCCAGTTTACCTGACAGCGCAGCAGCTTTTCTCCAGTTTACCTGACAGCGCAGCAGCTTTTCTCCAGTTTACCTGACAGTGCAGCAGCTTTTCTCCAGTTTACCTGACAGTGCAGCAGCTTTTCTCCAGTTTACCTGACAGTGCAGCAGCTTTTCTCCAGTTTACCTGACAGCGTAGCAGCTTTTCTCCAGTTAACCTGACAGCGCAGCAGCTTTTCTCCAGTTTACCTGACAGCGCAGCAGCTTTTCTCCAGTTTACCTGACAGCGCAGCAGCTTTTCTCCAGTTTACCTGACAGCGCAGCAGCTTTTCTCCAGTTTACCTGACAGTGCAGCAGCTTTTCTCCAGTTTACCTGACAGCGCAGCAGCTTTTCTCCAGTTTACCTGACAGCGCAGCAGCTTTTCTCCAGTTTACCTGACAGTGCAGCAGCTTTTCTCCAGTTTACCTGACAGCGCAGCAGCTTTTCTCCAGTTTACCTGACAGCGCAGCAGCTTTTCTCCAGTTTACCTGACAGTGCAGCAGCTTTTCTCCAGTTTACCTGACAGCGCAGCAGCTTTTCTCCAGTTTACCTGACAGCGCAGCAGCTTTTCTCCAGTTTACCTGACAGCGCAGCAGCTTTTCTCCAGTTTACCTGACAGCGCAGCAGCTTTTCTCCAGTTTACCTGACAGCGCAGCAGCTTTTCTCCAGTTTACCTGACAGCGCAGCAGCTTTTCTCCAGTTTACCTGACAGCGCAGCAGCTTTTCTCCAGTTTACCTGACAGCGCAGCAGCTTTTCTCCAGTTTACCTGACAGCGTAGCAGCTTTTCTCCAGTTTACCTGACAGCGTAGCAGCTTTTCTCCAGTTTACCTGACAGCGCAGCAGCTTTTCTCCAGTTTACCTGACAGCGCAGCAGCTTTTCTCCAGTTTACCTGACAGCGCAGCAGCTTTTCTCCAGTTTACCTGACAGCGCAGCAGCTTTTCTCCAGTTTACCTGACAGCGCAGCAGCTTTTCTCCAGTTTACCTGACAGCGCAGCAGCTTTTCTCCAGTTTACCTGACAGCGCAGCAGCTTTTCTCCAGTTTACCTGACAGCGCAGCAGCTTTTCTCCAGTTTACCTGACAGCGCAGCAGCTTTTCTCCAGTTTACCTGACAGCGCAGCAGCTTTTCTCCAGTTTACCTGACAACGCAGCAGCTTTTCTCCAGTTTACCTGACAGCGTAGCAGCTTTTCTCCAGTTTACCTGACAGTGCAGCAGCTTTTCTCCAGTTTACCTGACAGCGCAACAGCTTTTCTCCAGTTTACCCGACAGCGCAGCAGCTTTTCTCCAGTTTACCTGACAGCGCAGCAGCTTTTCTCCAGTTTACCTGACAGCGCAGCAGCTTTTCTCCAGTTTACCTGACAGCGCAGCAGCTTTTCTCCAGTTTACCTGACAGCGCAGCAGCTTTTCTCCAGTTTACCTGACAGCGCAGCAGCTTTTCTCCAGTTTACCTGACAGCGCAGCAGCTTTTCTCCAGTTAACCTGACAGCGCAGCAGCTTTTCTCCAGTTAACCTGACAGCGCAGCAGCTTTTCTCCAGTTTACCTGACAGCGCAGCAGCTTTTCTCCAGTTTACCTGACAGCGTAGCAGCTTTTCTCCAGTTTACCTGACAGCGCAGCAGCTTTTCTCCAGTTTACCTGACAGCGCAGCAGCTTTTCTCCAGTTAACCTGACAGCGCAGCAGCTTTTCTCCAGTTTACCTGACAGCGCAGCAGCTTTTCTCCAGTTTACCTGACAGCGTAGCAGCTTTTCTCCAGTTTACCTGACAGCGCAGCAGCTTTTCTCCAGTTTACCTGACAGCGCAGCAGCTTTTCTCCAGTTTACCTGACAGCGCAGCAGCTTTTTTCCAGTTTACCTGACAGCGCAGCAGCTTTTCTCCAGTTTACCTGACAGCGCAGCAGCTTTTCTCCAGTTTACCTGACAGCGCAGCAGCTTTTCTCCAGTTTACCTGACAGCGCAGCAGCTTTTCTCCAGTTTACCTGACACCGCAGCAGCTTTTCTCCAGTTTACCTGACAGAGCAGCAGCTTTTCTCCAGTTTACCTGACAGCGCAGCAGCTTTTCTCCAGTTTACCTGACAGAGCAGCAGCTTTTCTCCAGTTTACCTGACAGAGCAGCAGCTTTTCTCCAGTTTACCTGACAGCGCAGCAGCTTTTCTCCAGTTTACCTGACAGCGCAGCAGCTTTTCTCCAGTTTACCTGACAGCGCAGCAGCTTTTCTCCAGTTTACCTGACAGCGCAGCAGCTTTTCTCCAGTTTACCTGACAGCGCAGCAGCTTTTCTCCAGTTTACCTGACAGCGCAGCAGCTTTTCTCCAGTTTACCTGACAGCGCAGCAGCTTTTCTCCAGTTTACCTGACAGCGCAGCAGCTTTTCTCCAGTTTACCTGACAGCGCAGCAGCTTTTCTCCAGTTTACCTGACAGCGCAGCAGCTTTTCTCCAGTTTACCTGACAGCACAGCAGCTTTTCTCCAGTTTACCTGACAGCGCAGCAGCTTTTCTCCAGTTTACCTGACAGCGTAGCAGCTTTTCTTTTCCAGTGGGTTTTGTCTGTATTCCACCGTATCTAGTGTTTTATGAAATTGCAACTGTCAGCTTCTGAATTCCTATGTGATAGGGTCGAGTCTCTAGATTCCCTTGCTGAGCTCTTACCTATCTGGGGGAATAATTAAATGGTTCTCATGGGCAATTTTAAACTGGGACTGGTTATCGCCAAACTCCAACGCCATATAAGGGCTATGCAATACGTTGAATTTCACCCAGCTGATAAAGGCAGCTACAAGGCTGAACCCTAAAGACCTCTCTAAATCAACGCTAATTGATATTATCCTAACTAATAACCTGCGTAAGTACCCAGACATCTGTATCTGCCCAAACAATGTGTGTGTGCAAGGCACAATAAAATCCCCAAATTATCCCCTCGGGTAATAAAGGGAATGTCAAGCAGTTTTGTGAACAGGCTTTCCTGAATGAACTTTCTGCATGTGACTGGGAAAAGATTTACATTCCTTCCAGACATTGAGATGGCGTACTCCTAAACTCGGCAAAAATAGAAACGTCCTCTCACTGTCAACTGTGTTTATTTTCAGCAAATTTAACATGTGTAAATATTTGTATGAACATAACAAGATTCAACAACTGAGACATAAACTGAACAAGTTCCAGACATGTGATTAACAGAAATTGAATAATGTGTCCATGAACAAAGGGGGGGGGGGGGGGGGGGGGGGGGGGGGGGGTCAAAATCAAAACTAACAGTCAGTATCTGGTGTGGCCACCAGCTGCATTAAGTACTGTAGTGCATCTCCTCCTCGTGGACTGCACCAGATTTGCCAGTTCTTGCTGTGAGATGTTACCCCACTCTTCCACCAAGGCACCTGCAAGTTTCTGGACATTTCTGGGGGGAATGGCCCTAGCCCTCACCCTCTCATCCAACAGGTCCCAGACGTGCTCAATGGGATTGAGATCCGGGCTCTTCGCTGGCCATGGCAGAACATTGACATTCCTGTCTTGCAGGAAATCACGTACAGAACGAGCAGTATGGCTGGTGGCATTGTCATGCTGGAGGGTCATGTCAGGATGAGCCTGCAGGAAGGGTACCACATGAGGGAGGAGGATGTCTTACCTGTAACGCACAGCGTTGAGATTGCCTGCAATGACAACGAGCTCAGTCCGATGATGCTGTGACACAACTCCCCATACCATTATGGACCCTCCATCTCCAAATTGATCCCCCTCCAGAGTACAGGCCTCTGTGTAACAAACATTCCTTTGACAATAAACATGAATCCGACCATCACCCCTGGTGAGACAAAACCACGACTCGTCAGTGAAGAGCACTTTTTGCCAATCCTATCTGGTCCAGCGACGGTGGGTTTGTGCCCATAGGCGATGTTGTTGCCGGTGATGTCTGGTGAGGACCTGCCTTTACAACAGGCCTAGAAGCCCTCAGTCTAGCCTCTCTCAGCCTATTGCGGACAGTCTGAGCACTGATGGAGGGATTGTGCGTTCCTGTCCCGCAGGTGTGATGTTCAGATGTACCGATCCTGTGCAGGTGTTGTTACACGTGGTCTGCCACTGCGAGGACGATCAGCTGTTCGACCTGTCGCCCTGTAGCGATGTCTTAGGCGTCTCACAGTACGGACATTGCAATGTATTGCCCTGGCCACATCTTCAGTCCTCATGCCTCCTTGCAGCATGCCTAAGGCACATTCACACAGATGAGCAGGGACCATGGGCATCTTTCTTTTGGTGTTTTTCAGAGTCCGTAGAAAGGCCTCTTTAGTGTCCTAAGTTTTCATAACTGTGACCTTTAATTGCCTACCATCTGTAAGCTGTTAGTGTCTTAACGACCGTTCCACAGGTGCGTGTTCATTAATTGTTTATGGTTCATTGAACAAGCATGGGAAACAGTGTTTAAACTCTTTACAATGATGATCTGTGAAGTTAATTAGTAAAATACCAAATATCTTTGAAAGACAGGGTCCTGAAAAAGGGTTGTTTCTTTTTTTGCTGAGTTTATTTCCATAAGCTTTTGTGAACTAGAAATAACTTGACATTAAACTGTATTTTCGAAAGGTCTCCGGTCACCAAAAGGCAACATTAAACATATACATTCACACGGTATTGGGGACCTATTTCATTTTTATTTTGTATTCTTACTGGTCCAGTTTTACGATTTCCACCTTAAAAACTCTCCTTCACCCTGGTGTGAAGGAGCGCAATGGCAGAGCAGACCGTGTACATGCCAATGGAGTAACCTATACTCATATATTCTTCACAACATCTAAACGGATTGGCTTCCCTTCTCCAAAACTCTCCCTACTGAACTAAGAAGTGAGCGAACACACTAAACAGCGCAAAGCCCACCTCATGATCTCCTGTCCTGCCTTCTAGTCCACACTGTTTTGATCTTCCTAAAAGTCCTCGCCTCCGGTCCTAAAAGTCCTCGCTTTGTGAGAGAAGCAGACATGAAAGAGAACTTTAGCCTACCGATGTCAACTAGATTTTTCATTTATAACATTATGGTGAGCAAGGCTTCAATTCGTATTCTAGAGTAACAAGTAGGCTAATGACGAGAAGCTTCATGTATCCAATTTTTGTTGACTAACAAATAGCCTACCAAATGGCATAAATTATCAGCAGAAACATCAAAAGAACAATAGAAATGAAATGTTTCAAGTTGTCACATGCACAAGTACAGTGAAATGCCTTTCTTGCAAGCACTAAACATAACAATGCAGTAATCAATAACAATGTAATACAAAAAATAACTTGTGGCCTAGTGCTTATTTGTCTCTATGCAACTTCCTTTATTTGAAAGGATTTGACGATGGTTAGTTTGAGACTAAAAACAGTGCAACGGGTAATGATAGGCCTACACAGTTGAAGACAATGACGCACGGGCCCCAAGGACTATAAGCAAAGTAGCAAAGTTGATGGATACCTTCGAGACAGTGGATTGATGCATGTTGTATATATTACTATTGTTATTAAAAATGTGCCTGCAGTGCCATATAAGACATGTCAAACTCACAGAGGGCCGAGTGTCTGTGGGTTTACGCTCCTCCTTTGTACTTCATTGAGGAATTAAGGTCACTGGTTAGTAAGGAACTCTCCTCACCTGGTTGTCTGGGTCTGAATTGAAAGGAAAAAACACAAACCAGCAGACATTAGGCCCTCCATTGAATGAGTTTGAAACCCCTGATGAAAGAGGACACTTCTTTTGAGCCTAAAATAAAGAAAATAGAATAAAGAAATATGTAGACCCTCCAGCAGTTGAGACTTTACGATATTATAATAGCACTATGGCTCCAGGCTATTTTTTTAAGAGTCAGGCGTCACACAGACGTTAGTCAGGTGTTCAATGGTAGGCGATAGCCAGATGGTGGTGCTGTTGCTCCTCCTGAATTCTGGCCTGTGAATCTTGGTAGCAGCAATGACCAACTGTGTGTGTGTGTGTGTGTGTGTTCTAGGTTCCCTGCTGATCTTCTCTTCACAAGTTCCTCCAGGGAGCTGTGGAGGATGGTGCGCATTGGGGGACAGCCTCTGGGTTTCGGTAAACTACCTTTTAATCCATCCTCTGAAAGACCCACTATAAGTAGGTTAGGATCATGCCCAACTCTAACGTGGGTAGACTGACACTGATACTACAAATACTTCATTGTTGATCTCTCCATCTCTCTTCTCTTCTCCAGACGAGTGTGGCATTGTTGCCCAGATATCCCAGCCCTTAGCCGACAACAACATCTCAGCCTATTATATCAGCACCTTCAGCTTCGACCATGCCCTGGTGAGCAAGCCTTTAGCTGCTGATGTGACAGGCACTGGCACCCAGCTTTACACTACAGAACATGGAGTACAGAACTTTAGAAGAGGGTATGTTCTGATTCTGACCAACAGAGGGCACTGTTCACCCCTGGATAAAGGGTAGCGTGTAGTTTAATGACTGTGATAGTTATTTTATCCAAGAATACAGTAGCAGGTGTTTGCAACGGGGCTTATAAACATCACAAGAATGTCAGCAGCGCTATCAGATGACAGAATGAACGTTTGATTTGTCAGAGGATGCTAAATCAACCGCTTCCTGTGGACTTTCCAGCTTTTGTTGGTCTGACGTGTCTTCTGCACTATCTGCATAGTTGACACCTGAATGACACTGATAGTTTGACGTGAGATACCTGACTGAGAGATAAGCTGTCAGTCAGAATACTTCTCATGCTGAAGACAATCAGATTATAAATGGAAAACCATCCATATTGCGGAACCTGACATATTGCTTCCGGACAAGCTAAACAAACACATTCTTCGCCCACTTTGAGGATAACACAGTGCCACCGACGCGGGCCGCTCCCGCTGTAAGCTCTAGTTCTCCGTGGCCGACGTGAGTAAGACGTTTAAGCGTGTTAACCCCCTCAAGGCTGCCTGCCCAGATGGCATCCCTAGCCGCGTCCTCAGAGCATGTGCAGACCTGCTGGCTGGAGTGTTTACGGACATATTCAATCTCTCCCTATCACAGTCTGCTCTCCCCACTTGGTTCAAGATGTCCACCATTGTTTCTGTACCCAAGAAAGCAAACGTAACTGACCTAAATGACTATCATGAAGTGCTTTGAGAGGCTAGGTTAGGATCATATCACCTTAGCTGTCACCCACTGCAATTTCCATACCCCCCCAATACATCCACGGATGATGCCATCACACTGCACACTGCCATATCCTATCTGGACGAGGAATACCTATGTAAGAATGCTGTTCATTGACTACAGCTCAGCCTTCAACATAGGGCTGTGGCGGTCATGACATTTTGTCAGCCGGGGATTGTCAAGCAAATAACTGCCGGTCTCAAGGTAATTGACTGTTCATTACGTGAACACATTTAGCCTACAAGCCACAGATGCAGACCTTTGGAACATCTACATTTTAAAAAGTCTAATAAATCAATTTAATATACGCCATCACAATACATCCATTATTTATTTTGGCTCATAGAAACATGATATGAAGGGACAGAATATCCAGAAGGCCAGAATAGCATACTCTGAGTTGTCAGTATGTCAGGCCCCAATATGGCTATGGGCTACACTAGTTAATTTAGCAGAGAAGATATGCCTAAAATTCTGTGGCATTATTTTATAGTATGAACAATACAATTGAACTGAATAAAATAGAAAGGATATTTTCTCCAAACGGTTTGAGAGAGTGCGCACATGCCGCTATTCTGTGTTGAGCGGTGAACAAAGAAACAGGAACTCCTATCTGCAAAATCTAGAGTTGTGTTTGCAACTTTAGTTGTGATAAAAAATTTGGGTTATATGTTAAAACGTTTTATACATTCTAAGGCTGCATGATGCGGCTAATGATGATTTTGAAAAAAGTTGCATGAAAGGCATGAACTCTGCTTAGTTTTTTGTGCAGGTTGCACACACTTCATCAGTCTGTCATGCACAATTTGACAAGCACTTGATAATCTTCTAACCAGGCTTCCAGCGTAATGCCATCTAATAAATCCATGCCTTTTGTAGCCAAAGTGGCTGTTGTGCCCTGGGGCTGAATATTTTAATTCCCTTCTCCCAGTTGCCGTGCTCCGAAGCACCTCTCCCTCACATGGCACGCTTAGATAACTAAATTCTTAGTAGCCAATGTCCGTCACGTGATCGGGTCCTTCTCACAGGCATCTCATCTAAAAAAAGTAGGCTACAAGTGAATACCGACATATCGGGATGCATCTGCGCACGTCCTTGTTATTGAATTCTGAGACGCATATTGAAGATGTTAGAAGAACTGTCCACATTTAACCTTCAACAAGATGAGTAGGCCTAACGAACATTAAAAGCACTAGCATATGTCAATCCACTCTCCTCCATTAGTACAAAAGTTAACCTATTCTAAAAGGTGTCCTTCTGTGCAATAAAGAAATATTCCAAATATACTCTGGGACAGTTGTGGGATGTGATAGATCCCAAATTAATACAACCATATGCATTAAATAAAACACTTTTAAAAGCAATGTGGCTGATGCAACACGTTTAGCTTAAAATGTTTATAAACTATTAGGCTATTTCTTCATATTTCTAAGCACAGCAATGCGCACATAGCAGTTGGCTATAAGCGCAAATAGTCAAAAAATGCAATTAACTAATGACCATCAGCAGCATCAGAGCTTGAAGAAGCCTAGTTACCATGACCTAAATGGTCACATGGAATTTGACTGCGGTCATGACTGGTGACCTCCGGTGTGGTGGTAATACTGTCACCGTAACAGCCCCACTTCAGCACCATAGTACCCTCCAAGCTCATCATTAAGCTCGGGACCCCCAGTCTGAACCCTGCCCTGTGCAACTGGGTCTTGGACTTCCTGATGGGCCAACCCCCAGGTGGTTAAGGTCGGCAAAAACACCTCCACTATGCAGATCCTCAACACAGGGGCCCCACAAGGATGTGTGCTCAGCCCCCTCCTGTACTCCCTGTTCATCCATGACTGCGTGGCCACACACGCCTCCAACTCAACCATCAAGTTTGCAGACAACACAACAGCGGTAGCCTGATTACCAACAACGACGAGACAGCCTACATGGAGGAGGTGAGAGCTTTGGCGGAGTGGTGCCAGGAAAATAACCTCTCCCTCAACGTCAACAAAATGAGGAGCTGATCTTGGACTTCAGGAGACAGCAGAGGGAGCTCGCCTCCATCCAAATTGAAGGGCCACAGTAGAGAAGGGGAAAAGCTTCAAGTTCCTTGTTGTACACATCGCTGACAATCTAAAATGGTCCACACACGCAGACCGCGTGGTGAAGAAAGCGCAACAGCGCCTCTTCAACCTCAGGAGGCTGAAGAAATTTGTCTTGGCCCCTAAGACTCTCTTTACAGATGCACCATTGAGAGTGTCCTGTTTGACTGTATCACCGCCTGGTACAACAACTGCACCATCGTAACCGCAGGGCTCTCCTGCGGGGGTAACACTCCTGCCCTCCAGGACATCTACAGCACCCGGTGTCACAGGAAGGCCAAAAAGATCATCAAGAACCTCAGCCACCCGAGCCACGGTCTGTTCACCCCGCTATCATCCAGAAGGAGAGGTCAGTACAGCTGCATCAAAGCTGGGACCGAGAGAAGGAAAAAGCTTCCAGCTTAAATAGTCATCACTAGCCAGCCTCCACCCAGTACCCTGCCCTGAACTTAGTCACTGTCACTAACAGGCTACCTACCGCCTGGTTACTCAACTCTGCACCTTAGACGCTACTGCCTATGTACATAGACATGAAACACTGGTCACTTTAATAATGGAACACTGCTCACTTTAATAATGGTTACATACTGTTTTTCCCATTTCATATGTACAGTTGAAGTCGGAAGTTTACATACACCTAGGTTGGAGTCATTAACTCGTTTTTCAACCACTCCACAAATGTCTTGTTAACAAACTATAGTTTTGGCAAGTCAGTTAAGACATCTACTTTGTGCATGACACAGGTCATTTTTCCCAACAATTGTTTACAGACAGATTATTTCACTTATAATTAACTGTATCACAATTCCAGTGGCTCAGAAGTTTAAATACACTAAGTTGACTGCACACACACACACACACACACACACACACACACACACACACCGGCAGGTAGGTGGCAGATAGCCTAGTGGTTAGAGCGTTGGACTAGTAACCGGAAGGTTGCAAGATCGAATCCCCGAGCTGACAATGTCAAAATCTGTTCTGCCCCTGAACAAAGCAGTTAACCCACTGTTCCTAGGCCGTCATTGAAAATAAGAATTTGTTCTTAACTGACTTGCCTAGTTAAATAAAGGTAAAATAAAAAAGGCACTCCATCTCAGTGCTAGAGGCGTCACTACAGACACCCTATTTCGATTCCAGGCTGTATCACAACCGGCCGTGATTGGGAGTCCCATAGGGCAGCGCATCATTGGCCCAGAGTCGTTCGGGTTAGGGTTCATTGTAAATAAGAATTTGTTCTCAACTAGTTAAATAAAGGTTACATAAATACTAGAGCTAATGAGGCAAGATTTCGCCTGGCATAGAAAATGTGTTCACTCGTCTGGACACTGTCGTTCAGAGGAGCTAACCAAAAACACAGCTAACACAATCACTTCAAACTAAAACTGGAAAGACTGCAAACTAGCTGTATTTAATTTCGTTTGACCTTTTTGTAAATGACATTTCTTTGTACATAGCCATAAATTATGGCAGCTGATTCATGATTAATGTCGGAGAGACAGACAGCAAGGTTTATCTAAATCTCCGCTGTTGAAAACGAAATGTCAGTCTAAAAGAAATGTGAGAATGACTAGATGTTTTTTATAGTGGAGATCAAGTTTATTAAGTGCCTGGCTGGACTGATGAGACTGTGGATTGCGCAGTCAGATGGAACAGAGTAAATAGGCATTTCAACATCATAGATTTAGCCGGTGGTAAATTGTGGAATAGACAACAGTTGGCATGGGGTTTTAATCTATCAGCATTCACGATTAGACCTGTTGTATAATGTTAGATATTACTGCACTGTTGGAGCTAGGAACACAAGCATTTCGCTACACCCGCAATAACATCTGCTAAATATGTGTATGTGACCAATAACATTTGATTTAAGATGCTGATGGAGTAGGAATTGGACCCATATTCCATTCTGTTCTCTTCTCCTGTTCTACTGTAGGTACCTGAAGAGGACATAGTGAGTGTGACTGAGATGCTCCGGCAGCACAGGAAAGAGCCAGCCTGCTGATGGCGACCTGGCGGCTTGGTCCATACTACACCCCTCTCCGTGTCCTGGGGCAGTACAGGTCTGAAGAGAGATGCGAACTCCGTGCCTAGACTAGCACTGCAGTGTGAGCAGTATTAACCATAAACTTTGTTGCCATGACCACCAAAAGCGCTTCAAGGAAGGGGTGTCTGAAGAGAGCCTCTTGTCTTCCCAGAATTCCTTGGGAAACTCATTGTTTGGACGCTGCCAGGACCCCTGACCAATGGGACAAGGGGATTGGTGAACAGAAGTACTGTTGTGATGATGGTAACACTGTACTTAAGGCCTGCAGATATAATGCATTATGATGCGGTTATGTTTTCATTAGAAGACTTGTTATAGGCATATATAACCCCCTCATGTCTTGTTATCGTCTCATTAAGATCCTGACTAAAATAACAGCCATCGAGTCATAGCCCATGCCTTGTAATAACGCATTATAAAGGCTTGTACATGTTTATAACATGTAATAATGCATAATACCCGCAGTTTATAAAATGTAACCGTGATGGATTTTCTTATGCTACGTACCTGCTTGCCGCAGGGCACAAACATGTTACTAGTACTATAAACAACACGACTGTCTTCCAGTGCTGTTTATATCGTAATGCTGTGTCAGAACGCCACCCTTTGTGTCAAAGGTCAAGTTATTTCATGGTTGAGTGAATTATGTGAAGCACAACTTTTGCATTGGTAAAACACTATTCTCCATTGGTGCTTTTCGTTTTCTTTTTTCGCCATATCTTCACAAATAGTAAGGCACATAAATGGGCTAATCGCACCCCAATAACTGAAGCCGCTCAGTGATGTCGGCACAAGTCTTATTTTGGACAATCACATTAGAGAAAAAAAGACAAGGTAAAGTTTGAGGTGTATTGGTGGAAATTAGTGTTAATTGTTAAACATATCAGAATGATATTTTCTTGGAAAAACATTCGCAGGCAATACTAGGGGAAAAAAATAACATCCCATAATTATCCAGGTTAAAGAGTAGCTTTATTCTCTGATGCAGTTTCAATATCAATATTTTTTTTAAGGGTCAACATTTCTGTACTTTATTGTCTTATTCTTCAATTTTCTTTTTCAATTTGCACAATTAAGACATTTCTTATTAAATAATGTATTGGTTCTGGACTTCATTATGGATACATTGTCACCTCATTTTTTCCTCAGTTAACATTTGATTGTTAATTTACTTTTGTATGGATGAATTTACACTAAAATACAGTGCCTTGCGAAAGTATTCGGCCCCCTTGAACTTTGCGACCTTTTGCCACATTTCAGGCTTCAAACATAAAGATATAAAACTGTATTTTTTTGTGAAGAATCAACAACAAGTGGGACACAATCATGAAGTGGAACGACATTTATTGGATATTTCAAACTTTTTTAACAAATCAAAAACTGAAGAATTGGGCGTGCAAAATTATTCAGCCCCTTTACTTTCAGTGCAGCAAACTCTCTCCAGAAGTTCAGTGAGGATCTCTGAATGATCCAATGTTGACTTAAATGACTAATGATGATAAATACAATCCACCTGTGTGTAATCAAGTCTCCGTATAAATGCACCTGCACTGTGATAGTCTCAGAGGTCCGTTAAAAGCGCAGAGAGCATCATGAAGAACAAGGAACACACCAGGCAGGTCCGAGATACTGTTGTGAAGAAGTTTAAAGCCGGATTTGGATACAAAAAGATTTCCCAAGCTTTAAACATCCCAAGGAGCACTGTGCAAGCGATAATATTGAAATGGAAGGAGTATCAGACCACTGCAAATCTACCAAGACCTGGCCGTCCCTCTAAACTTTCAGCTCATACAAGGAGAAGACTGATCAGAGATGCAGCCAAGAGGCCCATGATCACTCTGGATGAACTGCAGAGATCTACAGCTGAGGTGGGAGACTGTCCATAGGACAACAATCAGTCGTATATTGCACAAATCTGGCCTTTATGGAAGAGTGGCAAGAAGAAAGCCATTTCTTAAAGATATCCATAAAAAGTGTCGTTTAAAGTTTGCCACAAGCCACCTGGGAGACACACCAAACATGTGGAGGAAGGTGCTCTGGTCAGATGAAACCAAAATTGAACATTTTGGCAACAATGCAAAACGTTGTGTTTGGCGTAAAAGCAACACAGCTGAACACACCATCCCCACTGTCAAACATGGTGGTGGCAGCATCATGGTTTGGGCCTGCTTTTCTTCAGCAGGGACAGGGAAGATGGTTAAAATTGATGGGAAGATGGATGGAGCCAAATACAGGACCATTCTGGAAGAACCTGATGCAGTCTGCAAAAGACCTGAGACTGGGACGGAGATTTGTCTTCCAACAAGACAATGATCCAAAACATAAAGCAAAATCTACAATGGAATGGTTCAAAAATAAACATATCCAGGTGTTAGAATGGCCAAGTCAAAGTCCAGACCTGAATCCAATCGAGAATCTGTGGAAAGAACTGAAAACTGCTGTTCACAAATGCTCTCCATCCAACCTCACTGAGCTCGAGCTGTTTTGCAAGGAGGAATGGGAAAAAATGTCAGTCTCTCGATGTGCAAAACTGATAGAGACATACCCCAAGCGACTTACAGCTGTAATCGCAGCAAAAGGTGGCGCTACAAAGTATTAACTTAAGGGGGCTGAATAATTTTGCACGCCCAATTTTTCAGTTTTTGATTTGTTAAAAAGGTTTGAAATATCCAATAAATGTCGTTCCACTTCATGATTGTGTCCCACTTGTTGTTGATTCTTTACAAAAAAATACAGTTTTATATCTTTATGTTTGAAGCCTGAAATGTGGCAAAAGGTCCCAAAGTTCAAGGGGGCCGAATACTTTCGCAAGGCACTGTAGCTTAGATATGGGTTTGAGGCATTACACATGCTTTGTCAAACTAAGTTATGCAATGTCTTCATGACAACCGTTGTGTTTCTTCAGTCTTGTTGAGTAGACTTGTAATCTATATTAGATGAGTGGGTGTGCATTTAAATGGGAGGAGAAAGTTCCACACTAAAACATGATATTTTTATAGAAATTCTAAGAAAATGTGACATTTCCTTTATTGGTTGTGGTTGAGACACCACTTATACACCACTCGTATATTAGAGTTGATCAAGTCATCATAAGTGTCTCCTTCGGACACCAGCACAGAAGAACTCTAACAGACTTACAATATGTTTGGTAAATATGTTTACTGTACTCTTACAACAACAGTTAACCATTTGTGACATACTTGGATTGTTAAAAGAATAACCTACTATTGTTGGTGATTGTCAAGTTTTTGTGTGCATGTGTAAAGTGTGTGTTAAGTATACATACACACTGTGTAGCAAACACTGTAATAACCATGTTGCCCTTCACCAGTTTTACTCAGTGTCTTTCTAGTGATCATGTTGGAGACAGCACGTGCAGCACCCCACTCTGGAAATGTGGACAAGTATCAGAAGGCTTTAGAACAAACCATAGAGCTTTCCAAACTGTCAGATCATGAAGCTGGCATCCTCCTGACTAGTTACGTAAGTAACAAGATGGAATGGAGGTGGTTCGGTCAATATTTTTGCCCTGAGACCTGTTTAATTGCATTAGCTCCCCAGGTTAGTGACTGGGCTTTATCTCAGTGGGCTAACCAAGTATTGAGGGACTGTAGGGAACCGGGGGTCACCGTAGTGACGGCCTCTTCTGGCGAATGCATTTCCCAAATTCCCCATGATTCGAAGTGATGACTTAACCATATGAGATCACGTGGGTTTTCTCAGAACTGCCCGTCGCAGTGTCACAGCAATTATTGTTTGAAGCTCAACTTTCTGCCAATATTCCACAGGGTTAGACAGTGATGACTGTTAACCCACATGATTTCATATGCTTTTCTCAGAACTCTATTATTCATGGGAAAGCTGTAACTACAGTGTAACAACCACCGACTCAGATCAAAGGCTATGACGGTACCTTTTTACACTGCTCAGCATAGTTCTGAACTATACTAGAAAACAGGTCAATTGCACAAGGAGAATGTCAGTGAACTGATTTGAATTCCCCCCATCGTGTTTGCAGATGAAAACAAATGGCTTCCTGAACGACCAGCAGGCCCCCAGCATGGATGGTGTTCCCTCAGCAACCATCGCTGGCTCCACCCCTAAGGAGAAGCTTCGGAACATCTCCAACAAAGCCATGATCTTCCACTGGCACATCGACATGGTAACCAAATACATGACTAACATGTTGGAGGACTCAGATAATGACACTCAGATTCTTCTGGGTCTCCTGAGCGATTCCAGGGACCGTCTCAAGAAACTCTCTGGCCGCGTAGAGGTGCTCCTGCAGATTCTGGACCCAAACACACCCACTACTACGTCCACTAAGCCCCAAGACGTGCTCTGTGATGACTATGAGAAAAAGCTCTATGGCTGGGCTGTGCTAAACGGGCACAAGGAATTTCTGGCCATGGTGTTACAGGAAGTTGCTGGCTTTAAGGATAATACTGTGTGAGGATTATACAAAGTGGTTGTTTGTCAACCAAGGGTGATTTTAGGATATTTATTCCAAAATAATCAGGTATTTCATGTAACGGAACAATCGGGACAAAGGCCAACCGCCAATAATATAAATGTGAAAGAGAAGAGTTTGATTGCTGCACAGTATATATTTTATATCTATTTTTTAATTTATTTTTTGTTATTATTTTTGAAACAGTCCAGAACACGGTCCTGAAACAGTCTTGAATCAAATTCATTGGTTTGCTCTTACAGTTATCACATTTTGAATTCATATTTAAGCTACTCAGTTCACTCTCTTTAAGCTATTTTGTCCTTACTGCTCCTTGTCTATGGCGCCTCAATTATTCCCTTATGCCCCACACATGGCAGATACATTGAGGTCAATGAGGTAGTGGACGGTAAACACAAGTAAACCCAGATTAGGGTTAGGGATCTAATTACCCACGAAGCTCAGGGATTTTGCTCATCATTTTGTTTATGATAACATCCCTGGTTGAAGGTAGCCTGGTCGAACGAGTCAAAATTGAAGGAGCGTCTCCTCCTGACTGAGCTGATGCACAGCGGTGATGGTGGTTGTGGTTATAGAGTGAAGCAGAACCACGGGAAGTGGTACAGGCACTTCCCAGACAGTGAAAGGTTGTGTCCTAAATGGCACTCTATTCTCTAGTGAACTACTTTTGACCAGAGCCCAAGTAGTTCACTAAATTGGGAATAGGGTGCCATTTGGGACGCAGCCACTGCCTCCCTAATCAGTCACATCTCATGACTTCCTCCCTGCATCCTCACACACAACAGATCGCAGGCTGACGTCTGTCAGTTTCATTCTGATGCTGGATACTAAACCGTTGGCTATGCTATAGATGGTCATTGTATACTACAAATGTATGCATTTGTGTACTGTAGGTTGTTTTTAGGTTGCTTAATGGCCTATTTAACTGTACACTATATGTATGGGTTTGTGTTTAAACTTGCCACTTTTGGTCTCTTAGCTACGTGGTGGCCTTTTTATAAACTGGACATTTGTGTTCAATTTGCACACAAAATGTACGTGTTCAATTTGTCATGCGATTGATATGAACACCTCAAAAAGAAGAATCAAATGGGTGATGTTCCCTTCAAGAACTGGAGCTGTAGGTAGTAAA
Organism: Oncorhynchus mykiss; assembly: GCF_013265735.2. Classification (NCBI taxonomy): domain Eukaryota; kingdom Metazoa; phylum Chordata; class Actinopteri; order Salmoniformes; family Salmonidae; genus Oncorhynchus; species Oncorhynchus mykiss. The sequence continues at coordinate 74,322,641 of NC_048575.1, read as the reverse complement.
CACTGTAAATGTTATTCATATTTAATATAAAAACAATATGAATACAGTAATGAATGACTACTTTTACTGTATTTGTTTTGCCATTCATATTAAAAGCTCGGTGTAGCCAAAATTCTGTTTTTCCTTTTGTTTTGTATGAAATGTGTACAACAGCTGATGAAACAAACACTGTACATGTGAAATGAGATCAGTGTTATTTCCCCAATGGTTGATGGTTGAAAATCAACACAGAACCTTAAATTCAGCTGGTTCTGCTTGGCTGGAGCTGTGGATTGCTTCAGGACATCACCAGGCAAAAATAATAAAGACTCTAACAAACGTCTTTGCCAATAACCGCTAGCTTTCAAGTTACATATTCCTACTATTAAGCTTCCCTGCTTCACTTCTATGGTAATGCACTGCTCAGGTCCACTTCCCCGCTCCAATTCTGTGTTCTCACCCTGATCTGCTTCACCTGTCTGTGTGATTGTCTCCACCCCTCTCCAGGTGTCGCCCATCTTCCCTATGATGCCCTGTGTATTTATACCTGTGTTCTATTGCCAGTTGGTTTTGTTTGTAAAAACCTACCAGTGTTTGTTTACCTGCTCCTGCCTGGTTTCCTGCTCCTGTTTTCTAGTCCCTCCAGGTTTTGACCATTCTGCCTGCCCCGACCCTGAGACAGCCTGCCGTTTTGTACCTTACCGTTCTGGATTACTGACCCCTGCCTTCCCTAAGACTGCCTGCCCTTCTGGACCGTTTACACCCTTTCTGGATTACTGACCCCTGCCTGCCTTGACCTGTCGTTTGCCTGCCCCTGTGGTTGTAATAAACTATTGCTACTTCTATAGTGTCTGCATCTGGGTCTTACCTAAACGTGATATGTGGTTAATGCACTGCTCTGGTCCCCTTCCCTGCTCCACTCAGCCTGAGCGAGATTATTATTTTCTTATAACTTTTTGACCATTTAATGGAAAACCAAACTCAGCAAAAAAAGAAACATCCTCTCACTGTCAACTGCGTTTATTTTCAGCAAACTTAACATGTGTAAATATTTGTATGAACATAATTCAACAATTGAGACATAACATTAACAAGTTTCATAGACATGTGAGTAACGGAAATGGAATAATGTGTCCCTGAACAAAGGCGGGGTCAAAATCAAAAGTAACAGTCAGTATCGGTGTGGCCACCAGCTGCATTAAGTACTGCATTGCATCTCCTCCTCATGGACTGCACCAGATTTGCCAGTTCTTGCTGTGAGATGTTACCCCACTCTTCCACCAAGGCACGTGTAAGTTCCCAGACATTTCTGGGGGGAATGGCCCTAGCCTTCACCCTCTGATCCAACAGGTCTCAGATGTGCTCAATGGGATTGAGATCCGGGCTCTTTGCTGGCCATGGCAGAAAATCCTGTCTTACAGGAAATCACGCACAGAACGAGCAGTATGGCATTGTCATGCTGGAGGGTCATGTCAGGATGAGCCTACAGGAAGGGTACCACATGAGGGAGGAGGATGTCTTCCCTGTAATGCATAGCGTTGAGATTGCCTGCAATGACAACAAGCTCAGTCCGATGATGCTGTGACACACCGCCTCAGACCATGATGGACACTCCTCCAAATTGATCCCCCTCCAGAGCACAGGCCTCAGTGTAACACATTCCTTCGACGATAAATGCGAATCTGACCATCACCCTTGGTGAGACAAAACCGAGACTGGTCAGTGAAGAGCAAACGAACCCGCCGTCACTGTCTGGTCCAGTGACGGCGGGTTTGTGCCCATAGGCAACGTTGTTGCCGGTGATGTCTGGTGAGGACCTGCCTTACATCAGACCTACAAGCTCTCAGTCCAGCCTCTCTCATCCTATTGCGGACAGTCTAAGCACTGATGGAGGGATTGTGCGATCCTGGTGTAACTCGTGATGTTCGGATGTACCGATCTTGTGCAGGTGTTGTTACACGTGGTCTGCCACTGCCAGGACAATCAGCTGTCTGTCGTGTCTCCCTGTAGCGCTGTCTTAGGTGTCTCACAGTACGGACATTGCAATTTATTGCCCTGGCCACATCTTCAGTCTTCATGCCTCCTTGCTGCATGCCTAAGGCACATTCACACAGATGAGCAGGGACCCTGGGCATGTTTCTTTTGGTATTTTTCAGAGTCTGTAGAAAGGCCTCTTTTTAGTGTCCTAAGTTTTCATAACTTTGGCCTTAATTGCCTACCGTCTGTAAGCTGTTAGTGTCTTAACAACCGTTCCACAGGTGCGCGTTCATTAATTGTTTAAGTTTCATTGAACAAGCATGGGAAATAGTGTTTAAACCCTTTACAATGATCTGTTTAGTTATTTGGATTTTTACTAATTATCTTTGAAAGACAGGGTCCTGAAAAAGGGACGTTTATTTTTTTGCTGAGTATATTACAGCAAGTAACTTACTTGTTATCCAGAACAATTTGATATATTGAGATAAAAACAGCTGGACTGGGCCTTTAATAGATGATTACACACAACATAACAAACATGGCATTGTGAATGTATTCTGGTTCATAAATCTCATTGAATATCTTCAGCCTGAGCCAAACTTTCTGTAGTGGCAGTTGCGTCACTTTCTTGCACGTCAACTTCCTGAAGTTGAGAAATAGGTAGCTGTCATGGGAATAATACCAGGTGATTCAGTGGATATTCAGACATGTAACTCATCGGCCACGAAAAAAGTTTGGTTAAGCAAATAACCACGTAAAAGGAAACATCTTAATTGATTTTTCTGATGGGTTTTCACCTTGTGTGATATCACATTGTAAGATATGAAGGAAGTTGATCATATCCTCATAACTTTTTTTCAACATATGACGAAGCAAGATGAATATAAGACTGTGACCACTGTCAATGGGCTGAGCAACTCATTCTTGGCTAAACTGACAACATAAGCAAGGAAAAACTAAATATATAATGACATATGAGATTTTATATGTGAAGTTAACTGCAGGTAATATTATGCAACACCTGTGTCCACAACTACATTCAATTACAACATATTACAGAAAGAAAAGTTTAGCAAATTATTCACAAAAAGACCTACTCGAAAACCATGTGTACTTTAATTCAAGTCTTTCAGTATTGTAAAATATTGCTGTAATTTTGCATTGACTTCTTTCCCAGGACTTCTTAAAGCATTGTGCATATTGGTGATGATGGTCACTCTGGAGGCTGACTCTTTACACCGAATGAAATCACCCAGGGGCTGCAGGGTCAAGGAGCTAACCACTCTCACCAAAACACTCATCAATGACAGCCTAACCAGCTATGTAAGTAGCTACATCTGTCCTAATATGCCATTTAACAGACGCTTTTATCCAAAGCAACTTACATTGAATATATAAAAATGTTGTATGTGATCCCAGCAGGAATTGAACCCACAGCCTTACTTGGACTTGCTAGTTCTGCCATTCTCTTACCAACTAAGCCACACACACACCACCTGAACCAAACAGTCTTCAGTAGCTATGTTTCCATTAACTTCCCCATGGATTTTTGTTGTTGTCTATAAATGCGATAATTGCCTTCTAGGGTGCTTTGCCATTTCACAATTTTGTTTCGATAAAAACAGCTCGTCAATGACGTCACCTAACAATTGCGAAATACTTTTAAAGCTACGCAGGCGCGTGAAGTTTCGAATAAAAATGTGGTGGTTAAAGTGTTTCCGTTACTCATTTAGACAAATTGCGCATTAATAAATTGGAGACAGCCTGTATGCCCTCCCACCTATCCGTGGCATGCCTCAGGTACCCCGCGAAAGCCAGCATGGATAGAATGCAATAATTTACTAATGTGTGTCATATAATAATTATCATGTGCCAACGTATCGCCAAGGTCCGTGCCATGGTGAAATTTACCCTCATGAAGATCTGAAATAATTGGATGTTGAAACTTACCAGCCAACCAGAAAAGCAAGGCGATGCAGTTCAAAAAAGAAAGTACTTTGCCAGCATTACGCATTTAGAATGACATGTGGAGTGAAAGTTGTGGTTACATGATGACAACACGTACCTTCAAAAGTAATCGGCAATCATCATTTAGAAAAACTGTTTCCATCGTCATTTGTCGCAATTAAGTTCGACAAAAGAAAAATCCACCTGTAGAAAGGATAAAAATGTTGTCCATCTTTAGAAAATGTCTCCAATCTTCCGTTTCCATTACACGTGATTTTTCTGCCAACATTGCTTTTGTCGAATAAACCTGGGTCAATAGAAACCTGCCTACTGACTGACTTTAGTAACCGTGTTTACTTACATACGGTACCTGTACAATTACTACTGTTCTGTTCCCTTGGGTCCCATCATGATCCTTTCAGTTCATTACTTATTGATCCACGCAAATTCCAACGTTTTCCTTTCTGCCAATTTGGAGAAAGACAAGTCAGTTCATGGGTCAAAATACCAACTGTTGTTACTGGGATATTAATTGCCCTCTTTATTTAACTGAGACATTCTGTCCATGATAAATAACAACTGAAAAACATTGACTTAAAACAGAATGTACTGAAGACATTCCATCATGTCAGAGTACATATTTATGGTCTATTTTCAAATATTTTTTTCCACAGATGGCAGCCAATGGACAGAACCAACCTTTTGCCCAGGGGTTCCCAGATCTGGACCTCAACAGTACCTCACCTTCCCCTCTGGAGAGAGCTCAGTGTGGGCTACACTTCATTGGCAAGGCCCTGAAAGAAGTCCTCAAGGACCAAGAGAGTGACCTGAACCCAGATCACATATCAATGCACAACAACCTGAATGACTCTGTTACCATGGTGGGGAGGCTATCTGCCTGTCTGAAGATAACCATTGGGGTTGACTGCACACGGAAGCCAGCCCATCCCGAGATGCCCAAGCCCCCCTTTCAGAGGAAGCGGTGGAGCATTACCCTGCTGGAGGAGTCGCGGGACTTCCTCGTTTGGGTGGAGTCTGTAGTGGATTCCAGAATACCATTGATTCTATAAATCACTGAATTATATTTTATTTATTATAATATGAATGTATTTGGTGAATTTAATGTATTTATTCATCTTAAATGCTATTTATTCATCTTAAATGCTATTTATTCAAATGTTATGGATGCTTTCTTTTAGTACAAAGTTTCAGCATATTACCAGCTCATGTCTATCTTGACTACAGCAACAGCATTTCTGTTTTCTTATAAAGCTGATTTGTATCGGAAGTTCTGCAATAATAATAATAATACCATTGCCAAACAGTGTCATGATGACATAGTTCTAATAGTTTGTGCTAAATGAAACAGTTTGCATACTTAGTGGACAGGCCTACACTGTGTTCTCTTCCCATGTGACAGTCATTAATCAAATAGCCATGAATGAACATTTGTCAGGACCTTAATATATTTTCTAATTACAAGACAGATTCTGTTTTCACAGCCTTCAGGATGATTAATTGTTTAGCTCTGGCTATGTTCCCCAAGTGGATAATTTAAAGGCATGGAGAATTATTATATCTGCAGAGGGCTACTGTGCATCCCAAATGGCACTCTATATGGGGGCGGCATGTAGCCTAGTGGGGAGGCAGGTAGACAAGTGGTTAAAGCATTGGGCCAGTAACCGAAAGGTTACTAGATCGAATCCCCGAGCTGATATGGTAAAAATCTGTTGTTCTGCCCCTGAACAAGGCAGTTAACCCACTGTTCCTAGGCCATCATTGTAAATAAGAATTTGTTCTTAACTGACTAATTAAATAAAAATATACCTGCACCCTACATAGTGTATAAATTACAACCACTGACAGCCCCTTCTTCAAATCAAGCGAGATGCTTCAAGCTCATCAAACACTTCTGAAATTGATGTGACACTGTCCAAGTTTCTTATCCCCCACTTTGTGAAAAACTAAGATGTTTAAAAAGTTTTCATTTTGTCATACTGTATATTAAAATATGCCAATTCTTGTTGATACAGCTCTGACCCCCGATAAACATTATCCAATATATAGAATGCTTTCATAGTGTGAAATACATCAACTTATTTAATAAAATACTGAGAATTATTCTGAAAGGGTCTGCGCAATGTAAACTGTGAGCCGATAACTTTCACAGTCACTTTATTAAATAACCAGTCAGTCAATATTCATGCACCACTACACACAAAAGTAGACACATTCTTTATAGTTTGTTTTTATATTCAACAATAAGGACTAAACAACCAATAACAACCTTCAGTATATCGTCAGGCATTAAATACAGACCTTTATAACATGGGTCGTGTTCATTTTGCACCGAACAGACTAAAACATGTGAGACTCAAACATTTTTAAACATTTTCTGTTGCGTGCCCTAATGAACATGACCATAATGTGAAACAATGGCAGCATGAGGTGAATCCTAACTGGTCTAATGAGCCCTGATGATCATCACTGATGAAGTTATGAAGCTATGCACTTATGAAGTGTAAATAATATAGCTATATCACATACAGTATTTGTCCATTGTTGTGAGGTTACGATAGTGTTCTTCAGAGCCATATGTAGAGACTGTTACTCTCATTACTTTATCAAAAGGTTCAACATGGCGTCCGTTATTGTCAGTCAAATCCCCTCTATACAGGGTTTGGTGTTCTTGGTGGCTCTCATCTGTTAAGCACCGTATGGTGTCTGACGTTTCAAGGCCATTATGTCGACACAAGATGAAGGGGAATCCCGTCTTCCCACGGAGTATCAAGGTGTGTCTCTTGGCTCTTAGTTGGACTCTTAAGTTCTTTTTACATTCTCGTAAGTCCCAGACAACCATTATTAGTTTCAATACAGTCTCGTAGGACCCAGAGGACCATTATTAGTTTCAATACAGTCTTGTAGGTCCCAGAGGACCATTATTAGTTTATATACAGTCTCGTAGGTCCCAGAGGACCGTTATTAGTTTCTATACAGTCTCGTAGGTCCCAGAGGACCATTATTAGTTTCAATACAGTCTCGTAGGTCCCAGTGGACCGTTATTAGTTTCTATACAGTCTCGTAGGTCCCAGAGGACCATTAATAGTTTCTATACAGTCTCGTAGGTCCCAGAGGACCATTAATAGTTTCTATACAGTCTCGTAGGTCCCAGAGGACCATTATTAGTTTCAATACAGTCTCGTAGGTCCCAGAGGACCGTTATTAGTTTCTATACAGTCTCGTAGGTCCCAGAGGACCGTTATTAGTTTCTATACAGTCTCGTAGGTCCCAGAGGGCCGTTATTAGTTTCTATACGGTCTCGTAGGTCCCAGAGGACCGTTATTAGTTTCTATACAGTCTCGTAGGTCCCAGAGGACCGTTATTAGTTTCTATACAGTCTCGTAGGTCCCAGAGGGCCGTTATTAGTTTCTATACAGTCTCGTAGGTCCCAGAGGACCGTTATTAGTTTCTATACAGTCTCGTAGGTCCCAGAGGACCGTTATTAGTTTCTATACAGTCTCGTAGGTCCCAGAGGACCGTTATTAGTTTCTATACAGTCTCGTAGGTCCCAGAGGACCGTTATTAGTTTCTATACAGTCTCGTAGGTACCAGAGGACCGTTATTAGTTTCTATACAGTCTCGTAGGTCCCAGAGGACCGTTATTAGTTTCAATACAGTCTCGTAGGTACCAGAGGACCGTTATTAGTTTCTATACAGTCTCGTAGGTCCCAGAGGACCATTATTAGTTTCAATACAGTCTCGTAGGTACCAGAGGACCGTTATTAGTTTCTATACAGTCTTGTAGGTCCCAGAGGACCGTTATTAGTTTATATACAGTATCGTAGGTCCAAACAATCATATAGGCAGGAGTTCGGGTGGACTTTCTCCATAACAGTATTTTGCTTGTGGATTTCTGTAGGTATTTTCATGTTGGACACTCTTCAGGAGCAAAAAGAGAGGGTAAACACAACCATTAGAATGTTTTACATCAATCTCTCGTGCCATCTCTGCATGACAGGATGTGGGTAGGGTCAGGGAGTGATCAGAGAAATGGGCCCAGATTCACAAAACCTTAAGAATACATTTCTCATTAACTGCCATTTTTTTCGATAAAAGCTAGCTAAATCAGTTGCCTAGCAACACACATCTTAAGAAGCTTCATAAGAAAATCATTCAATCTTGTTGAAGAATTGCACTTACAAACTAACTTATTTTTTTCTTATTTATTAAGAAGCTTCTTACATTTTTGCGTAAGAAGTGTTTTGTGAATCTGGGCAAGGTTATCCTTGTTTGTTTCATGTAGACAACTCAACCTACCTGCGATGAAGTCCGACACTTGGCTAAACACAGCTCAAAGTGGTCCTCCACGGCTGTGAATAGGTTCTGGAAGCCATCTGCAGCTCTGTTCAGGAAACTCTCTAGAAGAGGTTGCTGAGAAGGAGAGAATATGAGAGAGAGAGAGAGGAGTAGAGGTGCAACAGTCAGATCAAAATCTGGTACGTCTCACATGGATTAGTCATAATACAACCCCTGCAAAATGTTCAGATGAAAACAACGTAAAGTTAAAGATGTCAGGGTAAGATAGAGATCTGACTCCATTGCCCGAAAAGCCATGCACCCAAAAGATGTACATGCAAAAGATGCAAATTCTCATTTGGAACAAAACATTTTGCTGTTGGATGCAGCTCAACAACAGTGCCACAGCTTGAATACCTTATCAGGCTGGAGGCAGCAGGACACACAGTGCTCGTAGATGTTGCAGCAGCCGTTGGCCAGACAGCTTTTACAAATGTACTGTTTTGAGCTGGGGGCATTGACATTACAGCAACCATTCACCAGCAGATCGTTTCTGTCACACACATAACCTGTGGGGACATTCACATGTACAATGGATTAGTGACTTGAATATTGAAGTGGTATTTTATAATACCTCAATATAGGGGCTTTTCTCACATCATCTTTCCTTAAAACGCATTGGGGAAGAAGAACAGAGGGGAGGGACCTTGGGCATTCTTCTCAAATATGGTTGAAAAGAAGGTGAGGAGATTGTGAGGAATCACAGAAAAAACTGTTGGAGAAAGAGGCGTTATTCCCTAAGGGATAACAAGTGAGTGAATGAGTCCAGTTAGGTTCATAACTCACCCAGTTCATCTGTGAGCAGCGTTTTGCCCTGAATGGAGTTCCGGCACTGAGTGATCTGCCTGCTACTGTTGCCCAGGTTGAACCTGACTTTCCATGGGATCCGGTGATCCGGGTCCCTGGCCTCCAACAGGTTGCGATCCCGTATGGTTCTCTCCTCCTGCATAACACATCACAATATATATCTCACACACACATCTTGTATAGCCAAAAGTCAAGACCTTGCAGCATGACAGATAGATAGTCAGGTGTGGTTTGACAAACTAGTATAGCCTAGAGCTGGACCTCATATCAATCAAATGTATTCATAAATCTGTGTTCTGTGGACTAAATATAAACATGAGATGTCAAGAGTTTAAATACCTGTTTCAGGGTGCTGGTTAGGAAGTAGATCAAAGACAGTCCAAACACCACACCTAGCACCCAACGTTTTCTCAGTAACCTTCTTAGCACCATGGCATGACGTTATTGGAAGATCCCTGATTGGATTGCAGCAATGCTAACTAGATAATATTAGCTGGATAAACCATATGGTAGCTAGAAATTTCTGGTTCAACTGGGGTGTCTGGTTATGATTGGCAGTTTAGAAATCACGTTCAATAAATGAGCTTCGTTTGGTCAACACCACAACCTAACCCATTTTGCTGGCTAGTTAGCAAAGCTAGGCAAGAAACCGTGGTAAATAACGTTAGCTAGCTATCTGTATATAAATACGCTGTAGAGAAGGACCACAGCTGTGCTAGTTAGGTAGCTACAAAGTAACGTACACATTCGCTAGCCGTTTAAGATAAAGACTGCTTTGTTAGCCTGCGTCGCTGTAAACAAGCTTACGATGCTAGGCTAACTACTCACCCAGCTAGCTAGACTGACAGTTAACATTAGCTAGCTAACGTTACCTGCCGTGAGATGCATTAGCTAGTTAGCTGGCTATAACTCTACAAAACAACCCCTACTGACAAATAACATATATTGTTGACGTTGCCTTCAGATAAATGACCGAGAAAGCTTAGAAAATAAGCAACGTTTTCCCCATGAAATCTGACGTCCACCATCAAAACAATTCCCTAACACGGATGTGTGGTGGGAAAGTGAACGCTGATTGGCCGAGTTGAATGTCATTGACGTCATACAGGAAAAACATCGTCGCGAGCCAGGCCAGGCAAGCCGCAGGGGTGTGTAGGCAAAATAACTACATGGGAATGAGAAGAATAAACAAAACGATGATTCAGGTGAGACCAACAATTGCCGTGGACAAATATTAACTAAGAATCATGCATATAAATCATGCAATAGAGAAACCAGTAAACCATTGTACTGTACATGTAAATGGTGGCGTGATGGTGCGACTGCCAACCATCATAGCTAGTTAGCGTTAGCTATCTGCGGTTAGCTAATTGTTGCAATAAAGTCTATCCAACCATCGATACTCTCCTTGCGGCGTTGTACTTGTATTCACTTATTGCAGTCTGTGTGTCTGTCTGCACCCCACCATAGCCCTGGATCACTCGGGTATGAACTGGATGTGCCATGCAGAGAAGACACAGCAGCAACACGGATGGCATGCCCTCTGAAAGGTTTGAGTTCACGTCCTAGGACACAGGCATTTGCAGGTTCATCATCACAACCTGAAATTGTGCCCTAAAGAGGATTGAATATATATATTTATATAACTGGTTAACTTCGGGAGCCAAATCCATTGAAAGGCAATGCAAGAAATAAACAATAGACAACAGTCTTTGAACCGTCAAAAGATGCAGCTGATCCTCTCTCTGCTCTCCAGGAGCCGTAGCCAAACCCTTGGATCAGAAAGCAGCCTGGACGAAGGAGGTGTGTTTGACTGCCTGAAACCCGACTCGCCCACCTCCCCCCAGCAGCTCTTCTCCGGCCTGGTTGGGGTCGGGGTTCCCTCGGGATCTGGTGTGCCCTCCGCAAACTTCCAGGCGGCTGGTCTTGTTCTGGGGACTCCTCCAGACGTCTTCATCCAGATGACTGCCTCCTCCAGGGAGGAAGGGGGGCCACACCGCTCTGAGTGTGGGCCCTACCTCCCCCGCCCGCCCCCGCACCATCATCACAACCACCACCACTTCCACCAACCACTACAGCACCGTACATCCGGAGAGAGGCATGGGAACAGGGAGGAGGCCTCGGAAGACCCCTCTACACCGGCTCCGGCCTTGTCGGAGCTGAAGCCTGTAGTCACCTGGCTACAGAGGGGGTTCCCGTTCATCCTGATCCTCCTGGCTAAAGTGTGTTTTCAGCACAAGCTCGGTAAGACTGGTTTTAGATCGCAATTAAAAAAAAGTGACTCTTACACGTGTGTAGTAACACCAATACTACACTGATATACTACACTGAAATAAATACTATACTGATAAATACCTCACTGATATAAATACTACACAGATATACTAGACTGATATAAAGACTACACTAATGACAATGTTTTTGTTAGTAGTTGCTTGGTAATTGTATAGTATTGGAGTCGGTCGTTTTGTGGAATAAGTAGAATAAGGAAACTTTGGACGTGTCAGATACTGTGTGTGACTGACTGGTAACTCTTCTGTTTCTCTCTGGTAGGTATTGCTGTCTGTATTGGGATGGCCAGCACGTTTGCCTTCGCCAATTCATCATTCAAGCACCAGGTGTCACTACGGGTAATTTTCACCTTTTGTACAACTTTGATATGAGAGCATAACTCTGATACTTTTTATAAACATAATTTGAGTGTTATCGATCTATGTAAATAGCTAGCCCGAGAGAAAGTGAGAATATGCGTACATTGGTGATTAGTAAAGCATTTGATTATTTACTATTTGTCTGTCTGTGCATATCAGGAGGAGAGGTCTGTGGTTGTAGCTCTCTGGATGATCATGTTCCTATCTGGAAACATAGTGTATCTCTACTACACATTCAGTACTGAGGAGCTGTACAACAGGTAGGGTAAAACCATGTCTTGTGGTTCTTTCTTATGGTATTGCACTGAAAACCTTACATTGCACTGAAAACCTTACATTGCACTGAAAACCTTGCATTGCACTGAAGACCTTACATTGCACTAAAAACCCAACATTGTCAACCACCCAATATTTAGGACTAATGGTTTACAGTTGGCTGACATTGACATTTACCTCTGATATTATTTTCTTTCTCATCGATCTGTATACAGAATGACTGTGGTAATTTATTCATTCAGTTTTGTCCTTTTTGTTGTTGTAATATGATTTTCATTGTCTTTAGGTTATGTTACCATGTGCCTTCTTGTCCTGTGAGTATTGATTTTCGTTTATCATTTCACCTGTTTTCACATTTTGTTTTGTCCTCCATTTTGTTTTGTCCTCCCCATTTTGTTTGTCCTCCACATTTTTAGTCATTTAGTTGTTCATTTTTGTTACTGTCCTCTGTTGATCCATGAATGTGTCCCTTGTAACCATTAGAGACAAGACCAGACATAAGGTATCACATTCATCCACAATCAAACCTCAACCTGTAAAGTACTGAAATCTGTCTCATCTCTGCCCCCCCCCCCCCCCCCCCCCCCAAAAAAAAATCAGTCTGATGTTTGCAAAGCCCAACATAAACAGCTTTGACTTCTTTGATCTAATCTGGGCGGTGGGGATCACCGACTTTGTTCTCAAGTACTTTACAATCGGTCTGAAGTGCTTCATCCTGTTTCTACCCAAGATCCTCCTGGCCTTCAAATCCAGGGTAAGAGCCTGTGTTAGTGTGTTTTTATATTAATCAAAGTTTTTACTGTTATCCTCAGGGTTACAGCTAGTGTGTGTTTTATATTCATTAAAGTTTCCCTCATGTCCTTGGGGTCACAGTGTGGCAGTGTGTGTATTGATGTCTTATCCACATGACAGTTTTGCTTATAATAACCTGTGGTCACAGAAAGAGTGTGTGTCTGTGATTGTGTATCTGTGTGTGTTCTATCAGTGTGCAGGTTTTGCACCTGGGGCTCACAGTATGTTTTGACAAGTGATTTATACATACACTAGATGACTGATAGGGGGCGCTGTGTTGAGGCCACCGTGCCTCCATATTGGCATTCCTATACCGTTGTTAAAATCTATTCTGGAATCTATAGACATGTATTTATTAATGTCTATTTGTTTTTGCCACATTTATTCTGTTACAGACACCTTAATGCATACTTTTAAATTACATGTGAGCTAAACATATATTTTAAAAATATATAAAATGTTTGCTTAAACTATATCTTTTTGAGATTACTAATGCCACTGGCCCCACTACAACAACAAATATTTAAATACATGTCATTTTGACCATGAAACATTTAATTGAAATACTGTAGAATTCCATTAATTCCTATGAACGGTTGCTCCTACTGGGGAGTGCCACAATTGCTGACTGGTGGCTTCAAAGCCTCTCAATGGCCAATACATAAAATCAGCAATCCAGGGTTTATATACATCATTGGTTTTGACTCGGCTAATAAACAGGCCAATCTGAGAATTAGGCGGCTGCCACTGAGCTCATTCATCCTGGGGGACTGCAGGGGTGAGGTCATCACTCCCTGGGGCTGGACCATTACTGTGGTGTGTGTGTGTGTGCTCCCACTACCCCTCACTTTCGGCTGCTGGGGAAGCCCACGCCACGCAATCACTAAACCGACCGACCGACCCCCACCTCAGCCTCCATCCTCTGCCCCCCCCCCCCCACCCCCCCCTTACAGAAAAAGACACACCAGACTCATGTACATTGATTTATTATTTGATTTAGTTTGCTCTGCTGTTTCTTCAACATTGCTCCTTGGCTGGCTACATTGTTGGCACTGTCAGTGCACTCCACTCCAGGGAAATGTATTTTCTAGTATCCATGCATCCACTTGAAGCAAGATTTAATGAAAACATGTTTTTAGCAGCTGAGGGGGATAACTCATAACAGTGGCGTACCCTAACTGCTGGTTAGGTTTTGATTGGTAGTCTGAGAGGTCAGCGTCACTAATGAAAAAAACCCAGCAGGAAGTCCCAGAATGTGTTGGAACTGCTGCCATGGCTCAAAGTTTCTGGCTGGAGTCCAGCTTTTGTTTGACACATCCAGTGTGTGTGTGGGGGGGGGACAACAATGAGGAAAGATGAATTTCCTGCTTGCGGAGGTCTCCCACCCTCAGTGTCTCTGCTACAGGGTTTCCAACCCAGAGTGATTAATCTCTGTCAAGTGATATCCACATAACCATTATACATACTGTGATGCCACTGGGAATCCATTTCCTGTTAGTGTTGGCCTTCTGTTTTTGAACCCCCCCACTCCTCCCACACACACAGCAACAACAGGAACTTTTTATTTTTGAAGAGTACTGTCGCCTTGTCCTCCTGGCTTCCCCTGTGGCATCCATTGGAGAGCGAGGAGGAGTGGCCTCTTAAAGAGCCATATTTTGATGGCTGCCCCCACAGGTTGACTTGCCTAGGGCTGAACTGTGTGGGTAGCAGGTGAAGAGAGCCGTGTGGCTGCCAGTTTCTCTTGCAGTGTGGGGAAATTGCCTTTACTGCTGTGAAGCTGCAGAGCCTGCGGAGCCCTCGCCGGTGGCCATGCTTAGGCTGGAGCTTGTTGCTTGCAGTGTGCTGCTGCTCAACAGATAGGACTAGAGCTAGCCTTATATGTGCTGCTTTTTGGCCGTTTACTTAACTTAATGAAAAACTGACTCTATATTGAGGAAATATACACTTGTCTTTGAAGATTAAAATTAGTTTGTGATGAAACCTCTTTTCTGTATTTCTCTTTTTCACACCATCTCAAACCACAGACATTGTTCAGATGAAACATAAAACATGCATTTCCAATGTCTTATCAGTGTCCTTCCTCCATGTGTGTGTATGTCGCAGGGTAAGTTCTACCTGGTGATAGAGGAGCTGAGTCAGTTGTTCAGGGCCTTAGTGCCCATCCAGCTGTGGTACAAGTACATCATGGGAGAGGACCCGTCCACCAGCTACTTCCTAGGAGCCATGCTCATTATCAGCTACAGCCTCTGCAAGGTAAAGTAGCGCTAATATAACTCACCCACAGCCTCTACAAGGTAACGTAGCGCTAATATAACTCGCCCACAGCCTCTACAAGGTAACGTAGCGCTAATATAACTCACACTCAGCCTCTACAAGGTAACGTAGCGCTAATATAACTCACACTCAGCCTCTACAAGGTAACGTAGCGCTAATATAACTCACACTCAGCCTCTACAATATAACGTAGCGCTAATATAACTCGCCCACAGCCTCTACAAGATAACGTAGCGCTAATATAACTTACCCACAGCCTCTACAAGGTAACGTAGCGCTAATATAACTCGCCCACAGCCTCTACAAGGTAACGTAGCGCTAAAATAACTCACACTCCTTTATGTGTAGGTGGTGGTAGTTATATTCAATGTTGTTGGAGTAGCCTGTTCAATGGAGTCATATTCAGTTATATTCAACTCTGTATATTTAATGGAGTTGTTGGTATTGTGATTGCTAAATGCGGGTGGGTGGGGGTAGTGTATGTGCAAGAAATGCATGATAAATAGGCTAAAGCATGAAGACATCATGGGTGGCTACAGCTTTGAAAGTATTATGGGTTGAGATGAGACACTGGAGAAATTTAGTCATAGTTGTTCATAGATGTGTGCCCTCAGAAGGTTGCAAAATGGGACAGGACACTGCACCTCACTGAGTGGTTAAAGAATAGAACATTTCATTCAGTTAAGAATATAAAAGGAACCAAAATATATTGACCTAGTTAGTTAGAAAGAACGTCATAAGTTAGAATTTTGTAATGTTTTCAGGATAAAATTCAGTGGTCACCAACTCTGTTCCTGGAAAGCTGGAGGTGCAGGTTTTTTTTCCATCCCTGCACTAATGCACCCGATTCTAGAGCCTTGACTGTGTGTGTTTCTCTTTCAGTCGTTTGACCTCTGTGGACGAGTATCAGCCATACGCAAGGCCATGGCAATTCTCTGCAGTTCTCAGGTGAGAAATTATTACTTTTTGTAAATACAAGTATCTGCGTCAATTGGCAGCCCACTTCACTATCCTATAGCCATGGAAGTAATATTTCTAGCTAAAGTAGTACACCTTGAACTGTCAACTGGTTGTGCCTGATCTTGCACTCTGATTGAGTTATATTACTACATATACATTATTAGATATACAGTGGGGCAAAAAAGTATTTAGTCAGCCACCAATTGTGCAAGTTCTCCCACTTAAAAAGATGAGTCAGGCCTGTAATTTTCATCATAGGTACACTTCAACTATGACAGACAAAATGAGAAAAAAATCCAGAAAATCTAATTTTAGGATTTTTAATGAGTTTATTTGCAAATTATGGTGGAAAATAAGTATTTGGTCAATAACAAAAGCTTTCCTCAATACTTTGTTATATACCCTTTGTTGGCAATGACAGAGGTCAAACGTTTTCTGTAAGTCTTCACAAGGTTTTCACACACTGTTGCTGGTATTTTGGCCCATTCCTCCATGCAGATTTCCTCTAAAGCAGTCATGTTTTGTGGCTGTTGCTGGGCAACACGGACTTTCAACTCCCTCCAAAGATTTTCTATGGGGTTGAGATCTGGAGACTGGCTAGGCCACTCCAGGACCTTGAAATGCTTCTTACGAAGCCACTCCTTCGTTGCCCGGGCGGTGTGTTTGGGATCATTGTCATGCTGAAAGACCCAGCCACGTTTCTTCTTCAATGCCCATGCTGATGGAAGGAGGTTTTCACTCAAAATCTCACGATGCATGGCCCCATTCATTCTTTCCTTTACACGGATCAGTCGTCCTGGTCCCTTTGCAGAAAAACAACCCCAAAGCATGATGTTTCCACCCCCATGCTTCACAGTAGGTATGGTGTTCTTCGGATGCAACTCAGCATTCTTTGTCCTCCAAACACGACGAGTTGAGTTTTTACCAAAAAGTTATATTTTGGTTTCATCTGACCATATGACATTCTCCCAATCTTCTTCTGGATCATCCAAATGCTCTCTAGCAAACTTCAGACGGGCCTGGACATGTACTGGCTTAAGCAGGGGGACACGTCTGGGACTGCAGGATTTGAGTCCCTGGCGGCGTAGTGTGTTACTGATGGTAGGCTTTGTTACTTTGGTCCCAGCTCTCTGCAGGTCCCCCCGTGTGGTTCTGGGATTTTTGCTCACCATTCTTGTGATCATTTTGACCCCACGGGGTGAGATCTTGCGTGGAGCCCCAGATCGAGGGAGATTATCAGTGGTCTTGTATGTCTTCCTAATATGTCTTCCTAATTTCCTAATAATTGCTCCCACAGTTGATTTCTTCAAACCAAGCTGCTTACCTATTGCAGATTCAGTCTTCCCAGCCTGGTGCAGGTCTACAATTTTGTTTCTGGTGTCCTTTGACAGCTCTTTGGTCTTGGCCATAGTGGAGTTTGGAGTGTGACTGTTTGAGGTTGTGGACAGGTCTTTTATACTGATATCCAGTTCAAACAGGTGCCATTTATACAGGTAATGAGTGGAGGACAGAGGAGCCTCTTAAAGAAGAAGTTACAGGTCTGTGAGAGCCAGAAATCTTGCTTGTTTGAAGGTGACCAAATACTTATTTTCCACCATAATTTGCAAATAAATTCATTAAAAATCCTACAATGTGATTTTCTGGATTTTTTTCCCTCATTTTGTCTGCCATAGTTGAAGTGTACCTATGATGAAAATTACAGGCCTCTCTCATCTTTTTAAGTGGGAGAACTTGCACAATTGGTGGCTGACTAAATACTTTTTTGCCCCACTGTACACTAAGTTGACCTTGTATGGAATGGGAATGTACACATTTACATTTAAAAAAATATATATATTATTTAGTAATTTAGTAGACACTCTTATCCAGAGCGACGTGCAGGAGCAATTAGGGTTTACGTGCATTGGTCAAAGGGCACATCGACCGATTTTTCACCTATTCGGCTCGGGGATTCGAAACCAGCAACCGTTTGGTTATCGGCAGCCTTTCAGTTAACCGCTAGCCTACCTGCCTTTGTCTCTTTGTGACCACCTAGTTGCTGCTCTATCACCCACAGAGTTATGGTGTGAGAGCCAGCAGCCAGCAGTGCAGTGAAGCCGGAGACGTGTGTGCTATTTGTCAGGGCGACTTCAGAGACCCCATCGTTCTTCTCTGTCAGGTGAGGGGACATATATGAACCCATGGCCCTGTCTCTAGCTACTATCCTCACTAGTATGTTATTCACTGCTAAGAGTTCTATGTTACATTTGTGTCAGGTTGTCATTTTTTACCAACAGCTGATTGTGTGATATTGTGGGCAATCTGTGGTGTAGACAGTAAGTAGAGTAGTGTCATGTCATGGGTGAAGGAGTGCATGTAACGTTAAACTTAATTTTGTCTGTCTGTCTCTCTCCCCTCTAGCATGTGTTCTGTGAGGAGTGCCTGTGTCTGTGGTTCGACCGTGAGCGAACGTGCCCCCTGTGTCGATCTGCGGTCATAGAGACCCTGCACTGCTGGAAGGACGGCACCACATCTGCCCACGTCCAGATCTACTAGTGATTGATGGCCAGATGCCCACCAGACACTGGGGGGCACTATGGAGTCCAATTTAGTATGCCATTAATGTATCAAGTCAGTTACTATACCTTCTCTACACCGCTGTCACTATCCCTATCACACTGCTTGTCTAAGTTTGGCTTCAGCCATGTCTTGCAAAGAAATTGAATATTAACTTATGTCAGTGTGACCCAGCACCATGTGGTATGGGTTAGTATTCTGGCAAAGGGTACCTATAGTAGTATCTCAGTGCAACAATTGCTTGTTTGCTCATGTATTTAGTTTTATTTAGTTACTTATGCATTTCACCTGGCTTGTAGTGTAGATTCAGCTTATGTTTAATGATTTTATTTAAAATACAAAAACTTTATAGAAAAAGGCACAGGTTCTGTTGTCTTTCATTGTGTATCAGACTTTCCAATTAAACCATGATTAATGCAGTATTGTTCAACATTTATTTAATGTTTTATGTTGTCACGATATTACTCATTGTATAATAATGATAGCATGAATGCATTTTTACTTTTCAAACTTTTATTACCTAGATTGAGCACAGAATTCACAATGTAATACATATTTAAATAGCATGTAAAGAACACATTCTTTATAAAAGACACAGATTCAGCACTGCAATTGTGAAAACTAAAGTTTTTTGTGATATATAAAAACAGCTTATGACTGTAAACATAAATAGCATGCCCTTATATTTGCACATGGTTTCTTGCACGGTTTCATTAACATTATCTGCATGAACACTGCTACAAAATGCTGAGCCCCCAAGACAATTTCAAAAGTTCCAAGAAATGTAACAGTTGATGTATTCCCCTTTCTTCAGTCATCAATATTTGATACAGCCCACAGCGATATTCATCCTAATAAAAATAAATGACTATAGAAACAAAAAAAAACGGTAGGAAAAAAATCGTATCAAAATGGATTTTCATCTGTAGTGATGGTAGAGCCCAGACTTTACATCGTCTATTATTATTACAGAAGCTTATCTAACAAGTACAGTGCAATTGTTCCACTGAGCACCAAGAATGCCCATCACAAGAGACAATGCGCCTAAAAGTAGGCTGCACGCGTTCTTAAATGTATGTTTTTGCATACCAATAGGATATTTCAGTTAGTTAATTGACATCGTATATAGTGCATCGATAATTCAAGTGTAAATTCATCAACGTATGACAGTTGCGTGGGCAATATAAGTACGTTTTTCCTTTGGTAACCGTCAGGGGAGAATGACATCACCGTTCCTTACTCGGAAGAACCGCCAGACATTGAGAGTGATGATAAAAGTTACGTCAATTCATATCTGAATACAAATGAATTCAAAGCAATGAGTCAAACGATCTAATAAATGGGGGAAAAGCGAACCGAGAAATGTATTCACGCAGTACTGTATCTTAGACCCACATGTCCTAAAGTATTATTTGAATTGAAAATGTTACTCAATCTCTGTGACATAATGTTATGTCACCTGAATTCAGAAGCACAACATTTTCCTTAGCCAACCTAAAGTACAAATAATATATGTCCTTTGATTTTGGTCAGATTCCTTATATTTCAAATCCCTGTTCCTAACAGTCTTGCTGCATGTGTGGCATGTTTATCATGATGACATGTCAGTGTGCACGCTGGACCTCGGCGCTCTGGGGCTGACTGGCTGGCATCCATTTTCTCAGTGCAAATATTCTGACAGCTTTCTCTCCTCTTCGGGATCATCTAAAATTGATAAATAAATTCAAACGTTAGTGCATTATAAACATTTAGTTCATATTTAGATTTTTTTCATAATCTTTGAATAGTCCAACATAGTTTTGCTTATGAAAAACTAAATTATACATACTCAAATTGTAAATAAACTACAGCTTACACCAACTATAGTTACATATTTATAACCGCAATTTACCTGCTGAACATTGTTGGGGAAAGTTGACAATCAACCGTCTATACTCGCAACCAAGTTTGTTTGCTTTACTCATATGCTGCGTTCAAAGCAACTCGAAACTGGGAACTCGGAAGTCTCCGACTTCAGACTTCAGTGAGTTCAAAACAACTGGGAACTCGGACAAAAACGAGCTCCGACTGAGAAAAATACATTTGAACGGTCATTCAACTCGGAATTCGAACTCGGGAACTCGGGCCTCTTTCTAATGCTCCGACTTTCCGACCAAAAGATTACCGACGTCATGATTTGACCTCGTATTTTTCCGAGTTCCCAGTTGTTTTGAACGTGGCAATAGTGATGACGCGTACCTGTGAAGCTTACCGGTTGCTGGTTTTGCCTTTGCAGTGTCTCGCACCTACAGGTGTCGCTTTCTGATAAAGAGCATGAGGACGGTGATTTGTATTGCTGTGCATACAAAACGTTTAAAGTAGACTTTTCTATTAAACTCCAGTTTATCGTAATATCTGTTGTCTCGAGAGCCAACCGTCCAGGTTTTATCCATCTCGTCCCCGATCCTCCGGAGGCGGGAGGCGAGCGACTGGGTCCCGGAGCATGGTGAGGGTCCTTGGGCACATATAATCGAGTCACCGGGTAGAGGCAAAGGCTGGTCTATCGGGAGCCAGCACATGTTCTCAAAAAATCTATTTATATTTATTATCTGTCCTTGTCCCCTCCTCTTATCCACTCATCGGTAATATGATCCTCTTTACTGTACGGATCAGATCTGGACTGTGTTGTTTCGCTCTCTCTCTTTCTTATATTATTCATGATTAAAGAGTCACATGGTGTGAGGGGTTTACATCATATTCTCCCAAAAGAGAGAGGTAATCATTAACTCTTAAAAACCCGTCGTCTCATTTTATCCGCATAGGCTTTTGTTTGATATAATGGTCAAAGAGAGGTCTAGTTGAATAATCATAGGATGTAAAATAATACGTATAATACATTTGAGAGTACTGTACCTAGAAAGTATACCATCGGGATCATAAACCTTTTTCTTTAATAATTGTGTATTTTCATTTAAACTTTATTCATTGTACACGTTATTCTTTGTTGAAATTAAAATATGAAACAATCCACTATTACAGACCGATGCGCCCATAATAACCTGAGGAATTACATTTTGTGGAACTAATCTGATAGCAAAGTCTCTAGTCGGACAGGTTTTGGTACAGGACTTCACTGTTTTTTTTTTTGTTGAGATGGGCTAGCTTTAAAAATGTTAACCCTACCGCTTTGTTATTTTGTCTAAAAATAACAAGTTAAAGATATATGTTGTTGTAACAATGGTAGAAAATATGGCAGCGTTTACAGAGCGTTTGAAGCAAGAACTGACAAACAACATACCCGCACATTGACTCGGTACCGGTACCCCTGTATATAGACTCGTTATTGTTATTTTATTGTGTTACTTTTTTCCTTCCGTTTTCATATATATTTTTGAAAATAATGTCTTACATACTTTTAAAAACAGCTGCATTGTTGGTTAAGGGCTTGTACAGTATTGGCCAAAAGTTTTGAGAATGACACAAATATACATTTTCACAAAGTCTGCTGCCTCAGTTTGTATGATGGCAATTTGCATATACTCCAGAATGTTATGAAGAGTGATCAGATGGATTGCAAACTCCCTCTTTGCCATGCAAATGAACTAAATCACCAAAAAACATTTCCACTGTATTTCAGCCCTGCCACAAAAGGACCAGCTGACATCATGTCAGTGATTCTCTCGTTAACACAGGTGTGAGTGTTGACGAGGACAAGGCTGGAGATCACATTGTCATGCTGATTGAGTTTGAATAACAGACTGGAAGCTTCAAAAGGAGGGTGGTGCCCTGGAATCATTGTTCTTCCTCTGTCAACCATGGTTACCTGCAAGGAAACACGTGCCGTCATCACTGCTTTGCACAAAAAGGGCTTCACAGGCAAGGATATTGCTGCCAGTAAGATTGCACCTAAATCAACCATTTATCGGATCATCAAGAACTTCAAGGAGAGCGGTTAAATTGTTGTGAAGGCTTCAGGGCGCCCAACAAAGTCCAGCAAGTGCCAGGACCGTCTCCTAAAGTTGATTCAGCTGCGGGATCGGGGCACCACCAGTACAGAACTTGCTCAGGAATGGCAGCAGGCAGGTGTGAGTGCATCTGCACGCACAGTGAGGCAAAGACTTTTGGAGGATGGCCTGGTGTCAAGAAGGGCAGCAAAGAAGCCACTTCTCTCCAGGAAAAACATCAGGGACAGACTGATATTCTGCAAAAGGTACAGGGATTGGACAGCTGAGGACTGGGGTAAAGTCATTTTCTCTGATGAATCCCCTTTCCGATTGTTTGGGGCATTCGGAAAAAAGCTTGTCCGGAGAAGACAAGGTGGGCGCTACCATCAGTCCTGTGTCATGCCAACAGTAAAGCATCCTGAGACCATTCATGTGTGGGGTTGCTTCTCAGCCAAGGGAGTGGGCTCACTCACAATTTTGCCTAAGAACACAGCCATGAATAAAGAATGGTACCAACACAACCTCCGAGAGCAACTTCTCCCAACCATCCAGGAACAGTTTGGTGATGAACAATGCCTTTTCCAGCATGATGGAGCACCTTGCTATAAGGCAAAGTGATAACTAAGTGGCTCGGGGAACAAAATATCGATGTTTTGGGTCCATGGCCAGGAAACTCCCCAGACCTTAATCCCATGGAGAACTTGTGGTCAATGCTCAAGAGGCGGGTGGACAAACAAAACCCCACAAATTCTGACAAACTCCAAGCATTGATTATGCAAGAATGGGCTGCCATCAGTCAGGATGTGGCCCAGAAGTTAATTGACAGCATGTCATGGCAGATTACAGAGGTCTTGAAAAATACTGTAATTGTCAATAAAATGTAATTGTCAATAAAAGACTTTGACACTTATTAAATGCTTGTAATTATACTTCAGTATTCCATAGTAACATCTGACAAAAATATCTAAAGACACTGAAGCAACAAACTTTGTGGAAATTCATATTTGTGTCATTCTCAAAACTTTTGGCCACGACTTGTTGTATTCGGTGCATGTCACAAATACAATTTGATTTCATATAAACAACGAGCAACCAAACTCCAATGGTGACTCTCTTGGCCAATCAAGTCGGGAGGACTCTAAAAATAAGATGTTTTGTGAAAATGTAAGTGGACCAGAAAGAAGACAGAAGCATGTGTCATCTGCAACTTTACAGGGTAACAGTGAACGAGAAGAGGACCAACCACAATGTATTGATAGCCCGAGGGCTTGCTTGGTGGAAGGACCAGTCCCTTGTTGGAGAGGATTCAAGAGGAGAGGATACGAAGGAAGAGACAATACCACAGTGTGAAAGTTAACAAGGCAAACAAATTGGTGGATCAATTCATTCAAGACCTGGTAAGATGATGTCGAGGATGATCATGACAATTCCACCAGTAGAGGTAGCCTACCTACCACTTCATTAAGTGGAACTCAATTTCATTGCTGATTTACTTATTTTTTGCAGAATGAGATAAATGACATTCCCTTCTTTGACGTCGAGTCGCCCTATGAGTTAGCCCCAGAGAGTTGGGATGATGTGCTCAGGTAAACTAAGATCATGATCAGATCCGTCAGTTATATAAAACTCAGAGACTACTCTGTTTTCACTTGAAGCATAAGTAGACCTGAACAGACCGCACAATGTTTTGTGCAACCCTAATGTGACGTAGGCCCTAGTAAGTGATGATGACCACTATCCAACACTTCAATTTCCTCTCCAGGTCAGCAAGATGTGTAGTATAACTACACCGTTCTACTTTGTTGTACCTAGTGATGATCACTCAATATGCTTCCACAGGTTCCACGGCATGGGCCGTCCTGGCGGAGGACGATGTGTTGTCATTTAGGATGTGTCTGGAGAATGGTTATCACCACGGTACCGCTGTCTCTGACTCCCCCTGTTGGAAGAACACACTACGAGACTGCAGGAACTCTGAGAACACTGTGCGCTCCAACTGGGAGGTAGGAGACAGCTTGGCTTGATAGGGGTGTGTGTCTGACTGCTTGGCTGTGTGTGTGGCACTTTAACTCAATGCATTTTTTTAGATAACACTTCATCTGAATTTGCCCGTAAACCTGTGTAACGATACAGCATTAACTTAAACCTGTTTAACGATACAGCATTAACTTAAACCTGTTTAACGATACAGTATTAACTTAAACCTGTGTAATAATACAGTATTAACTTAAACCTGTGTAATAATACAGTATTAACTTAAACCTGTGTAACTATACAGTATTAACTTAAACCTGTGTAACTATACAGTATTAACTTAAACCTGTGTAACTATACAGTATTAACTTAAACATGTGTAATAATACAGTATTAACTTAAACCGGTGTAATAATACAGTATTAACTTAAACCTGTTTAACGATACAGTATTAACTTAAACCTGTGTAATAATACAGTATTAACTTAAACATGTGTAATAATACAGTATTAACTTAAACCTGTGTAATAATACAGTATTAACTTAAACCGGTGTAATAATACAGTATTAACTTAAACCTGTGTAATAATACAATATTAACTTAAACCGGTGTAACTATACAGTATTAACTTAAACCGGTGTAATAATACAGTATTAACTTAAACCTGTGTAATAATACAGTATTAACTTAAACCGGTGTAACTATACAGTATTAACTTAAACATGTGTAACTATACAGTATTAACTTAAACCGGTGTAATAATACAGTATTAACTTAAACATGTGTAACTATACAGTATTCATTGTAGTAATAACATTGTAATTGCAAGGACCCTGATAAACAACATTTCGACTTGCATGTCTTCCTACTCCTAGAATCGTGTTGGATCAATCAGCTAACTGCAGTATGACCTTTGAGAAGGTGCTGTGTGACATCAGTTCCTGTGACAGCTATGTTGTTGCCGATGTAAGATATACAGTATAGAACCTGTTTTCAGTGTCAGAAGGGGCAAGCAGCTGTGTTGATCAGCACATTTCCAGCCTAATGAAGGGAGATCAATAGACATTGAGCTGCTGTTTTGACTCTGTACTAAAAGAGACCACCACTTGTCTTTGAACTCCTTTTTTTTCATGTTCTTTTAATTCAACCTGTTGTGAAAACACAATAGACTTCAGCCTCTATGTTATGTCCCTTACAGCTATGGATTCTCACATGAAGTAAGCTACTTAAATTCGACTGGGTCCGGTGTACAGTAGGATGATAGTGTGACTTGAGCTGCTGAAATGAGTCTGTTAAATGTTGTTTCAGGAGGCTGGGGCCCACAGGGAGTGGTCTGATTAAATTCTCCTCTGGCGCCGGTGAACTCTGGCTGGGTCCCAAAAGGCACTCTATTCCCTACATACAGAGACAGAGGGCTGCCTGCTGCAGCAAATTGTATTCACCCAGAATATCATGTCTTCCCCCTCAGGAGGCTGAAAATATTTGGCATAGGCCCTTAGATCCTCAAAAAGTTTTACAGCTACACCATCGAGAGCATTTTTACTGGCTGCATCACTGCTTGGTATGGTAAATGCACCACCCTTGACTGCAAAGTGCTACAGAGGGTGATGCGGACGGCCTAGCACATCGCTGGGCCGAGTTCCGTGCCATCCAGGACCTCTATATCAGGCGGTGCCAGAGGAAGGCTGGAAGAATTGCCGAAGACTCCAGCCACCCAGTCAAAAGTATGGACACACCTTCTCATTCAAGGGTTTTTTCTTTATTTGTACTATTTTCTACGTTGTAGAATAATAGTGAAGACATCAAAACTATGAAATAACACATATGGAATCATGTAGTAACCAAAAAGTGTTAAAGAAATATATTTTATATTTGAGATTCTTCAAAGTGGCCACCCTTTGCCATGATGACAGCTTTGCACACTTGGCATTCTCTCAACCAGCTTCATGAGGTAGTCACCTGGAATGGATTTCAATTAACAACTGCGCTTTGTTAAACATAATTTGCTGCTGCGCCTCTGTTCTTTATTTTACTCTTATTATTATCTGTCCTGATGCCTAGTCACTTTACCCTGCCTTCATGTACATATCTACCTCAATTACCTTATTATTATCTATCCTGATGTCTAGTCACTTTACCCTGCCTTCATGTACATATCTACCTCAAATACCTTATTATTATCTGTCCTGATGCCTAGTCACTTTACCCTGCCTTCATGTACATGTCTACCTCAAATACCTTATTATTATCTATCCTGATGCCTAGTCACTTTACCCTGCCTTCATGTACATATCTACCTCAAATACCTTATTATTATCTGTCCTGATGCCTAGTCACTTTACCCTGCCTTCATGTACATGTCTACCTCAAATACCTTATTATTATCTATCCTGATGCCTAGTCACTTTACCCTGCCTTCATGTACATATCTACCTCTAATACCTTATTATTATCTATCCTGATGCCTAGTCACTTTACCCTGCCTTCATGTACATATCTACCTCAATTACCTTATTATTATCTGTCCTGATGCCTAGTCACTTTACCCTGCCTTCATGTACATGTCTACCTCAAATACCTCGTACACATGCACATTGATCTGGTACTGGTACTCCCTGTATATAGCTCCACATTCATCTGGTAGTGGTATTCCCTGTATATCGCTCCACATTCATCTGGTACTGGTATTCCCTGTATATAGTTTCACATTGATCTGGTACTTCCTGTATATAGCTCCACATTGATCTGGTATTCCCTGTATATAGTTTCACATTGATCTGGTATTCCCTGTATATAGCTCCACATTGATCTGGTACTCCCTGTATTTAGCTTCACATTGATCTGGTACTGGTACTCCTTGTATATAGCTCCACATTGATCTGGTACTGGTACTCCCTGTATATAGCTCCACATTGATCTGGTACTGGTACTCCCTGTATATAGCTCCACATTGATCTGGTACTGGTACTCCCTGTATATAGCTCCACATTGATCTGGTACTCCCTGTATATAGCTCCACATTGATCTGGTACTCCCTGTATATAGCTCCACATTGATCTGGTACTCCCTGTATATAGCTCCACATTGATCTGGTACTCCCTGTATATAGCTCCACATTGATCTGGTACTGGTACTCCTTGTATATAGCTCCACATTGATCTG
This sequence comes from Oncorhynchus mykiss, assembly GCF_013265735.2. Lineage (NCBI taxonomy): Eukaryota > Metazoa > Chordata > Actinopteri > Salmoniformes > Salmonidae > Oncorhynchus > Oncorhynchus mykiss. The sequence goes on along the minus strand of NC_048575.1, from coordinate 74,295,006 downwards.
GTACTCCCTGTATATAGCTCCACATTGATCTGATACTCCCTGTATATAGCTCCACATTGATCTGGTATTGGTACTCCCTGTATACAGCTCCACATTGATCTGGTACTCCCTGTATATAGCTCCACATTGATCTGGTACTGGTACTCCCTGTATATAGCTCCACATTGATCTGGTACTCCCTGTATATAGCTTCACATTGATCTGGTACTCCCTGTATATAGCTCCACATTGATCTGGTACTCCCTGTATATAGCTCCACATTGATCTGGTACTCCCTGTATATAGCTTCACATTGATCTGGTACTCCCTGTATATAGTTTCACATTGATCTGGTACTTCCTGTATATAGCTCCACATTGATCTGGTACTCCCTGTATATAGCTCCACATTGATCTGGTACTGGTACTCCCTGTATATAGCTCCACATTGATCTGGTACTGGTACTCCCTGTATATAGCTCCACATTGATCTGGTACTGGTACTCCCTGTATATAGCTCCACATTGATCTGGTACTCCCTGTATATAGCTCCACATTGATCTGGTACTGGTACTCCCTGTATATAGCTCCACATTGATCTGGTACTGGTACTCCCTGTATATAGCTCCACATTGATCTGGTACTGGTACTCCCTGTATATAGCTCCACATTGATCTGGTACTGGTACTCCCTGTATATAGCTCCACATTGATCTGGTACTCCCTGTATATAGCTCCACATTGATCTGGTACTGGTACTCCCTGTATATAGCTCCACATTGATCTGGTACTGGTACTCCCTGTATATAGCTCCACATTGATCTGGTACTCCCTGTATATAGCTCCACATTGATCTGATACTCCCTGTATATAGCTCCACATTGATCTGGTACTGGTACTCCCTGTATATAGCTTCACATTGATCTGGTACTGGTACTCCTTGTATTTTTATTTCACCTTTATTTAACCAGGTAGGCAAGTTGAGAACAAGTTCTCATTTACAATTGTGACCTGTCCAAGATAAAGCAAAGCAGTTTGACACATACAACGACACAGAGTTACACATTGAGTAAAACAAACATACAGTCAATAATACAGTAGAAACAAGTCTATATACAATGTGAGCAAATGAGGTGAGATAAGGGAGGCAAAGGCAAAAAAAAAGGCCATGGTGGCAAAGTAAATTCAATATAGCAAGTAAAACACTGGAATGGTAGATTTGCAGTGGAAGAATGTGCAAAGTAGAAATAAAAATAATGGGGTGCAAAGGAGCAAAATAAATAAATAAAATAAATACAGTAGGGAAAGAGGTAGTTGTTTGGGCTAAATTATAGGTGGGCTATGTACAGGTGCAGTAATCTGTGAGCTGCTCTGACAGTTGGTGCTTAAAGCTAGTGAGGGAGATAAGTGTTTCCAGTTTCAGAGATTTTTGTAGTTCGTTCCAGTCATTGGCAGCAGAGAACTGGAAGGAGAGGCGGCCAAAGAAAGAATTGGTTTTGGGGGTGATGCTGGAGCGCATGCTACAGGTGGGTGATGCTATGGTGACCAGCGAGCTGAGATAAGGGGGGACTTTACCTAGCAGGGTCTTGTAGATGATATGGAGCCAGTGGGTTTGGCGGCGAGTATGAAGCGAGGGCCAGCCAACGAGAGCGTACAGGTCGCAATGGTGGGTAGTATATATATCTTTCAGAACATCAGCTGACTGGATTTGGGAGAAGGAGAAATGGGGAAGGCTTGGGTGAGTTGCTGTGGGGGGTGCAGTGCTGTTGACCGGTTAGGAGTAGCCAGGTGGAAAGCATGGCCAGCCGTAGAAAAATGCTTGTTGAAATTCTCAATTATAGTCGATTTATCAGTGGTGACAGTGTTTCCTATCTTCAGTGCAGTGGCAGCTGTATATAGCTCCACATTGATCTGGTACTCCCTGTATATAGCTTCACATTGATCTGGTACTGGTACTCCCTGTATATAGCTCCACATTGATCTGGTACTCCCTGTATATAGCTTCACATTGATCTGGTACTCCCTGTATATAGCTCCACATTGATCTGGTACTCCCTGTATATAGCTCCACATTGATCTGGTACTCCCTGTATATAGCTCCACATTGATCTGGTACTCCCTGTATATAGCTTCACATTGATCTGGTACTCCCTGTATATAGCTTCACATTGATCTGATACTGGTACTCCCTGTACAGTGCCTTGCGAAAGTATTCGGCCCCCTTGAACTTTGCGACCTTTTGCCACATTTCAGGCTTCAAACATAAAGATATAAAACTGTATTTTTTTGTGAAGAATCAACAACAAGTGGGACACAATCATGAAGTGGAACGACATTTATTGGATATTTCAAACTTTTTTAACAAATCAAAAACTGAAAAATTGGGCGTGCAAAATTATTCAGCCCCTTTACTTTCAGTGCAGCAAACTCTCTCCAGAAGTTTAGTGAGGATCTCTGAATGATCCAATGTTGACCTAAATGACAAATGATGATAAATACAATCCACCTGTGTGTAATCAAGTCTCCGTATAAATGCACCTGCACTGTGATAGTCTCAGTGGTCTGTTAAAAGCGCAGAGAGCATCATGAAGAACAAGGAACACACCAGGCAGGTTCGAGATACTGTTGTGAAGAAGTTTAAAGCCGGATTTGGATATAAAAAGATTTCCCAAGCTTTAAACATCCCAAGGAGCACTGTGCAAGCGATAATATTGAAATGGAAGGAGTATCAGACCACTGCAAATCTACCAAGACCTGGCCGTCCCTCTAAACTTTCAGCTCATACAAGGAGAAGACTGATCAGAGATGCAGCCAAGAGGCCCATGATCACTCTGGATGAACTGCAGAGATCTACAGCTGAGGTGGGAGACTCTGTCCATAGGACAACAATCAGTCGTATATTGCACAAATCTGGCCTTTATGGAAGAGTGGCAAGAAGAAAGCCATTTCTTAAAGATATCCATAAAAAGTGTTGGTTAAAGTTTGCCACAAGCCACCTGGGAGACACACCAAACATGGAAGAAGGTGCTCTGGTCAGATGAAACCAAAATTGAACTTTTTGACAACAATGCAAAACGTTATGTTTGGCGTAAAAGCAACACACCATCCCCACTGTCAAACATGATGGTGGCAGCATCATGGTTTGGGCCTGCTTTTCTTCAGCAGGGACAGGGAAGATGGTTAAAATTGATGGGAAGATGGATAGAGCCAAATACAGGACCATTCTGGAAGAAAACCTGATGGAGTCTGCAAAAGACCTGAGACTGGGACAGAGATTTGTCTTCCAACAAGACAATGATCCAAAACATAAAGCAAAATCTACAATGGAATGGTTCAAAAATAAACATATCCAGGTGTTAGAATGACCAAGTCAAAGTCCAGACCTGAATCCAATCGAGAATCTGTGGAAAGAACTGAAAACTGCTGTTCATAAATGCTCTCCATCCAACCTCACTGAGCTCGAGCTGTTTTGCAAGGAGGAATGGGAAAAAATGTCAGTCTCTCGATGTGCAAAACTGATAGAGACATACCCCAAGCGACTTACAGCTGTAATCGCAGCAAAAGGTGGCGCTACAAAGTATTAACTTAAGGGGGCTGAATAATTTTGCACGCCCAATTTTTCAGTTTTTGATTTGTTAAAAAAGTTTGAAATATCCAATAAATGTCGTTCCACTTAATGATTGTGTCCGAATTGTTGTTGATTCTTCACAAAAAAATACAGTTTTATATCTTTATGTTTGAAGCCTGAAATGTGGCAAAAGGTCGCAAAGTTCAAGGTGGCCGAATACTTTCGCAAGGCACTGTATATAGCTCCACATTGATCTGGTACTGGTACTCCCTGTACAGTGCCTTGCGAAAGTATTCGGCCCCCTTGAACTTTGCGACCTTTTGCCACATTTCAGGCTTCAAACATAAAGATATAAAACTGTATTTTTTTGTGAAGAATCAACAACAAGTGGGACACAATCATGAAGTGGAACGACATTTATTGGATATTTCAAACTTTTTTAACAAATCAAAAACTGAAAAATTGGGCGTGCAAAATTATTCAGCCCCTTTACTTTCAGTGCAGCAAACTCTCTCCAGAAGTTTAGTGAGGATCTCTGAATGATCCAATGTTGACCTAAATGACAAATGATGATAAATACAATCCACCTGTGTGTAATCAAGTCTCCGTATAAATGCACCTGCACTGTGATAGTCTCAGTGGTCTGTTAAAAGCGCAGAGAGCATCATGAAGAACAAGGAACACACCAGGCAGGTTCGAGATACTGTTGTGAAGAAGTTTAAAGCCGGATTTGGATATAAAAAGATTTCCCAAGCTTTAAACATCCCAAGGAGCACTGTGCAAGCGATAATATTGAAATGGAAGGAGTATCAGACCACTGCAAATCTACCAAGACCTGGCCGTCCCTCTAAACTTTCAGCTCATACAAGGAGAAGACTGATCAGAGATGCAGCCAAGAGGCCCATGATCACTCTGGATGAACTGCAGAGATCTACAGCTGAGGTGGGAGACTCTGTCCATAGGACAACAATCAGTCGTATATTGCACAAATCTGGCCTTTATGGAAGAGTGGCAAGAAGAAAGCCATTTCTTAAAGATATCCATAAAAAGTGTTGGTTAAAGTTTGCCACAAGCCACCTGGGAGACACACCAAACATGGAAGAAGGTGCTCTGGTCAGATGAAACCAAAATTGAACTTTTTGACAACAATGCAAAACGTTATGTTTGGCGTAAAAGCAACACACCATCCCCACTGTCAAACATGATGGTGGCAGCATCATGGTTTGGGCCTGCTTTTCTTCAGCAGGGACAGGGAAGATGGTTAAAATTGATGGGAAGATGGATAGAGCCAAATACAGGACCATTCTGGAAGAAAACCTGATGGAGTCTGCAAAAGACCTGAGACTGGGACAGAGATTTGTCTTCCAACAAGACAATGATCCAAAACATAAAGCAAAATCTACAATGGAATGGTTCAAAAATAAACATATCCAGGTGTTAGAATGACCAAGTCAAAGTCCAGACCTGAATCCAATCGAGAATCTGTGGAAAGAACTGAAAACTGCTGTTCATAAATGCTCTCCATCCAACCTCACTGAGCTCGAGCTGTTTTGCAAGGAGGAATGGGAAAAAATGTCAGTCTCTCGATGTGCAAAACTGATAGAGACATACCCCAAGCGACTTACAGCTGTAATCGCAGCAAAAGGTGGCGCTACAAAGTATTAACTTAAGGGGGCTGAATAATTTTGCACGCCCAATTTTTCAGTTTTTGATTTGTTAAAAAAGTTTGAAATATCCAATAAATGTCGTTCCACTTAATGATTGTGTCCGAATTGTTGTTGATTCTTCACAAAAAAATACAGTTTTATATCTTTATGTTTGAAGCCTGAAATGTGGCAAAAGGTCGCAAAGTTCAAGGGGGCCGAATACTTTCGCAAGGCACTGTATATAGCTCCACATTGATCTGGTACTGGTACTCCCTGTACATAGCTCCACATTGATCTGGTACTCCCTGTATATAGCTCCACATTGATCTGGTATTCCCTGTATATAGCTCCACATTGATCTGGTACTCCCTATATATAGCTCCATATTGATCTGATACTGGTACTCCCTGTATATAGCTCCACATTGATCTGGTTCTCCCTGTATATAGCTCCACATTGATCTGGTACTGGTACTCCCTGTACATAGCTCCACATTGATCTGGTACTCCCTGTATATAGCTCCACATTGATCTGGTACTCCCTGTATATAGCTCCACATTGATCTGGTACTCCCTGTATATAGCTCCACATTGATCTGGTACTCCCTGTATATCGCTCCACATTGATCTGGTACTGGTACTCCCTGTACATAGCTCCACATTGATCTGGTACTCCCTGTACATAGCTCCACATTGATCTGGTACTCCCTGTATATAGCTCCACATTGATC